>NW_027461867.1:180000-846555 GCF_050947455.1 Rhinoderma darwinii
AGGAGATAGATAGATAGATAGATAGATAGATAGATAGATAGATAGATAGATAGATAGATAGATAGATAGATAGATAGATAGATATGAGATAGATAGATAGATATGAGATAGATAGCTAGATAGATAGATAGATAAATAGATAGATGATAGATAGATAGATATGAGATAGATAGATAGATAGATAGATAGATAGATAGATAGATAGATAGATAGATAGATAGATAGATAGATAGATAGATAGATAGATATGAGATAGATAGATAGATAGATAGATAGATAGATAATGAGATAGATAGATAGATAGATATTAGATAGATAGATAGATAGATAGATAGATAGATAGATAGATAGATAGATATGAGATAGATAGATAGATAGATAGATAGATAGATAGATAGATAGATAGATAGGAGATAGATATGAGATAGATAGATAGATAGATAGATAGATAGATAGGAGATAGATATGAGATAGATAAAACCTATGACGTCATCAGAAGCTCCTACACAGAGAACAGATGCAGCGTGAAGGTGAACGGGAGAAGAACGGCTGATTTCCAGCAGAGCCGAGGAGTCAGACAAGGCTGCAGCCTCAGTCCAACGCTCTTCAACATCTACATCAATGAACTGGCCACAGCTCTGGAATCCTCCTCAGCACCAGGTCTCGCCCTCCATGACACCCAGGTGAAATTCCTGTTATATGCAGATGACCTTCTGTTACTATCACCAACCGAGAAAGGTCTCCAAGACAACCTGCAAATCCTAGAAAAATTCAGCTCCACGTGGGCACTACCCATCAATGCCAAGAAAACCAACATCATGGTGTTCCAGAAGAGAAACTCAAAATCCCCCAGGCACCCGACCTTCACACTAAATAACGCCACAATCACAGCGACCGACAGGTACACTTACCTGGGCCTAGAAATCAACCAATCAGGAAGCTTTAAACAAGCCATAGAGATTCTGAAAGACAAGGCGTGCAAAACCTTCTATGCCATCAGACGAAAACTCTATCATCTCAAACCACCAGTGACGGTCTGGCTGAAAATCTTTGACTCCATCATCTCCCCAATCCTCCTGTATGCCAGTGAAGTCTGGGGTCCGGACACATACCCAGACTGGTCAAGGTGGGATTCCAGCCCAACAGAAATCTTCCACCTAGAATTCTGCAAACACCTTCTCCAAGTCCATCGGAGCACCTCAAATAGTGCCTGTCGGGCAGAACTGGGCAGATTCCCACTACACCTCACAATCCAGAAGAGGGCGCTATCATTCTGGGCCCATCTACACAGCAGCAGGCAAAGTTCCTATCACCATAAAGCCCTGTTACACCAAGGGGTCCCAGGTAAACCAGGCCCCCCAGAACATCTCACCCTGACCCGGCCTGAAGAAAATGTCACCCAGCGCGGCCTCACAAAAGCCGAAATCAAGAAGACAATAAACAAAGGCCAAGAGGAATATATCAGTGACTGGAGGAACGACATAAAGACATCCCAGAAACTGACAATATACCGGAGTCTACAGCGGGAATATAAACTGGCGCCATATCTGGAGAAACTGCCAAACCACAGAGACAGACAGATCCTGAGCCGCTACAGACTGAGCGCCCACAACCTGCTCATCGAATCCGGGCGCCACAGACAGACCTACAAGCCCAGGGAGAGCCGACTGTGCCAACAGTGCGACCAGGAGGCCGTGGAGGATGAGGCCCACTTCCTGCTACACTGCTCCAAATACTCAGCAGTAAGGGACACTCACTTCAGGAGACTCTCTGATCTCTTACCGGACTTCAGCTCCATGGAAGAGGAAGCGAAACTCTACATCCTGCTGGGTGAAGAGGAAACCACAGTGGGCACAGCGGCACAATATGTCACTGCATGCCATAAACTGAGAGAGACATGATATGCCATGGACTTGTATAACCCCGACCCTAGATATGTCCCTATCCCCAAGCCCTCAGTCCCTATCCCTCATTCCCTTACTTCTTACTTGCTTTGGCAATGCTAATATGTATTTGGTCCTGCCAATAAAGCTTCTTTGAATTTGATAGGAGATAGATATGAGATAGATAGATAGATATGAGATAGATAGCTAGATAGATAGATAGATAAATAGATATATGATAGATAGATAGATATGAGATAGATAGATAGATAGATAGATAGATAGATAGATAGATAGATTAGATAGATAGATAGATAGATAGATAGATATGAGATAGATAGATAGATAGATAGATAGATAGATAGATAGATAGATAATGAGATAGATAGATAGATAGATAGATAGATAGATAGATAGATAGATAGATAGATAGATAGATAGATAGATAGATAGATAGATAGATAGATAGATAGATAGATAGATATGAGATAGATAGATAGATAGATAATGAGATAGATAGATAGATAGATAGATAGATATGAGATAGATAGATAGATAGATAGATAGATAGATAGATAATGAGATAGATAGATAGATAGATAGATAGATAGATAATGAGATAGATAGATAGATAGATAGATAGATAGATAGATAGATAGATAGATAGATAGATATGAGATAGATATGAGACAGACAGATAGATAGATAGATAGATAGATAGATAGATAGATAGATAGATAGATAGATAGATAGATAGATAGATAGATAGATAGATAGATAGATAGATAGATAGATATGAGATAGATAGATAGATAGATAGATAGATAGATAGATAGATAGATAGATAGATGATAGATAGATAGATAGATAGATAGATGATAGATAGATAGATAGATAGATAGATAGATAGATAGATAGATAGATAGATAGATAGATAGATAGATATGAGATAGATAGATAGATAGATAGATAGATAGATAGATATGAGATAGAGACAACCAGAGAAATCAAAAAATCAAAAAATCACGGAGAAGCTTAAAGACCCGAATAAAAAAACAAACATTCTGGAGAAATACCATTCTAATAATAATAATATGAAGATATTGTGTAGTATCAATGTCTGAGCTGGTTTTATAATGAGCTCCAGACGCAGCATCAGGGGCACCGCGGGAATGAGTAGACTGAGGTAAGTGGTGACTGTCTTGTGATAGGGATCACTGTGTCCCGGAGGCTGCAGGCACCGCTTATCTAAGCTCTATGGGAATTACTGGCATTCTATAATAAAGTATGAAGGCAACTAAAGCTGGCCAAACATTAGGGAATTCTGACGCCATTTTCTGTACGACTTGTGGTTCATGGTTGGTCTGTGTAGGTTTTCGTTCTGGACGAGAATGCCATAGGTCAAAATGACAATCCCCGATCCATATCTACCGTGATCTGTGGCTTGGTCTGGGCTTCAATTGATGGGATGCAGATCTGTTGTTTGATATAAATGACTTTCATAGACTGTACCCAACGGATCCATCGGTGAGGCTCCGGCGGCACTTCCTGTGGTTATTTACATGCATATAGCATGTAAATAACGGGGTTCTGTGGTGACGTGTTATATTACAGGCATTATGCCAGAAATACGATTCGTCACAACTGAGCCCTCTGATTGGCTGCAGCGGTTACATGCTATATGCATGTAAACAACCATCGGGGGTGCCGCAGGAGCCTCAACGCTGGATTGCCGGAGGCAAGAATAGGTAAATTATGCTTTTTGGTTTATTTATTTCATTTCCAGCCCCTACTAAAAAAAATTCACATCCCTCATAACCCCATTAAAGGATAAAGATCATCGTTTTCTACGATCTTGCCATTACTGCGGGAGCGCGGCTGGCAATCATGCTCTCTCTAGGTGATGTTTGCCTCGATGTGGGCAAAGTGTAGTACAATCTCAGTACTATATGGGTACTGTATGGTACTCTCTAGGCACTGTTTGGCACTATATTGACACAGTATGGACCTAAATGGACATTATATGACTATGTGGGCAAGGTGTGGCTTTATTTGGCAGTATGTGGGTATTATTTGTCCCTCTTGGCAAAATATGGCACTCATTGAGCACTATTTTCTACTGTGGGCACAGTATGGAATTCTGTATAACTGTTCTGTAAAGTTTTGTGAAGGCAAAAATGGCACTCTATGGGTACTGTTTGGCACTACATGTACACTATTTCTCCACTGCGCCATACAATAAGAATCCCTAGGCTGCATTCAGATGTACCCATAATGGGGATCGGATCCCGTCACGACAAAGTAAGATTCAATCTCGTTCTTGGCACTAAATATACAGCTCCTGAACAAAGCCGTATCATGCCTGTCTGTATATGCCCTTGTCGACCCCTTACTTGGCGTACCCGTGGAATTAACATATAACTGTGGCAATAGTAAAAGATTAGTATTCACAAAAATGCAATTTAATAGAAAAAAAATCTCATATTTTTCGTTTATTTTGATAAAATTACCCAAAAAGTGGAGGTAAACGTCTCAATTACATAGGTATTTATGACATATTTAGAAAATGTCTATGAAGAATGTACAGCACAGGCTGAAGTTAAGCTTCTGAGTATGAAATGCATTTATTTCTATTGATATTGGCCTAAGGGAGCAAAAAACACCAATGGGACTTATGTTATAAGGAGAAAATAGGATTACCACATTTTTCCCTAGATTTCCTCTAAATAGGAAATCCATTTAACCCTGTAGTTTAAGCTCTTGTGCCCTACATAGTTCAAGGGTGCAACAGTATGCCATTGTGAACTGTATTTAAAGAGGTTGTCCGGTGTTATGTAACTAATGCTTAAAGGGGCTGTCCAGGATTAGAAAACATGGCTGCTTCCTTCCAGAAACAGCACCACACCTGTCCATGGGTTGTGTCTGGTATTGCAGCTTGGCTCCATTGTAGTTTGCTGAGTTGTAATACCACCTGTGGACAGGGAGGCACTGTTTTTTGGAAGAAATCAGCCATTTTTAAATTCTGTTAATTCTGGACAACCCATTTAATTATGCATTAGTGAAATGTTATGCAGATTTCCAATATCATTTGTGGTTAAATTCCTGGTGTTTGGCAGTCAGTAAGAGAATTCATGCCCAGTCCCTGGTGGTCAATGATACAGTCCAAAAACAGATGGTCAGTAGAATATTTGACATCTGCCACAGGTTGTTCAGTGAATCATTCACTTTTAATGCCAACCATTCAGTAAATATAAAATACATTTGTCCCTGTGTTATAAGATGACTTGTTATCTGTGGTTGCACTCTCTCAAAAGCAGGAATACACCAACTGGCTGGAAGCAGACTCCAAAAGTGGAATTGGCTCAAAAACAAAAATATACTTTTTGACAATATGTACATAATATGTGGCGACCTGATGCACCTAGTGGAGAAAATCTATGGCACACAGTACTATATGGAGGTACCATACAAACATAGTGTCTATTCCATAGTACGGAACCATAGGGACTCCATGTGGTGCCAAACAGGCTGTGTGCACATGGCTCTGCTCTATGTATGACATATTAGCCAGGACCATCTGTTATTACTGAAGGGGTGATGGCCTGGGCACCCAGACAATGCACCCCTGATCGCAGACTTGGTTCCCAGATCTACTAAAATGCACCCGCATAAGATGCAACTTCATACCCTGGTATATTGATTTGAATAAGTTCTTTAGGCAACTGTCTGCAGTACTATTTTGGCAATGTATGATATCAAATAACATTACAGGATAATAGGCTGAATTGACTGGACTTATTTCTCTTTTTAACCTCACGAGCTATGTTACTATGTTATTTGTATACCTATGGTGGTGGTAATCAGACACTATATGGTATGCTTGATTGCACACTGTATATGGGGATGGACTATCGGGGCATGGGCTCTCAGTGCTGGGTGCCCAGACCTACCAACAAGCCACTTTAACTTAGCCAGGGTATTTACATACACGGATGGGGGCAGCAAACTGAACTTTTTGTCCCATGTGAAGGAAAGCCTAGCTACGGCTCTGCTGTATGACTGTATTATTTGGAAACTATATGGTACAGGCACCAAACTATTACCAGCTCTGACCTTAGCTAACCAGCCGTGGACAGATGGGCTGGATAGCTATGAAGTGTTGTGGATACAGACTCGATTGTACGCGCCAACTTTGGAGAGCACTGACTTAGGTCTCTTTACCATTCATTCTCGTCCCTCTAAGGAGCGTCAGTATTCCACTGGGATGTTAGGGGCAAAGGCCAGTTGGCGATTTAGGAGACCAATCCTTCTCTCAAGTGACAGGATATCTGTTTAGCTTAGGGTAATGAATGTTTAAGTGCTTTAACCTGCTTAGGGTCAGTCAGCCATGCAATATTACGAGAAAAGGGTCACAGTACAGGCCTAAAAAAATGTACACATGTGTTTTGTTTAGAGTAAATAGGCACATTCCGTGATTAGAAGAGCTCGAGTCTCGGAGAAGGTTTCGAGAAAAAGAAACAACTAAAGTCGTCTTCGATTCCATCAATCAATCAGCACCCGGCTGTTTATACAGGAAGTAACCGGATCAGGCCCTCAGCTTTTTACTGAACTTTTTGCCCATTATTGCCCATTATTGTCACGACTTCATTTGTTGTGTTTCCATGGACAGATCCAATAATGGTTCTACAAATAATCTAGCAAATAGTACTCGTCTTTTGTAACATCAATGCAATGAAGTGGTTCCGAAGAGAAGATCTTTGGGTAATGCTTGCTTTTTTTTTTACATATAGTACGCACAGGAACAACTCCTCCAGGCAGCGTCGATGCCTGGAAGAGATATTTCTACTAAAAGTATCTTATCCTAGTAAGTAAGCAAGTAATGGATTCTCTGCAACCAATTTTTTTTTAATAGGCATTGCCCATATGCAACATTGGTTGGTAACTATCTATACGGTCAAGCAGAAGAAACATCTATACAGCCAAGTTGGCTTTTTTGTAGCAACTGAATCAGAATAGCTAAATAATTCAGTGTTTCTCAATTTGTTTCTTCAAGTTCGCCCAAAAAGTCTTGATTCGGGATGTCCCATAGACAGAACCTCTGTGCCAAATCCTTATGCATCGACAATAATTATATCTACTGAGCAATACTTAAAGTCTAACGGCTCATTTACACAGAACCAATGATAAGGCAAACGAGGATTTATATGAACGCGATCAGCTGATGAACTCCCCGTAAACAGGGAGATGTGCTGGACTAGAGTTCGTAGTAATGATCGCTCGTCCCCATAACTAACCAATCATTGCTGTGAAAGGAGCAAACGAATGACAATCAACGAGCTGCTCCGAGGAAAGACGATAAGAAACTAAACGCTACAGTGCTCACCCGCGCTCTTCTCCTGCTTCATTTTAGCAATCGGTGGGGGAACTGAGTGCTCGGAAACCAATCGATCAAAACTTCTGACATGTCACTATAGCATATAGCATGTCAAACTTTTTTTTAAAAGTTTAGTTACCCTTTAAGAAATCCCAAAATAATGACCTGTTGGGGGTTCTTGAGGACTAGAGTTGTGAAACACTGGCATACTGTACATGAGCAAAGGCGGTTTCTTAACAATTTGCTCCAAGGGAACCTCATGACCTGGCAGATGATTGTTGAGAACAAGGCATCATGCACATGACCGTAGCCGTAAATTGGAAAACCCAGCACCATAATGGGGGCACATTTTGATATTCGCTATGCGGCCCCTCTCTTCTAGGTACACCACCAGTACTTATACTTTAGTATGTATTATTTTTTAATATTATCTAAATTATTATTAAAAGTTCTCTCAAAGTCCTAGCACAATGTTTAGTACTGTAATATAATAGATTATTATATATGTATGCTTTGGTATAACAACGGCTTTTGATACTAAATTTGCCTAACCTCAGCTGGTACCCATCAAACAAAATGAATGACATCTCTTTGTAATAATTAACATTAAGCATTATATGGAGAAGACATTTACTTGACTGATATTACACCCAGGAATATTATATCCAGAGAAGAGTTCTTAACCTTTACATGAAGAACATTGGCCAAGTTTAGGTTTTATTATCTAGACCATTCAACCTTGGTTTTGTTGCCTTCACAGGCCCCTGAAATATTTAGTGACTTTAACCCAATCGTAGAATATACATTTCCCAATTTGTAATATACAGGTTTTTCCGTCCGTTGTTTATGAATGTAGATGCCACATTTGCTTCATGTTAGTTCATGATGCCTAACCCGGCCGTGAGGTGTCTTTAAAAATAGAAATAATGGCCTTCAAGTGATGAAGTTAATCTCTCGAAGGACTTAGATAGAGCCATCTGGTCCAGATGTCGTATTGTCATTCATATTGGTTACTCATTTTCACATCAAGACTTCCGTCAGCTCAGTGGCAGTTTTGGTATAGTGCCAGTAACATTATTATTCTGGGTCTCATCACCTCATTATGTTCTCCTGTATACACAGAGCTAAAGAAAATGTTTAGTAGATCTGTCATCTGCTTTTCTCCTATGGCCAACACCCTATTATCATTTTAAGAGCAGCATGTTCAATACTTAGACTTAGCAGGTGCTGCCTATACCAACGGCACCTGCAAACTCTCTATTGTAATATTATCCCCGGTACTAAACAACCTATATCAGTTCCTTCTCTTCATCTACTCAGTTCCTTCTCTTCATCTACTATTTACTTGTGGAAATGAAGAGCATGGTCTATAATGACCTTCTGGTTGCTTAAATACCCTGCAAGGACCTGTTGGGCTTCACTGCGGAGAATTCAAAGGTCACACTGTTCAAGATTGACTTCATACAATTGTAAAGCACTGTGGACTATAGCTTTGATTTGGACTATTCTTGGTTCATTCTGCCTAAATCAATGAAGCCTCTTTCTTCCCGGTTCCGAATCTTTTTAGATTCTAAAAGACCTCAAAACTCTTCCAGACTTCTCAGAAGTCTATTAATTTTATCCCGGGTCTTTTGGACTGAGAGCAGAGATATGGTTTACCTGGGGTAATGTCGGCCTTCTTAAAAATATAGATTGTTGGAGAATTATTACTATTGAAACAACCCCACTGAGGCTACTAGAAAGTTAATGAGATTTGCTTCTGTCATTTTTAGATAGATCTTTTGTCTTTTAGTATAGTCAAGGTCACTATGGCCAAATCAATCACTACAGTTGCTATGGCACCTCAAAGGGGTTGTCTACTTTAGACATCCCTTTTTGTTAGAAGAATCACCTGACGATAAACTGACCATCGGGTGTTTGGCAGCTAGAACCCCCAGTGATAAGCTGTAATCTGAAGGGGGAACCCAGCAGCATGTGTCCAATTCTCCTGTAGCTCCATTGCAGGGGAAATTGAGTATTACACATTTCTCATCTATGGTCTATCCATATAATGTTTTAGGTCCTCCAGAGCAGGGTCCTCATTGTTGTTACTTGCTATGGCTAATAGATCTTTCATGATTTTCTCCAAACGTGTCTTACTACATGTCCAGATGTAGCTATAAATTTTAATCACGTAGTTTACAGTAGATTGAATATATTTGATCCATCATATAAAAGAATAAGACATACATACATTCCAGGAAAACACAATAGTCCTTCCTAACATCAATAGTTAAGAAAAGGGTTCTTTAACCAAGTATAGTGTAAAGTATTGTCCAAACCAACTTAAAGGGGTTGTCCTGTTTAGAAAACCGATTTTTATATATCCTATTAGGAAATTCTGAGTTAATAGAGGTGGGTCTGAGTTCAGGATCTTCATCTCTTGGCCACAGTGGTTACAAAGAGTGTCTCTCGCCCTGAAGGATCTGTCCTGTCCTTGATTGAATTAATTGGGCACTGTGTGATTCTTAATTTCCCCTGTGGTGGCGCTGCAGGGAAATTAAACACTTACTGACAGATTTCCCTCCAGATCACAGCTGATCTCTGGAGTTCCCAACAGGAGGACACTATGTGATCTGATTATTGCCAAGGGACCCTTATAACAAGTAGGACATTTCCAAAGCAGACAACCCCTTTAAGTTAGTATTTGAAATGTTTATCCATGGTAGACATTCCATCTGCACAATGTATTTATCGCATGAATGATTACACTTCAACATCACATTGCTGATTCAACTTGACTTATTCTTGCTTTCACTTAGAAGTTCACAGATAACAATCTGCTTTGTATGTCTATCAGAGAAACATTTAAATTTGGCCTAACAGTGTGTCTAATATTTTAATGTGATAGCCAAGCCGACACATTTTTCGGACTTCTCGTTTTTAATTCCAAGAAATCCATATGTAGTATATTAAACTTGAAGCTGTTTATTTCAACATCAGTTTTCCAATGGTTTCTGCTTAACCTCACCATGTGTCACAGCCCCGAACATATCGGAATTTGTTTTGGCAATAGCAGACCAACTAGAATTATTAGTTTTTTATTTGCAGTCTATTAATAATGTCACATTGAATAACAGATGTTGAAATATGAGGCAAAGACAAGATCCGCACATGGAAAACATTTGTTGTGCTTTATATTTTTTGTTTTCATAAAGTAAATAAAATCATTGTCACCCCAATGTCACGTCACTCCAAAATCTACCCTACAAGACCATGCGAAATGACCCCAAATCTGGATTTTGGAGCACATCTAATCTCACATGAGATTGACAGGTTTCCAAAGCTATAGGTGAAACACGAGATGATACAGCTAAACGGTCGTAATAGTTTGGGGAGGATAATCATTCTGAATTCCAACATTTTAATAAAATCCAAATGACTATTTCACTTGTTTGGACATAAACTAGAATATTTGTTATGATTACTTAGCGACCCTTGGTCCAGAAAATTCTTTAACTTGGTACTAGTTCATGGATGTTGGATTCAATTTACTTGACCTATTGTCCTATTTTATATAGGTCCAACCATTTGTCCAACATGATGATGATGAAGAAGAACTAAGAACCATACATTGTAATATCTTCAATTGAATTATTAGATACAAAAAAGTCGAATTCTCCATCTTTCTTTTGTTCTATAGATGTCATAGATCCCTGTCATAGGATTAGAGAGGACCTGTACTTGGTGGGTTTAATGTAGGGGTGGATACAGACCACTAAGGTCTCCTTTGGTGTAGGACCCCTTCCACCAGCATACCTGCTGCTTACATCTTCTCATATTTAAAACAGTTATATTAAAACAAAATATTTTTTGCTGTTATTTCCCCGGAAAATTTCTTAATTTCTCTGTAGCGATTGGTAACATCACTGGTGGTCTTGGGTAATGGAAGGGTTAATGGGAACATCCCTTGTTATCTAGGACAGTGAAGGGGTTTATAGTTAGATCCATGGTGGTCTAAGTCAGTGCAGGGTTTAATACTAAGTTATTAGAAACTCTTTCACTGCCCGAGGCCATCAGGAATGTTATTATTAAGCTCTTAATTGCTGTAGACCACTAGAGTTGTTATCATTAACCCTTTCACTGCCCTAGACCACCATGGATGTTATTATTAGAAACATCCTCGGCGAACTTATGCAGTGCAGGGGTATCATTATAACTTTTAAAGTGGTCTAAGGTGATAATAATAACATCCCTGGTGGCCACGGGCAGTTGGGGTTGATAATAATAACATCCCTGATGGCCACGGGCAGTCGAGGTGGTAATAATAACATCCCTGGTAGCCACGGGCAGTCGAGGTGATAATAACAACATCCCTGGTGGTCTTGGGCAGTCAAGGTGTTTTTTAATAACATCCCTGGTGGTCTAGGGCAGTCAAGGTGTTTTTTTAATAATATCCCTGGTGACCTAGGGCAGTAAAATTGTTAACTCTCTGTTTTGAAATCTGCTGCGGGACTCTTTCCCCTTGGCACTTCATCTGTGACTGTAGACTGCTCAATCATTAAGATACTGCAAGAGAAACAGGATACTGTTTTTTTAAACCCTATGTGGCCTGAGTGGGCCCCTTCCCCACCTGGTCCCCAGTGCAGTTGACTACCCCTGAGATGGTATAGTTACTATGTGGGCAAGGTGAAATAGAAATCCATAAGGTTCTCTGTCAGGGTCAGGCAGTAGTGGTGCAGGGAAGAAACAGATCATGTCTTCCCTGCTACCTAGATCCATGGCACAAATAACGAAATAATTGTAGTAAATAACTTATTAAATAAATGATGCTATAAAACAGTAAAAGTTTTAACGAAAGTGTAAAATGATGACTGTAAAATAAAAAAGAAAGTGCAGAGACTATTCAAAATGGCAAACTACTGGCTATTGTTTGGTAAATTACAGAATATTGGTTGTATTATTCTTGATAATTATGAACTAAGGTCTCATGCACACAGCAAAGCTATGAGCATGGAGTTTGCACAGCGGCACATGAAGTCCTTTCTCTTTGTATTACGGAGCTATAGGTATTTATTGTGGCACAGTATGGTGCTGTAAAAAAATCAGCATGGAATCGAAGGCATACAGAGATATCAGCAATGAAATGTTGATGTATGGGAATTCACCCTTGTTGAAATTTCAATTGAAGCAACTATGGAAGACGAGGGGTAGATGGAGTAGGCGGTCACCTGTGGTGTCATTGAAGTGGAGGTGCATTTATGGATTTAGAGAGAATTATTGATTAACAATGACGTTCAGACACTATCCAAATAGCTGATGTTGCTGTTGGTACAGGGAGCCAATGAACATGTAAGAGGGTTAGATTTTAGTGTGTGTGGCCCTTGACCTTGACACGGGACCCTACCCGAGGATGACGCAGTAATGGTGGTGTACACAGTGCAGTTAATACAAAAGGACATTACTCCGGCTAAGGCACAAATTGTAGTGGTTACAAACAGTGGTACTTAGTGTTAGTGGTTACAGTCTAAAGTGGGTATACAGTTAGAAATGGTGGCCCACAGCTTGGCGGTTACAGTTTGTTATTTTTACTTAGCTTGGCGGTTATAATCTCCATTGGGCACTGCGGTCACAATCTCAGGTCTATGGTCACATTTGCAGACAGGGCTACTACACTTTCACCCGCCCTTGATAGAGAACACATGTTGGAAGTGGTCCAAAAACCACTTTCAGGATACACAGGGCCTCCTCTGATCACAGCGGACCCAAGTAATACTGCAGCCCGGTTTGGGTCAAGACACTGGAATCGGTCAGATACCGCTCAGCAGGATACACAGTCACTGGCTTTTCAGTGATGAACACTGGCAGGGTCCAATCCTCTCACGGACCTCCTCTGGTCCTCTGCCATACTGTCAGCCCAGTGCGCTACTTCTCTTGCACCTGACAGTCTCTCTCCCCGTAGATTGTCTAATACAAACTTAACACTCTGCCCACAAGGTGCACCAAAACACCTCCTATATAGTTTGCTCCACCCTAGCATGGAGCTCCTGTAGCCCCATGCTACTGTGCCCACACACATGACAAGAGACCTCGCCAAAACCCACCGTGCCCACCTAAAGCAGAGTAAACATCACAATTACTCCTAAAGGCACAGTTACCTGAAAACTAAAGAATGTTAGAACATCTTTAGAATGTGATAGTCCATGCTCAAGTCCACTTTTTGCGGAAGCACCTGCCCTTACAAGCTTTCCCATTCATTGAATGGAACCGCGTTTGTTTGGGAAGAACACCTCTCGCATTTGGAAACCCTTGCCTTGGGTACCAATATAGCTTACCTTGCCGTTGATAGAAGGTATATATGTATACTGTATATTATATTTATAAAAAGTTTCCATATAGGTTTCTTACAGATACTATGTTAACTTCATAGGCTTTTGAAAGCTGCATGATATCTATACAATATCCAACATCCTTTTGGATTTCTTGCCTGGATTCTTTGGAAATACTATATACAAGCTGGGAGCTACACAAGGAAGTCTTGCCTGATATCTAGAATATACCGGTTAGAAAGACAAAGACCCAATATGCCTGGCTGGCCTCATGGGGGAGGGGTTCAATAGAGGAATGTAAGTTAAGTGTTATTGAAAAACTAGGAGGATAATGATATGAATTTGCTTGCCTTCTTCTTCAGCTCGCTTACCCTTTTTTACTTTAAGGAACATACAAAAAAGTGGCAGACGTAGCTCTATAAAACATGTAGAACTAGATGCACTCAAATATATATATCCATCAGATATGTCAGTTTGACCATAGACTTGAGATAAATCTCAACCGAAATAGCAGATTTTGACATTTTTTCTCGATTAAAGACTATCTCTTGGTCATGTTCTTTTGTCGAATTACCAAAATCCAATAGACAATTTGTCAAAATTTTTAACTGTTGTGTTTTTGGCAAATTGAAAGCCGAAACCTGGAGCTCAAGGTACAATTGGATGACTGATTGGAAAAACCTTTTCAATAACACTCCATGGCACAAGAGGCCCACGCCTTGGGGCACCCCGGCAGGAACGGGTAGCTTTTCCTTGAGGTCATTGTCTTTTACAGATGATGCATTCGAATTTTATGCAGTAGTCTCCATTCAATAACTTTTTGCACCAGATGGAGCTTTGAGGGTTCTTGTATGGTTCTTGGTCAAGAATGTGAATTTACAGATTAAACCTATTTGTTCATTGCCCTAGGGATGTGTTTTCTTGGCGTGACTTTGTTAATGGGAGGGCCCAAACGAACTAGACATTTTGTGCCTACAGGCAGGGCCGTTTTTACAGCTAACGCTGCCCTAGTCACTGAGCCTGAATACACCTCCATTAAAGGCCCATTTATCGATGCCAACTATCATTACAATTTACTCGGAGAAGAGGATAAGATCTGCGATAATGATTTTCACCAATTATGCCATCATAAAAATAATCGTTATTGGTGGCACGATCAGTAAATATAAATGGTGCTTGTAGAAACATTTACACAAGGCATTGCTAGGCTACAACGTCACTACTTTTTTGGCAGGCTTTAAAGGGGTTGTCCAGGATTTAAAAAAAAACATGGCTGCTTTCTTTCAAAAACCGTGCCATGTCTCCAGCTCAGCCCCATTTATTTGACTCAATTCTGGGACAGAGGTGGTGCTGTTTTTGGAAGAAAACAGCCATGTTTTTCTAGTTCTGGACATCCCCTTTAAGTCAATGGAGGTCATGTATCAATGCAGTTATAATAGTGTTCTCATGTAACTACACTGACATTTTTTTCTACCTTGAGAATGAATGCCACATGTATGGAAATCTCCCATTTACTTTTTTATTGTTACCTTTCAGTTGTAGATTTATTTTAGAAAAGTGGCAAAGAACAGCACAAGGTGAGTCCTGGTGTTTGGTAGTGTGGGCAGTGTTCCTTAAAATGATACTCGCTGGGCGCCGTATGGTGGCCTTGGCAAGTTGGGTCTCTCTACACCTGATGTCAGATGCCTGGAGGTACACCATAACACCAACATCACCACCATATGGGACTAAATACAGTGATCATCTAGTGATGAGATACCACACAGGTGGTCTTCAGTGTATCGTCACACTGCAGATTGGATAAATAAGTACTGATCAGATGCAGTCACAGGCAAAATGAACGACAATTTAATACAATGACTCATAGGTGACAACTTCTTCTGTTACGTTTCAGTTCCACACTGTAAATAGCAACATACAGATAGCGTGCCAAAATAAGCAGCGCCATACCCGTAGAGCCCCCTTTAAAGTGTCATGTTTAGTGCCCCCAATAAATAGTGGGCAATGCACAAAACGTACCCTCTTGTCACCCATGGCCCGTGCAGTCTGCAGCCTCAAGCGGGCAGGTATGATGATGTCATCGCATCACGGTGACCAGCACGCAGCAACGCCAAAAGGAGCCAGCAGTCTACATATGAATGGCGAAGAAAAGAGCAAATGGATCCCATACACATGCCATCAGTCAGGATACAGATGTGAGCGGGAACGCCAAAAACAAAAAGGCAACAAAATGCAAAACCATTTTTTGCCTGTACCCAGCCTTGCTAAGCGCTGCCCTAGGACCTGCTCACTGCACATTGGCACAGACACAAATGGTCACTGTTTACACACATACTCACGACAGATATACACTTACTACATACAAACTTTACATTCACATACACCCACTACACATAGGCACACACAGATGCACCAACATACACATACATGTATCACCCACAGGTACACACACACTAAAAACATTTGCACACTTACTACATAATATGTAGTGCAATATAAAGTCATGCACACATATCCTCATGCACTCCTACATACAGGCACGTATACTCACTACCTATGGACGGACACACACACAAACAATCTGCAGATACATTTCTTGCATCATTTTGCACATACTAGACACTCACAAATACACAATGTGCTGTTAGTTACATCTAATGACGTCAAGGAGTAGCGTGAGAAGCACGGAAGTGGAAGGGGGCACCAGGTACTTCAGGATTCTCGAGGCAGATTTTGAAATGCAAGCGATTTTTTAATGCTTTTTTTTAATGCTTTTTTTAGGTGTTTTTTTGCCACATTTCAGACTTTTTTTAAAATGAACTAAACGCAAAAACTTTGCCAAAAAGCGCTTCAAATGAGCTGTCTCATTGATTTCAATGGAGGTTCAGAGGTGAAAACCGCTCCAAGATAGGGCATTCACTTTTTTTTCCTGCGAGCTGTCGATAACTGCCGGTAAGAGAAAACACCTATGTCTCCCATCGAAATCAATGGAGGAAGATTTGGAACGGGTTTTTTTTGGCGCTGATTCCGACACCAAACTAAGGCCCCATGCCCACGAACGTGCTTTTGCAGCCACAATTCCCCTGAAAATCCACGGGAGAATTGCGGCCCCATTCATTTCTATGGGCCCATGCACACGACCGTGGTTTCCACGGTCGTGTGCATGGCCCAGGAGCCTGGACCGCAGAAAGAACGGACATGTCTTATTATAGCCGTGTTCTGCGGTCCAGGCTCATAGGAAATAATGGACGCGGCCATGTGCACGGCCCGCGGGTGACACTCCGCGGCCGTCCCACCCGAAAATCACGGTGGTGCACATGGCTACGGTCGTGTGCATGAGGTCTAAGCCTTAGGTGCACGCACAGACACTCATTTGCTGACTAAATTACATACAATGCTGCTGCCCAGTGGTTCTGGGTTCCCTGTGTGCTGTCTACTGTCTATATCTAATTACAGCAGTCTGCAACCTGCTTCTGCCTAGCACAAACCTCTTGGCCATCAGTGTATTTTGAAAAAATTACACGACAGCTGTAGATGCCATATATAAAAAAAACTTTTTTTTAATCAATTTTTTTTCTAATCTACTTCGATTTATAATCCTAATTGAGTATGATGATCGTTCCGGAGCACACAGGAGCCGCTTGAGTTCGAGCCGTCAGACCAGTTCTCTAACGGATTTGAAAAAATGGCATGGTGTCTGCAGATGCTGTATACAATAAAATGAAAATGATTTTTTTGATCTATATTTTTTTTGACAATTGGGCTTAGATGATCTCTCAGAAATGCACAGGAGCCGCTGGAGATCAAACCGTCAGACCAGCTCTCTAATCTTTAGTAAGGCTGCATTCACACATGGCGGATACGCTGTGTAAAGGTACACAGGCTATCCGCCCTGACGGCCACAGGTAGTTCCTGTCAAAAAAACGTGCCAAATTATTGATGAAACATCATCCTAGGAGGCCGGCCTAGACGGAGAAGCACAGAATTCTGGTTAAGTATAAGATTTTTAGTTGTTTTCTGAGTTGCAATTTTTGTGGCAGAACCGCAACTTTTCCGCCGCAAAAATCGCAACATCTGCTATTTGTAGCGGGTTTTACCTCCCGATTGAATTCAATGGGGAAAACCTGAAACAAAAAATCTGTGATTACGCAAATACAATTCACATGCTGCAGATTAAAAAACCGCACCGCAGGTACATTTCTGAGTATTTTTCCCTCTTATCATTTACGCAGTGTGTGGGTGATATTTGTTCAAATCTCATTCACTCTGCTGCTACTGTATTATGCTGCGGATTTTACGCTACGCGTGTACCCGAACTAGTGGTTTTATTTTGAACGCAGTCTAACTATTCACGTCAATCAATCCATCCCTGTTAAGGGATTTTACTGATGTAAATAAAACCTTGTGTGAGAAGTCTGTGTATGCATGAATGTCTTATTGTTATAAGCAGTCTATGGGAGCACTCTGTATTTGGAATGTTCCACGTATTTTCATTTACGCATAGGATCCCTTTTTTCATTGCAGCAGGGGGATCGTTTGGCTTTGCTCAACTTCAATTTAACCCCAAAAAGTCAGTATTCAGTGCATTACTACATGTACAATAGCAGCTTAGTAGTAGCTTAGTTGTTGAAAAAGGTATGACTTCATATATGCTTCTAGAGCAGTGACCCAAAAGAACCATTTCCCAACATTTGACTTTTGAGAGTTGTGGCGAAATCACACAATTTGTAGAGGAAGTACAAAAATATAGAGTGTACCTATATTCAGTAGTCATAAATGGGTTTCCTCATGAATGCAACCCCTTCCATATGCCCAATTAGGGCATATGGGCTTCATAGTGGTGGAAGGGGTGCTCATGACCTCCACTGTATTACCCAGAAAGTAAAGTCACTAACACCTCTGGCAGACTGATGCCAGGCCAGATTCAATGTAAAAAAAAAAGATTGTCCTAATAAGACTACCCTGGTAAGGAGACTTCTTAGCTTAGTGTAGTGTGTTTCATATCACAGACATTAGAGCACAGTGATGAGTCATGTCGTCTTACTACCCTGGAGAACTGCTTCGGTATAAAGGTTAACTGGATAAGGAGTGGTCTGGCACACAGTAAAGATGGAGAATTAGTGGACTGGCACACAGTATAGATGGGGAAGGAGTGGTCTGGCTCACAGTAAAGATGGGGAATTAGTGAACTGGCACACAGTATAGATGGGGAAGGAGTGGTCTGGCACACAGTAAAGATTGGCAATTAGTGGACTGGCACACAGTATTGATGGGGAAGGAGTGGTCTGGCACACAGTAAAGATGGGGAATTAGAGGACTGGCACATAGCAGAGACAGGGAGGGAGTGGACTGGCTCACAGAAGAGAAGGGGAACCAATGATCTGGCACACAGGATAGATGGTAAGGATTTGACTGGCACAAATCAGAGATGGAGAGGGAATGGACTGCACAGAGAAGAGATGGGGAAAAAATTGACTGGTACACAGGATAAATGGATAAGGAGTGGACTGGCATACAGAAGGAATGGAGTAGGAGTGGACTGGCACATAGGAGAGGTGGGAAAAAATTGGACTGGCACACAGAAGAGATGGTGAAGGAGTGGTTTGGCTCATAGGAGAGATGGGGAGGAAACGGACTGGCACACAAAGAAGGTGGGGAAGGAGTTGTCTGGTATATATAAGGGAGACTGGGAAGAAGTGGTCTGGTACATAGGATAAATGGGGAAGGAGTGGAGAGATACACAGAAGAGATGGGGAAGGAGTGGAGAGATACAAGGAAGAGATGGGGAAGGAGTGGAGAGATACACAGAAGAGATGGGGAAGGAGTGGAGAGATACACAGAAGAGATGTGGAAGGAGTGAAGAGATACACAGAAGAGATGGGGAAGGAGAGGAGAGATACACAGAAGAGATGGGGAAGGAGTGGAGAGATACACAGAAGAGATGTGGAAGGAGTGAAGAGATACACAGAAGAGATGGGGAAGGAGAGGAGAGATACACAGAAGAGATGGGGAAGGAGTAGAGATACACAGAAGAGATGGGGAAGGAGTAGAGAGATACACAGAAGAGATGGGGAAGGAGTGGAGAGATACACAGAAGAGATGGGGAAGGAGTGGTCTGTCACATTAAATAGATGGGAAAGAGTGGATTTGCACATAGGAGAGGTGGGTAATAGGTGGTTTAATAAACAGGAGAGATGGGAAGGAGTTGTGAGATACACAGAATCATTACCTACTGAACTAGCTCCTAGTATCTGAAGAAATGCTACACATGGGATGAGGTTCAGGGAAGATGTAATAGAGCTTAATTTGTAATTTAGCTCTTTGGGGCTACATTGCTTATACTCTATGATAATTCACTGACTTTAATACCATATATTTGGCTTGACACATATGACGCAGTACTATACCATTGTTAGCTGTCCAAAATGACAAGCTGATCTCTGCACATAGATTATATACTCAGGAAGTTGTAGAGATGAAGAATCTGGTATTTTTGTGATGCCAAATTTGGTCCCAAAGATGTAATACTCATACTTTGATACATGATCATAATCCTCCTCGAAGGATCAACCTATCATGGTCCTCAATATTAGGTGATGTCAGGTACAATAAAATATTACGTAGTTATTGATGCTGTAATTGACACATACAGTCATACAGCCTAAACGTGTTAGGGTATGTTCACACGGCCTATTTTCAGACGTAATTCGGGCGTTTTACGCCTCGAATTACGCCTGAAAAAACGACTCCATTACGCCTACGAACATCTGGCCATTGCTTTCAATGGGTTTTACGATGTTCTGTTCCCACGAGGTGTAATTTTACGCGTAGCTGTCAAAAGGCGGCGCGTAAAAAGACGCCCGCATCAAAGAAGTGCATTTTTGGAGCCGTTTTTCATTGACTCCATTGAAAAACAGCTCCAATAACGTCCGTAAAATACGCTGCGAAAAACGCGAGTAGATACAAAAATGTCTGAAAATCAGGAGCTGTTTTCAGGCGAAAACAGCTCCGTAATTTCAGACGTATTTTGCTACTGCGTGTGAACATACCCTTATCCTTCGCATCTATTGTACCGATTGATCCTTAAAGGGGAAATATTATATTACAGTGAATTCCACAGTCAAACAACCCACATAATGAAAACCAAATCATATGTTATTAGTGGAAATATCATGTCTTCAGGTGCAGGAGATACGTTCTTGGCATTTCTTCAACCCTTGTATGATCTACAGTTGATGGTGGATACAAGAACTAAGGGTCTACTAGTTAAGAGATATGTTAAGACACAAACTGGCACTTGGTAGGGCGATGATGAATGTCTTAGATCTTCAAATGTAATGATGTGTTTTTAAATATGAAGATTATACATTTGTCAGGCTACTCATAATGACTCTTTATGAAGAAGATGGATAGGGAAGGTCTTGATGAACATGAGAACAAGAGGGAAGGAAAACAAATAGGTCAGTCCTTAATCAAATTTATTAATTGAAACACAAATGGCCAGACCTGGACCTCCTAAAGTTCTTCTTAACTGAACTAAGGTCACCATATGGTGATATATGTACAGTTCAGTAGAAGCATACAGTCCACGTGTTGAGGCCATAATACAGACCCAAAAATGTGGCCAGAACAGTTCTTAATACTGTTTTTGATGTAGTATCAGAAGACCTAGCCCACTGGATAAGACATTTTTGTTAGGAAATGTTGATGAGGAAGAGAACAACCAGCAAGAAATAGGTGGAGAAATTCACAGATATCTTAACGGTGTTTAATAATAAATACTTGTAGATGTGACTTATGGTCATGCTTACCGTGGAGCTCTGGTTTGGAACCACTTTATATAGGAGAAATGCCCAAATTGCTGGTTTTTTTTCCACTCCCCCTATTTCCTGCTAATTACTTACCTCTCCTCTGCATCCCTCCCTCCCACGCCACTCCTCTTCTTCCGCTTCAGCATCCGGCGGCCGCTCCAGCTGCTGGAGCACTCCACTAAGTCCTAGCGCACATGCTGACCCTGCTATTCTTGAATGGCCAGTGCACGCGCCAATATTGTATTCAGCATCTGACTCTGCTATAAATTGCCAGCACAATTTGATTTCTCAGCATTTCCTGCAATACTAAATTTTCCTACGTTTTCCCTGCTGTCTTGCTGTATTCCTATGTACCGCCTTCTGCCTGTTGCTGACCATCTGTGACTGCCGCCTGCCCTGACCAATTGCTATACTCACCGTATTAATCCTCTGCCCAAGACCTATTGGTACGTTATACTGTGTCGAACCTCTTCAACCAGCCACCAGACGTTATCTATGGTTACTACTCTGCCTTCCCCAATGTCTGCTGTCACCAAGGGATACTAGGGGTAGTGACCTGGGGTTCCTCTATGGCGAACTCCACATCCCTGTACAGGGTTTAAAGGGTGAAGATTGGGGGTTTCCTTAGTCTCCACTCACTGGAGTAGCCATAAGTCAAATTCCTTGGGGACAAGGAGGGTTCACACAGACCATGCTAGCACTACTATAGCCTAAATCTTGGGCCATCGTTACATTTTTAGGCCTTATTCAGACGAACGTGTAATATGTCCGTGTGACGGCCGTTGAAACAATGGCCATCACGCGGACCACTGTAATTCAATGGGGCCGTTCAGACGGCAGTTGTTTCAACGGACCCTGTGAAGGGTCCGTGAGAAAATAGGACATGTCCTATTTTTTCACACTTCACGCATCCCGCCATAGACTCTAGTCTATGGGGAATGCGTGATAACGCGTCCCGCAGCACAGAGCACGGATGCACCTCGGACATGAAAAACGAGATGCGCAACGCTCATGTGAATCCGGCCTTATTGAAAAAAAAATGGACCTTGTTTTAAGTTTGAACAATGGAATTGAAATGTTTAGGAGACCGGCAGCCCTGGCAAGTAATCAAATCTAGTGGATCAAATAAAGAAAGGGTATCTATCACCCCTGTATACCAAATAACCTGGGTGAGCCCTCTTGACCAGTCAGCATACAACAAGAGGACTAACGTGGTGGCAACTTTTAAGAATTACCTTGTCAGACTCCCTTTTAACACATCTGCCTAGACAACAGGGCTTATCCTGTGTAATTTTCATACAGTGTGAAAATACAAATGTCCTTTTGCCCTAATGAAAGTTTTGGAGGATGCAGGTACAGATGTGTTCTTAACTTATATCGACTGTAAATTCGGCATTTCCCGAGATGTATGGCGTGAGATATTAATCAAACATGTAAATAAAAATGTTATACCTCCGATGGATGCCATCCATTAGCCATCCGTCTCCCATAGACACTAATGTTAATAAAATATACATGTTTTTCACTAGATGACTGTGATGAGTGTGTCTGAAGGATACTATTCATTAGCTATCCGATGCCTATAGACTCCCCCAAAAATTTTATGCGTTTAAAGTATACATTTTTTTTAACTTTATGGCACAAGATTGTATTGAATTACCATCATGACAAATTTTATAACTTAATGCAATTCAAGAAAAGTTAAGTGTGGACACTTCTGTATCCTCATGGACTTACCTATGATTCCTTTAGCTCTCCAAGGGTTCACCCTCCAGAACAAAAAAATAAGGTATTTTAGAATCAACCCATAAGAAATGGACCCTAGTGGAAAATTACTGTCTACAAAGTCAGCTCCAAATACAGTTGTGTTCTGTTGCACCTTTGTGGGTCATTATTATGTCAGAGACGGGACCCACTGGAGGATCCTCAGGTATTCTGGAGAACCAGGCTGGCATTTGCAAAAAGAGCTCTGCCTTTTAAGGTTTCTCCAGATCTGAGCATCACTTTAATGTAATTTTTCCCTAAATTGAGAAGGTTTACTTTAATCAGTAAGGCATTTCCCTTTGCCTTTGCATTTTATTTCTCATTTTATACTTTTTTCCATCAAGATGAAGCTAATGAAATTACCACGGCCTCTCATTTTTCTTTGTAATTTGCTGGTAGTGAAACGATCTTGCTGAATACCAATGCTTAATGGACTTTCCACACTTTTGTTCGCTCTGTCTCCTGTCCGAATACATTTTTGTAAAATTGCTTTTCAATTACTGTCCCCAGCTATTTCTAGAGAAACATGGTAGGGGGTCAAAGGAATGCTTGGAATGTAGGCACTATCCCAGAACAATGACTTTTACTGACAGAAAACTGTGAACCAAGGTTGAGATTCAAGTAATATGACTCCTAGGGAGCTGAGTTTTGTCCGTGAAAAAAAAGAAAGACTCCCTCAAAGCTTAAAGGGACAGTTCTGTCTGTAGCTGAAGGAAAACAAAGGCTGCTCACCGGGAACTTTCTGTTGATGTTCCAAGAGTAAATTATTACATATTTTATACGTAAAGATTTTACGGTCACACTAATAAAAATGTTGACACCTTAAACATTACATGATGCATTACAAGAAACGATGGAATCTCAGAGTGGTCAGTCTTCACGTAACAAGGCTTTGATATGTTCCACAATTTTCTTCTTACATTAATGTTAAAGGGGTTGTTAGAAAAAAAGAAAAACAATTTATTCCGTTGCTTTTCTGAAATGAAGAAACTTCCTAATATACTTTATTTTCCAAACATGCACGGATTTCCGGTTTTCAGTCCCCATCCCGCGGATCTGGAAATTCGGAGCTACCGTCCTTGCTGTGATGCGCCGACACAGGCTCCTGCGGAAGGAGCTCCGCTCTATGTGTCGATGACGTAGATGAAGAGGCTGGCTGCTTGGCTCAATTCATCAGCTAAGCCAGCCCCTCCACCGTCACAGCTGATTGAGAAACTGAGAAGGGGGCTGGCTTAGCTGATGAATTGAGCCAGGTAGCCAGCCCCTTGTCCATGTCTTCGACACAGAGAGGAGGGGGGAGCTCCCCCCGAGCCTGTGTCGACGCATCACAGAAAGAACGGCAGCTCTGAACTTACGGGTCCACGCGACGGGGACTGAAAACCTGCAATCCCTGCAGGTTTGAAAAATAACGTTTATTAGAAAGTTTCTATATTTCACAAAGGTAATAAATAGTTTTTCTTTTTGTCAGAGTTTGGATCCAGTTACAGAAAATATTGGAGGATTAGATAATAGTAATTTCCTGTTATTGATTTTTGGAATCAATACGTTCAGCAGTGGAAACTATTCAAAAATAACTGGTTGGGAAGAATTGTTGTTGCCCTGCAAATTTGACCCCAGATTGAAGTGTCTAGGGTTTTTGTATTTCCTTCGGGCAAAATTAAAGAGCAAATTTTGCGATGAAAAAAAATTGTCTGCTTGCTAAATCTTGTATTGCAGTTCAGCCCCATTCACTGTTCAAGTATTTCATTTTGCACCCCATCTTGCTTTTTGCTTTTCAATTACCAAGAATGCAACACATACAAAGTTGTTCTATTGATTAATTCCATCGGTACTCTCCGAAGAACATTGTAAAATTTTGTAGAAAAATGATCTGGTCTTCATACACAGTTGAGTCACATTATTATGACCAGCAGCTAATATCCAGGGTAAGTGCCGTGTGCAGCACGGACAGCAGCTAGACAGGCTGGGAGTGACTCAATAAGATGCTGGTAGGTTGTCTCAGGTATCGGGCACCATGCTGACTGCAGTGCATCCCACATTTGCTGTCGGGTGCGTGGGGGAGGATCCATAGAGTGAACAAGACGATCGAGGTCCCACAGATGCTCAATTGGGTTCAAGTCTGGGGAATTAGGGGGCCAGGGAAGTACTTGGAAGTCTTGGTCATCCTTTTACAACCACTGTAGGACATTTCTAGCAGTGTGACCTGTCGCATTGTCTTGCTGGAAGATTCCATCTGCCCCAGGGAAGAGAAACAGCATGTATGGGTGGAGGTGATCTGCAACGATGGATTTATACCCAAATCAGTTCAGAGCCTTCCACATAGATGAGTGGGCCCAGAGAATGCCATGAAAAAATTCCCCAGACTGTAACGCTGCCACCAGCAGCTCGTGTTCTTCCAGCAATGGTTGCAGGGTGTTTGTGCTCTGATGTTTCTTGCCTGACGCGCCAACGTCCATCTGCTCGATGAAGCAGAAAACGTGACTCATCAGAGAAAACAACCCTTTGCCAATCATCAGTGGTCCATTTCCGATACTGCCGTGCAAATTGAAGCCTTTTTTTCCGATGCACCTTTGTTAGCATAGGAGAAGTGACTATCCTTCTGCTTCGGAGCCCCATACTCAGTAGGGTTCTCTGAACTTTTGTTTTAGACACACGTCCGGTAGCCCCCTGGTTAATTTTCAGGGTCAGCTGCTCCATTGTAGCGTGTCGTTCGGCCCTCGCGCACCTTCATAGCCGACATTCACCTCTCACATCAATAGCACGTGGTTTCCACGTCGGGTATTCCCAATGGTGCCATTTGTCCACCCACGATTTACTTTCACCACAGCAGCACGCGAACAGTTCACAAACTGCGCTGTTTGAGAAATACCGCAGCCTGTGACGATCGCCGATCTCAGGTCACGTCACAGGGGTGAACTACACTACTGAGTTTATTAATTTACCTCATAAATCCACGCCCACCTACTCTAGATGACCGGATTATGCTAAATTACTCCCGTAGTTTCCAACACCCCAATAATTTATACCACAGTATGCTACCACCACCTATACTTATCTAGGCAATAGGGGCCTAAGTCTCTATGTTCCCTTAACACCAGTTCCTATAACACAGGTTATCTAAATTGAACATAAAATACAGGTAACGTTCCTCACCTTCGGAAGATTAAGTTCTGTCAGACTACAAGGAAGAGACTTATAAATATTTCAGATTTAATACACAATAGTGCAGTGCAATACATAAAATAGTTGTCAGAATAAAAGATAAAAAAATATACATACAGCTACAATGCAATCAAACAGTTTATGAAAATAAAAGGGATAAAAGAAACAGAACAAAACCTTACTGATGTACAGCGGCGATATCCTGGCTGTGGGGACAGCTGAAAATATGGGCAGTCACTCCAACCGAGATATGGATCCCCAACGACTGACACTGACCCTCACTTCTCATGGCATTTTAAACCCAGTTTTTTCCCTCCAGTTCACTGGCTGGTGATGTCACTGAGAGGAGGCTGTTCATATGATAATGAAGGGTACTCCTCCCATTACACAGTTGTATTTCTATAGAGAAACATAAAAGTGATCATGTGTCCTTGCAGGAATCCCCTAGAAATATAATATTACCTGCATTCACCTGTGCAGACATTTACCAACCAGGGCATATCAAACACCACTATAATAGGCCCATGTTTTTAGCCAATAGCCAATCCCAGGTAGTTCCTCTGAGTGTAGGGATCTGAATTTGACATATATATGAGGGCTATTTTCCCTGATCATAACTAGCTATGTGGGTCATTACAAATATAAATTATGACGGGGTTTGCCTTGATGTATCATACTTTCTTTGAACACCATGCCATTCTCCCATGTTTCTCCTGGTCCACAGACAGACACACCACAGGCATCCATTTGCATAGCTTTAGATGTTTGGTCAGCCCTAGTGACAAATCCTTAATCAGCACATCTCGCACCTTGGTGAGGAAAGAGCCAATTAAACATTTGTCAGACAGTGGACATCCTTTGATGGCCAAAGATCTGCATTTCCTATGCAAATCAGATGTATCTTCTGTGTCAGAGGGAGTTATGAAATTACCTCCTAGTAACCTACTTTTGATTCTCTTACCTATAACACCACACCTCCCCCCTTAAGACATGGCATGGGATCATTGATATAGCCATCAATATCCCAAGCCGATCTCCGCAGCTTCCCCCTGGCGCGATAACCCATCTGCGTTGCCATGCTCACTGCCCTTTTTGTGCTGGATAGTGAAATCATATTGTTGCAAGGCTAAACTCCATCTCAGCAGCTTCCCGTTATCACCTGCTACCCTGTGCAACCAACTAAGTGGGTTGTGGTCGGTCACTACGGTAAATCTGCGCCCATAGAGGTATGCCTGTAATTTCTGCAAGGCCCATACAATGGCCAAACATTCCTTCTCTACAGTGGCATACGCAACCTCCCTCGGTAGAAGCTTTCTGCTCAAATACATTATTGGATGTTCATGCCCTTCTGGATTTACCTGGCTGAGCACTGCGCCTAGCCCATAGGCGCTGGCGTCAGTCTGCACCACAAACTTACGAGTGAAATCCGGGCTTTGCAAGACTGGGGAGCTAGCAAGGGCAGCTTTTAAAGCTGACAGAGAACTCTCGCAGTCGGCAGTCCAATTAACTATTTGAGGCTGTTTCTTCTTTGTGAGGTCTGTCAAAGATTTTGCTAGGGAACTATAGTTAGGAACAAACTTTCTATAGTATCCTGCGGTCCCCAAAAAGGACATAACCTGTTTTTTGGTCTTAGGAGTGGGCCAGGCAGAAATTGCATCAACCTTTGCATCAACCTTTCCTTTCCCTTGGGACGCCACAAGCATTCGTAGCTTCTGCTTGAGGGTCCCGTTAAACCTTTCACACAGACCATTAGTCTGAGGATGGTAAGGGCTGGCCACCAGGTGTTGCACCTGTATTTTCTTACAGAGGCACTGCATCAAATTTGACATAAACTGGGTCCCCTGATCTGTGAGCATCTCCCTGGGAAATCCTACACGGGAAAATATGGTCAGAAGGGCGTCTGCTACCTTATCAGCCCTGATGGAGGATAATGCTATGGCTTCTGGGTAACGTGTGGCATAATCCACTACCGTCAGGATAAAGCGCTTTCCAGAACTGCTGGGTATGGCCAAGGGCCCTACCAGATCCACAGCAATCCGTCGAAACGGCTCATCAATTATGGGCAAAGGAATGAGGGGGGCCCGGTGCACAGGTCCCGACTTCCCCATCCTTTGGCACACAATACAGGAACGGCAGTAATCTGTCACATCATTCCCCAGGCCAGGCCAGTAAAAATTGTGTTTTAAACGACTCTTAGTCTTACTTATCCCTAGGTGACCAGCTAGTGGTATCTCATGAGCCACCCGCAGGAGTTGTTCCCTGAACTGACGTGGCACCACTAGTTGCCTGTCTTTTAATGCATCCTGCTGGGGGTCAGTGGAAATACTTTGTCTATACAGTCTCCCCTGGTCCCAGGTTATTTTTTCAGTGTCCCCCTCCTCTGGGGTCCGATCAGCCAGCTGTCGCAGCTTCTGCAGACTATCGTCAGTGCGTAGGGCCGTCTGAAACAACTGACATTCTGCGTCAGTACTGGCTGATAGCAACACATTCTGACTAACTTCTGCCGCTGGCTGCGGGCTGTCAGCTGTCCCCACTTCCTCTGTAGCAGACACAGTAGGGGGCCCAGAACCCAGACACAGGTTTGTGTTACAGGCACCCTGACTGCGTGTTACAGGAGAAATGGACACAACATTCTCCCCGTCTTGGTGTACTGGTGTGTGTGTGCATGTGACAGGGATTTCATGCATGTTTATGACGTTTCCCGCTACTAAATCTACACACAAATCATTATCTGACGCTTTACAATCCCCACATCCTACATCATTGCTAGTTATACAGTCTATATCCAATGCATTGTTAGATGAGTCTAGGTTATCACTAAGTACAGTAACATTATGTAAGTCTATAACATTGCTGGACACAGGGTCATCACATTCCATAGTATTGACAGTTTCATTATTATCATATACTACCTGCGGTGACACACATGGGGCAGCAAGTACGCTAGAGTCCTCCTCATGGTCTGAAGAAATATATCTGGAGACTAAACGTCCCAGATCGGTTCCTAGTAACACATTAGTGGGGATTTTATCCGTCACTCCCACATCCATCATCCCTCTTCCCGCCCCCCAATCCAGGTAAACTCGTGCCATGGGTAAGGCCGGGATCAGACCACCAACTCCAGAAACAGTTAGAGTTTTTCCTGGGATAATGTCTTCTGAAGAAACAAGCTCTGGGTGGACAAGAGTCATTTCGGCACCAGTGTCCCTCAGTCCCATGGTAACCGTCTTGCCCACAGTGACCGCTTGTAAATTGTCACAAGATGCCCTCTCCCTCCCACCCACAAACAAAACTGCTGGGGACAAAATAGATGGTTTGGGCAAAGGGGTAGTTTTCCTCTTCTCTGGGCAAGCAGTGCTGATATGCCCCACTTGGTTGCATCCAAAACACCTGCGATTATCAACAGCAGGCCTGGGAAGTGGGGCAGGGGCAACACCTCCTGGTGATCTGCGAGTAGGGGCAAAAGTGTTAAGAGGGGGCTTTCCCCCTTTCCAGCCTGGAACAGCAGGCTTTCGCGCCTCTGGCGCTCTGTTGGCGGCATATACATCCGCTATCTGGGCAGCTTTATCCAGGGTCTTGGGCTCACGGTCCAAAATAAACTGTCGTACTTCCATAGGACAGGTGTGGAGAAACTGGTCCATGATCATCAGATCCTCCAAATCTTCAAAAGTGTTGACAGCTAATCCCTGCGTCCACTGCCTGAAGTGGTTCTTTAGTCCATCGGCCAGGTCTGAGTAACTGTCAGTACCCGTGCGCTGCAAAGCCCGAAATCGCTTCCTGTATACCTCTGGGGTGAGGTTAAATCGTTGGATTAAGGCCTTTTTAATAGCCTCATAATCTTGATCGATAGTTGTGGGCAGGGCTGCAAACACCTCCAGAGCTTTGCCTTTCAGCCCTGGAGTCAGATACTTAGCCCAGTCTGCAGGTGGCAGTTGGAATTGTCTGCAGACCTTTTCAAAACCTTTCAAATAAACATCCAGATCGCCGTCTTTCTCCATGACAGGGAAACGCTCTAGACGGGGTTTAAGGTTGATTGTGCCTGTGGACTCACTCTGAGGTGAGGATGAAGCACTTGGCAGCTGCATTTGGGTCAACTTGAGCTGGTACTCCCGCTCTGCCTGGCGTTCTTCTCGCTCCGCTTGACGTTCTGCAAACTCTGCTTGGCGTTGTGCAGCTTCTCGCTCTGCTTGGCGTTGTGCAGCTTCTCGTTCTGCTTGGCGCTCTTGCATCACCAGTTGCATCCGCATATTCGGATCACAGTTGCCAATCTGCTGGAGGATTAGAGAAAGAGAAGACTCCATACCGTTTTGAGACCTGGTACTGCTGGTACTGCCATGCCCAGCCAGTTCCTGACTGGAGTCTCCTGTCCGTTCCTCTGAGGCTGAAGTTTCCTGCTCTGGTCCCTCGGAATGGTGGAGCTGCGTATCATCTGCCACCAACGCTAGGATCAGATCCACTTTACTTTTGTTCGTTCCGTCCAGCCTTCTCTCCTCACAGAGGACTAGCAGTTCATCTTTCCTCTTATTTCTATACACCTCTGCCATCTTATCAGCGGTTTTTTCAAAATAAAAGAAAGAAAAGAAAAAACAAGAAGGGGAAGGGAAACTGTTTTGCACGTATGTATGTTAGCTGACAAATAGTATGCACTGAGTTCTTCCTTGTGGACTGTTGTATTCTTTTCAAGGATACTCCAGCCCTTAAGTGTAAAGGTTAATTTCTTAAACAAAACACTTAACGTCTTTAACAGTGTAAATGACAATAACACTATCCCACCGCTGTGCCACCAATCTGTGACGATCGCCGATCTCAGGTCACGTCACAGGGGTGAACTACACTACTGAGTTTATTAATTTACCTCATAAATCCACGCCCACCTACTCTAGATGACCGGATTATGCTAAATTACTCCCGTAGTTTCCAACACCCCAATAATTTATACCACAGTATGCTACCACCACCTATACTTATCTAGGCAATAGGGGCCTAAGTCTCTATGTTCCCTTAACACCAGTTCCTATAACACAGGTTATCTAAATTGAACATAAAATACAGGTAACGTTCCTCACCTTCGGAAGATTAAGTTCTGTCAGACTACAAGGAAGAGACTTATAAATATTTCAGATTTAATACACAATAGTGCAGTGCAATACATAAAATAGTTGTCAGAATAAAAGATAAAAAAATATACATACAGTTACAATGCAATCAAACAGTTTATGAAAATAAAAGGGATAAAAGAAACAGAACAAAACCTTACTGATGTACAGCGGCGATATCCTGGCTGTGGGGACAGCTGAAAATATGGGCAGTCACTCCAACCGAGATATGGATCCCCAACGACTGACACTGACCCTCACTTCTCATGGCATTTTAAACCCAGTTTTTTTCCCTCCAGTTCACTGGCTGGTGATGTCACTGAGAGGAGGCTGTTCATATGATAATGAAGGGTACTCCTCCCATTACACAGTTGTATTTCTATAGAGAAACATAAAAGTGATCATGTGTCCTTGCAGGAATCCCCTAGAAATATAATATTACCTGCATTCACCTGTGCAGACATTTACCAACCAGGGCATATCAAACACCACTATAATAGGCCCATGTTTTTAGCCAATAGCCAATCCCAGGTAGTTCCTCTGAGTGTAGGGATCTGAATTTGACATATATATGAGGGCTATTTTCCCTGATCATAACTAGCTATGTGGGTCATTACAAATATAAATTATGACGGGGTTTGCCTTGATGTATCATACTTTCTTTGAACACCATGCCATTCTCCCATGTTTCTCCTGGTCCACAGACAGACACACCACAGGCATCCATTTGCATAGCTTTAGATGTTTGGTCAGCCCTAGTGACAAATCCTTAATCAGCACATCTCGCACCTTGGTGAGGAAAGAGCCAATTAAACATTTGTCAGACAGTGGACATCCTTTGATGGCCAAAGATCTGCATTTCCTATGCAAATCAGATGTATCTTCTGTGTCAGAGGGAGTTATGAAATTACCTCCTAGTAACCTACTTTTGATTCTCTTACCTATAACACCACACAGCCCTTGACCCGAAAGCCAGTAATCATCCCTTTTTGCAACGATGATAAATTACCTCTTTTACACATGGCAACAACGAGGGATATGCGTTAAGACAGCCTATCACACACCTTATATACCCACCAAGCCAGCTCACGACACATCACTTCCTTCATGGGCTACACGCTGCCGACGTCGAAAGTAGGAGGTGGTCATAATAATGTGACATGACTGTGTATAAAGGAGTGATTATTTCATAGAACATGTGGTCATTATTTCATTGCAGAATCACAAATATGTCTTGGTAAGGTTCATAAATGGAAACTGTGGTGAGGCAACAACAGGTCCCTTCACATGTATTGCTGGTGAACTAGTCGGTGCATTGTGTAGACAAGAGTGAAGAACTCCTTTAAAGGAACACGCCAATCATTTTCTGCATAATGCAGTACCGTAAGGGGCGGTGCATGACACAGGAAGTATTTTCTAATTGTTCTCGGAATCTTTGTGTCATGCACCGCCCCCTCTGTCCCTGCATTAGGCATAATACACTTACTACATCTTATTAATCATTCCATAATATTCTACCAGCTGACATCACAATCTAACTAAATTACTTAATCTTACCACAATGCCAATAGAGAAGTTGATATTATGCCAACTCACTATCAGTTTTCTTCTGACACCAATACAGGACTCGGCATTGTTGGCTATATACTCACTCCAAGTGCTAGTAAGAATAGGAGCATATGGGAGCGCTTAGTAAGTAGCTTTACAAGTATTTGTGAATCTACTGGCTTCATAATCTGGCGTTTTACCATCAAACAATTGTTTTTGGAATATCTTATAGATTTTTGACACCTTTCCAATTTTGCTTGTACTGCAAACATATTTCCCCCCCCCCCCCCACCCCGCATCCATTTCCAGTAAATCTTGCAAATTCTGCATAGTTTGTACAGTGAATTATATGTACAATGAATTATCCGGCTCCTATATCCACAGTGACATAAAATACAAACATTCTTCACCTTACTCTGTTTTTCCCTTATTAAATGTACTAGCAGATTTTGCACAAGACATAGACTCCTCCATTAACGGAATAGACATGGGTAGTCTGAGTTATTACATTTTTAAAAGCCCCCCTTAAAGGTATCCTCCGTTAAAAAAATCCAATAAACTTTACAATATACTTATCTTTACAATTTTCCTTCTTGCTGGACAAGGGGCCCTTGTCATTCCTTGTTTTGGTGACGTAATGATGTTTGATCCATAGTGATGTTAAGTCATATGATCACGGAGACCAATCACGATCATCAGGTTGTCATCACGGTGGGGAGCAATGGAGGAGAATTTAAAAAAGTGAGTATATTAGTCAAGGCTTTGGGGGGAGTATTTCATTTTCAATAAAGTTTAAGACACCATCCTGTTGCTTATATAGCACCAATCTATTATCTAAATTTTACAGGTAACCTACACAAATACATGGAGGACATACAAACCCCATGCAAAGGAACCCGGGAGCTTCGGAAACGGCGTAGTTAGCTGTGCTACACTGTTTCCATAACTCCTATTCTCATCTATGGAAGTTATGGAAAGAGCGTACTTCATCAAGGTCGGCTATTTCCGTAAATCTCAAACACCTAATTAGGAAGTGGCCGGGAGGCAGTGGGAGCTGAGCAAGGTAGAACAGGGTTTAGGGGGCCCGTTATAGAGATAGGTGTGGGTCCCAGAGGTGGGACCCGCATCTATCGGACATTTATGATATATCCTGTTGAATATGTCATAAATGTCCAAGATAGAAAACCCCCTTAAAATCTGAACAAAACTGGTCCAATTATAACCACTCTTCAAACAACTCCGTAGCATCTATCTATAAATGACTGTCCTTAAATCTACCTCACAAGCTCTTGAGATGTAAATTTTTCTCTGGCACTCCCTTCCTCACCTTAGTAGACTGATCCTCATCATTTAAAGGGTTCTCATGACAAAAGTCCCTGCCTATACGTACTATATGCCCTTATTGACATCATAGAGAGAGGCCCCCCACTTGGGACTCCCCTATATGTGTCGGAATTGAGAGTTGCAAATGTGTGGCTGGCTTTGGCTACCCATGGTGATTACACCGGGGAAGGGGGGGGGGAGGTTAGAGAAATGGCTTCTTTTTAAAAGGGGTTGCCTTCCAGAGACCCTGTAACTCTTTAAACCATCCCTCAAATTCCACATTTTTAAAGTTCCCTTTCCATTGTCATCTCCATTAAAAAATAGTTGGCTTTCATCACTTTCAAACTTTGCCTGGCCCTAAAATGCCTTCTGCCAAGGCTAAATGAGTTAGGGTCAAGAAGAGACACCTGCCTTAAGCACATTGCTAGCTCAGGGATGTGATTAGCAATTTCACAGTCCTCCCAGCTGATTCCCATAGTGAGGTCAGATTCATCCTTTCTCCTTGTTCCACAAATAGCCACTGTGGCACCATGTCACCCACAGAAGTAAGTTGGCCAAAAATGACTTATGGTCTATATCCGGTTGGACAGAATTGATTGTCTTGCAGTTCCGAAGAAACATTTTTCCACATCTTCGAGTCTCGAAAGTTCTCCTGATGTGATTTGTCCAAAAACTGTAGCTGCTTATCTATTTGTATGTATGACCTTGACCTCTGTTTTTGGAAACCTTTCAAGTCTTTATGTAAGCATGACGCTTGTATTCCGTCCAGCCACTTTTCAATGCCTTCAGCTATGCATAGTTTCTACTAGGCCTTGCATGCAAAGTACAAATAGTTTCTAAATATGTTCCTGCTTCAGATATGTAAACGGCAGTAAATATTATAACATTCTCAGTTTTTTCTAAAACAGGAGGCAACATCTTTATCTGAAGGACACGTTCATATTTCTAAATAATTCCGTAGACTTGCTCGCTCCTGTTTTGTAAGAATACATGTTTTTTGATAAAGTGGTAACATTGCTTCGTTTTCGTTATCCGTCATAACTCATTTTTGTTTTTGTCATGAATGTGCGTTTATATAATTAAATTTTTTTTTTCTTATGTAAGATCCTAGGATGAAGGTCTGTAGAGCCAACAGTGCGGATGGGTTTATGTCTAGTGGAGTTTACAGCCATTGTGAAATGTTTCTGTCTTTAGAGTGTCACAAAGCCCGAGGAATGTGTTGTAAATGGGCCAGCATTGGGCGGTGTGAACCCTCCTTATAGCCCCTGTACAGGGATGTGGACTTCACTGTGGTGGAACCCCACCAGGTCTCTACCCCTAGAATTGTCTTTCCTGATGATGGCTGTCATAATTAGAAGCAGAATGGTCAGGACGCGAAGGTTTGTTATAATTCACGTAGACATTTTTCTAGGCAGGCGGCAGAGGTTCATCACGATAAACGTAACAGAAGGTCAGGACAGGTGGTGGGCACGAAAACAGGCAAGGTCCGTACACAGGAATGCAAACTGGACAGCAGGGATAATCTTGGATCAAACAGGAACACAAGAGAACCAAATTTGTCTGGCAAAAAGGAGCTAGTCTGCAGAAGACGCTGGGAGGTAAGTATAGAGTGCCGAGGCGGGAAGCGGAGGCCGCTACGTAGAGTATACAATAAAGTTACATTATTACCATTTTGCAATTTATATGTATAACAATTTATTCCAGTAGACCCCCCATAGACTGTAGCGGCAATTATAGCATTGGTTACTAATGATGGGAGTCTGCTGGCGCATGTACCCGAGTGCCGGATGCTAGGGGGGGGGGGGGCAAAATACTATGCCAGTGTATTTAGATACGGGGCTGGGGCAGTGAACAGAATTTTTGCTCTTGGTGAAGGAAAGCCTAGCTGCGACACTGGCCTTATATTTACAAAAGAGGGAGAGCAGGAGAATGTTGTAGATCTATGCCAGGATGTATATGCGTGATGACTGAGGACAATATGGGTAAAGTAATCCAAAAGAAAATAGTAATGACAGAATCCTTACTCAAAAATATTTCTTTATTGTGCCAAAAAATGCATCCGGGCAGACAGCAGCAATGTTTGGACCCAAAAATGGTAGCAGGATCTTTGTCAAGCTTGACAAAGACCCTGTTACCATGCCATGGTTGAGATTGAGGGCCATTTTACTTCAGCATATATACCCTATATGGGTCATTTGGTCTAAACTTTCTTCACGTTGAATATGGGCAATGTAACAGTTGACATTGATGAGAATTTAGCATCTTTTGGATTAAAAGCTTTCAGAATTTTTAGACTTTTTGAAAAAAAAAGTTTTATTTTGTATTAAAGGAAAATATTATTTAATTAATGAATTGGTTGAAGGCGGTTTAGCCATTGTTAGCATGCTTTGGTTAAACGGCTAAAACTTTTTTTTTTTGGGCTAGCGCATGATTTTTGCATTTTTTTCCGCAAGCTATTTTTTTCTTGTAGTTTCTATACACATAACGTTAGCATTTATTTTTTTTTTGCATTTTTAGGCATATAGTTTGAAATAAATTGTAAAAGCATAGCTAATTTTTTTTGGGTAATTATATAGTGTTACCCTAAAATTGACTTTTTATTTGTGATAGTCATTGTCTACCAAAAATGTTGATATGTTACGTGTCTTTTTTAGGCTAATTGGGTCAGTGCTGGCATTACAACAATGAGTGGTGGGGAGAGCGTTTATTTTGTTGGGGTATTTTATGTGTCATTTTTATTTAATTTAATTTAATTTTTTTTTTTTTTTTTTTTTTACTTTAATTTTTTTATTATAATGGCCTGTCCCTTAAATGTCAGAAAAGACCGTTGGGGGACTTTAATATTTTTAGGTTTTTACACTATACTTTTCCACTGTAACTAGGGAAATAGCTCTGTTAGGGCTTATTCAGACGAACGTATAATACGTCCGTGCTACCGTCGCACCGACCTATGTTACTCTATGGGGCCATTCAGACTGTCAGTGATTTTCACGCAGCGTATGTCCGCTGCGTGAAACTCACGACATGTCCTATATTTGCCAGTTTTTCGCGCATCACGCACCCATTGAAGTCAATGGGTGCGTGAAAACCGCGCACGGCACACGGACGCACTTCCGTGTGCCGCGCGTGATGCGCGATACAGTAGTCAAAACTATGAATGAAAACAGAAAAGCACCACGTGCTTTTCTGTTTACAAACATGCAAACAGAGTGTCATAATGATGGCGGCTGCGTGAAAATCACGCAGTCACGCATCCTATGCTGCTGACACACGGAGCTTTTATGGAGCTTTTGCGTGTGCAAAATGCTGCGTTTTTTTGCGCGTGCAAAACGGACACGCTCGTGTGAATCCGGCCTAATAATGAGTAGTGTCACTGTTAGGCTATGTTCACACAGAGTTTTTTGGACGAGTTTTTGGACGCGGAAACTTGTCAAAAATGGCCCGAAAATGCCTCCCATTGATTTCAATGGGAGACGGTGGCGTCTTTTTCCCGCGAGCGGTAAAACTGTCTCGCGGGAGAAAGAAGGGACATGACCTATCTTCACGCGGTTACACCTCTGATCTCCCATTGACATCAATGGGAGACAGAGAAAGCGTATTTTGCAGCGTTTTATGCCTGCGGCGCTCAATGGCCGCGGGTGAAAAACGCTGCGAAAATCGGCTTGCAGGGAGAGGAAAATCTGCCTCAAACTTCCAAACGGAATTATGAGGCAGAATGTCCGCTTGCAAAAAACTATGTGTAAACATAGCCTTAGAGCTGTACTGGGCAGCAGCCTCCTGCTACCGGCATTCCGGCTATCACATGACCAGTCACATGGTCACCAGGACCAGTGGCTGCCTCTATTCTATACACAGAACTTATTAAGAGCAGTACACGTGAGTACAGAGAAGATAAAAGTGGAGAAAACAACTTCTGTCTTCTCTCCAGGGTTCCTGGCAGTCTCTGACTGCTGTTCACCTGATATTCAGCTGTCCAGTTGCTCGGGGAGCAAACTCAAACCTGCGCCGTATGTATCCAGTGGGTGGTCCTCAACCGGTTAAGAAATTTACTACTATTATCATCTAATCTGGACTATTCTAGACCCTATAAACCCCTTCTTGCATTAACAACAGTTATACATATGATGGGATGTGTTGTACCATCACACTAATACATATTAAAGAGGCTCTGTCACCACATTATAAGTGCCCTATATTGTACATGATGTGATCGGCGCTATAATGTAGATTACTGCAGTGTTTTTTTATTTAGAAAAACTATCATTTTTGACGGAGTTATGACCTATATTAGCTTTATGCTAATGAGTTTCTTAAGGAACAACTGGGCGCGTTTTACTTTTTGGTTAAGTGGGCGTTGTAGAGAGAAGTGTATGACGCTGACCAACCAGTGACCAATCAGCGTCATACACTTCTCTCCATTCATTTACACTGCAGATGGCGATCTTATTACATCACTATGTGCAGCCACATACACACACTATAACGTTACTGCAGTGTCCTGACAGTGAATATACATTACCTCCAGCCAGGACGTGATGTCTATTCGGAATCCTGACACTTCGCTAATACAATCCCGAAACCACAGCACAGCAAGCGTAATCTCGTTTGAAATGACAGGTTACATCGTAATCTTGTGAGATTACGCTTGCCTTGATGTAAATATCAAACATCACGTCCTGGCTGGAGGTAATGTGTATTCATTGTCAGGACACTGCAGTAATGTTACAGCGTGTTTATGTGGCTGCACGTAGTGATATAGCTATATCGCTATGTGCTGTGTAAATGAATGGAGAGAAGTGTATGACGCTGATTGGTCACTGATTGGTCAGCGTCATACACTCCTCTCTACAACGCCCACTTGGCCAAAAAGTAAAACACGCCCAGTTGTCCATGAAGAAAGTCATTAGCATAAAGCTAAATTAGGTCATAACTCCGTCAAAAACACTGCTGTAATCTACATTACAGCGCCGATCACATCATGTACAATATAGGGAACTTATAATGTGGTGACAGAGCCTCTTTAAAATTGTAAATTGGTATATCACGTCGTCCTGTGTTGCATCTCCGCAACACTGCTACATATATTTGACATAATATACTCTACATAACAGCTTGAGAGTACATTCATTTGGTATTGGCGTGTGTCCTTCTTAGTAGAAGAAAATCTTGCGGTCTCTATGTAACAAGAGAAAATTCACTGCAGTAGATGGAAGTCGGTTTCAGGTTTCCGCACACAGAGAGTTTTTCATCGTCTTAATGAATATGATGTCATGGAGATGTACTTATTGATTGTAAGGACTTTTTCAGCTTTCCTTCTGCTTTATCATTTGATTATTTATACACTAGAAACCTGGCAGCTCCTTTCATACTCTTTTTTTATGAAATCTGGTAAAACTATTTAGAGGAGCTTGAACCTGTTCTCGAGAAGAATTTCATCAATGCCTCCCGAGGTAATCAAGGCTCTCTTTATGTTGCGGTTTCTCAAGAATCCAGGGGGATTTATCAAACATTGTCATAAATGACTAAACCTGATGGCGTCTACGTAACCTCAAGATTTCACAATAGAAGCAGTTATTCTTTAGTAAAAAAAAAAAACACAAAAACCTAATCTACGGGAGGTCAGTCATGGCACACAATGAGAAACAAGAGCAAAGTACACTATGATCTTACTAAGTATGTTTTCTAATCAACATTTCTCTTCATGGGCAAAATAAACCTGAACTATGACATCTCCAAAGGATACGTCTTATGATTGTAGGCAGAGGTGTAACTTAAGGCTCCTGGACCTCAATACAAAATATGTACAAGGGCTCCCCAACTACCTTGTACCATTTTTAATACTAGAGCTATTTGGGGGAAGGTGTCCGGGCCGTAGAAGTGTACCGCAAATTATGGAACATGTCCGTTCTTTTGCTTTTTACAAGCCATGCTCCCATACTTTGTATAGGAGCATGGGCTGAAAATGCGAGTGGCTGTCCGCGGCCTCCGGCGGCCGGCCGTGCCCATAATCGTGGGCCGTGATTAAGGGCACGGCCATGTGCATGGGGCCTTAGGGACTGTACAGGTAGACTCATATCTCCACTGGTAGGGATCTGCCAGCATAGAACGTATCCATCGAACAACCAATAGAAACCCAATGGAGACCAGAAGGTTTACTCTGGCCATGAGGCTGGAAGCCACAACAGTGAGGAACCCCTTTAAAGTTGTAAATAAAGTTTAATATAGTAAAACTTCTCATATTTCATTCGCACTATGTTTTTGTAGCCCCATATTGTTCCATAACTGTAATCATATCTGTAAGTCATGAGGCATGGGGGAGTAAAGGTGTAATGATAATATAGTATAGATTTTATTAGTCTTTACTTGCCCCACTTGCAAATCCCATTACTACTGTACATCATAGAAATAGTGAAATCTACTGTAGTCCTCTATACTATTACTCTTACCACTTACCACCCCAAAAACACACGATGTGGCAAGATGCTCCATAAAAGTTTTCGTTCCTGGTGGAGAAGTAGCTCCTAATTTGTGGTCAATCTCACATTTACTTTAATGTGAAGTGACAGTGTGGGCTGGACCACCTCCACCGGGACCGGACAATCTCATTCCTAGTATTGCTGAGGGTTCTAGCAGTTGAACCCCCACTCTTACCTAAATAATTTCTGATACTTATCACAGCAATCCAGAACTAGATCATTGAAGTCAAATTATGATTAACATTTTTTTGTATTTTATTTAGTCAAATTAGTAATAAATAACGGGAAGAGCGGTAACTAATAGGAGTTTGACATAAACCACAACAGTTACTGAATGCTATACAGTATATTTTATGTTAATTTCAGCTAGGTCCAGATTATAGCGTGGGAATTAAGGTCAAGTGCCCTGGATCCTGCACCATTTACGAGTTTCCACCAGCGAGTCCTACTCTAAATTTCTTCCCCAGTGGGAATCAAACATCATGGCTATGGTAGTAGCATTATTTAGGATCTATAAAGTGTTGTTTTTTTAGGTACTGTATAGAACTGAAGAGTCATTTAGTGTATGGAACAACTAGTTAGTCTCCTTATGGCAGTATTATGTGGGCACTGTATGGTGGTATTATTTATGCACAGTTTGGCACCGTAATATCGCATCAAACTCTATTTTCCTACTTACAAAACATGTTATGTGTGCTCCCATATATTATGTCCAGGGGCCTTCATAGACCTTTATCCAACTCTGAACACAACTATTGACTTTGTTAATGTCCAACTCCTACACTAAAGGGGGTTTTACACTGGGCGATTATTGTGGCGATGAGTGTTCATATAATGCTCGTTGCCGATAAATGCCCAGTGTAAAAAGGGCAGCGATCAGCAGATGAACGAGCAAATGCTTGATCATCTGCTGGTCGTATTGTTTTAAAAAAGTTAAATATGATCGTTGTCGCAGCACATCTCCCTGAGTAAACAGGGAGACGCGCTGTCAACATGATAATGTATGGGGACGAGCGATTGGAGCAACGACAGCTCGTCCCCATCCATAGCTCCGTGTGACAGGAGCAAACGAGCGCCGATCAACGATCCCTCGTTGATCGGCGCTCACTGCACCGGCCGAATATCCCACGCTCTTCCGGTAGCACTCTCAATCCCTAATATGATTCACTTGAGGAGCATGCGATAATATAACAGAGCAGACTCCTCCAGTTTGTTGTCTACTAGTGGTTGTGCAGACTATCCTCAGTAGAAACCCCCTGCAAGAGATGGATACCACTCTTTATCATGATTATAGAAAGAAGCTAGAGATGTTACATTGGAACAGGAGAGAGAGAGCAATAAAAGTGCAAAGTAACCCCCTCTTCCTTTAGTGTATACACATAATGATTATTAGCATTAAATAACATGAGCAGTTGGGTCGTTAAAAATAATTAATACGTCTATGGCCAATGTTGTTATCAAAATTTTGGTCAATCGTAATAGATTGTTCAGATCGATCACACGATCATGATCAAAATCATGTTCATAATATATTAATGAACTGGGACATAAATAGTCTTTACGACATAGGTCACTTTTATATAGAGCAGGGCTGTCTGAAATATTATGTCTATGCATCTGTTTTTGTTTTTAGGACTATTTTTGAGCATGATTAAAGATTGAGGATAGTTGCCATTCTGTAAGGGCATGAATACAAGTAAACATCATTGAATCATCATTTTGAGGCATTAAACTAGAAAAATCTAATCCAGCCTTGTACAATTTGTTGCATGTTTTGTCCTATACAGTATAAGGTTATCTGAGGCAATCCCGTGCTTCTAGGAAACTGTGCTTGGGAAACCCGCTGATAGCGTGTGGGCTATGAAAACACATTGGCATTAGTTCACAATTACGTTCAGCTGCTTTTCTATAGACGTCAGTGTACATGGAACTCTCTGTAATCTCACTACTCAACAACATTTGGCTCATTGTCACCTCAGATGTGTAACTGCATGGCATGTCACAGTCTAATTCCAAACCTAAGTATTAGGTCTAACTAAATTAGGTCTGACCTAACTTCCCACCACCTCTCTATGAAATAATCTTAAAGGGGTCCAGGGAGGTTGCGATCTGGGGTGCCCTTTGGCTAGGTTCTCACACTAAAGAACCCTGAGGGATTTTTTAAATCCCACATGGTCTGTTGTTTTTAGGATCTTTACAATCGACTACTTTATCCTTCCCTGTACCAAAAGTACTGATAAGAAATTATCAAGGTGGTCAATGTCCCAGACATTAGATACCAGGACCCCTGTGAGTGTTTTTTTTTGGGGGGGGGGGGGGGGGGGGAAGAATTGGCATTGACTGTAATCAAAGTTAATTTTTTTTCAAAATTAGAAGAAAGGGTCTGTTTTCTTTTCCCTCAGAAACAGCGCCACTCTTGTCCATTGACAATTTCTGGTATTGCAGCTCATCCACATTCAAGTTAATGGGGCAGAGGTACAATACCAGACACAGTTCATGGACAAGAGTGGCGCTGTTTCAGATCCTGAACAACCCCTTGAAGCATTTTAAAAAAATTAAAAAATCCATTCAGATTGTCTTGGACAACAATACAATGTTTAACCCTTATGAGAATAACTAATACCCCCATTTCCTCTTGTGTCTATACCTTCAGTGTAAATTCACTTTTCACACTGTAATCCTGCAAATATGCGAAATTCCTTATTCTTGTCTGGGTTCTAGACTAAATGTAAGTTGGCTGCCATAGACATTGCCGATTATATGGGAAAACTGACTATTATTATAGTAGGTTGTCATAAAAGACACATCCTATTAATTATTTAGGATTATTTTGTATTATTTTTTAACTACTGTCCATAAAACTCCACCTAATTTCATGCTACAACATTTCAAAATATATCCTGCGGGGGCAGAGCCTAGTTGTCCTAGAACCTAGTGAATCCAACATCTGACATCTCTTTGGGTGGAAATGAAGCATTTCACCGTTCCCATAGACATGAATAGACTGTCCATGTAATGCACGGACATATTGGTTCCAATAGCCGCTCTCCACTCTGGCTAATATATGAGGGTCCTGAATAAGGCACTTTCCTGGGCTCATGCCCTATTAGGGTCTTTGACAGGGGTGTATGTTTACTATGATCTCTGTCCGGTCCCTATTTTTTGTGCCTGTTTTTATTATGTTCGTGCTACATGCCCCAGTCCTGAATCATGGTACTGTTTACTATATGGCATCTTAGTCATGACCTAAGGCCTTTTTTTCTTATTCTGTCCTGTAAAATTGTTTGTCAAAGTTGCCCTTGTGACATTGGTTTTGTCTTTATACCACTGTTTGACCTTGAGTTGACTGATACTGACCTTCACTCCAGTTTGTCCTGAAACTCATCCTTCCTATTAACAGATTCTGTGTTCTTTATAGAAAATTTGCCCTTTACTGACCTCTATCACCTCCATCGCCTCTAGTCTGGCAAGCCATGGAGGTTGATGTTACCTCTGAATTGCACCTCTCTGCTATTTTTTCATATTTGGCAAGTGTTTCCCTTTAAAGGGTTTTCCAGGATTAGAAAATCATAGCTTCCTCCTAAAACAGTGCCAAACCGATCCACGGGTTGTGTCTGGTATTGCAGCTCAGCTCTACTGAAGTGAATGGGGCTGAGCTGTAATACAACACACAACCTGTAGACAAGAGTGGCACTGTTTTTGGAAGAAAAATGTCATGTCTTGTTTTAGCATGTACAACCCCTTTAAGTTTTAAGATGACAGCACCAGAAATTGTAGGAAATGCTCACATTCCATGAAATATATTTTTGAAAAATATACTTAGTGCAGCTGTGGTTGAAGAAAATATTTTAGGTTCTTCCAAAATGTAATCATAGCATTTTTAGAAAATAAATTCCAGCCTTCATTTTCAATCTGTGGTGTGCAAGTTCCCATGTGATACTTAGTTACACAAAATATGTGTTTTTCTTGTATAGTGCGGGCCTCACAGTTACAGAGTATTGTGCTTTTAAGTGCACCAATGACTAGATATAAAACGTTCTGCCACGAGCTGCTGGTAACATCTGCATATGGTTGTGATACCTCATGGTACAAAAATGAAAACAGTTCTTTCATTGGCATCCTTCCCAAAGCGCTGGCTTTTGCTGACTGCAGTGATGAGTCTGTCATAGGGATATACACTATATGGACAAAAGTATTGGGACACACCTCTTAATCATTGAGTTCAGGTCTTTCATTCAGTCCCATTCCCACAGGTGTATAAATCCAGCACTCGCCATGCGGTCGTCTTTACAGACAATTGTGATAGAATGGGTCATTGTAAAGACATCACTGAATTCCAGCGCGGTCATGTAATAGGATGTCACCAATGTAACAACGCAGTTTGTGATATTTCTTCCCTCCTAGATATTCCACCATCAACTGTGAGAGATATTATTGTAAAGCGGAAGGATTTAGGAACCGCAGCAATTTAGCCATGATGATGAGACTACATGCCGAGACTAACTGCATAGCTCCAAACCTCCTCTGCCATTAACATCCGCACAAAAAATGTGTCACGGGAGCTTCATGGCACGGGGGCCGAGCAGCTGTATGTACATCACCAAGCACAATGCCAAGTGTCGGATGGAGTGGTGTAAAGCCGCCGCCACTGGACTCTGGAGCGGTGGAAACGTGTTCTGTGGAGTGATGGATCACGCTTTTCTATCTGGCAGTCTGATGGACGAGTCTGGTGAATGCCAGGAGAACGTTACCAGCCTGACTGCATTGTGCCAGCTGTAGAATGTAATGGAGGAGGATAATGGATTGGGGCTGTTTTTCAGGGATTATCCCAATTTTTTTTAAATTCTTAATATTTTTACATATATATATATATATATATATATATATATATATATATATATATATATATATATATATGTATATGTATATATATATATATATATATATATATTAGGTATTCAGCATAGTAAATTATTCATTCAATATTAGTGTTTTAATGGCTAGACAAAAAAGTAATGGTGCCAACATAGACACGTAGCCAGTCGTGCACCTCTTATAGAGGTAAACTAAAGCTACTGTTATGTGGCCCCTTGTAAGAGGGGGCCTGGTACCGAACTGCTCCATACCATCATGAGTTAAAGGATAAAATTCTGTTTACCGGCAGCCAACACTAGGAAGAGCTTACTGCATACAGATTTATTCTGCTCCCAATAATTCCATACTTACTAAACACCTACACAATTTATTTAATTTCCGCTGCACTTCTTTTCTTTCTTTATTCTCATTTTGAATTTTGCTATGGAGCCCCGTGATTTCTGTGTGTATAGCCCCTAGAGGTAGCATACACATCAATAGACAACTGGATGTAAACTGTCCGGCCATCTTCTTGACCCAACTTGAGAGTATCAACTGTACAGACCTACATTTTTATGGTATACTGCTATGAAGCTTCATCTGTCTTGTTCTCAGGGATATTATTTGTTTTCCTACAATCTATCTTTTAAAGAGATTGTCCCAAAAAAACTTTCCAGACACTTCACAAGACATTGGTGGATTCTGGCAGTTCAAACTGACTTGCCTTAACCCTTACAGCTCATGCACACAACCGTGTGTGCCGTCCAAATCCCATCAGTGATCCGAGGAAAAATAGGACATGTTCTATCTTTCCTCGGCTGAGGGAGTCGGACCATTTTTCACGGAACCGATTCACCCGCTAAAGTGAATGGGTCCATGAAAACTCGGGTGCCACTCAGATGCCGTCAAAAACGGCCCGAGTGGCACAAGGGTCGTGTGCAAGAGACCTAAAAGGGTTATTCCCATCAGAGATATGTATGGAATATCCACAGGAGAATGAATGGATAGATGTCTGTGCAATTCATTTCTATAGAAACAGCCGAATAAGCGTGCAGGACAGGACGGGACAGGGTTTGGGGACCCCCACTTCTGGAGATAAGAGCGGGTCCCTGAGGTGGGAGCCGCACCAATCAGACATTTGCTCAATAACCTGTGAATATGCCATCGATGATGGAAATACCCCTTTAATGAAACAATTGGTCACTTTAACGGAAGTTAGTGGCAGTCCATACATTTCTATGGAGTGTGATCGTCCATATCCAAAAATATCTGCATTAAGGGATAGGACAAAGATTGACTTGCTTTTGGGATTGGTGGAGGTCACAGTTGCCAGATCCCAATTAAATTGACTGTAAGATATGATTACTTCATAAGTCATAAAAGCATTTTTGGGACAACTCATTTGATCTTTCTATTGTCTTTTCTTAGTGGTGGACAAAAAAAATCTTCAAGGTGTTTCACTCAACCTTTAAAATTCTTCTCAATTAAATGTCCTATCTTCTACTTTCGTTCCCTAAATCAGTTATCGGCTGTGTTCACCCAGGGCGAATACGCTGCGTAATAGCACGTAGCGTATCCGCCCAGTGCGCCGCAGGGAATTCGGGGTGAAAAACCGCACTAAACTGTGGTGCAGTTTTTTGCCCGGAATGTCCACTGCGGAAAACTGCAGCACTTGCCGGCCTGCTAGCAGGCCAGCTTCCTGGGATGACATTTTATCCCAGTAGACTCCTTCAGCCTGTGATTGGCTGCAGCGACAGTCACATGGGATGAAGTGTCATCCCAGGAGGCCGTCCCTTTGATGATGTTTCATCCCATGTGACAGCTGCTACAGCCTGTGATTGGCTGTAGCAGTCACATGGGATGAAACGTCATCCCAGGAGGCCGTGCTGGAGGAAGTAACACAGACTTCTGGTTGAGTTTTTTTTTTTTCCTGAGTTGCTGTTTTTGCGGCGGAATTGCCTTCGAACCCGCCGCAAAAAACGCAGCATCTGCTATATGTTGCGGATTTTACCTCCCCATTGAATTCTAATGGGGAAAACCCACAACAAATAAGCAGCGTTTACGCAAATACAATTGACATGATGCGGAATAAAATTAGGTCAAATTCTGAGTGGTTTTCCCGCTCAGTATTCACGCAGAGTCTGGATGAGATTTGTTCTATCTCATCCACTTTGCTGCTACTGTATTTGCTGCAGATTTTCAGCAACCAATTCCGTTGCGGAAAAAACGCAGTATTTACGCAACGTGTCAACTGACCCTTCTAGTTCTGTTCTTTTTTTACTCACATTCTCGATATCTCATTATTATCTTTCCACTTAACTATTGCTCCATTTTGCTCATTTCTGCCAGTAGATGATCCCGTTACCGATATCATCACACTTGATGCATTCTCTAATTGTGTTGGCAACATTATCAAAGACACAATTAAGAATATCAGTTCATCAAAGAACTTACTTGGATACAGTACATCCTCCTACTTATGGCATCCAATCTGCCAAGTACTTACATCTCTCATCATCCCCTATTCCTATCTCCCGTTCTTGCCGTTGAATCTTTTTGTGTAGTATTATCTATAAAATGTTAGGAGACTGATAGAATTAGGAAGTCCACTCCAAAGTTTTAAGGGGTCCTCATTGAGTTATGCGTCTATTACCAATCTATTGCTTTTGTATGTTCAGTCCATGGCATGAGCAATATTCCCTTGTGTTTGTAGAAAAAACAAAAACAGAACCTTTGAGAATTAGGTATTTTTAAATTTATTTTTTATTCTCAATTTATATGATTACAAAAATAAAAATATTTATATTGCCCACCCACCCCAGAAGGAGAGGAGTACTGAAGAGGAGGAGGAAGGAAAAAAACTCTGAAAAAACCCCCCACACATTAACCCATTGTAGTCCTGTATGTGTCTTACGCCTCATGCACACGACCGTGTGCGCCGGCCGAGTCCCGTCAGTGATCCGAGGAAAGATAGAACATTTTGCACGGACCCGATTCACCCGCTAAAGTGATTGGGTCCGTGAAGACTATCGGGTGCCACTCGGATGCCGTCAAAAACGGCCTGAGTGGCACAACGGTCGTGTGCATGAGGCTTTAGTTAGAGATTATAACCATGGATTCCAGCCTGTCAAAAATAAAAAATAAAATAAAAAAATAAGCCTGTTAATTTTTCTTATTGTAAATCCACCTCTCTCTAAATATCATAAGATTTAGCACATTTTTCCAGATTGCATATGATATTATTTGACAACCAAAGTCATAGAATATTTTTTTTTTTTTGCCACGAAGAGGGCATTAGTAATAGATTTATTTTTTACACAGAGGTCCTCCCTTCATAACTATCACCGAGTATACATAGGACCAGAGGCATCCGGATATCCATCTTGTACATACCTTTTAACTTTTTAATCAATTCCTTCCAATATAAATAAATTTTTTAACATTTCCAATGCATATGGTATAAATCAGCCCTGGTATCAAAATTTTAGTTTATGTATCCAGTGGCGGATTAAGTAGACCATGGGCCCTGGGCTGTTACCCAAACTTGGGCCCCCCTTCCTCACCGCCGCCCTGCCGCGCCGTAACTATTTTTGACACTACTTTTTTGGGCAAGCATTAACAGTGTTACGGTTTCCCTTGTCACAGGGCTGTGTCCCTACATACTGAGAGTATCACACTGTGCAGGGACAGAACCTCCTGACAAGGGGAATTGTCTATCAGTCCTTGACTGCAGAAAGACTTTTTGTGAAATACAAGGATTCCTATAATAAACATGTCAGGAGAGGTGACAGATTCTCTATAAATCTAGTGACTCACAGGTGACGACGTCTCAGATTCTAGTAGTTTTTTTCCTCTTTTCTTCTCCATCCGGTCCAGCGCTCATGACGACTTCTCCCGGCCATGACTCATTTCTGCAGAATTTGCCACTCAGACGTCTCCTCACTTTTCCAACATTTCCACACCTATAAAACGAAAATAAAGTTATCATGGTGCCACATACTGTGCCCCTAAATATAATAGCACCAAACACTGCGTGCCTGAATATAATAATACCACACACTGTAAAACACCACATACACACAGCCCCCTGTACATAGTGCCACACACAGCCCCTGTAGATATTACACACCCCCATAGATATCGCCATACACAGCCCCCTCTATATATCACACATCCCCCCGTAGAGAGCGTTACACACAGCCCCATATAGATAGTGCCTTACAGCCCCCTGTAGAGAGCGCCACACAGCCCTCCCCCTCTTGTAAGTAGCACCAAAAAGCCCCCCCTATAAAGAGCGCCACACACATACCACTGTGGATAGCACTACACAGCCCCCCTTGTATATAGTGCCACACAGCGCTCCCCCTTGTATATAGTGCCACACAGCGCTCCCCTTGTATATAGTGCCACACAGCGCTCCCCCTTGTATATAGTGGCACACAGCGCTCCCCCTTGTATATAGTGGCACACAGCGCTCCCCCTTGTATATAGTGGCACACAGCGCTCCCCCTTGTATATAGTGGCACACAGCGCTCCCCCTTGTATATAGTGCCACACAGCGCTCCCCCTTGTATATAGTGGCACACAGCGCTCCCCCTTGTATATAGTGGCACACAGCACTCCCCCTTGTATATAGTGCCACAAGGTTATGTACACATTTAAAAACTTTATATCATAATTTTATATATATATATATATATATATATATATATATATATATATATATTACCCAATTACCCTAATATAGACATGTAATATATTACAATTTACGGTAAACAATGACGATTACAAATAAAAGGTCTATTTTAGGGTAAAACTATGTTATTACCCCAAAAAATAGCTGAAACGTAAAAAAGCTTATTTGTTTACTATTATTTTCAAACTTTATGAATAAAAATTGTAAAATAGCAAAAAAGGTGTGTATAAAAACGATAAAAAACGAAACCTGCATTGTCTACGGAAAAAACGTCGCAAAAATCACGTCGTTTTTATTTATTTTTTATAAAAATGTGTGTTTGGTGCAACTTTGTAATTACGTTTTATTAAAAAATATTTTTACTTTTTGAGATACAGCTGCTTTGTATCCTGTATCCGTCAGGTCAGCAGGACTGACAGGATCAGTGACACGCAGGATCCACCTCAAATCTATCACATCTAAGATTATAATTTAGCGCAGGGCCCGTTTCACTCATCCCGTCAGTCCTGCTGACCTGACGGATACAGGATACAAAGCAGCTGTATCTCAAAAAGTGAAAATATTTTTTAATAAAACGTAATTACAAAGTTGCACCAAACACACATTTTTATAAAAAATAAATAAAAACGACGTGATTTTTGCGACGTTTTTTCCGTCGACAATGCAGGTTTCTTTTTTTTTTATCGTTTTTATACACACCTTTTTTGCTATTTTAGAATTTTTATTCATAAAGTTTGAAAATAATAGTAAAAAAATAAGCTTTTTTAAGTTTCAGCTATTTTTTTGGTAATAACATAGTTTTACCCTAAAATAGACCTTTTATTTGTAATCGTCATTGTTTACCGTAAATGTTATTATATTACATGTCTATATTAGGGTAATTGGGTCAGCGCTAGCGTTACAACAATGATTGGCGGGGGGGGGACGACGTTTTTTTTTTGGGGTGGGTATTTTATGTGTATTTATTATTTCATTTTTTTTTTGCACTTTACTTTCCTATTTTTTTATTACTGTGGTCTGTTCCTCAAAGGTTAAAAAAGACCTTTGGGGAACTTTATATATATTTTTTCTTTCTTTTACACCATGTTTTTCCCCTGTAACTGGAGCTGCACAGCAGCCCCAGTTACAGGGGAAATCAGCCCTCTCATAGTGACAATTGTCACTAATAGGGCTGTGCTGGGTCTAGTAAGGCCCAGCAGCAGCCTGCCACTAACGGCACCCGGCGATCATGTGACCAGTCACATGATCACCGGGAGGAATAGAGACAGCGCCGCTGCTGCTGTCTCTATTCCTATACACAGCGTTCATTGAACGCTGTGTAAGAAGACATCGGAGAAGACAGAAGCAGCGAAAACTGCTTCTGTCTTCTCCTCAGGGTCCCCGGCAGTCACTGACAGCCGGAGACCCGACATTCAGCTGCCCGATCGCGCGGGCAGCAAGTTAAAACCCGAGCCGTAGAAAGTCTATGGCTCGGGTTTTAAGGACCCGTCCCTGACCGCTGGCCGTAAAAATACAGCCAGCGGTCGGGAACCAGTTGGGCATCAGGATAAGCCTGCTGTACTGACCTCAGCGCCGGTGACCGACCGCCCGGCTCTTGTCTTGCAGATTCGGAGTAACAGAACAGCCGTCCGTCGCTGTTCTGTTACTCAATGGCGGCGGCCCGCACTTGTCAGGGAGGCGTGTCCTACCCCTTTCCAATTCCCTGCTCCTCCCCTCCTCATCTTCGTTAGTTAGCAGCGCTAGCGCGCTGAATAGGTACCTTTGCAAGATGATGTGCGGTTCGGGCTGCCATGGGCCCCCTGGGAGCCTCGGGCCCTGGGCGGCCGCCCGAATCGCCCATATGATAATCCGCCACTGTATGTATCATAAGGATACATTTTCGAGAAATATAATCCTATACATTTGTGGACACCATCACTCCAAGATGCTTAAAAGAGGAACTATTCTTTCAGTATCGACATATGTAGATAATTGCTTGAGCTCTAGTGTATCCTAAATCTTCTAAGAGATTCCCTTGAAGAATGACAAAATTGTGCCACTCGATAGTTTTCACGAACCCATTCACTTTAGCGGGTAAATCGGGGCAGTGAAAACTGACCCGATTCTCTGATCCATGGAAAGATAGGACATGTCCTATCTTTCCACGGACCACTGACGGGACCCGGCCGGCGCACACGGTCGTGTGCATGAGGCATAAATGTAAATGATCTGAGATCCCCTTAGTTGTAAATTCTACTTTTTGAATAATTCACATACAAGAGTAATTGTGAATTAGGCATTTGGCCAGTGATATCCATACAAGATTGGAGGCACAATAACAAAAATAAAAATGGGCCCACCATTATTTCAGAGGGTTTTGCCACCTAGGACAAAAGGACCTTCTGTTTGTTTCCCCCCTACACACCCTTTTCATGACCATTAGGTCAATTCCTCACCCCTTGTTTGCGAATAATGCTGTTTCTTTGGAGAGGGAAGTCCTACATAGCTATTGTTACCTGGTAGCAAAGGGGTTGGGACCAACCAGGACTTGCCCCCCATTCTAGATAAAGGGCCCCATAGCAAACACATGGTCTGCCTCATTGGTATAGTTCCCTTTCCTTCTGTTCCCAGGAAGGCATGCAAAACCACCTGAGGGTTGGATCAGTCCATATGATATTTTGATTGTCATTGCCAGTGATCTTCGGACAGCTTACAGTAGGGCTCATATCATTTAGGGGCAGTAATGTGCACATTTTTCATCAAAAACTCTTGGAATACAATAATTTTTCTCAGGATTTAAGGAGGACCTGTCACTAGGTCAACACTGGTTAACTGATCTGAAAAGCGCTGTCTCCCTGATTCCAATGCTGTTGCTTTTTTTTTTACCTAGACCCCCTCGTTCCAGAGATATGACCTACTATTGTGTTGGCTCCGTCTATGCTAATTTGCTGTAGTTAGCCAACGGGTGGAGCTAGCTTTCCTGCCTCTGATGCTGACCACTCAGTGTGAGGTAGCCTGAGAGTAGTCCACGCCCTGTTGGCTAACTACAGCAAAATAGCATAGGAGCCTAAACGACAGTGGTACATATATCTGGAACAGGGGGGGTTCAGGAAAAACTGAAAAAACATCGCTGGAATCAAGGATATAGCGCTGTTCAGATCAGTTAACCAGTTCAACTTACATGACCTAGTGACAGGTCTTCTCTAAGCCTTGCTACTTCAAGTTGTTTCAGAGAGTTATTTGCTTGGATTGAGTACCAAGAAAATATCCAAATGACTCTTGTTATAAAATGTTGACTCCAGATCCGTTCTATAGTGAGGTGATTACTTAGTGTACATAAACTTGTATGATTAAATTTCCAAAAGTTGAATGACACTATGAAAATTCCAATTTTAACTTATTTAAGAAGCATCGATATATTGTATGATTAAAGATGAGTTTTAGTTAAAGGCTTATTTCCAACTCTGACATTTCTGCCATATCCACTGGATATGCCATGAATGTCGGATAGATGCGGATCTCTGTGCAGGTTTTTGTAGAAGTGAATTGAGAAAGCTGCCCACCCCTCCATTCATTCTCTGTCTGAATGTGCCCCTCTGGGTGACCCCTTTCTGGGGATAGGTGCGGGTCCCACCTTGCATCTATCAGACATTTATGGCATAAAATCTAAATATGGGATAAATGTCTGAGCTGGAAATTGCTCCTTTAATGAAAACATTCCCTGTTTGGTCAATGTAAACTCATTTTTAAACTCAATCAATTCCATTCACAAGCCTTAGTAGGGTCTACTATATAATGAGATCCATGAAGGCGTTGATTACAGAAGAATTCAAGTCACCCAAAATATAGAAAAACCATGTTAGGTGAATTGTATGATTCCATTGCCAGAAGTTCTTAACAAATCCTTTGTTATGGGGTTGACCTCAGTTGGCCAACATCTCTAAGCCAAAAAAGTGCGTAAACCGACATAAATGTGATACAAATTTTTTATACGTTGTTGCTCTTTTGAGAGCTTGATTTATCGGCCTGTCTAAACAAATTATCTTCTGAGTCGAGTAGTTCCAAACAATCCACAATATTGTAGACATTCCAAATTCTTTTTTTCCCAGAAGAGACTATCTTTTTTTCTAGAAATAGCATCATTCTTATCTATGGGCTAATAGTCGAGAAACTACTGTGGTCACCATTCACTGGGATGTGACTTCCACGCATTTGTACCATTGAGTGAATTCCCATTGGTGTCCATGTCTAAAATTGGTGCCTAGCCTTAGTCTAAGTAAAAAAAAAAAAAAATCATGGGAAAGACATGTGAGAAATCACATTAGATAACTAGAATATTCTTCATATCATTCCCGGCATTTCTCAAAAACTCTATGTGTCAATCTTGTGAGGGCTCCTAAGGACAAGACACTTTTACTGAAAACTTAAAGATTGGTTCTGTGTGCTTTACTGGCACTGGCAAGGATGTGCAATGCCCAGTTTTTGTTTGAGGAATGTTGGTGGGAATATCTTATGGAGGTGTGAATATAATACATATGTATGAATTTCTGTATATAGTTTTTAACATGATTGTGTCCGCAAAGTATTTCCAGCCCTCATCGTCTCATTGCTGGTAGATCACTCAACATGGTAAATCCACTTTTATAAACTACAATGATGAGAAATTACTCTGGTTACATGAAACCTTTTATCTACATACAGTCTAGGCTGTCATTTTAACTCCTTCCCGACCGGCCCACTGTCTTTTGATGGCAGGCGGTTCACGTTCAGAATCTGCATTGCATTCTTTTCACTGTAGAGGCTTATGAGCGCTCATTCTCTAAGCAGGATCTGTTAGTATCAACTTCTGTTCTTAGAGTAGCCTGCTAAATACAGCTGGAATGGAAGAAAACTCCGACCCCAACTGTTTAACCCTTTGATCAAAGGGGACTCCCCTATTCGAGGTTTCCGGTGACGCTATCAGGGAATGCAGGAACCAGTGGCGTAACTACCGCGGTAGCAGCAGTAGCGGCTGCTACGGGGCCCGGGGCTTGAGGGGGCCCGTGCCGCCAGCCGACACGCCCTCCCAAATGCCCGGTGGCGCCGCTAGCAGCCGTTATGGCTGCTACAGGGGTAGCACCGCTACTGTGGGGCCCGCGCCAACGAGCCTTACACAGGCACTCTCATGCCTGTAGGTGTCGCTAGCACCGGAGGGGGCCCCGGTGCTAGCGGCAGCCAAATACATGTATTAGCACTGAATGGCCGGGCATGTTCCGTGCCTGACCATCCAGTGCCTTACAATGACACTGATTGGCTAGCGGCGCGATGACATCATCGCGCCGCTTCCATGCTTGGAAGGTGCTGATTGGCGGGGCAAGTCATTCTGCCCCGCCAATCAGCGTCATTGGAGGACGCTCGTTCAGCTCCTGCAGACATGCTCAGAAGAGAGCATGTCTGCATCGCCAGTGAACAGCGTGGGAACCAGAGAATGTGAGTATGTCAACTTTATATATTTTTTTCCTCATAAAAATGTGAATGGCATTATCTATAGTGGGGGGGGGTCTATCTACAGGGGGGGTCGTCTTTATGTGGGCTATTATATATAGGGGGGTCTATATGTGGGGCAGTAGCTACAGGGGGGTCTATATGTGGGGGTGGGGGCCACTATATACAGGGGGGTCTATATGTGGGCCACTATATACAGGGGGGGGTCTATATGTGGGGCACTAGCTACAGGGGAGGTCTGTATGTGGGGATGTGGGCCACTATCTACAGGGGGGTCTATATGTGGGGCAGTATATGTGAGACACTATACAGGGGTGGGCTATATGTAGAGCACTATCTATAGGGGAGCTATTTTTTAGGGTACTTTCTATAGGGGTGGGCTATGTGTGGGACACTATATACAGGGGTGGGTTACCTGTGGGGCACTAGCAACAGGGTGGCTATATGTAGTGCGCAGTCTACAGGCGTGGGCTATATGTGGGACAATATCTACAGAGGTGGGCTATACGTGGAGCACTAACTATAGGGGAAGCTATATGTAGGGCAGCACGGTGGCTCAGTGGTTAGCACTATTGCCTTGCAGCTCTGGAGTCCATATGTGGGCACTATCTACAGGGGCTTCTATGTAGGTCACTATCTACAGGGGGCACTATCTACAGGGGGCACGGTGTGTGTGTGTGTGTGTGTGTGACAGTTATATTTAGAGATGTTGAGAATTTTAACTTTGTTTACAGGTGCAGAAATGTTTTAAAAGTGAGAAGCTGAAGACATCTAAACGGAAAACTGCAGAAATGGGTCATGGCCGGGAGAAATCCATCATAGATGTCTGAACCGGAGTGAGAAGAAAAGAACTAGAATCTGAGACGTCACCGGTGAGTCACTTAATGTAAATGTTTATTCTGCCTCTAATCAGTATTGTAGTCACTGTATGATCTGCAGCGAGATGATGGTGGTATGATTTTTTTTTGTGAAACCACATCTCCCAGCATATCCTTATCATTGTTTCGGCCATGCTGGGAGCTGTAGTTTTACGCCGTACAAACCTATGCGCAGTGGCGTAACTACCGCTATAGCAGCCGTAGCGACTTCTACGGGGCCTGCAGCATGAGGGGGCCCGTGCCACCCGCCGGCACGGCCCCTCCCATGGCCGCAGGCTCCGCTAGCAGCCGCTATGGCTGCTACAGCGAGACGCCACTGAAGGGGTTGTTCCTACAAAAGACATGCATCCCCTAACCACAGGATAGGGATACATGTGGGATCGCTGGGACGCCCAGCGATGAGGAGAACGGGGGACCGAAAGTCCCCCCTAAGTTCTCCATGGCAAACCTCGGACTTCCGTAGTCTGTCTGCAGCTCCATGGAAATGACTTGCGCACCGGTCGTGCTTGTGCGCATGCGTGACCAGCGCTCCTTTCATTTTTATTGAACTGCGCAGACGCCAGAAGTCCGAGGTTAGTCATGGAGAACTTCGGGGAACTTTCGGTCTCCTTATCGCTGCCAGCGATCACACATGTATCCCCTATCCTGTGGATAGGGGATGCATGTCTTTTGTAGGACAAACTATAGGCCGCTTTTTTTTTTGGGGGGGGGGCTGTATGGCGTTATCTACAGAGGGGGCTGTATGGCGTTATCTACAGAGGGGGTCTGTATGGCGTTATCTACAGAGGGGGCTGTATGGCGTTATCTACAGGGGGCTGTGTATGGTGCTATCTATAGGGGGGCGCTGTGTGGTGGAATCTATAGGGAGGCACTATCTACAAGGGGGGGGGGGTTGTGTGATACCCAGCAGAGGGGGGGGGGGCCCAGTCAAAAGTTTGCTATGGGGCCCAGTCTTTCCTAGTTACGCCCCTGGCAGGAACCCACTGCTGTCCGTCATGGGGACCTAGGAAGGACCCTAGGGCTGTCTGTTCAGTATGCCTGCTGTTAGGGCCCACTATGTGCCATAGTGTTACAGTTTAATGTATTAGCATACAGTGGAAGAAAGAAAGGCACAGAAGTACTCCCTTCTGTGATAATGTAATGACAGGTCATTCAGTACTTAGTTTAGGTAATGTACTCACCATGGTAGTACTTGTCTGTAAGCATTAAGAAGTCTCCCTCAGGAGGATCTCCAAACCTTCAGTGGGAATCTACGATCATCCAGATGGAGGTTTCTGCCAAATTGGGCAGGGGACCGCCCTCCAGTGGCGTAACTTCCGCTGTTGCAGCCGTAGCGGCTGCTACAGGGCCGAAGGGCATGAGGGGGCCTGTGCCACATTCAATAGTATCTGCGTCCTTAGGACGCAGATACTATTGAACACTATGGCAGAGCAGGGAGGTATCTGGCGGTGTCTGATGCGCCCTTTGTGACTACAGGGGTAGTCACCCTTTGTGCGCCCTCTGATTACAGGGGTGTCTGATGCGCCCTTTGTGACTGCACAGGTCGCACACCCCTGAAGCCAGTCCTGCCCAGCATTTCAGCAGGAACATCTCGTAGTGTTGGTAGTTAATAATATGCTCAGAATACATTACTTGTGCAGACAGGGCAACAACCTGGTCAGTTATTATAATATTTAGACACGCTTATGGAAAGTGATTAGACTTACAGGTTCCATACATTCCTGGAAACATAGCTGGACTCTTATATCCGCCCTAATTGATCAGATATTCTTTCCTTACTGGAAAATTTTCCACTTACTTATATCCTGCCTACATTCTTCTGTATCAATATAATTGCCATTTGATATAATAAGTACAGATTTGCACAACAAGGAGAAATGTGTAATTCATTAATTCAGACAAAGACATGCACAATATACAGAAATGCAATATGTTTCCAATTTATTTTTGCACTGTATGACAGAGTACACGAGCCGCCATATGTTTGCTTATAGTATCACCAGTTTCTTCTGTTTTCACAGACAAAGAAAACACAGTAGTAATTCAAAGGACAGTATAGAATAATATTCGAGGGGTCATAGGACAATATGGTGTAAAATACCCGCTGTGGGACTAGGTGGAAAATTTGACCCAAAACACATGCAGATTTTGCAGCAGTTTTCAATGCGCATTTGGTGACAGATTTTACACTTTGCATTTTAATAAGTGAAATATCCAGCAAAATTTGTAATAAATGCGGCATGCTTGAAAATCTGCTTCATGCCTAGAATCTGCTGTGGAGATGTGCATGGTACTGGAATGGAATTGCAAAAGCTGAGTTCACACATGCAGTTTTTAGTCCAGTTTTCTTTTAGTCAAAGCCGGGAGTATATTCAAGAGAAGAGGAGACTATGAGGCCAGTTTTTATAGTCAAAGCCAGGAATCAATATAAAAGCATAAATCTTTCCTTTAGGCCAGGATCACAAACACAGTTTTGATGCAGTTTTTGGTGCAGTTTTTGGCTTATTTTTATTTTTCGCTGAATACAGGTGTGGACACAAAAGAAAGGAAATGGATTTTGTTAATACCTTTTGTACCTTTTGGATCCACTTTTGTCTTTGGCTCAAAAAATGTATCCAAAACCGGCACCAAAAACGGTGTCAAAACTGCGTGCTTGTGATCCTGGCCTAAAGAAGATTTTTTCAATGAAAATTACATAATAACTGCAAGTGTGAATCCATATAAGATCTATATATTATATACTAAGCCCCAAATATTGTATACAGAAAATAATGAATTTAAAAGTTTTAAAGTTTTATATATTTTAAAATTTATCTTAAAGAGGTTGTCCATACATGTGTGATTGCTGGGGGTCCGACCGCTGGGACCCCTAGCGATAATTAGAACAGGTCACGGAAAATCCCCCGAAGTGCTCCATGAGAATGGAGCGCTTGTGTGCATACCTGACCGGCGCTGTATTAATTTCTATGGGACATAAGGGGCCTGTGTCCGGCAGGTCCATAGAAATGAATGGAGCGCAGGTCACGCATGTGCACAAGCAGGGGCGTAGCTAAAGGCTCATGGGCCCTGGTGCAAGAACTCAGCTTGGGCCCTTCTACCCCTCCTCAACACCACAAGACCCCTGCACACTCTTATGCCCAGCCGCCTTGCCTGACAGACCCCATGAATGCCTCCACAGTATAATGCTCCCCATAGCTGCCCCCACAGTATAATGCCCCATAGCTGCCCCCACACAGTATAAAGCCCCTATAGTTGCCCCACAGTATAATGCCCCCATAGCTGCCCCCATACAGTATAATGCCCTCCATAGCTGCCACAGTATAATGCCCCAATACAGTATAAAGCCCCCATGGCTGACCCATACAGTATAATGCCCTCCATAACTGCGACCGTTGCGAACCCTATAGCTACACCACTTCATATGGATAGTCAAACATGTGTTTTGTGCGATAACCCCTTTAAATAGGTCTACAACATTTTCTGTGAGTCACTGAATATACAATATTCAGAGTCAAAGTCAGAGTCAACAATGGTCTATCCTGATCCCCTCTATCTTTATCTCTGAAACGGCTCAGGGGTGGGTCTATAAAGTGGCGGGGACTGATCACTATGGCAATAAAGCAGGATAAACTCCTAATTTTCCCAAACTGATGTGTGGCAGTATGCAGGATCGGTCTTAAAGGGATCCTGTCATCAACATCTTACCTGTTAAACTCGCCTGACCCCTCAATGGCCGCAGCTGTCCAGAGTTCGTTCCTGTTCTCTTTTTTCCTGAAGTCCTCCTCTGTCAGTAAATATAGTAGTTTAAACTTTTCCCGCCTTTTATGGTAATTATTTTTCCCTCTGGGATGCAGCTTCTTAACCACGCCCACTGCCACCACCTGTCCGGCCCTGACTGGCTAAGGAGCTGTCAATCAAAAAGGAGGTGGAGTCCACTCTGAGATGCTGGAGGAATGAAAACCTGACTCTTTTCAGATGAAGATTTGACTCTTTTCTGCTCATTTGCATATGGCGTGGGACTACTGAAAAACTGAATACTAAAGTTACAGAGCTTACTTAGAACATATTTATAGCTTAGATGACAATGATTTTTCACCCACTTTCACCAGGTATTGCTGGCTTTATAGCTAAAATGCTGGTGACAGGTTCCCTTTAAGTGTGTGCGACCTATGCAGTCGCACAGGGTGAATCAGCTGTCCCTGCTGTAGGAGGTGCCTCAGATGGCCTTAATAATAATTGGATAGCAGTATTATTTAGACTTTGCATAGCACTGTAATTCGATTATGTATAGAGAGATTATGTTATGTGGTCACTGTATTATAGTATTAGTTCAGCACCGCATGGTAGTGGCATTGGTACTTAGGCACAGTGAATTATTTTTGCAGTGTATGATGGTGGTGGCAGCAATTTATAGCACGGTTATTTTGGCACACTATAAGGTAGTATGGATATTATTTGGCCGTATTTGGTATTATTATTTGGCCGTATTTGGTGCTAGTAGACACTGTATAACAGTACACGATATAGGGGGGCATGAAGTATCGCACAGGGCACCATCTAAAGTAAGGCCGGCCCTTGCAGATATTCTGAAAGACGACGAAAAATTGTACCTTTTCTATCTACGAATGCGGAGAAGGCCTTCGACAGGGTCAACTGGGATTTTCTGTTGGCTACATTGCGGCATGTGGGGCTTGGCTCACATATGATGCAGTGGATTTCGAGTCTCTACTCCTCCGCCACGGCACAGGTTAAGGTGAACGGCCACTTCTCCTCCTTGCTCACTATCTCAAACGGCACGAGGCAAGGTTGTCCCTTGTCCCCCTTAATTTTCATTTTGTGTTTGGAGCCCTTTTTGTGCCATATTCGCTCCAACCCAGACATAGTGTGTGTAACTTTGGGAGGAACGGCCCATAAGGTCGCTGCTTATGCGGATGACCTGCTCTTTTTTCTCACCGCCCCCAGAATCTCCTTGCCCAACCTGATGGCGGAGCTGAGTAGATACTCAAAACTTTCTAACTTCAAGATCAATTAGCAGAAGTTGAGGGCTCTCAATATCTTGTTGCCGCAGTCCCTGGTGGACGAGCTGTCGGAGTCCATCTCCTTTAAGTGGGCTAGAGATTCCCTTAAATACCTGGGGGTCTGGCTGACCGGAGATCTATCTCGCCTTTACGCGGTGAATTACCCTCCGCTTCTTCAACGTGTGAAGAGCGACTTGGATTCCTGGTCGACAGGCACCTTCACTTGGTTTGGTAGATGTGCCATATTTAAGATGAACATTCTGCCACAGATTCTGTATCTCTTTCAGGCATTGCCGGTACACGTCCCACGCTCCTTCTTCCACGCCCTGTTGTCTCTACTCCACAGATTCATATGAGTGGGGAAACCAGCACGTATTGCTCGGTCCATGCCAAGTGTGATGGTGGCATTGGTCTCCCGGATTTTGTCTCCTATCACCAGGCCTCACATTTGGCACGAATATTGGACTGGTTTAGACACACTGAGGTCAAATAGTGGGTGTCCATGGAACAGACCTTTTTTGAGGTTCTGTTGCAGGCATTGCCCTGGTTGGGCACACACATCCCCCTCTCGGCACGAACGCACCCGACAATAGGCCCACCCTGGCGGTCGCGTCCCGGCTCTACCCTCGGAGAGAGATCTCTCCGTTCCCCTCACCCTTGTTTTCTATCTTGGGCAATCCTGCGGGACAGGAGGGGGGCCCTATCCAACACTTGCTGAGGGCGGGTAAGGGCTACGCCGCCAATTTCATACAGCATTCGGCATGGATGACCGGCTCACAGCTGTAGCGTACACGTCTGTGGGCCGTCGGGTTTACTCACCTCCCGACGCCCGCAGCCATGGATCCGTGAGCGCTGGTCCCCATCTCCTTCCTAGGAGACGCCAGCGCTCACTTCCGCTCCGTTCTGTTGTGTCCCGTAGGATGCGCATGCACGCTCGTGCCCGGCCTTAAAGGGCCAGCGCGCGCACAAAGGAAATCGTCATCATCATCAACTGCCATTATTTCCTAGTCTATAAGAAGGCCCCAGGCCTTCTGATCCTTACCTGAGCGTTGTTAGTCTATCCCAGTCTGTCTCGCAAATGGTCCCTTAGTGTTTCCTCGTTTCAGTTGTTACCCGTGCCCTGTTACCCGTTCCTGTATTCCGTATTGTTCTTGTTCCTGTGCCTACCATTGTTGGAGTCGTGTCTACTGCACCTGCTGTCGTTTGCCACGTCCAGTGTCATTTGCCACGTCCAGTGTCTTCTGCCACGTCCAGTGTCGTTTGCCACGTCCAGTGTCGTTTGTCACATACAGTGTCTTCTGCCACGTCCAGTATCTTCTGCCATGTCCAGTGTCTTCTGCCACGTCCAGTGTCTTCTGCTACATTGGATACTGCCCGCCACGTCTGGTGCTACCTGCCGCACCGGCCTCCATCCGTGCTGAAGCCACAGCCACCGTCTAGTTCAGGTACCCAAGCATTGCTATCTGCTATTGACTTTTGTATACACTGTGACCTGGTCAGCTGCCTCCCCGCTACGGCGAAGCGGCCTAGTGGGTCCACATACCCTGTGACCGTGACACTCTTCTTCTTTACTTCTTGGCAGGTCACCCAGTTAAGACACTTCATTACATCGCTACCTAGCCCACAGGCATACTCACGAGATAGCTCCCCTTTCGAACTCTTATGCAGGGGCATGGCCACAGTGCGTCACTCATTGTCCAGACTTTATGCGCTGCTGATCTCTCCATCTACTCTTACCACACCTTTATACTTAAGTAGCTTGGAGAGGGACTTAGGTCTCACATTTACTTCGGAGCAGACAGACTGTCTGTTTACTATGACACATAAATCTTCCATGGCTAGCAGATTTCAGGAAGCGGGATTTAAGATCCTGTAGGAAGGGTGCCTTCCAGATTGCATGTAATGATCCCTGCGGTCTCTCCGCTGTGTTGGAGATGTGGGGGCCAGTGGGCACAATTTTACACATCTTTTGGGACTACCCGCGGCTGTCAGATTTCTGGTCTGAGGTGTGGCGCAGTTCTTCAAAATTCACGGACTTCTCTCTCCTGCGTTCTTTGGCGCTATTCCTGCTCCACCTGTGCGATGTCCCCCTGTCTACGTACCAACGCTCGGTGGTTCGCCATTTGGTGATTACAGCTAGGGCGTGTGTTCCCGGGTTGTGGAGGCAAACTTGTCCGCCAACAGTGGGCATGTGGTTCGGCAAGATCCAGGAGATTATGAGAATGGAGGACCTCACGGCATCAATGAGAGGGGCCCATGCTAAATTTCTCAAAACATGGCGTGAGTGGATTCGATTTCAATTGTCATTGGAGTATAGGACCATTATGGCCTCTTGAGCATAATTTTTAGACTTAAGTGTGGGAGGTCAGCTTCCTCCCCTCCCTCCTTTTTCTTCCTGTTCCCGCTTCTTTCCTGCTTTTCTATAGTTCTATTTTGTTCTCATTTGGGTTTTATACATGGCTCCTGGTTCAGGATGTATAATTTATCTGACACTTCAGGATTGGTTTCAGCTGACCGTTATGATTTCTTTTGAACCACAGTTGATTCTGTAGCAGCATCGGCGTTTGCAGGTAAGTCGATGTAGCCTCTGTCGCCTGGTGCCGATGTGTCCTCGCTGGTCCGACACGATGCAGGACCTGGGGCAGGAAGTGACGTCACAGCGTGATCTCTCGAGAACACGCTGTGTCTGTGCACTGCCAGAAGCTGGGTGTTAACGAAGAGAAGTGTCTGATGCTGATTCGTCAGCATCATACACTTCTATTCACAACGCCCAGCTAGTAAAACAAGTAAAAACGTCCAGATGTACACACACAATACACGCCCACTTGGACTTAACTTTAAACATGCCCAGTTGTACTTAAGAAAGCCTCATTTGCATAAATATAAAAATGCTCATAACTTGGCCAAAAATGCTCGCTTTTGAAAAAAATAAAACGTTACTGTTATCTACATTGCAGCGCCGATCTGCTGCAATACGAGATAGGGGTTTGAAAATCTGGTGACAGAGCCTCTTTAAGTATTAGAGCTCCTCCTTTTTTGCTTAAATGGTCACTAAAAATTCGGTGATATATTTCATAGCATTGGCATCAATGTTTAAAATGGATCTCTAGACAAATATTAACACTTCAGTTCTTGGTCAGATATGGGCAAATCTCCCAGTCTTCATCCTCTCAGATATTCATACTTTCTACATGATCTGGGCAGCACATGACAACATCATTACCAATACCAACTGGTGTACTCAACTGTCCAGTCATCATTCTAAAGAAATACCCTCTCTGATGGTTATATCTAGTCAAATGATTGTACCTTGGCTGAAAGCGAGTGTGTGGTGCACCCAGCTGGCAGGTCTATGTGATCCTTGAAGTCACCTTGAAGATACCTTCCTTTCATCGGAATGATGTCACTTGAGACACCAAATGGCCAATCCACTATTAATCCACTATTGGTAGGACCTAGATTTGTACCATGAATGCTTTGAGCATACTACCTCTAAGACCAATGACTCGATGTTGATCTTGGCTTCAACTATCAACCTTGACCCAAAAATGGAATTCGAGAAGAGTTTGCCTCAACTAGTCCCTTTAAATACTGCTTCTTTGATCTTCATAAACAGTTCATGAAATGGAAAAAGTCTCAGTAGATACAGCTTTATATGTTTTTATTTTTTAATTTTCATTAGTTCCTAGTCCATGTTGATGTCCGTTAGGAGCAGCCATTGAATATGGCATAAGTGGCAGAAAACTGGGGTAACAAATGTGTTTAGCATTGCATTCCTACGCGATTCGACGTCTACTGTATCTGCATTAAGGACTTTGTGGAATTTTACAGTAGCCTCAGATGTGGCCAAGTTATTCTCTCTATAATCACACTCTGTCACTAAGCTCTTCAGTTTTGTTTTGACAAGTGATTCCGATTAAATAGGAATCATCTGGCACGCTGTTCTGGATTATAACAGGGGAAGGGTCTGAGGAGCAGGGCCAAGGACTTCTCCATATATCCCAAGTGGAACAAGTATGTACTTCATAAAGTGTTATCCCTGCTGCGGATTAGATCAGTTGGGTATGCCAGCACAATTTGTGATAGCAGTCCTCAGGGCAACAATGTGACAAATAGCAGGACATAGAGATACCATTTGTCTGCTTCTGTCGAATTGACTGACCTGAAGTGTAATGGGGTGAGACCTGACTTTCAAATCCCATTTCAAGTACACAAGTCAAATCCAATCCTGAATTTGCAATTTTATGGTAATTATATTTTATATTTAACCCAACATTACAGTATATCAAACTCTACAAGCGCTGACTATCATTTTTGCAATTAAAGATGTTTTTACACCTCTTGCACATGACTGAGTTTGGGCCGAGAAAAACGGTCCGTGTGTCGGACAAATTTCCCAGCCCGACTGCGGTACAGGGAAACGGGACTTCTGGCATCATAGACATTTATGATGCTAGGAGTCACTGCCTCCTCACGGAAGTGCTGTTACATACTGAACAAAATAATACAGTACAGAACAGCAGTTCCGTGGGGAGGCAGGGACTCCTAGCAACATAAATGTCTATGATGGCAGGAGTTCCGTTCATCTGTACCGCGGTCGGGCCGGGACACCCGGCCGACACACAGACTGTTTTTCTCGGCCCGAACTCGGTCATGTGCAAGAGGTGTTAGGGTTAATTTGAATGTGCACAAGTGATGGATGTAGCAGATGGGCCACCCAAATTATATTAACCACCCAGGTGGTCCTTTGACCCCATCTTTTTTTATATGACTTTTGGACTTGTGATTCTCCACTTATGGCTAGTTCAGGTTGCGCTGCCTGCCTGTACGTGTTCTCTCCACCCATTAGAAAAGGGTACGAAGCCAACTAGAGCTGCGCCCTCCTTTCCAGGGCCCCATAGTAGTCCTATTATCTGATTCCATAGTAAGCATTCTTGCACCGCAAGGTATGCCATAAACCGCTTTAAATGGTGGTTATTAGTTTGCTGACGGGTCTAATGGTAACTGTGTGCAATCTGAATTCCTTTTTGTTGACACTCCTTTTTTGGATTTATACAGTATCAGACTGGGCTTGCTTCTGCCCGCAATTGCAAATGATTAGTGGGCCCACCTTCTATCTATGTAGTACATAGGCACGCACATTTATCTTTGTTGTTAGGGTATATTCATACTGCGTTCGCAGTGTACGTCGGGGGTATACGTCAGGAGAATTACCTAACAGAAGCATCCAACGTATGCCACTATGTAGGCATACTGTAGCATACAGTACTAGGGTTGCACGGTGCATCGAAACTTCGATACTGTGCACCCTCAAACGGTTCGATACCGTTATTTCATGTATTTCGATACTTAGCTGTGCGGCCTCACAGCTCAGTATTGTAATACATGAACGTATGAGAGTGGAGCTGCTGATGTGTAATACAGCAATTGCCCCGCTCCTGAGTCCTGACAAGTGCGCTCCGTCAGGATGATGCGATGTGGCCAGCGCTGCACTAATGAGTGGCGGCGCTGAAGACAGAACATGACGGGCGCACTGCAAAACACCCCCCATGTTCCCCCCGCATCTCCTCCTTATTGTCAGGAGCGGGGCAATGGCTGTATTACACAGCCGCAGCCCCGCTCTATAACGGTGAAGATCAGAGAAACCTCTCATCTCCGCCATTATTCTCCTGAATGCTGCGATCAAAGCTGACCGCAGCATTCAAGAGGGAAGTGAGAAGGGGGGATGCCCCTTGGATCGCATCACAGGAATCCCTGTGACGTGATTGAGGGACATACCATATATGGGCAGACAGCCCAGGGTCTATTGAAAGACCCCAGGGCTGTCTGACCATATTTCCTGTTAGGGCATACTTAGGTATGTCCTAACAACTGCCTGTGGACTATCCGTACACAGGCTAATGTACTGGCATATAGATATATGCCAGTACATTAAAGTTTAAAAATAAAGTAAAAACATTAAGTAATATTACATTTTAAAAAATACATATACACCTTTTTTACAATAAACATTAAAATAAGTCTCAATACATAAAATACACACATATTCGGTATTTGCGTAGCCGTAATAACCTGCACAACAATTTCTTTGCGTCATTTATGATGTGTATACTGTGCAAAAATAAAATATAAATGGCTTTCTAACCTCCATGTGCCTCACATTAATAGTAATTAACCCCACCATGTACCTCACACATTAACCAATTATGACTGAGAAACATGATGGGGTTAATTACTATTAATGTGAGGCGCATGGAGGTTAAATTCATCATCACACCACGCGCCTCACATCAGAAAATGGAAGAACTTTTTTTTTATTACTGTTGGAAAAGTATTGTTTTGGTATCGAAATCGCAATACTACACACAGTATCGGTATCAAAGTCCAAATCCTGGTATCGTGACATCCCTGTACAGTACATCTCACATAGGCTATTGTGTTTAAAAATCGTATACTGTGTGGTATATATTATTTTTTGCGGGATGACTCGTTATGGAATAGGGTAGTTGACTTCTCTATTCTATACAGTTAAAAACAAGTTGTACCGATATATACCTCCCCAATGGATGCAAAATGGAAACTCTTTTGGCATCCATCGGGGAAAGGGGGCCTTTGGGTAATTTCGGCATATGCACCAGGAGCTTATCTGGTGCTTCCCCCGAATATACACTGCAAACACAGTGTGAATATACCCTTATTGTTACACTTGCAGGACATATTATTAGTAAGATAAAAATAGTTTATTTGTCATTCAATCTGTAAGAAACAGAACTTAGTGGCAAGTGATTGGCTCCAAAGTCAGCTTTAGTTCACATCAGTGTTGTCTTTCCATTGAGCGGTTCCGTCTCAGCTTTCCGTCAGGGGAACCCCTCAATGGAGAAGCAAACGGAAACCTTAGCTTCCTTTTGCATCACCATTGATCTCCATTGATCTCGACTACGCTATTGATTCAGTCAAGACAACGGAACCCTTTCACACCGGTAACAACGGAAACCGTTAGCAAAGTTTCCGTCACCATTGAGATCAATGGTGATGCAAATGGAAGCTAAGGTTTTCGTTTGCCTTTTCGTTGAGGGGTACCCCTGACGGAAAGCTCTGATGGAACCCCTCAACGGAAAGACAACGCTGATGTAAACACAGCCTTACATGTACTTGTTGGACCTTTGGGACCTTGATGTTTTAGGGGCCCATTATTGGGCCAAAATCTGGGCCCAAAGGAGGATCCTCTCGTATATTGGTAGGCCATTTTAACCTTGCATTAATGTTATTTATCTCATCTTCCATGGTTTGCTTCTATGGTACATCAGTGTACAATAGTTTGTATAAGGAGCTGTGGACCATTCCTTTACAATGACCTTCATGGACCCTACTGACTTTGTGCAGGGCAGAGAGTGTTGACTTTCCAGTTGCACTAATGACCACAATCTTTATAGGACTGATCTAAGAATGTGAATTTGTTCCAGGTTGTCAGGTGGAAGGCACACTTCTGTTATTTGAGCTGCGATTAGAACATAGCTGTAAACTTTTCTTATCAGGGTCCTGCTCAGGATACTTAGTAGAGAACTGATAAGAAAGATATACGGCTGTGTTCACACTAGAATGTTATCTCTAAAAGTCCTTTTCCCTACATATCTCCATTAACTAGTCTGGAGCATGATCATCATAGGGCAGGGGGAAATTAATGGTCAATTTTTTGACTACTACATGACAGATTTTGGGATTGGTCAATAACCCCTTATGCTTGGTGTATGTTCTACCTAAAAAAGTGTTAAAGAATATGAAAAAAGGCCATGGATGTGGGTCCTCAAATGTCATCCATTCTTCTTTTTTTTTTTTATAAAAAAAAAAAAAAGCAGGCAACGCAGGCACGCAGAAGTAATAATACGCCAGTGTGAATAAAGCCTAATGACTAATGTTATCTATGTCTGATCAGTAGGGATCTGATCTCTATACCCTTAACTATCTCTAGAACAAAGTGGTAGAAAAGCGTTCCGCCACTTTATCTCCTGTCAGTCCGCTTAGCTTTCACTGTAGGCCGCATAGTTCACTCATTATAGTCAATAGCTGTGCGGAGCCAACAGGACATAAAGTGGCGTGGCGCTATTCCAGCACTCCTGCTGCTTTGTTCTAGTGGCCGGACTGCCACCGTTACAGTGGCTGCACTCCTACCGATTCTGGTATCTGATCAGTAGGGATCTGATCTCTTTACCCTTAACTATCTCTAGTACAAAGTGGTAGGAAAGCGTTCCGCCACTTTATCTCCTGTCAGATCCGCTTAGCTTTCACTGTAGGCCGCATAGTTCACTCATTATAGTCAATAGCTGTGCGGAGCCAACAGGACATAAAGTGGCGTGGCGCTATTCCAGCACTCCTGCCGCTTTGTTCTAGTGGCCGGACTGCCACCGTTACAGTGGCTGCACTCCTACCTATTCTGCCATTACAACATCAATGTCTATATGAGACAGCCCCTTCAAGTTGAATTTACTGCTGCCTTTTGAGTGAAAGTCATTATCCGATCTTAGCTAAATATAAACGACCATCAGTCAAGATTGAAACACACAAAAACACACGAGGCAATACCTGCAGGACCAACTGGGATGTAGTGACGTCTTATGATAGGGACAAAGTAAAGTTGATATTTCTAGCTACAGGTACACCTTGCGCATTGATGGTATTCAACGCCATCCAACAGAAATAGGCTATATAAGTCCTCAGGGTCTCATGGATCTACAAATTTAAGACTGGCGTAGAGTATGTTTATGATGGATTCCCAAAGGTGACATCTACTAATGGCTGACATTACAGTTGTCCAGCTTTCTATAAACCCAGAATCATTTTTGTTTTCCTCCAGAAATGGATGTGCTGCAAAATTGTTCAGGACACATAAAAAGTTTCATCATTTAATAGGGTAAAGTTAATATATTTCTAAATAAAACGTGAATATCTTGAGTAGCTTCCATCTATTGACATTTCCGGAAATATCTTTAAGAAAAAAAAAATGACATAAAAAATTATAAATGGAAAAATATATTTAGATAAAATAGTGTGTTTTTTTTTTTTAATGTTTCTTTTATTTTAAAAGAATGGTCTCATAATAATAACTGAACCGTATATCTTGGGTACGAAGAAGAAAGTAGAAGAAAAACAGATTTAATAGTTTTTATGGTTTATTTTATATTTTCTGACAATATTCGCTGTACAATTTACAAAAAACACGTTAACATTTGAAATGTGTACAAAAGGCATAGTTATTCTTTATCACAAACAGTATACACTGATATTACAAAAAAATAATGGGACAGATATTGCAAAGCTCTTTTCAAGTGCAAAACAGTTTATACAAATAGGAGCAAAGACACTACGGGAAGCGTTTCCTCATAAATTATTTAAATAGCATATCTACAAAAATAACCCATAACACTAAACAGCAATACAAATTAAAAAAAAAACATTTATACATAAACATAAAAAAAAAAGCAATGGAATTACTAAAATATAGAAAAAATATTACAATACTCTTTAATAATAATAATAAAAAAAAAAAAAAAAAAATACTTTCCTGGGGGGTACAAAGTCATTGTAAGTATATACACAACTGATTAACACTACAGTAGATTTTAAATTTTTTTTTCTTTAAATATCTCTCGATTTTTTTTTTTCCTCTCGAATCCAAGACATTTTCTGTTTCTCAGTCACACAATGAGGTAATATTTGTACATGAAAGTTTCATCTGTTGGCTTTTTTTTAATTTTTTTTTGCATTAGAGGACTTTCTACCTGCCGCGGTGTAATTAGGGTGTTGTATTACTATACAGAGAGAGACATATGGTTTGCATTTTAAACTTTTCGCACAGAGAGTGTACTGTAACTAAACTCTCCACCCCTCTTGCCTTGCTCTCCCTCTGGTTCTCAACATACTATTCACTCCTGCACATTTCTAAAGTGCGGTTGAAAAAGTTATTGCCTGTAAACACAAAGTCTTAGCCACATGGCGGTCCAGCCCAATCTACCTCCACCGGACAAGTAAGAACAACAAAGTGACCATGTGTCCTATTGAACTTTTTTTTTTTTTTTATTATTATTATTTATACCTGTATCTCTGAATTTTTGCTGTTATTGTCAATTCAATATTTATTTACTTTTTTTTCTTGCACCAACAGATATGTATTATATTGAGCAAATATAATATATTTTTCTTTCTTTTTTCAAAATGCTGGAAGAAGTGCATTTTGTATACGTTCAAACAAAAATATGTTTTTTCTGACATACATATACGCTCCACATTCTCCATTCAGACACTATCATCCGGGCAGTGATACTTTTGTCCACCTCGCCCATGCATTCATATGGATCAGCTGCAACGCTGCCATAGCTACATCGGTATACCATGTATCAACAGACTCGGTGATTCCATAGACAATGACAGAATGTTGTCTCTCAAATAAACAAAAAAAAAAATTGCAAAAATTAAAAAAAAACACCTTTTTCCTGAATTATTGCAACTCTGCTCTTCTGTGGTGAAGCAACCACTCCAGTAAAATATCAATTTGTGAATTAGTAGTTCATTGTTTGGTTCCAATATAATGTATAGACCTAAGAGTTTTGGAATTGTTTTCTTTTTTTTCTCCCCCGAAAGGGTTAATACAATTTTTTTTTTCTTTCTGTAGATACATTTCCTTAAGGCACTTGTAGGCGAGAGTCTTTAGTACCTTGGTAGACTTATGCCTTTCCAAAAATGGAGATTAACCCCAATATTTTACACTGAGCAAAACAATACATAAAATTCATGTCCATATCTTAGTTTTAGGTTCTTGGAGTGGATCTTTTATTCCAACAGAAAAAAAATACCAAAATGAAAATGGGATGTAAGAAATTGTCCAAAAGATGGAACAAATCTAACATATATAAAGGTGCTATCAGGTTTTCTTAACATTCACTGAATGCATAAGATCTGGATTTATGAATCTGGAAGAAATAAGAGACAAAAAAAATGTATTAAAATCAAATACATTACATAATATTGGTAATATTTCCATACCCTTCTTAAAAAAAACACTCTTTGCAAAATGTATACCCTATGTTATGCCCAGTGTAGGGCGTAAGGGGGCAGTGCATGACACAGGGATTGTCTCTTTAGTTCTCTATGATCCCTGTGGGGGCAGTGCATGACTCGGGGATTGTTTCTTTAGTTCTCTATGATCCCTGTGGGGGCGGTGCATGACACAGGGATTGTTTCTTTAGTTCTCTATGATCCCTGTGGGGGTGGTGCATGGCACAGGGATTGTCTCTTTAGTTCTCTGCGATCCCAGTGGGGGCGGTGCATGACACAGGTATTGTCTCTTTAGTTCTCTATGATCCCTGTGGGGGCAGTGCATGACGCAGGGATTGTCTCTAGTTCTCTATGATCCCTGTGGGGGCGGTGAATGACACAGGGATTGTCTCTTTAGTTCTCTATTATCCCTGTGGGGGCAGTGCATGACACAGGGATTGTCTCTTTAGTTCTCTATGATCCCTGTGGGGGCAGTGCATGACACAGGGATTGTCTCTTTAGTTCTCTATGATGCCTGTTGGGGCGGTGCATGACACAGGTATTGTATCTTTGGTTCTCTATGATCCCTGTGGGGGCAGTGCATGACACAGGGATTGTCTCTTTAGTTCTCTATGATCCCTGTGGGGGCGGTGCATGACACAGGTATTGTCTCTTTAGTTCTCTATGATCCCTGTGGGGGCGGTGCATGACACAGGGATTGTCTCTTTAGTTCTCTATGATCCCTGTGGGGGCGGTGCATGACACAGGGATTGTCTCTTTAGTTCTCTATGATCCCTGTGGGTGTGGTGCATGACACAGGGATTGTATCTTTAGTTCTCTATGATGCCTGTTGGGGTGGTGCATGACACAGGTATTGTATCTTTGGTTCTCTATGATCCCTGTGGGGGCAGTGCATGACACAGGGATTGTCTCTTTAGTTCTCTTTGATCCTGTGGGGGCGGTGCATGACACAGGTATTGTATCTTTAGTTCTCTATGATCCCTGTGGGGGCGGTGCATGACACAGGGATTGCATCTTTAGTTCTCTATGATCCCTGTGGGGGCGGTGCATGACACAGGGATTGTCTCTTTAGTTCTCTATGATGCCTGTTGGGGCAGTGCATGACACAGGTATTGTATCTTTGGTTCTCTATGATCCCTGTGGGGGCAGTGCATGACACAGGGATTGTCTCTTTAGTTCTCTATGATCCCTGTTGGGGCGGTGCATGACACAGGTATTGTATCTTTAGTTCTCTATGATCCCTGTGGGGGCGGTGCATGACACAGGGATTGCCTCTTTAGTTCTCTATGATCCCTGTGGGGGCAGTGCATGACGCAGGGATTGTCTCTTTAGTTCTCTATGATCCCTGTGGGGGCAGTGCATGACACAGGGATTGTCTCTTTAGTTCTCTATGATCCCTGTGGGGGCGGTGCATGACACAGGTATTGTATCTTTAGTTCTCTATGATCCCTGTGGGGGCAGTGCATGACACAGGAATTGTCTCTTTAGTTCTCTATTATCCCTGTGGGGACAGTGCATGACACAGGGATTGTCTCTTTAGTTCTCTACGATCCCTGTGGGGGCAGAGCATGACACAAGGATTGTCTCTTTAGTTCTCTATGATCCCTATAGGGGCAGTGCATGACACAGGGATTGTCTCTTTAGTTCTCTATGATCCCTGTGGGGGTGGTGCATGACACAGGGATTGTCCATTTAGTTCTCTATGATCCCTATGGTGGCAATGCATGACACAGGGATTGTCTCATTACTACTCTTTGATTCCTGTGTCATGCATTAACTCTTCAGTCCCTACACTAGGCATAAGATAAGTTAAAGAAGTGTTTACATTTTACCCGGAGTGTTCCTTTAAAGAGCCACTGAAAACATTAAGGTACTATAACTAACTTTTTCAGTTGAAGCAATGTTCTTTTTACACATACTACTAATTTCTAGACAAGATAAAGTCACGAATTATCCTTAAAAAATTCAGTCTTCACCTTTAAAGAAGACGTGTGGACTGTTTAGCTACAGTTAGGGAAGTTATAATTGAGAGATAACCTTTGCTTGTGTGATATGAGCAGAGCTTTATACATAAAGTGCTTAATTTAAAGGTGTTGTCCATATATATATATATATATATATATATATATATATATATATATATATATATACACACGTTATGAAAGCTGGAATGAACAGAGGACCGCTGACAAAGAGTGGTTCTAGTTAACCAGGCCCATGCATGTATTATATGAACAGCCATTAATTTGCATGGGAGATATGTATTTAGCCGAAGCTCCCCATAGCTGATTCAAAGTGATTGTTTGGACAGGTGAAAGCTATTATTAATCTTATAAATTGACTCTACAGTTATTAGTAAAGTTCTCACCTCTACATTCATATTTGAGATCTGAGAAGAACACCATCTCTTGCGAGAAGACAAATAGACCAAGTCTTCCTCCGGCATATGTCTTATCGTAAATTGGTCCTGAGTCAGCCATGACTTTTTTCCCTTCATACATAACAACACTAAAAGGAAATAAATAAAAAAACGTGGTCAGGAATAATAAAAAAAATCAACTTTGCAAATGTCTTAAACCAGTAATTAGTCCCACAAATAAAACTCTTCGATATCTAAGGTAACTTTCATGAGACTAGTGTCAATTTCCGCAAATTATTAATTTGTATGATAAAAGTAAAGTGGGTGCGATCCAAATGTTAAAAATAAGCATGTCTATCTGTAAAGTTAGTACGTAAGGCCATACATTTACGAAATTTAGCCTTTAGCCTAAACCACTTTTGTTGACTTTAATGCAAGTATGACTTAACATCCTTACCGAATGAATCCAGTCTTTGGTCTATGGATTAAATGCCACCTGTAAGCTGTGAAATCTTTCCACCCTGTATGACGAGGGTCATGCCACAAGGTGCGAACCTGTGGAGCAGAACATAAAGACAGAAGGCCATTAATGATGTGATAGAGCACTGATAGAACTTAGTATTACTATGATGTTGTGTTATGCAAATAAATTTTTGGGTGAGATCCAATCTGGTAAGACTTACCTGTCCTTGTGTGTTCCCAGTGTGCCACAAAGCATTACGCAAATGCTCTCCTGGCCCAGTTGTTGAGTTCACAACCTTAATTGAAAGACCAGAGTATCCTTGAGCCTTAGTAGGAGTTGTGTCCCAATAAGTCTGGGTGATTTGTTTCCACATGACCACATAAAATCGGCTGCTTGATTGGTAACCAAACACAAAGCCAGCATAGTCATCGTCCCGCTCAGTGTTAATGAAGAAGGTGCCACTGAAGTCTACTGCACTAAACTCATCAAAACCTTAGGAAAAAACAAAAACCAGGTTATCTATCTGTTAAAAAACGACAGTATACACAGAAATAGTGAAAAAGTCATTCCAAAGAGTGTTATGGTTGAAGTGCATTTTTTTTTTGAACCTATTAGATACTTACCGACTGCAATGCCAGGGTCACAGTTAACGGTTTGAACCAGCTCCTTGCCAAAGTGTCTGACCATCCAGTTGGGATCAATCTGGGATGTTCCTTTAGGATCCAAAGGCACCATTTGGAATTTACGGAAATCAGTAGTGCTGATATCTACATTCTCTGGGCAAACATCTTCAGCGTCTGGGATGTTGTCATTATCAAAGTCGAATTGACAGACATCACCGCGTCCATCACCTAAAAAAAGTTAAAAGTTTTCTTTGAGTCTGGTGTACCTTTTATTCACTATATACTGGTAATTTATAATTCTTATTACATTTTCCATCGTAAACCAGCATTTTTTGGCTTACCATTACTATCGATCTGATCAGGGTTTGGCACCAGCCTGCAGTTATCTTTGTCATCTGGAATACCGTCATTGTCATCATCATGGTCACACGCATCACCCTTGCCATCTTTATCATGATCAGCCTGGTTGGCATTTGGAATGTATGGGCAATTGTCCAGGTTATTCTGATGACCATCTTCATCTATATCTTCATTGCTGTCACACTTATCTCCAATAAGATCGGAGTCGGAGTCAGTCTAAAATCGAATAGAGAAAGGAAGACTATCAGCCATCTGCTGAAAGTGCAAGTGACGTGAAGCCAGAAGACTATTGCTTGTTTCCACAAACATTTGCTCAGACAACATTTTGTAATTGTTGACATGTGTAGAACTAAAATATGCTTATGTACTACAGTGGATTTGGGCTATGCTGGATTTTTAGGCTTATGACTATGAGAGTGCCATGGTATTAAGATAACTCGTGGTGCTGCTTTCATGTTGGCATATTAGCTCTATGATGATATGCTGCCAAGCATTTTCTTAGTAGTGGAAATCCCTGGAGCTCTTGGGAATGGAATGACTAAATCTGGTGTTGTACGTATAAAACGGTTTTTGCAAGGATTATGAGTTTCTGGTTTTGTGGGAAATCAACTGTTGAAAGCAAAAAATCTGGACTGTGATACTATGGAATTTCTGCATGTGCTCAGCTTAACACTGAACAATAAAGTAAGATTAAAGAGGAAGGGCTTTACAAAAGTAGGTAATCCATGATATACAGAATGGCATGGACAGGGTGATCTAAACTAGTAATCCTCATGGTCAGCTATCCACTGATGCATAAGACTGTTCACTATTCTAAGAGTAGAAAACGTTGAAGGCCAACCTGCCGAAACCTCAAAAGTCAGCAGAACATGGAAACTGTATCTGATGTATCTGCTGGTTACATAAGACTACATACTGTTGTTAATAAGATTGAAAAAAGACACAGGTCCATCAAGTCCAACCTACAACCTGGTGGATGGTTTGTTCATAATGTCCGAGCATTATATATGGTGACATTAAAGCAAAGGCGTAACTTGAAGCTACTGGGCACCAGTGCAAATCTGTTACTGGGCCCCCTAACTATCACACATCACCTATAATATCTTCATATAAGGCAAAGGGACCTTCAGGCTCCAGGGCTGGGGTACAATTGCAATCTCTACACCCCCTATGGTTATGGCTCTACAATAAAGCTGCCATAATGCTTGAGAAGACTGAGAATATACCTGTTCTGGATTGTGCTCCATTGGACAGTTGTCACATTGATCTCCAACTCCGTCTTTATCAGTATCCTTCTGGTCTACATTATAGACATAGGGGCAATTGTCTTTCTCATTAAGAATACCTGAAAAATCATAATGTGTCATGTTATAAGAGTGTACAGATTGTTCCAAGGCAAAATATAGTCAATAACGTTAGTAGTGACCTTATACCCAAAAATAATAATCCTGCCACTACTATCTAGATCCCACTTTTAGGTTTAGGTTCCATCAGTAGCTACTATGAGTTTCTATCTAATTTGTTATAAATTGTCGATAAAATAATCCAAGTCGTGAAAAAATACCAACCATCCCCATCGATATCCACAGCACAGGCATCTCCTTCTCCATTGGCATCTGTGTCGGCTTGGTCAGGGTTGTGGTTGTATGGGCAGTTGTCACACCGATCACCCACATCATCACGATCATAATCATATTGAGCAGGGTTGTATATAAGTGGACAGTTGTCCTACAAAAGAATAGACACATTAATGTCTTGCTATTTTTCTATGTTTTGCTCTGCTTGTCCAGATAAAACATTCTTGGTAGCTTTTATGTTTCCTTTTTGACAGTTTGTATGTTTACCTAAGGGAATGTGATATTTTTAGCTCAAACAAATGGCTCTGAAGTTTTGTAGGCCTTGCTCAAAAAGTATCACTTAAATGTCAGAATCTACGTATGGGATTTAGGGATAGTAACATCTGCTTGTTGCAAAGTTTCGTAGCGTGCTGTTTGAAAGTGAAATTGACCACAAGCTTCCTGCAAAGTCCAGTCTTAGCAAAACACTTCATAGTATAAAGCTAGCCAAAAGATTTCACAATATACTGGGCAAATTTCACAACCATATGATATATTCAGCAGTGTTTACTTTCATGCTATTTTGTTTAACTCAATGTGAAGCCAAGAAATGTAATGCTAAAAACATGAATGCGGCCATTGATTTCTTACCCTATCATCTTGGATTCCATCATTATCATCGTCAGTATCACAAGCATCTCCAACTCCATCTTTGTCATAGTCTTCTTGGCCAGAGTTTGGGAGGTTGGGGCAGTTATCCTAGAAGAAATAATATTGTGAGTCATCTGTGTACGCAACATTGACGATTTACCTACAGTATGATACGAAAGTTCAGATCCACTTACTTTTTTACAGTGATACGTAGCATTAGCAACACAAGTGAGGTTCTCATTTGGCCAACCATCCAAATCTGTGTCTTCACCACAAATGATTCCATTGCCAGCATACCCTGGTTTGCATTCACAGCGGAACATAGGATCGCTGTAATGGCCAAGGTAGATGCATCTTGCATTCTTGTTGCAGTTGTGTGTTCCATCAGCACAAGGGTTCTGTGGCTTGCAGACCTAGTATGCAAAAATAGGGGTTTTAACCATGAACTCATACTATATATTGAACACTCAAAGATAAAAGACTGCAAGTAGACAGAAAAAAATAACTAACCTGTTTGTTTGCATTGGCATCCTCAAGGCTTTTTCCAAATGGCTGTGTGCCAGAGTATCGTGGAGGGCATGGGAGACAGTTGTATCCTGGCTCTGTGTTCTCACATCTGTGTACTCCATTAAGATTAAAGCAGGCATCTGGCACCTCCTTGCACTGTTGGGTCAAATGTTTAAGCCATGAACATAACATAAATGCCAGATATGATGAGCGTTGTGGAGGCTTTATCAAATAAGCTAACAAACCTCGTCAATGTCTGTACACTCAACACCATTTCCTCTGTAGCCTTTTGGGCAACCACCACATTTCCAAGATCCATCAGGAAAACTTGTGCATTTAACGTCAGCAAAACAGGGATTAGACAGACAGCCATCTTAAAAGAAGACACATGTCTTTGTTAGGACCTAGAAAAAGACTTTCTTACAGATAAAAAGTAAATTTATGTCTCCTAATAGCTTACCGATAGGACAGTCTTCTTTGTTACATATCTGGTTGTCAACATTTTCTCCAAGGCAGTCTTTACCACCAAACTGGGGCTTAGGGTTGTTACAAAGACGCTCACGTTTCTGCATACCACTTCCGCAGGTCAGAGAACATGTATCCCAAGGTGACCATGGTCCCCATTGACCGTTAACTGGAAAAAAGGTACCAGAAAAAAACGTTTATGAGTCATGTTTTCTAGATAAACTGTCCCTAAACTGCAGAAATCGTGACAAAATAGTGTATTCATGGTGGAAACAAAGAAGGGTCTATGAAGGTCTTTGTCTTCCCCTGATGTGACCTTTAGATGATCGTCACACTCATCACACACTGGAAAGTTGACATAATAAATCATTGCTCATTTAACTTGTGCATGATGTGACCTTTTTAGTGAAGTTTCATCTTCATCACAATCAAGAAGAACAAATTAAATGACGACATGAGAAGAAGTCCCAAAACAATGAAGAACACTCACTTGGACAAGGATCCTTCTGGCATGGCTTGTTCTCCCTTCCTTCTCCAACACATGGCTTGCCATTTAACTGAGAAACAGGCGAGTTGCAAAGACGGATTCGAGTGATCTGACCACTTCCACAGGTCACAGAACATGATGACCAAGGGGACCAGTGACTCCATCCACCATCTTGCTTAACTGGAAAACATGCAATATTTGTATTTGTTACGCCTAACTCAATAGAAATACAAAACCTGAATGGTCGATTCATAAAAAACATAGTACAGTCTGTATCAAACTTGTAAAACCAATGTGATAAGTTTATTTTAGTTCTAGAGAGGTAGTGACCTCAAATCCTAAAACCATCAAAGACGATTTTAAGATGAAAAGAACTTAAGGACATAAGAAGATTATATCCGCACTTTGAACTATTATTGAAAAACAACTAAAATTGACATGCCGAATTAGGACTATCGAATAAGACATCAATGGTGTCATAGGCACACACGTCTTCCAACCACATTCTCTACCAAAATGTAATTCCATAATACAAATCTGAATTACTCACATCGCTTATCACATTCTTGGATATGGCAAGACCTGGTTTGGACTGATGACCCTTCACAGCGGTTATTAAGGCTATCGCAAGATCTTCCTCTCTGTTGAACACCATGACCACATGTCACCGAGCATGAAGTCCAATCAGACCATGGGGACCAACCATCGTCGGGAGAATCGCTTGCTGAAAAACAAAAAGCCATAAAATTTAATAAAACATTTTTACCCAAATGTCTCATTCATACTAACACCGAAGAACCTGATCTAGCCTACTGGAGTAGAAGTAAGGCTCTCATGGTCATAAATCGTAAGTGTAAATGGTCCATAGTAATGGACAGATTACATGAATTGCATTTAAATTGTAAGCTTAGTTTTATTAAATCCAGACGACTGTTTCTGAGAAGATGAAGGAAACAGACTCATAACTTATGATAATTGGAAAAAGGTTTTAGTAGATAAATGAGGATTTTGGCTGTTCAAGCTGAGGATTTGTTGTAGGGGAGTTCCATACATGCCAGGGAGATAGAAATATGAAGCACACAGGACTCAGCAGGTCCATCAATGTTCAGCACTTGCAGCTGTCCTACTTTCATAAGAGCTATTTTATATCTGTCCTGAATCAACTTGTTTAGCATTTACAAGATTAATATCTGCACATTTGTCATTATGCCTTTTAAAATGAGATGTTAGGCCTGAGGCTTCAGATACACCTCCTGAGCACACAAAAATGCTAATGGAGGTATGCGGGAATATGAATCACCAGCTTATGTACGAGAGGTTCAAGAGCTTTACTAGTGGTGCCTGGTCTAACTCCTTACACCTTCATTAGACCACGTTCATCTATACTTTGCCAGTTCGTAGAATACTTACGCCAACATCTGGGGCAGCATTCACCATCTGGAATAGTGGCGTTGGTACAGGGCACGACGGGGCAGGAAACCTTGTGGCAAATAGTTATGGAATTCTGCACAAAGAAACAAAAAAGGACTCCAGTCAACATTCAGAAGTCAACGAGTAGGACCATCTTATGACCAGCATCTTGGCCTAATACAGTATTCGGCCAAGTATTTGTAGTGGATTTAAGTTCTGATTCTTATCATAATCTATAGGGAACCATAGTATTGAATTTGATATTGTCATATTGAGTCATCTATCTTATTTTAAGGAAGTCTAGCCGGAGTGGTATTGTTGGTTATAAACCCGCTACAGACTGGCACTATAAGCAAGAACATGATATTACCTGGCATGTACATTCGGTGCAGCTGTCCACGGTCCATTCGTCCATATTGTTATATTTCACTCCTTTATGTAAGCATCCTGGTGCAACACTGGCAAGTATCTGAGTTTCCTCTCTCTAAGAAAAATAAGAATACATTTTTTTTTACAATGCAAATTTTTTTTAGGGTTTCATTTTATTTTTTTTAAAGTGGTTGATTGCTCAGGTTTAACTTACCACTTTTTGGATTTTGTCCTGGAGAGTTGAGATGACGGCCCGTAGACCTTTCATTTCCAAAAACATATTGTTCAGGTCGTCGCAAGACAGACCACAAACGCCATTGTAATCTTTTGTCTTGTGACCAATGTAATTGGTGCGGATAGCTGGGCGAGAGTCATTTACTGAATTGTCCATGTCATAGTTTGCTGTAGAAAAGAGAAAATGGAAAAATGCTTATTATTTGCTGCCCTAAACTAGATGCTACCTGGTAAAAAAAAAATCAGGGGAAGGAAATGGGTAACTACACTTACATCCCAAAACTTATCCATGGATGATCTAATCAGCCTGGCTTGTCCTGCTCTACTCAAGTCCCCCGGAGCTTAATTAGTTAACTATGGATGAACTAAAATGGTTTATTTTACCTGTTGGGGGTAGTTGTTGGGGGGTATTTACCGATTTTAAACAGTAAAGGAGGAGCTCGGGGGGGTATATAAAAAATTAGATGTATGTTTGAAAACCTTGTGGTCTCCTCATGATATTTCAACTATTTACCTAATGTATACATCATTTTCATGCATGTGGTATTGGACCGGTTGTACTTACAGCTGGAGCAGCCTTTGTTTCTCAGAATCACATCCATGCTGGTTCCAAACACAAAACGCAGGTTTTGCAACACACCCTGTTAAAAGAGAACCATCATTTACAATGGAGTAGACCATTTTTTCAGATTATCTATGAACATTATTATGGAGTAGTCATTAGTATGAAATTGATAAGTCAGGCTACTCCACAAGTTCACGTCTGTCTGATTCATTTCTTAAGTTGCTGTTGTATGGCTTACCTGAAAGTTGTCTTTTACTCCTCCTTTCGCCACTCTAAGTTCGGAACTGCTTGCCAAATCTCCATTGAGAACGTGATGGATGGGCACATCCAGCTCAGCATTTTCCATCTTGTCACATCCCACATAAAGTTGAGCTCGATCTTCTTGGATGAATAAGGTAATGTTCTTCCAGTGGCCAGTAGACAGCCTAGCTTCCTCAACAGACACTACCTGCTGTTTGTCGTCTCCACTCATACTCAAGTCTAGTGTTCCAGCTTCACCATTGGAGGTTAGACTAAAGACGTGACCTGTGCCATCTTTTCTCTCAATAGACAACAGGGCACCTCTAGTCTTCTTTGTTTGTTTCAACGTGGCCAACAAGATAAAGCCTCGTTCGGCTCGAATGGCATCCAGCAAATCTTGGAATTTATCTTCTGGAAGTGGTGGGATTTTACTGGGATTTTCAATTTTATAAGCCGGGCTTGATGGATCTGGACCTTTTGCTAGAAGGACTCCAAGGGCTTTGCGGCTACCGATTCTACGGTTTAGTCCAGTTAATTCAAACAGGTCAAATACACTGTTGTCATCTGCTCGATTCTCTGTGATAGAAGTATAAAAAGTGTTACATTTAATAACTATCAATCAATGATACAAGACGTCTAAAGATCTAAATCTTCATTTGTGACTATGACACAACCATCAAAAGAACAAATTAAATATTATGAGGACATCACTAGCTCCTCTTTGACCTGTACATGACTATAGTATAATGGAATATAAGTAAAATATACCAGAATAATATACAAAGTATAATAAAAAAAAAGTGAAATATATTAGTGTAATATATAAAGTATAATAAATAAGTAAGGTATATTATTGTATAATGGCATGGTGAATCTTTCTTACCTGAAGCTTGTTTTGTTGGAGGTACAGCCAACATTACTAGCAGAAATATACCCCTCATGATCCCCATTCTGCCAAACGTGATGATTTCTTAAAGAAAAAAAAAAATCAACATTAATAATCATCTATATCCAACCCACGATTCATCTTTCAGCAATCGGAAGCATTTTACATCCCCTATCATACCGTAATGAGACTATGGTCTGAACTAGGGCAAAGTCTGACAAAAGAAAGTCTAATACATCATCTACGACTAAAGGGGGTGTAAAGAGATCGCCGAAAACCAAGTTCAACGACATTACGATAATTACATCAAATTATATAAGTAGAACGCTGTAAAAACAAAGTGTTGCTGGAGGGCAGGTAGAAGATGAACCGCATTCATGTTATTACATCTGTAGTACAATATAATGTAATGTAAACTATATACACACTATATAAACACATCTAAATATACATATACTATATACATGAATGCAAAAAACTATATATATGATTCTGTATATATATATATATATATATATATATACTAAATATACAAACTATATATATATATATATATATATATACACTAAATATACATATAAAACCTACATGTGTATATATATATATATATATATATATATACACACACACACTATATATATATATATATATATATATATATATATATACACACACTATATATATATATATATAAACTTTACACATACTATATACTATACACCATAAATAAATTATACACTATATACTATAAATATATAAACTACATACATATATTATACACTATAAATACTATACATATATAAATGACATACATAAATTATACACTATATACTATATAGACTATACATATATAAACTACATAACTTTATTATACACTATATATATATATATATATATATATATATTATACACTGTATACTATATACTTTGTATACCATATACATATATTCATTATACACATATATCTCTGTGATTAGGGCTAAAAAAAAATCTTAGCGTTACTTTTATGCTAAAAGATAAAAAGGGTCAGAAGACAAACCCCCAAGTAACAGGTAGTTGTGCCCGTCCCTGAATAAATAATAGAATTATAAACTGGTATACCAGTAATGAATAAAACATTTCTTGTATCTGAACCCCTGATTGGTAGCAGAGTATTTAACATTACAAATTGAACAATACACCTATAAGCACAATATATTCATATACAGCTAAAAGACCATAAACCGGCGTAAAATAGCTAAAAGTAACATTCAATAATACAAAAAGCCAATAAATACATTCAGTCTATAGGAATTTAAATGACTGAACGTGAAGACATCCACAAGCAATGTACAGAATATCATAAAAGTCAATGAGCCTTATGAAGCGCTGCGTCCCCTTACATTTCTAGGTGCCCAGAGTATATAAGTCCTTGTTGGTGACTTTGGTGTCCTCGGTCTTCTGCAGTAGTGGGCTGTGTACTCCTCTATGTGTGCTCTGCAGGCGTTGTGATCTCTGAGCTGTTTGGCACTCTATATAAAGGAGCCTTCACATTCCTGGAGTGTCCCCCCGGCCAATCAGCATCGGGAAGGCAGGAAACGGGCTCCTGTTTATTCTATTACCTCACAACATGAGGGAGAGACACAACTATCACACAAGCTGCCCATAACCCTCTGACGCATGCTGAGGAATTTCTACATGACACAGATCCATCGCTTTTTTTTTTTCATTGCAATGAAATCCAACAAAGGAATACAGAAGGGAAAAGTGTGCATACCAATATACATTCCCGAATTGTGGCGCGTAGGGGGGGATGACTCAGACTGTGGAGGCAATGGAGCATATATATCAAAGTGTTGGTGCAAAACATGGCGGTTGCTAGGTTATAGGAAAACGATGGCCCCTCGGAGAGTTCGTTCCTGTGAGGCGGTGTAATGGGGCACGGCGAACATGGCGTATATGTCCGCCATTATTCATATGTGTCTGCACAAAGTCTGACGCATAAGTATGAAAGTTCAGAACAGTGTGTGCCGGCCATTTATCTGTGTAGCAATGGAGCGTCATGGCCGGCCGTCATGTAACCTAGTGACAGGAGAGGATAGTAGATTTATAGAAATGGATAAAAATAATAATAATCTTTTTATAGCGCCGACATATTCCATAGCGCATTATAATCAATCAGAAGCAAGAAAAAATATAAAAGGATAGAGAGAGGAATAAAAAAAGGAGAGAGGACCCTTCCCATAAGAGCTTACAATCTAAGGCGCTGTTCACACCGAGTTTTTTGTAGGCAGAAAAAATGTGTCCCAAAATTCCTGAAGGAATTTTGAGGCGGTTTTTGAACTGACGGCTTTGTTTTAATGTTTTCTTATTACGTTTTTCGTGGCTTTTTTTTTGGCCCGTTGCGATTGAATATAATGCAAGGACTGCGGAGATAAAATGCAGCGAAAAACACTCAGAAACGAGCGCTGCAGGTTTTAGCTGCCTCTCATTGATTTCAATGGGAGGTCAGAGACGGAAACCACGGCATGTTCCGGAACATGCCGCTTTTTTTCCCCGCACCCTTTGCTGTCGGTTCACATAGATAGAGTCACACGTTTTTTTGGTGCTGATTTTGACGCGTTTTTGAGGTAGATTCAACAAGCGCGGGAAATGCAGCAAAAAACGTAAGACAAAAGCGTCCAAAAACGCTGGCAATTGAAAATTGCCTAAAAATTCCTGAAGGAGTTTTAAGGCAGATTTTTTCTGCATCTCAAGAAACCCAGTGTGAACTAGGCTTAAAAAAATCTGCCTCAAAATTCCTTCAGGATTAAGCAGATTTTGAAATGCAAGCGTTTTTGGACGCTTTTTTTGACTTCTCAAATGCAGAAACTCTCCAAATAAACGAAGTGTTTTTTCTGCCTCCCATTGATTTCAATAGGGCATGCCGCTTTTTTTTCCCCTGCATGTGGTCAAAAAGCGCCCGGGATGAAAAAATGGCTCTACCTCCTATTGAAATCAATAGAGTGAGATTTGGGGGCGTTTTTTTGGCGCTAATTCCAAAGCGGTTTCCGTGTCAAAATCAGCGTAGAAAAACTCGTTGTGAACTATACCTAACATTAAAACCTTTCCTGTTGCCCATAGCAACCAATCAGAGCTCAGCTTTCATTTCCTTAACTGCTGAGGAAAAATGAAAGCTGCACTCTGATTGGTTGCAACAACGATAGTTTTACTGTTAGATAGTTTTGATAAATGAGGCCCAGGAACCTGAATTTAGCCTTTCTAAGGGTTCAGATACTCAGGGTATTAGGCCTCCATATAACCTCCGAGTACAGAGGCGTAATATAACACCTGTAGGAGTCGATGGGGCCCTACTGTACCTCAGTAGGCCTCCGATTTCATACACAGGTTTATATAGTTTTTTCTTCTGTCAGACTCATACGAAATTCATCAGAAAAACTAGACGTCCCGTCAGATTTCGTATTACGGAACTAATGCTTCTTGGGTAGAATATCTCCATAATACAGTGAACTACAGAGGTGCCATACAGCGGCACAAAGCGTGCCTACTATGCAATACGGATTTAATGCACCTGACTTATATAGCAATCCTTAATACTATGGCAGTGACAGGGACATCACCTTTATGTAATAGGGTTTGATTTTTAGGTATCCTTCCATCGGTGGCCACTAGGGGGAGCATGTGATCTGGATAATGTTAGAGATTGTATTTACCAGTCTGCATTTAACAAGTCTCAGTAAAAAGGTAAAAGCAATATAAAAGACTGCATAAGCATGACTTCCACCTTAGGATTAGATGAATTCTCTCTTTATTTGATTTTCGGAGCCAGAACAGTCTACTTTATACTTAGATGATTAAATATTTATGTGTCGGACAAAGTTATAGAACTGATATAGCTCCAAAGTCTGGAATTCCATTCATGTCCGGGCTGTGACATCAGCAAGGAGGGAGGGAAAGGCTTTTGGATAGACGTCTGTAGCAATGCAGAGAAAGCAAAATGTTCTAGCTGCTTATAGGTACAATCAGCGGGATGGAAACTTGCTCTCAACTTGAGAAAATATTTTATATCCTGAAGCAAAACTCATAATTTCAGTGCAAAGTCCAAGTTGTTAGATAATACGTCTTTTTAATCAGTTAGATACTAAAGTATATATATATATATATATATATTTATTTATACAGACTCTATTGACCTCAATAATAAATCAGTACGCAGAGTGCTCCCTCTAGTGGAGACAGAATTTTTGGGGGAGATTAAGACTAACGTTTCATACCCAAGTCATAAATCGACAGTAATTGAAACTTACGTCTTTAATGAGCAGGCAGAGATTTGCACTATCATTTCCGCCAAGTCATTAATAATACATTTTCTGGCCCATCCCCTCCTGATTAGTTCTGCTTATTTTTTTCTTGCCACTTTCAAAAGTGGCCAGAGGCAAGAACAATTGCAAATTTTGCAAAAAATTTGCATCCTTTATTTTTCTCCTTAATATCTCAAACCTGTTGCCCCCAAGTTTGCCCATGTTATTGGTTGTTATCCAGCATCTACGTCGGAGACCAATAGTTGAACTGAAACATAAGGGACCTTACATAGGAGGACAATCCAGGGACTAAAATGAACTGTTATTTATTTTAAGGAGGAAATGCTCTTCTAGTAACTGGTGCACATATTACATACACATACACATTGAACACTATGAGGACAAAAGTATTTAGTCACCTACACATTACACCTACAAGACCTTTACTGGCATGCCATTCTAAATCCATAGGCATTAATATGGAGTTGGTCGTCCCCCCCCCTCCCCCCCCTTTGCAGATAAAACTTCTTCCACTCTTCTGGGAAGACTTTCTACAAGATTTTGGAGTTTGTCTATGGGAATTTTAGATTTGGATTTTCATCCAGAAGAACATTTTTGAGGTCAGACACTGATGTTGGGGGAGGGGGCCTAGCTCGTAATCTCCGTTCTAGTTCATCCTAAAGGTGTTGGATGGGATTGAGGTCCGGGATCTGTGCGTCCAGTCACGTTCTTCCACACCAAACTCCCCCAACCAACCAACCATGTCTTTATGGACCTTGTGCACTGGGGTGCAGTCATTATTGAGTTCAAAGTTGGAAGCTACAATTGTCCAAAATGTCTTGTTATGCTGAAGTATTAAGATTTCCCTTCACTGGAACTAAGAGGCCGACCCCTGAAAAACAACCCCATAGCAATATCCTCCTCCACCAAACTTTACAGTTGGCACAATGCAGTCAGGCAGGTAGCGTTCTCCTGGCATTCACCAAACCTAGACTCGTCCATGAGACTCCAGATAGAGAAGTGTAATTCATCACTCCACAGAACACGTTTCCCCTGCTCCAGAGTCCAGTGGCGGCGGCTTTACACCACTACATCCGAGACTTGGCATTGTGCTTGGTGATGTAAGGCTGGCATGCAGCTGCTCACCCATGGAAACCCATTTCATTAAGCTCCTGGGGCACAGTTTTAGTGAGGATGTTAATGACAGAGGAGCTTTGGAGCTCGGCAATTATTGAGTCAGCAGAGCGTTGACGACTTTTATGCACTATGCGCCTCAGCACTCGGCTGTGTAACTTTACGTGGTCCCCACTTCGTGGCTGAGTTGCTGAGCTTCCTAAATGCTTCCACTTTACAATAATATCACTCACAGTTGATGGTGGAATATCTTGGACGGATGAAATTTCATGAACTGACTTGATACATCGGTGGCGTCCTATTACAGGAGCGCGCTGGAATTCAGTGATCTCTTTACAACGACCCATTCTATCACAGATGTCTGTAAAGGCGACTGCATGGCGAGTGCCAGATTTATACACCTGTGGTAATGGCACCGAATGAAACACCTGAACTCAACGATTAAGAGCTGGGTCCCAATACTTTTGTCCATATAGTGTATATACAGATGGATATTGAGAGAATCTATCCCGTTGACTTGACATGAACATACCGGTATGTGTTTGTTTGTGGCATACATCTAGGAGATCGTATCACAGTGCGTGATAAGAACGTCAGTCAGGTAAGTGTGGACTGCACTAGTAATCGAATGCAATATAAATTATTTTCTTATAGTACAAGTCGTATAGATATCAAGTAACTATCTCAAATATGCTCAATACCAGGGTAATTACAATGTCATGTATCTCACAGCAGTGTTTCCAGCCATATGGAAAATATAAGCAAAATGATGGGGGTAGTATTGTCTAATGGGGATTGTACTTAGGACGCAGCAGGAGGATGACTAGGTACGGAAAGGGGTTTTACCCACAACTGATTGATATAGTAAATCCATTAGATACGCTATACAAGTCTGATTTGGGAGGGTCCAAATGCTAGGCACCCCACCGATCCTGAGAACAGGGACTGGGCAAACCTACGGGAAGCTAGAAATGGGAACTGGGAACCCCACTGATCCCGGGAACAGGGACTGGGCACAACTATGGGAGGCTAGGAAAGCAGACTAGGACCCCAACTGAAACTGAGAACAGGGAATAGGCACACCTATGGGAGGCTAGGAATGGAGACTGGGACCCCAACTGATACTGAGAACAGGGAATGGGCACACCTGTGGCAAGCTAGAAATGGAGACTGGGACCCCCACTGATCCAGAGTCATAACTGGGCTTTCCTTCACCGGGGGCAAAGATTCAGTTGGCTGCTGTAGCTATATAAGTATAAGAGTGGTATGTTGGGAACCCCTGACATTTGGAACATATATAATGGATATGCCATAAATCTTTGTTGTCGGAAAATCCCATTTAAACAGATTTATCAAATCTGTTGTGCCCCATTTTTTTGATAGTCTCTATACCTGTGTGAAATACAGAATGAATAAAGTACAGTACTACTTTTATCAAGATGCCTCTCTAATTATATTTAACCCCTTTCCACCCTGTGATGTAATAGTATCTCGTGGTGAGCAGGTCATTGCTGCAAACCTAATTATTATTACTTTATGGTGATTATGCCGACACAGAATCTATGTCCACACCATCACAAGCAGGCGCCGGCTGTTACTTTCAGCAGACATCCTGCTGTAACTGCTGGCATTGGTGATAACTCCGATCCCAGCCGTTTAACCCCATATGTGCTGCGGTCAATATCAACTGTGGCATGAAGGAGTTTAACAGAGGAAGCCTACTCTGTCACATCATCGGCACCCCCGTGACACAGGTACTAATGGGTTATCATGGCAGTGTATGGGCCTATTAGGAGTATTGTATTATAGAAGTGATAGACGAATTGCACATTCAAGTCCCAAACGGGACTAAAAAAATAAATAAAAAATGATTATATAAAGTTTATTAAAAAAAAGTCAAAGGTATACCCCCTTTCCGCTCCCGCTGTTTTTGTTTTTTCATCTTAGTTTTTCCTCCCCGTCTTACAAAAACCATAACTTTTTTATTCGTCGACATAGCCATGTGAGGGCTTTTTTTCTTGTGGGACGAGTTTAATTTTTTAATGGCACCATTTACTGTACCATATAATGTACCGGGAAATTGTTAATAAAATATTTTGTGGGATGGAATGGAAAAGAAAAACCAATTCCACTTATAAACTAATGCTAATAAAACGAGAAGCAAAAATATACAGAATCCCTGGCCAGAGCATTGCCGACGCTCTGGCCTACTGATTTTGCTCCTAGAGAAGTACCTGACGTCACTATTCATATATGGACAGTGATGACGGGGGCTCCTCCTAGAGCAGAATCCCTGGACAGAGCGTTGCCATATCCATATCTGGACAGTGATATCAGGATTTTCTCCAGGAGAGGAATCCCCAATGGTGCTATCTACAGGGAGGGGTGGGGGGGGGGGGGGGTGGCACCATCTACAGGGTTGTGTGTGGCACTATCTACAAGGATGTGTGTGTGGGAATATCTACAGAGGGCACTGTGGCACTATCTACAGAGATCACTGTGGCATTATCTACAGAGGGCACTGTATATATGGGGGCACAAACTGGGGACCTAACTTCTATATGGGGACATAAAGGGAGCCTAATTTTATATGGAGGCATAAACTGGGGGCCTAACTTCTATATGGGGGCATGAACAACACCTAACAACTATATAGGGGCATAAACATGGCCTAACTACTATATGGGGACACAAACTGCCATTTTCTGCCATTCTACTGCCGTTGTGAATTCCACAGCAAAGGGGCCGACTCGCCCACATAAGCCCAAAAGCCCACATAAGCCTGAAGCCCGCCTTGTCTGTACATGTTCCCTCTGAATTGTAAAGTGCTGCGAAATATGTTGGCGCTATATAAATAAAGATTATTATTAATATTATTATTGTTATGTGTGTACAATAACAAATATCATTTCAATTGGGGTAAAAATAAATTTTTAGGGTTTTTCCAACAGGAATCGGTAAGGCATTCCATTGATCGATGGTACGGGAATGGTGCCGAATTTGAATGGTTAGTATATTGGAAGCTTTTTTTATAAAAATGTATGGACCAGAATACCCATTTAAGCTTCGGCCTGAAGACCAGGTCCACATTTACCACATATAACGCCAGCTTTAATGACAAGCAACTAATTTGCTGTTTTGTTTTTTCATTGTACATGCATATGTAGACCAATACATAGTAAAAATTTTGAGAAGATGTCAAATCTACAAGTCTAGTGGGGATGGAATATTGAAGTTTATGTCTGTCAAGAACAAGGCTTAAAATGCTTGACAAGTAAATATTTATGAGCTCATGTCACGGGGGGAAGAGGGACAACAAATTTTCTCCAAAAAACTACGTTAAGAACTTCCTAATGCTGAATATCATGGTAATATGGGACTTAATTAAACCTGATGATGCTTGTCGTGGCATCCAGTGGTGCTCTGAACACATACAATAGCGTCTTGAGCAGTAGAGGAATGTGATATGGTCCAATGAATCACTCTTCGCGTTGCAGCTAATGGATGAATGCTCCTGGGACAGAAAACAAGAGAAGTTTAGAATTGTAATTGTGTGGCTTCATCGGTTCTGGGTAAGGCTGGTTATGTAATGTTGTTGTTTCTTCCGGCTTAGTTTTGATGCACTAATTCCATTATAAGACAACATTGACGTTATTTTTTATTGACAGTCCTGAACTTTTGTATTTATTCAATGTTTAGCATTTCCCTCTAGAAGAAAGATTGTGTTGCCGTGCGGGTCTCCATCAGGGCAGAACAGGTCATACTTTTTACGGGCCCTGGCTAACGAGTCCAGAAAAGGGGCCCATATGGCTGCCTCCGACCACCCAAGACCCATGGAACCCACACGGTTACACTTTAAGGCCTCATTTACACGAGCGTGTGCGTTTTGCGCGCGCAAAAAACGCTGCGTTTTGCACGCGCAAAAGGCACTTGGCAGCTCCGTGTGTCATCCGTGTATGATGCGCGGCTGCGTGATTTTCGCGCAGCCGCCATCATAGAGATGAGGCTAGTCGACGTCCGTCACTGTCCAAGGTGCTGAAAGAGCTAACTGATCGGCAGTAACTCTTTCAGCACCCTCGACAGTGAATGCCGATCACAATATACACCAACCTGTGAATAAAAAAAGATGTTCAAACTTACCATGAACTGCCTGCTTCCTCCAGTCCGGTCTCCCGGCCGTTGCCTTGGTGACGCGTCCCTCTCTCGTCATCCGGCCCCACCTCCCAGGATGACGCCGCAGTCCATGAGACCGCTGCAGCCTGTGATTGGCTGCAGCCTGTGCTTGGCCTGTGATTGGCTGCAGCTGTCACTTGGACTTAACTGTCATCCCGGGAGGTCGGACCGGAGTTATCGGTAAGTCAGAACGTCTTTTTTTTTTTACAGGTTCATGGATTTTCGGAGCGGAAGTCACTGTCCATGGTGCTGAACCAGTTTAACGCTTTCAGCACCGTGGACAGAGACTGTCTCCTGACGTCGCGTACCCGAACATTTTTTACCGGTTTCGGTCAAAACGAGTTTGGCCGAACCCGGTGAAGTTCGGTGCGCTCATCTCGAATTTGACACTCCGTTTGGATGTTTGTAAACAGAAAAGCACGTGGTGCTTTTCTGTTTACATTCAGGAGTTTGACAGCTCTTGCGCGAATCACGCAGTTCGCACGGAAGTGCTTCCGTGCGGCATGCGTGGTTTTCACGCACCCATTGACTTCAATGGGTGCGTGATGCGCGAAAAACGCACGATTTTAGAACATGTCGTGAGTTTTACGCAACGCACGCGCACTGCGCAAAATTCACGCATCGTCTAAACTGCCCCATAGACTATTATAGGTGCGTACGACACGCGTGAAAAGCACGCGCGTCGCACGCGCGTATAATACGCTCGTGTAAATGAGGCCTTAGACAAATTTGTCACCATTGTATAAGCAATCATTTGCAAACATGGGACCTGTTACTTTCACAGACCCCAGTAGATATGCTATGGGCCTGAAAGTGTGCATAACTGTGATATTATTCCCTCTTCCATTCCCACAGAGGGGCCCTATCATTTTGTAATGTATCTACAGTATCTACTAACCACACATAGTAATACAGGTAGGAAACTAGGAGAAAACTACTTCGGCGTAACTTTCGGACTGAGGTTTTCTTGAGATGAAACTTGAATGTTGCAGTCATGGAGCAGGTTGTCTGCATTGTAGTTCAGACATAGTGTCCTGTTGTGGCAAATTGCCTAGAGTCACCCTCAATGAAGCAAATACTTGTAATCGCCCATTTGGCATGGTTGCTCAGTAAGGAGACAGTCACTATTTATATTCCCCTTTTAGTTATTTGCTTACTTTATTCTTTCAGGGTAGAGAATTCTAGATGGTGCAGTAATACTAATGACATAACTATGTAGTAATTCAATCAACACTTATTTTTGGCTATCATTTCCACTGATATTTTATGATTTGTACCTTTTGTATTACTGATAGGCTTCCTCTATACTTAAAGAATGTCCTGCATACAGACAGCTCTTGGAAGGAATAATTAATATATGTGCCAATTACTTGTAATAATAGACGTTAAGATCACTTCTAAGGTGTCTTTTTTCCAAGCTCTCCTATTTCCTTTTTGCAATGTGAAGCCTAATTTAAATATAAAGACTCAACCGGTTACGTAACGGGTTAGGTGCCACTTTCAAGTGTCTGGGCACCTCCACTATATATTAAAGGCAAACTTCATAATACTGAGAGAAACTTTAGAACAAGAAGCCAGAAAGCCACAATAATAATGAGAAAGTACAAATTTTATTAAGACATACAACACAGAATTAACATAGGTTAAAATTTAAGGGGATCTAAAAGAACAGTGTGGGTTATGTAAAAAAATGAATCTAGGGTGTCTTGCGACAGATATATTCCTTAGCTCTGATATGCATGACAAGGACCAACGATAAATCTGATGTCTCAATGGTAGATTGAAGACATATGAGCAACCTATCAGTGTTTCTACAAATGCATTTTTAAGAGGCATATTTGGTACGTCACATCAATAAGTATTTAGAAGTGCCCAAAGTCCAAAATTTTTTTTGCAAACCCTGTGTTGCCAGGATAGGAATGAAATGAGAAGAAAACAGTCAAAGTCAGGCCATCAGGCAAAAGGAAGGAAGTAGTAAATATCCAAGGCATGTGTAGGTCCAGAAGGATCTACTAAATGTACAGCTAGTTTGTTGTAGCAGGCTTACCCATAGAGGTGAATATGTGTGTGACCCCACACTGCGGCCCGAAATAGTAGCGCCCCGACGCGCGTTTCGCCAAACTGGCTTCCTCAGGGGATAGTATATAGTAGTGTGGCATTGTGTAAACATATATATAGCTGGGTAAATGGTGACTGAGTGTGTTCCGGTGTGCATTGCTCCATTGCCGGTCTACGGCGCATGCGCGGGAGTCCGGCCTGAGCCGCGAGATCCCGACTGTCTGTCGTCACGCCCGTACCGCGCATGCGCGCCCCCAGGGACAAGTATCCCTGGAGACGAAGCAGGCGCAGCACGAGCGTGAAGACGACCGAAAGCCGGGCGAGGCTCCCAAAATCATCCGCGCATGCGCAACCCCGGAATATGCCGGTGTTGGAGTGAGTGTGATAGACAGGTCCTTACTATGCTCCCAATAGGGGAAAGAATGACTGACAAGTATTATGTTGTGTCCCTAGTGCAACAAAGTGAAAAGAAGACAGAAATGAGAATGGAAACAAGAAGAGAAGAGAAAAAGGGTCGGACGGAGCCAGAACAACAGAATAAGAGATGGTGAGTAAAATAAAAATGTACAGTGGAAACCGTGACAAGTACAGTGTTGTTACAAATATGGTAATAGAAACAAGGTGATAGGATATAACAAGTACGTAAGTGCCATGTTGGTAGTCCAAAATTATATCAACAAATTATACATAGATCGAAAGGTGAGGCTGTTAATCATAAAAGGCAGTTGAGAGGAAACAGATACTGACAATAAATAAATAATAACCACAACACGGGTGAATACGAGGATCATGATAATCATGAATCAAAGACGCAAGCCGAATATGCATGCTGGCGATAAGTGACAACAGAGAAGGAGAATAATAAACAATTATTAGGTTTCTAAAACCGTGAGGAAGGAGGGGACAAAGCTGGTTACATCTTATTGTATAATAGAAAGAGGATCGTTTGATGAATAATAAAAGAAAATCGGTTGGGTTTCATCTCGTCCAATGGGGTTAGATGTTACATATGGAGTGCGAGTGTCTATTCCAGGAACAGCAGATTGGAATCACCCAGTCATCTAAATATAACAATGCGACAAAAAGCAGGCATTAATAACAGCTAAAAACTCTAAAAAGTAAGGGGAATATACATAAAAGAGAGAATAAAAGAATGTGTAAGACAGAGGCCTTGGCAGAAAGAGGTTCTCATAAATACGCTGAGAAACTCAGGTTCTCATTAAGACCATGGGGGGCCATGGTGCCCAATGTAACAATCCACCTGCACTCTTTTTGTGCAAGTGTCCTCTTGACATCTCCACCTCTGACACCGCAATGTGTTCAATCAATGCCCCGCACACGGAATGTTTTAGGATCACATCCGTGTTTTAATTTGAAGTGTCTAGGAATGGTTTTTAAGGTTGTCAGGTCGTCTATGTCCCTAGCTGCAATAATGTCCCGTACGTGTTCCCGGACACGTAACCTTAGTTGCCTAGAGGTTAGACCCACATACACCTTGGGGCAGTCACATGTAGCATAATATATCACGTGAGTAGTACTACACGAAATATACTGCAGAATTCTAAAGCGTCTATCACTCTTGACTGAGTCGAAAGTAGTGATACGTAGAATATTAGGACATGCCACACAGTCGCCGCAGGGAAAACATCCCTGAACAGGGCCTCTGGTTGAAAAAGGATTATCTTGTTTTGGGACATAGTGGCTCTGTACCAAAAAATCTCTTAGATTCCTGCTTCTTCTTGCCGTCATTTGGGGATAGGGAGCTGGGATAAGTGTTGGTTCTAGTTGCAGAATAGGCCAATGTTTCTGCAGAATATCTCTCATGGTCTGCCATTGGTTGTTATGGGTAGAGATGAACCTAATCACTCCGGGCGTCTTGTCCTTTTGTTCTGGCGGTAGTGGATTAAGCAGATCTTTCCTTTCCGCTTTCTTGGCCCTATTATAGCCCTGTTTAATACATCGGTGGCTGTAACCCCTTTCCCTGAAACGTTGTTTTAAATCTAGTGCTTGGTTTTCAAACCTGGTCTCTGAAGAACAGATCCGCCTCATCCTCAGGAACTGACCAACCGGGACAGCTTTCACAGTGGAATATGTATGCGCGGATGTCGCATGTAATAGAGAGTTGACCGACGTCTCTTTCCTGAAGACGTCAGTCTGTAATCTCCCATCGCTATCCGCTTCAATGGCTATGTCCAAAAAATCCACCTTTTGTCTGTCATGGGCAAATGTCAATTTTATGTTCCAAGTATTGATGTTTAAATTACGCATGAAGTCGACTAATTGTAACTCAGTGCCCTGCCAGATGATAAATACATCATCAATATAACGTAGCCAGCACTGCACATGGTTGGCGGCACAGGCGCCGTCACCATTCACAACCTGCCTCTCCCAGAGGCCCAAAAACAGGTTGGCATATGACGGCGCGCAAGCCGCCCCCATGGCAGTGCCTTGTTTCTGGACATAGAAAGTGTCCCTAAAGACAAACATGTTATGAGTCAAGATGAACTCCAGCAGGTCAAATATCAACTCACACAGTTGGCTGTCCCGGTTGCTCACACCGAGAACAAAGCGGACCGCTTCAATACCGTCTTGGTGTTTAATACAAGTATACAGAGATTCCACGTCTGCTGTAACCAGTAGCATGTCTGCCTCCAACGATATTCTGTCAATTCTTTTTAGTACCTCTGTGGTATCCCTGACATATGATGGCAGACACTCCACTAGAGGTTTCAGGTAAAAATCGATGAACTTGCACACAGGTTCACATAGACCTCCAATCCCTGACACTATCGGGCGGCCTGAGGGGTCTTTGATGTTTTTATGAATTTTAGGGAGGAGATAAAACGTTGGAATTTTGGGAAATTCCACAGTCAAACCGTCCAATGTTTTCTTAGGAATGATCCCTATCTCAAAGGCTCTATTCAAGATTTTTGATAACTCCAAGGAAAAGGCGCTTAGGGGGTTGTAACTTAATTTACAGTATGTCTCTTTATTTCGTAGTTGGCAGAATGCTTCTTTTTCGTACTGTTTAGTTGGCCAGATCACAATATAGACGTTAAGATCACTTCTAAGGTGTCTTTTTTCCAAGCTCTCCTATTTCCTTTTTGCAATGTGAAGCCTAAAACTGCACCCCATATCCAAAATCACGCCTTACAGGGGATTTATAGAGGGGTGATATTAGATTTGGATCTCAGGTTTTTAGCTCTCTTTTTATGTACCCTAAAATTGTACTTGCTTTTGCAGCTGCTGCTTGGCATTGGTGCTGCTTAGCTGCTTAGCTTACTGATAACCAGTATACTCAAGTCATTCTCTTTTTTACTATCTTCAATTGTATTCCATTTAATGTATATGCAGCTACACTATTACTGCGGCCAAAATGCATCACTCTACCTGAATAGTGAATATAATAAACATATCTACAAAACTGCTAGAGCTACTGTTACACTAACAAAGACAGAGCAGTAGGTAAATCAAAGCCGAGAGGAGTTGGGAATGTAATTACCTAACAATGCAGACATATGCTATTCAGGGTCGGTGGAAAGCTGGTTAAATATATATGCAAGAAGAAGGGAACAAATTGACAAGTGTATGACTGTAGAATCAGACTACACAGGATTTGTTTGTAGTCTGGAACCATGGAGACGTATAGGTCTGAATAGAAGTAAACAAAATACTGTAGGACATTTTTAATCAATATTACTTGCAAAGTTGCTTCAATTTTTCTTTATTTTAGATTCATTACAGCAATTAATATGGTTGAAAATGTGGACATACCCTTAAAGTATTTGAAACGTACTTTAATTACTTATGGGTGTATCTTATTGTTACAGTTTTGAAGTTAACATTTTTAGGTTGGGCTCTTTTGAAATAAAAAAAGACTAAATGAATCCATGTTTGCCAGGAGTAAGTGTGATGAAGTAAATACTTGTCCAATCGATCTACCTCACAAGTTATTCTTAGCTCTTGACGTAACTGTTTAGTCTTACAATATGTGGACCATATGTTAGTTTTGCTGATTATTTTGACCTTCCAATGATTGTAATGAAATTTATTTCAAGTTTCTTGAACTGTTTGTGACTTGAAAACAAGGGTATGTTAATTGGTAAGTAAAGAACTCTAATGCTACCAAAATATTTAAAGTGAAACATAGTTTAGAATGTAGAATGTGGTTTCTATTAATGGACTTTCTGAGAAATACATTTTGTCCCTGACTGAATTACACACAATGTAACTTTCCTCATGGATCATACAAAAATAGCCGCAGACATACTTTAGGATATATTATGGGTACAGTCATGTTAGTTACTGGCCACAGTGAGATTATAGTCCCTGTAATGTTGAGTTACACAAAAAAGGAATGTTGAGAAAAACTGTCTTAAAGAGGCTCTGTCACCAGATTTTGCAACCCCTATCTGCTATTGCAGCAGATCGGCGCTGCAATGTAGATTACAGTAACGTTTTTATTTTTAAAAAACGAGCATTTTTGGCCAAGTTATGACCATTTTTGTATTTATGCAAATGAGGCTTGCAAAAGTCCAACTGGGCGTGTTTAAAGTAAAAGTCCAACTGGGCGTGTATTATGTGTGTACATCGGGGCGTTTTTACTTCTTTTACTAGCTGGGCGTTCTGATGAGAAGTATCATCCACTTCTCTTCAGAACGCCCAGCTTCTGGCAGTGCAGACACACAGCGTGTTCTCGAGAGATCACGCTGTGACGTCACTCACTTCCTGCCCCAGGTCCTGCATCGTGTCGGCCACATCGGCACCAGAGGCTACAATTGATTCTGCAGCAGCATCAGCGTTTGCAGGTAAGTAGCTACATCGACTTACCTGCAAACGCCGATGCTGCTGCAGAATCAACTGTAGCCTCTGGTGCCGATGTGTCCTCGCTGGTCCGACACGATGCAGGACCTGGGGCAGGAAGTGAGTGACGACACAGCGTGATCTCTGGAGAACACGGCTGTGTCTGCACTGCCAGAAGCTGGGCGTTCTGAAGAGAAGTGGATGATACTTCTCGTCAGAACGCCCAGCTAGTAAAAGAAGTAAACACGCCCAGATGTAACGAACACAATACACGCCCACTTGGACTTTTACTTTAAACACGCCCAGTTGTACTTTTGCAAGCCTCATTTGCATAAATACAAAAATGGTCATAACTTGGCCAAAAATGCTCGTTTTTAAAAAATAAAAACGTTACTGTAATCTACATTGCAGCGCCGATCTGCTGCAATAGCAGATAGGGGTTGCAAAATCTGGTGACAGAGCCTCTTTAAGCTACCCAACTAGGAAGATTAGATTTGTTACATGGTATTCGAAAGCCATGGCCCATTTGTGATAGTTGACTAGTAGACAGGGTGCTAGTTCTTAAAAACAGTGCTATGTTATTATGTCTCTTTTGAAGTACTCTAAAATTGTACTTGCTTTTGCGGCTGCTGATTGGCATTGATGCTGCTTAGCTCAGTGCTAGCCTATGTACTCAGGTAATTCTCTTCTTTGCTATCTTCACTTGTATTCCATCTATAAATTACACAGCTATGCAATTACTGCAGCCAAGATACATCACTTTACCTGAGAAATGAATATAATAAACATACTGCATAACAAAGAAACATCTTTCAATGGAATCCAACAATGAAATTTTGATTAGTCTATTGGTATTCAAAAGCCATGGCTCTCTAGCCCACCCCACTTGTGACTGTTGAGTAGCAACATAGGGTGCCATATCTTGAAAACAGTACTAGGTGCTACCACACAAATGCTTTGAACTTAAAATGATCCCTTCTATTTCCTTGGGCAGCTGCTCGCTTCAACCACATTTCAAGTAGGCCTTTATTTACCACATCATTTGTGATGCTATACATAACATGACCTTAGGTGTGCCCTAAAAGATGTCCTATAGACATATTAAATGACATTTAAAAAAATAAATAATTAAGAGTCCCCTAATAGGACTAAGAAAATGTTACAAATAATTAAAAAAAAACAAATAAAATAACGATGTAAAACCAAAAAAATACAATACACAATTGCATTAAATAATTTATAAAACAAATACATTTTATTGAATAAAAAATATTAAACAGTATAAAAAACATACATATTAGTTATCTCAGCACTTGTAAACTTGTATAGTAAATGGTCTAAAATAAATTGAAAAACTCTTTCTTGTATTCTGCCCATTCTACAAAAATCATGTAAATGAAACGTTAATTTATATGTACCCCAACATGATGTTTTAAAAATCTACAACCTATCCAGCAAAAAACATGTCCCCAAACAGCTACAAAGGCATACAAATAAAATTGAGTTATGAATGATGGAATGCGGTGAGGCAAAAATAAAAAAATCCTAATTGGCCTAATAGGGCACATGGAAAGTGGTTGTGTTGATGAGACTATTAGTTTAAGAGGACACTGGTAATATACGTAAATTACTACAACAAGCTCTGCACAGATTTCTGTTCTACAGACTGCCGTATTGTGAATTCAACACTATACCATACAGTCTGTAAAGCTGGACATATTGGATAAAACTTGGACAGATGTCTAAACATAGGATAACATTCAATTGAATTCCCGGACATCTATGCTGTGTAAGGCTCCCCAGGCACAGAAGTATTCCAACCTCTATTCCCGCTGTTCCACTGGTCCGTTGGTTTGTTGTTGTAAGGCATCCATTTTTTTCAGTCCCATTGAACTCCAGAGACGAGACTAACAAGACACTACACCAGTGGTCAGCAACTTGTTGCACCGGACCCACAGCCGGTACGTGTTGCATGGTTTGCTGGCACACTTTCTTTACCCAGTGCCCAGTGCCATTGCCGTTGTGTGCTTGGTGACGCTGAGAACAGGGAAAGAGAGCGGAGCTTTATTATGCACTTGGTGGCACTGATCACCAGGAGAGAGAGAACTGCTTCATTGTGTTTGTCAAACACACAATGCAGTACTGCTCTCTCTCCTGGTGTTCAGCATCTCCAAGCGCATAATGAAGCGCTGCTCTCTCCTGGTGATCAGCACCGCAAGGACGGATTTCAGTAACTGCTCTGTAAAAGAAAAAGTTAGAAGTTATGCATCTGGGTACCAACAACCTGCATGCATCATATGTCCTAGGGGGAGCTACACTGGGGGAGTAACTTGTTGAGAAGGATCTAGGTGTACTTGTAGATCATAAACTAAATAACAGCATGCAATGTCAATCAGCTGCTTCAAAGGCCAGCAAGATATTGTCGTGTATTAAAAGAGGCATGGACTCGCGGGATAGGGATGTAATATTACCACTTTACAAAGCATTAGTGAGGCCTCATCTAGAATATGCAGTTCAGTTCTGGGCTCCAGTTCATAGAAAGGATGCCCTGGAGTTGGAAAAAATACAAAGAAGAGCAACGAAGCTAATAAGGGGCATGGAGAATCTAAGTTATGAGGAAAGATTAAAAGAATTAAACCTATTTAGCCTTGAAAAAAGACGACCAAGTGGGGACATGATTAACTTATATAAATATATTAATGGCACATACAAAAATTATGGTGAAATCCTGTTCCATGTAAACCCCCTCAAAAAGGGGGCACTCCCTCCGTCTGGAAAAAAAAAAAGGTTCAACCTGCAGAGGCGACAAGCCTTCTTTACTGTGAGAACTGTGAATCTATGGAATAGTCCCCGCAGGAGCTGCTCACAACAGGGACAGTAGATGGCTTTAAAAAAGGCTTAGATCATTTCCTAGAACAAAAAAATATTAGCTCTTATGTGCAGACATTTTTTATTTCCCTTTTCCCATCCCTTGGTTGAACTTGATGGACATGTGGCTTTTTTCAACCGTATGAACTATGTAACTATGTAACTATGTAACTATGTAAGTTGGCAGCTCTCTCTCCAATGCACACACCCCCCCCCCCAAGCTGGTTTTTGGTAGCTGTGGTCTCTCCTATGTGCACATCGCAAGCTGATGTTTAGTAGCCACGGTCTAACCCCCTGAAGTTGGCGTTCAGTAGTCGCTCTCTCCTTTATTCAGTGCTCCTAGGCTGATATTTAGTATCCTGTGTGCATTTTCCACCTAGCTGGTGTTCAGTAGCCGCGGTCTCTCCTATATGCACCCCTCTACCAGCTGGTGTTCAAGTTGCTCTCTCTCCTGTGTGCACCCCGCAAGCTAGCATTCAGTAGCTGCAGTCCATCCTGTGCGCATTTCCCCGCAAGCTGGTATTTAGTAGTAGTGGTCTCTCCTATGTACACCCTTCAAATGGTGTTCAGTAGCCTCGTATGCACCACAGATAGATCATCTTTGCAAAGAAAGTCAGAAAAAATGATCACCCTGAAATGTAAGTTTAATTAACTAATTAATTGGTTTATTTCACATACGTGGTAACAGTTTGTCTTATGTAACGTCCGTGTTTGCATGGCACACTGTGTACTTCTTCATTGATTTTTTTATTGGCACGCCATACAAAAAAGGTTGCACTAGACACCGGGTAATTAGGCATGGAAAACATTGAACACAAAACTGTTGAACTAGAAAACAAAGCCACTGGGCAAACACCAAGACATTTGCTGTCTTAAGCCAAAAGAACTTTACTACAACTATCTAGTGCTGTTATATATCAAGGAGGAACTGTCCTCAGTCATGAACTCTGAAAGTTGAGCAACATGAAAAGTCCAGATTCATGGCTGTATATAGTCCTCTCATGTATTGCACCTTCACGCTGGTAATACATAGCCATACATATGATCCTAGATCAGTTATTAATGCTGTTGCTGCTACTTTTAGGTACAGGCACATAATAAAGTAGGGTGTGAACTTGTTCTTAGGTTCATTCTGCTCTTTATCACGGATATATTTACTGCTGGATGTTATCACCAAAATAGGAAACAGTATATGTTTCTCTCTGTTTAAATATTAAATCGGATTATGATAGGATTCATGACTTAACCCTATAGCAAAGTCCATCAGTCTTTATATACAGTAAATTACAATATCAGGTTGCAATTTTCCTAAGAATTGTTTGGGTTTGTTTACACATTTTAAAAAAAATACAAAATAAATGGTTTTGTTAAAAGGATCCCCCGAAAATACGCCACTACAGGGGAAAGGAAGCATTACATCGTGAAATCCATGAGTTAGCTGTGTAATGCAAAGATGCGCTGGGTCCTCCAGAGAAAGAGACACTCTTTGGAGCTGCTCTTCGCTACGGATAATTGCCGGAGGTCTTGAATGATGGATTACTCTCTTTAAACTTAGAATGTCATAATAGGGTACTCAAAATTTTTTCTAATCCACACGACTCCTTTAATATATGATCTATAACATTACGATTTAATTTCATGCATGTTGCAGGAGATGTGGAGAGTAAAGGGGTGGGAGGATTTGAGTTAGGGTAGGGTTGGTAGTTGGTTGGGATTTTTCTGAAGGAATAGATGGTCGGTTTCATTGCCTTAAGAATGGGAATATCACTTTGGAAAATGTGGAGAAAAGAAACAGATCTAAAGAGAAAAATCCCTGAACAAATTTGATTTAGAAAACCCATTTTCAAGTACCCAATTAGGTAATTCTATAGAGTGGCTACAAAGAGCATTTCTCACTCCGGAGGACCCATCATGTCCATGCATTAAACTGAGAGCCTATTGATTTCATAAGGGTACTATGCAATGCTGTGGTGGCGCTGCAGGGAAATTGAACACTTGGGTGTTCCCCTCAAGAATACAGCGAACTCAGCTGTGGACTAATAGTAGAGTTTACCCGACCCCATATCATGACATCCTTAATGACAGATCTGCTCTAAAATACTGTGAAACCTCCAATAGACCACGTGTTTGAGATGACTACCCCTTTATCTAGACCAGATTTTCACTTGCCAACTTTTTTGTGAGGACCATCACTCTGGAAGACACATTTTGGTAATCTCAAAGAGGCTTTACTGTATGTAATGTAGCCAAGATGTTTATAGCATCATCATCTAATAGTCACACAATAATAAACCCAAACCAATGCCAAATAATAGTGATAGTTGCCAACATTGTCTGCCATGAATGAGGCCAAGGCTTTCTGACAGTTCTCCTATGATGCTATAGAGTAATCTTTAATACATGGCCTCTTTAGAGATTTAAAAAAAATAACTTTGGATCTGGAGAAAGCTCAATGCAGAGAGAGCGAACCTGGATGCACATCTGACAGGGTTGCACAGAGCGGGATACCAGGCATGGCTGTATAAGTGCAGAAGATCTGGTCAAATGCATGCAGATTGGCAGCACGGGAATGGATGAGCAGCAGCAAGCAATACCAAAACCTTATTGACGCCAAGACAACAAGACATTGATACTACTACTGCCTACTTTCCCCTGGCCATAAGTAGTGGCACCGTGGAGCAGGCCAAAGTGAATAAATTCCTATGGGAGCCAAGTTTTTTGAGAAATAAAAATTTTGGAGTTTTATGTCTTTCAAGTGACTGTTGGACCGAAACTGATAACCAACTAAAAGGGAAAGACGTTTTTGTAATTGGTAACATATGTGTATTACAAAATGCCTTAGTTCTGGATGATTCCCACAATGGGCAAGCCTTCTTGAGAACATAAGTCACTATGCAGAATAGCATTGAAATATGTAATAAAAAAAACTTTATATTAAGGATTGGTCCTAAAAATAATCTTTGTAGCAGTAGCAAATTGTGTTTTACGGAATTGGTTATAGGACAAACTGCTAGAAAAACAACCCTTGCTAGCTCCATAGTAATTGTTCATAAAAGTTTCTAAATGGAATCACACATTTAATAAAGGCGCCTTGTGATCCAAGCAATTAAATTGAAACTTCTGTTGTCTGCAGCCTCCAGAAGGAAATTGTGTGTTATATTCCAAACCTTTGTTACAACGTAAAAATAGAACGGAGTACGGAAAGTTGTGCAAGAGTTGAACTTTGGTCTTAGAACTGTCTAGTAAATGACGGAGGGTGAGACTGTCTAGTTTTCAGAGCTCTTTAGGGTGCTCTATTATCATTTTATTGAACAGAATAAGCTCTTAAGAAACTAAGGATAATAATTTTAAGTAAACATTATGGTACCAACAGAAATTTACTATTATACCAATTGGTGCTCCACCTACTACCATTGACTTATCTCCACTGATGGCTCTGAACCACCATCAGTCTTCCATGCATGTACCATGACCCAGCAATTCTTCTAGCATTTCTTTGGCCTACCTCCTCAAGGCAGTGTGTCATACTATATTGATATGAGATGGGGCATGGTACGTTCCCTGTTGCCTGTCCTGAACGCCACTAAAATAGAAGTGGCATCCATAGAAGACCAATAGTGGAACGGACCTGCTGGAGGGAATGAGTCAAGGAGGGTTCCCAGTCATTGGCTGTGCAATATAATTAATAAAAACTCTTTAACCCCTTCCCGCTCCTTGACGTACTATTACGTCATGGCAGCTCTATCGTTCGCGCTCCATGCCGTAATAGTACGTCTTGCAGTTAGAACAGCGGTGCGCGCGCCCGGCGCGTTCATGCGCTGTGATAGCTGCTGTTTCTGACAGCAGGCTATCACGGCATAATGGGACGGGACCATTTACTATGGTCCCGCCTCGCCGATCGCCGCTATTGGCTAGTCAGTGAGTAACTAGCCAATAGCAGCGATCGGTCTCATTCAGCACAGCAGTGCTCGAGCCCGGCGTTCCTGAGCTGTGATAGCTGCTGTTTCTGACAGCATGCTATCACAGCATAATGGGCCGGGACCATTTACTATGGTCCCGCCTCGCCGATCGCCGCTATTGGCTAGTCAGTGAGTAACTAGCCAATAGCAGCGATCATTCTCGTCACTTCCTCTCTCTGACCTCACATCCTGCTGCAACCGCCCTGAACGCCCTGTTGGAGTTAGCGAGGCGTTGAGATCGGTTGTGAGCAGAGAGTCAGAGAGAAAAGAAGTAAAAAAAAGTTTCTAAAACAACGTTTTTTTTGCTTCCCACCACCCCATCCACTACCCACTCCTGTTCCCTTCCTCTTTGAGTTCTACCCACGTTTTTTGGTCAGTGATCTCCTATCACTGACCACTTTTCAGTCTTCAGGACCACATTTCTTGGTCCCTGGGGATTTTTTTTTCATTTTTTTCTATATAAAACATAAAACAAAAAAAAAAATATAAAAAGAAAAAAAAGAAACAAAAAAAAATAGTTAGTTTAGCCAATTTTGAAAATTTAACTGGTTAGTTTAGTATTAGCCCCTTCCCGCTCCTTGACGTACTATTACGTCATGGCAGCTCTATCGTTCGCGCTCCATGCCGTAATAGTACGTCTTGCAGTTAGAACAGCGGTGCGCGCGCCCGGCGCGTTCATGCGCTGTGATAGCTGCTGTTTCTGACAGCAGGCTATCACGGCATAATGGGACGGGACCATTTACTATGGTCCCGCCTCGCCGATCGCCGCTATTGGCTAGTCAGTGAGTAACTAGCCAATAGCAGCGATCGGTCTCATTCAGCACAGCAGTGCTCGAGCCCGGCGTTCCTGAGCTGTGATAGCTGCTGTTTCTGACAGCATGCTATCACAGCATAATGGGCCGGGACCATTTACTATGGTCCCGCCTCGCCGATCGCCGCTATTGGCTAGTCAGTGAGTAACTAGCCAATAGCAGCGATCATTCTCGTCACTTCCTCTCTCTGACCTCACATCCTGCTGCAACCGCCCTGAACGCCCTGTTGGAGTTAGCGAGGCGTTGAGATCGGTTGTGAGCAGAGAGTCAGAGAGAAAAGAAGTGAAAAAAAGTGAAAAAAAGTTTCTAAAACAACGTTTTTTTTGCTTCCCACCACCCCATCCACTACCCACTCCTGTTCCCTTCCTCTTTGAGTTCTACCCACGTTTTTTGGTCAGTGATCTCCTATCACTGACCACTTTTCAGTCTTCAGGACCACATTTCTTGGTCCCTGGGGATTTTTTTTTCATTTTTTTCTATATAAAACATAAAACAAAAAAAAAAATATAAAAAGAAAAAAAAGAAACAAAAAAAAATAGTTAGTTTAGCCAATTTTGAAAATTTAACTGGTTAGTTTAGTATTAGGGTTAGTTAGTGTCAGGGAACCGTCAAAAAGCGTAGTTAGGTATAGTGTCAGGGAATTTAGCGTCAGGAATCGGTCACCGTAGATAGGCTTAGCGTTAGGGATCCATCACCGTAGTTAGGTTTAGCGTCAGGGAAGCTCGGAATAATTAGATAGGTTTAGTGTCAGGCACCCGTCACCGTAGTTAGGTTTAGTGTCAGGGAAGCTTGAAATAATCTAGATAGGTTTAGTGTCAGGGAATCGTCGCCGTAGTTAGGTTTAGCGTTAGGGAAGTCCACATAAAATTTAGTTAGGTTTAGTGTTAGGAACCCTCGCCCTAGTTAGCTTTAGTGTCAGGGAAGTCCACTTGCTCTCTAAAAACAAAACACACATTTGTGCTAGTTGTGCTATCCTATTGCTCCCAGTTAGGGATTTATTTTTTTGCAGTATATAAATTTTGTCTTCGCACAACAAGCATGTCCCAACGGACATTTACTGCTGAAGAGGCGTATGCATTTCTGGCCTCCGACACAGACTCGTCGGATGGCGATACACTATTTTATTTGTCTACCTCCTCATCCAGCGATGAAGAGGAGGGACCCCCTAGGAGACGCCCCAGGACCACCACCATAGTAGAAATCCCTGAGAGAAGTGACCCCACAACAAGTGATACCCCTGAGCGAAGTGACCCCATTTGGACGCCCACACCAGACCATTATGAACCCCAAATCCCTGAGTACACGGGCAGCCCAGGCATCAAATTTAACACGGCAGGGTTCAGTGAGATGGACTTTTTCAAGTTCTTCTTCACTGATAACTTTATAGAGCTAATGGTCACCCAGACTAATTTATATGCCCAACAGTATATCACCAAGAACCCCAACTCATTTTATGCCCAATCCCAGAGGTGGACTCCTGTAAACGCAGCAGAGTTGGGCAAGTTCTGGGGACTGCTCTTGAACATGGGGCTTCTAAAAAAGCCATCCATTAGGACCTACTGGAGCACGGACATCCTATACCACACCCCGATGTACCGTATGGCCATGTCCAGGATGCGTTATGAGGCAATACTTCGCTTCCTACATTATGCCGATAATGAGCAGTGCCCACCCCGAGATGACCCCAGTTTTGACCGTTTATATAAACTGAGACCCCTATTAGACCATTTCAGTGCCCGGTTTGCCCAAGCATACACCCCCGAGAAGTGTATTTCCATTGATGAGTCCCTGGTACATTTTAAAGGGAGGCTTCAATTCCGCCAATACCTGCCAAGTAAGAGGGCAAGGTATGGCGTGAAGTTGTATAAGCTGTGCGAGAGTGCATCAGGGTATACATATAAATTCAGGATATATGAAGGGAAGGACAGCAGTATTCAGCCCCCAGAATGCCCCCCCTTACTGGGAATTAACGCAAAAATTGTGTGGGATTTGGTGCACCCACTGCTGGACCAGGGTTACCACCTCTACCTGGATAATTTTTATACCAGCGTCCCGCTCTTCAAGTGCCTCGCTTCCAGAAGGACTGCGGCATGCGGCACTGCTAGAAAAAATCTTAGAGGCCTCCCTAAAACACTGCTTGGGCAAACACTCAGAAGGGGTGAGAGCAGGGCACATTCTAGTAGCAACATATTGTGTGTCAAGTACAAGGACAAGAGAGATGTCCTTGTATTGACAACAATACATGGCCACACCAGTACCCATGTACCTGTACGAGGTACCAGTACAGAGACCCCCAAACCAGATTGCATCCTGGACTACAATAGGTACATGGGAGGGGTGGACTTGTCAGATCAAGTCCTGAAGCCCTACAGCGCTACGCGGAAATCGAGGGTGTGGTATAAGAAGCTGGCCGTGCACATCATACAGATGGCATTGTACAATGCGTACGTGCTACGTCGATGTGCAGGCCAGAGGGGAACTTTCCTGGAATTTCAAGAGGTGGTTATAAAGAACCTAATTTTTGGCGACCAGGAAGGAGGGGCACCCAGTACTTCTGGAAGCGAGGCCACACGCATCGTACCAGGGCAACACTTTCCAGGAGAAGTTCCCCAAACTGGCAAGAAGGGAAAAAGTCAAAAGAGGTGCAAAGTGTGCTATAAGAGGGGGATAAGGAAGGACACAACATACCAATGCGACACGTGTCCCAAAAAACCAGGGCTCTGTATGAAAGATTGTTTTAAAATTTACCATACATCCCTTGATTTTTAATTTACCCTGATGCACTCCGCACAGCTTATCCCCCTCATCTTTCCCTTTTGAGCCCTGCCATGTGCCCAAGCAGCAAATAACAGCCACATGTAGGGTATTGCCGTACCCGGGAGAACCCACATTACAATTTATGGGGTGTATGTCTCCGGTGGCACATGCTGGGCACAATATATCGGACACTGAAATGACATATATGTATAGGAAATTGCAAATCTCACTTTGCACCATCTACTGCGCATTACCTTTTACACAATAACTGTTGGGTCAAAATGCTCACTACACTCTAGATGAATGTCTTAAGGGGTGTAGTTTTTAAAATGGGTTCACTTCTCGGGGGTTTCAACTGTACTGGTACCTCAGGGGTTCTGCCTACATGACTTAGCACCAGAAAAGCTCCAGTAGGCTAAATGGTGGTCCTTCCCTTCTGAGCCCTGTCGTGTGCCCAGGCAGCTAATAACAGCCACATGTAGGGTATTGCCGTACCCGGGAGAACCCACATTACAATTTATGGGGTGTATGTCTCCAGTGGCACATGCTGGGCACAATATATCAGACACTGAAATGGCATATATGCATAGGAAATTGCAAATCTCACTTTGCACCATCTGCTGCGCATTACCTTTTACACAATAACTGTGGGGTCAAAATGCTCACTACACCACTAGATGAATGTCTTAAGGGGTGTAGTTTTTAAAATGGGTTCACTTCTCGGGGGTTTCAACTGTACTGGTACCTCAGGGGTTCTGCCTACATGACTTAGCACCAGAAAAGCTCCAGTAGGCTAAATGGTGGTCCTTCCCTTCTGAGCCCTGTCGTGTGCCCAGGCAGCTAATAACAGCCACATGTAGGGTATTGCCGTACCCGGGAGAACCCACATTACAATTTATGGGGTGTATGTCTCCAGTGGCACATGCTGGGCACAATATATCAGACACTGAAATGGCATATATGCATAGGAAATTGCAAATCTCACTTTGCACCATCTGCTGCGCATTACCTTTTACACAATAACTGTGGGGTCAAAATGCTCACTACACCACTAGATGAATGTCTTAAGGGGTGTAGTTTTTAAAATGGGGTCACTTCTCGGGGGTTTCAACTGTACTGGTACCTCAGGGGTTCTGCCTACATGACTTAGCACCAGAAAAGCTCCAGTAGGCTAAATGGTGGTCCTTCCCTTCTGAGCCCTGTCGTGTGCCCAGGCAGCTAATAACAGCCACATGTAGGGTATTGCCGTACCCGGGAGAACCCACATTACAATTTATGGGGTGTATGTCTCCAGTGGCACATGCTGGGCACAATATATCAGACACTGAAATGGCATATATGCATAGGAAATTGCAAATCTCACTTTGCACCATCTGCTGCGCATTACCTTTTACACAATAACTGTGGGGTCAAAATGCTCACTACACCACTAGATGAATGTCTTAAGGGGTGTAGTTTTTAAAATGGGGTCACTTCTCGGGGGTTTCAACTGTACTGGTACCTCAGGGGTTCTGCCTACATGACTTAGCACCAGAAAAGCTCCAGTAGGCTAAATGGTGGTCCTTCCCTTCTGAGCCCTGTCGTGTGCCCAGGCAGCTAATAACAGCCACATGTAGGGTATTGCCGTACCCGGGAGAACCCACATTACAATTTATGGGGTGTATGTCTCCAGTGGCACATGCTGGGCACAATATATCAGACACTGAAATGGCATATATGCATAGGAAATTGCAAATCTCACTTTGCACCATCTGCTGCGCATTACCTTTTACACAATAACTGTGGGGTCAAAATGCTCACTACACCACTAGATGAATGTCTTAAGGGGTGTAGTTTTTAAAATGGGGTCACTTCTCGGGGGTTTCAACTGTACTGGTACCTCAGGGGTTCTGCCTACATGACTTAGCACCAGAAAAGCTCCAGTAGGCTAAATGGTGGTCCTTCCCTTCTGAGCCCTGTCGTGTGCCCAGGCAGCTAATAACAGCCACATGTAGGGTATTGCCGTACCCGGGAGAACCCACATTACAATTTATGGGGTGTATGTCTCCAGTGGCACATGCTGGGCACAATATATCAGACACTGAAATGGCATATATGCATAGGAAATTGCAAATCTCACTTTGCACCATCTGCTGCGCATTACCTTTTACACAATAACTGTGGGGTCAAAATGCTCACTACACCACTAGATGAATGTCTTAAGGGGTGTAGTTTTTAAAATGGGGTCACTTCTCGGGGGTTTCAACTGTACTGGTACCTCAGGGGTTCTGCCTACATGACTTAGCACCAGAAAAGCTCCAGTAGGCTAAATGGTGGTCCTTCCCTTCTGAGCCCTGTCGTGTGCCCAGGCAGCTAATAACAGCCACATGTAGGGTATTGCCGTACCCGGGAGAACCCACATTACAATTTATGGGGTGTATGTCTCCAGTGGCACATGCTGGGCACAATATATCAGACACTGAAATGGCATATATGCATAGGAAATTGCAAATCTCACTTTGCACCATCTGCTGCGCATTACCTTTTACACAATAACTGTGGGGTCAAAATGCTCACTACACCACTAGATGAATGTCTTAAGGGGTGTAGTTTTTAAAATGGGGTCACTTCTCGGGGGTTTCAACTGTACTGGTACCTCAGGGGTTCTGCCTACATGACTTAGCACCAGAAAAGCTCCAGTAGGCTAAATGGTGGTCCTTCCCTTCTGAGCCCTGTCGTGTGCCCAGGCAGCTAATAACAGCCACATGTAGGGTATTGCCGTACCCGGGAGAACCCACTTTACAATTTATGGGGTGTATGTCTCCAGTGGCACATGCTGGGCACAATATATCAGACACTGAAATGGCATATATGCATAGGAAATTGCAAATCTCACTTTGCACCATCTGCTGCGCATTACCTTTTACACAATAACTGTGGGGTCAAAATGCTCACTACACCACTAGATGAATGTCTTAAGGGGTGTAGTTTTTAAAATGGGGTCACTTCTCGGGGGTTTCAACTGTACTGGTACCTCAGGGGTTCTGCCTACATGACTTAGCACCAGAAAAGCTCCAGTAGGCTAAATGGTGGTCCTTCCCTTCTGAGCCCTGTCGTGTGCCCAGGCAGCTAATAACAGCCACATGTAGGGTATTGCCGTACCCGGGAGAACCCACATTACAATTTATGGGGTGTATGTCTCCAGTGGCACATGCTGGGCACAATATATCAGACACTGAAATGGCATATATGCATAGGAAATTGCAAATCTCACTTTGCACCATCTGCTGCGCATTACCTTTTACACAATAACTGTGGGGTCAAAATGCTCACTACACCACTAGATGAATGTCTTAAGGGGTGTAGTTTTTAAAATGGGGTCACTTCTCGGGGGTTTCAACTGTACTGGTACCTCAGGGGTTCTGCCTACATGACTTAGCACCAGAAAAGCTCCAGTAGGCTAAATGGTGGTCCTTCCCTTCTGAGCCCTGTCGTGTGCCCAGGCAGCTAATAACAGCCACATGTAGGGTATTGCCGTACCCGGGAGAACCCACATTACAATTTATGGGGTGTATGTCTCCAGTGGCACATGCTGGGCACAATATATCAGACACTGAAATGGCATATATGCATAGGAAATTGCAAATCTCACTTTGCACCATCTGCTGCGCATTACCTTTTACACAATAACTGTGGGGTCAAAATGCTCACTACACCACTAGATGAATGTCTTAAGGGGTGTAGTTTTTAAAATGGGGTCACTTCTCGGGGGTTTCAACTGTACTGGTACCTCAGGGGTTCTGCCTACATGACTTAGCACCAGAAAAGCTCCAGTAGGCTAAATGGTGGTCCTTCCCTTCTGAGCCCTGTCGTGTGCCCAGGCAGCTAATAACAGCCACATGTAGGGTATTGCCGTACCCGGGAGAACCCACATTACAATTTATGGGGTGTATGTCTCCAGTGGCACATGCTGGGCACAATATATCAGACACTGAAATGGCATATATGCATAGGAAATTGCAAATCTCACTTTGCACCATCTGCTGCGCATTACCTTTTACACAATAACTGTGGGGTCAAAATGCTCACTACACCACTAGATGAATGTCTTAAGGGGTGTAGTTTTTAAAATGGGGTCACTTCTCGGGGGTTTCAACTGTACTGGTACCTCAGGGGTTCTGCCTACATGACTTAGCACCAGAAAAGCTCCAGTAGGCTAAATGGTGGTCCTTCCCTTCTGAGCCCTGTCGTGTGCCCAGGCAGCTAATAACAGCCACATGTAGGGTATTGCCGTACCCGGGAGAACCCACTTTACAATTTATGGGGTGTATGTCTCCAGTGGCACATGCTGGGCACAATATATCAGACACTGAAATGGCATATATGCATAGGAAATTGCAAATCTCACTTTGCACCATCTGCTGCGCATTACCTTTTACACAATAACTGTGGGGTCAAAATGCTCACTACACCACTAGATGAATGTCTTAAGGGGTGTAGTTTTTAAAATGGGGTCACTTCTCGGGGGTTTCAACTGTACTGGTACCTCAGGGGTTCTGCCTACATGACTTAGCACCAGAAAAGCTCCAGTAGGCTAAATGGTGGTCCTTCCCTTCTGAGCCCTGTCGTGTGCCCAGGCAGCTAATAACAGCCACATGTAGGGTATTGCCGTACCCGGGAGAACCCACTTTACAATTTATGGGGTGTATGTCTCCAGTGGCACATGCTGGGCACAATATATCAGACACTGAAATGGCATATATGCATAGGAAATTGCAAATCTCACTTTGCACCATCTGCTGCGCATTACCTTTTACACAATAACTGTGGGGTCAAAATGCTCACTACACCACTAGATGAATGTCTTAAGGGGTGTAGTTTTTAAAATGGGGTCACTTCTCGGGGGTTTCAACTGTACTGGTACCTCAGGGGTTCTGCCTACATGACTTAGCACCAGAAAAGCTCCAGTAGGCTAAATGGTGGTCCTTCCCTTCTGAGCCCTGTCGTGTGCCCAGGCAGCTAATAACAGCCACATGTAGGGTATTGCCGTACCCGGGAGAACCCACTTTACAATTTATGGGGTGTATGTCTCCAGTGGCACATGCTGGGCACAATATATCAGACACTGAAATGGCATATATGCATAGGAAATTGCAAATCTCACTTTGCACCATCTGCTGCGCATTACCTTTTACACAATAACTGTGGGGTCAAAATGCTCACTACACCACTAGATGAATGTCTTAAGGGGTGTAGTTTTTAAAATGGGGTCACTTCTCGGGGGTTTCAACTGTACTGGTACCTCAGGGGTTCTGCCTACATGACTTAGCACCAGAAAAGCTCCAGTAGGCTAAATGGTGGTCCTTCCCTTCTGAGCCCTGTCGTGTGCCCAGGCAGCTAATAACAGCCACATGTAGGGTATTGCCGTACCCGGGAGAACCCACATTACAATTTATGGGGTGTATGTCTCCAGTGGCACATGCTGGGCACAATATATCAGACACTGAAATGGCATATATGCATAGGAAATTGCAAATCTCACTTTGCACCATCTGCTGCGCATTACCTTTTACACAATAACTGTGGGGTCAAAATGCTCACTACACCACTAGATGAATGTCTTAAGGGGTGTAGTTTTTAAAATGGGGTCACTTCTCGGGGGTTTCAACTGTACTGGTACCTCAGGGGTTCTGCCTACATGACTTAGCACCAGAAAAGCTCCAGTAGGCTAAATGGTGGTCCTTCCCTTCTGAGCCCTGTCGTGTGCCCAGGCAGCTAATAACAGCCACATGTAGGGTATTGCCGTACCCGGGAGAACCCACATTACAATTTATGGGGTGTATGTCTCCAGTGGCACATGCTGGGCACAATATATCAGACACTGAAATGGCATATATGCATAGGAAATTGCAAATCTCACTTTGCACCATCTGCTGCGCATTACCTTTTACACAATAACTGTGGGGTCAAAATGCTCACTACACCACTAGATGAATGTCTTAAGGGGTGTAGTTTTTAAAATGGGGTCACTTCTCGGGGGTTTCAACTGTACTGGTACCTCAGGGGTTCTGCCTACATGACTTAGCACCAGAAAAGCTCCAGTAGGCTAAATGGTGGTCCTTCCCTTCTGAGCCCTGTCGTGTGCCCAGGCAGCTAATAACAGCCACATGTAGGGTATTGCCGTACCCGGGAGAACCCACATTACAATTTATGGGGTGTATGTCTCCAGTGGCACATGCTGGGCACAATATATCAGACACTGAAATGGCATATATGCATAGGAAATTGCAAATCTCACTTTGCACCATCTGCTGCGCATTACCTTTTACACAATAACTGTGGGGTCAAAATGCTCACTACACCACTAGATGAATGTCTTAAGGGGTGTAGTTTTTAAAATGGGGTCACTTCTCGGGGGTTTCAACTGTACTGGTACCTCAGGGGTTCTGCCTACATGACTTAGCACCAGAAAAGCTCCAGTAGGCTAAATGGTGGTCCTTCCCTTCTGAGCCCTGTCGTGTGCCCAGGCAGCTAATAACAGCCACATGTAGGGTATTGCCGTACCCGGGAGAACCCACTTTACAATTTATGGGGTGTATGTCTCCAGTGGCACATGCTGGGCACAATATATCAGACACTGAAATGGCATATATGCATAGGAAATTGCAAATCTCACTTTGCACCATCTGCTGCGCATTACCTTTTACACAATAACTGTGGGGTCAAAATGCTCACTACACCACTAGATGAATGTCTTAAGGGGTGTAGTTTTTAAAATGGGGTCACTTCTCGGGGGTTTCAACTGTACTGGTACCTCAGGGGTTCTGCCTACATGACTTAGCACCAGAAAAGCTCCAGTAGGCTAAATGGTGGTCCTTCCCTTCTGAGCCCTGTCGTGTGCCCAGGCAGCTAATAACAGCCACATGTAGGGTATTGCCGTACCCGGGAGAACCCACTTTACAATTTATGGGGTGTATGTCTCCAGTGGCACATGCTGGGCACAATATATCAGACACTGAAATGGCATATATGCATAGGAAATTGCAAATCTCACTTTGCACCATCTGCTGCGCATTACCTTTTACACAATAACTGTGGGGTCAAAATGCTCACTACACCACTAGATGAATGTCTTAAGGGGTGTAGTTTTTAAAATGGGGTCACTTCTCGGGGGTTTCAACTGTACTGGTACCTCAGGGGTTCTGCCTACATGACTTAGCACCAGAAAAGCTCCAGTAGGCTAAATGGTGGTCCTTCCCTTCTGAGCCCTGTCGTGTGCCCAGGCAGCTAATAACAGCCACATGTAGGGTATTGCCGTACCCGGGAGAACCCACTTTACAATTTATGGGGTGTATGTCTCCAGTGGCACATGCTGGGCACAATATATCAGACACTGAAATGGCATATATGCATAGGAAATTGCAAATCTCACTTTGCACCATCTGCTGCGCATTACCTTTTACACAATAACTGTGGGGTCAAAATGCTCACTACACCACTAGATGAATGTCTTAAGGGGTGTAGTTTTTAAAATGGGGTCACTTCTCGGGGGTTTCAACTGTACTGGTACCTCAGGGGTTCTGCCTACATGACTTAGCACCAGAAAAGCTCCAGTAGGCTAAATGGTGGTCCTTCCCTTCTGAGCCCTGTCGTGTGCCCAGGCAGCTAATAACAGCCACATGTAGGGTATTGCCGTACCCGGGAGAACCCACATTACAATTTATGGGGTGTATGTCTCCAGTGGCACATGCTGGGCACAATATATCAGACACTGAAATGGCATATATGCATAGGAAATTGCAAATCTCACTTTGCACCATCTGCTGCGCATTACCTTTTACACAATAACTGTGGGGTCAAAATGCTCACTACACCACTAGATGAATGTCTTAAGGGGTGTAGTTTTTAAAATGGGGTCACTTCTCGGGGGTTTCAACTGTACTGGTACCTCAGGGGTTCTGCCTACATGACTTAGCACCAGAAAAGCTCCAGTAGGCTAAATGGTGGTCCTTCCCTTCTGAGCCCTGTCGTGTGCCCAGGCAGCTAATAACAGCCACATGTAGGGTATTGCCGTACCCGGGAGAACCCACATTACAATTTATGGGGTGTATGTCTCCAGTGGCACATGCTGGGCACAATATATCAGACACTGAAATGGCATATATGCATAGGAAATTGCAAATCTCACTTTGCACCATCTGCTGCGCATTACCTTTTACACAATAACTGTGGGGTCAAAATGCTCACTACACCACTAGATGAATGTCTTAAGGGGTGTAGTTTTTAAAATGGGGTCACTTCTCGGGGGTTTCAACTGTACTGGTACCTCAGGGGTTCTGCCTACATGACTTAGCACCAGAAAAGCTCCAGTAGGCTAAATGGTGGTCCTTCCCTTCTGAGCCCTGTCGTGTGCCCAGGCAGCTAATAACAGCCACATGTAGGGTATTGCCGTACCCGGGAGAACCCACATTACAATTTATGGGGTGTATGTCTCCAGTGGCACATGCTGGGCACAATATATCAGACACTGAAATGGCATATATGCATAGGAAATTGCAAATCTCACTTTGCACCATCTGCTGCGCATTACCTTTTACACAATAACTGTGGGGTCAAAATGCTCACTACACCACTAGATGAATGTCTTAAGGGGTGTAGTTTTTAAAATGGGGTCACTTCTCGGGGGTTTCAACTGTACTGGTACCTCAGGGGTTCTGCCTACATGACTTAGCACCAGAAAAGCTCCAGTAGGCTAAATGGTGGTCCTTCCCTTCTGAGCCCTGTCGTGTGCCCAGGCAGCTAATAACAGCCACATGTAGGGTATTGCCGTACCCGGGAGAACCCACATTACAATTTATGGGGTGTATGTCTCCAGTGGCACATGCTGGGCACAATATATCAGACACTGAAATGGCATATATGCATAGGAAATTGCAAATCTCACTTTGCACCATCTGCTGCGCATTACCTTTTACACAATAACTGTGGGGTCAAAATGCTCACTACACCACTAGATGAATGTCTTAAGGGGTGTAGTTTTTAAAATGGGGTCACTTCTCGGGGGTTTCAACTGTACTGGTACCTCAGGGGTTCTGCCTACATGACTTAGCACCAGAAAAGCTCCAGTAGGCTAAATGGTGGTCCTTCCCTTCTGAGCCCTGTCGTGTGCCCAGGCAGCTAATAACAGCCACATGTAGGGTATTGCCGTACCCGGGAGAACCCACTTTACAATTTATGGGGTGTATGTCTCCAGTGGCACATGCTGGGCACAATATATCAGACACTGAAATGGCATATATGCATAGGAAATTGCAAATCTCACTTTGCACCATCTGCTGCGCATTACCTTTTACACAATAACTGTGGGGTCAAAATGCTCACTACACCACTAGATGAATGTCTTAAGGGGTGTAGTTTTTAAAATGGGGTCACTTCTCGGGGGTTTCAACTGTACTGGTACCTCAGGGGTTCTGCCTACATGACTTAGCACCAGAAAAGCTCCAGTAGGCTAAATGGTGGTCCTTCCCTTCTGAGCCCTGTCGTGTGCCCAGGCAGCTAATAACAGCCACATGTAGGGTATTGCCGTACCCGGGAGAACCCACTTTACAATTTATGGGGTGTATGTCTCCAGTGGCACATGCTGGGCACAATATATCAGACACTGAAATGGCATATATGCATAGGAAATTGCAAATCTCACTTTGCACCATCTGCTGCGCATTACCTTTTACACAATAACTGTGGGGTCAAAATGCTCACTACACCACTAGATGAATGTCTTAAGGGGTGTAGTTTTTAAAATGGGGTCACTTCTCGGGGGTTTCAACTGTACTGGTACCTCAGGGGTTCTGCCTACATGACTTAGCACCAGAAAAGCTCCAGTAGGCTAAATGGTGGTCCTTCCCTTCTGAGCCCTGTCGTGTGCCCAGGCAGCTAATAACAGCCACATGTAGGGTATTGCCGTACCCGGGAGAACCCACTTTACAATTTATGGGGTGTATGTCTCCAGTGGCACATGCTGGGCACAATATATCAGACACTGAAATGGCATATATGCATAGGAAATTGCAAATCTCACTTTGCACCATCTGCTGCGCATTACCTTTTACACAATAACTGTGGGGTCAAAATGCTCACTACACCACTAGATGAATGTCTTAAGGGGTGTAGTTTTTAAAATGGGGTCACTTCTCGGGGGTTTCAACTGTACTGGTACCTCAGGGGTTCTGCCTACATGACTTAGCACCAGAAAAGCTCCAGTAGGCTAAATGGTGGTCCTTCCCTTCTGAGCCCTGTCGTGTGCCCAGGCAGCTAATAACAGCCACATGTAGGGTATTGCCGTACCCGGGAGAACCCACATTACAATTTATGGGGTGTATGTCTCCAGTGGCACATGCTGGGCACAATATATCAGACACTGAAATGGCATATATGCATAGGAAATTGCAAATCTCACTTTGCACCATCTGCTGCGCATTACCTTTTACACAATAACTGTGGGGTCAAAATGCTCACTACACCACTAGATGAATGTCTTAAGGGGTGTAGTTTTTAAAATGGGGTCACTTCTCGGGGGTTTCAACTGTACTGGTACCTCAGGGGTTCTGCCTACATGACTTAGCACCAGAAAAGCTCCAGTAGGCTAAATGGTGGTCCTTCCCTTCTGAGCCCTGTCGTGTGCCCAGGCAGCTAATAACAGCCACATGTAGGGTATTGCCGTACCCGGGAGAACCCACATTACAATTTATGGGGTGTATGTCTCCAGTGGCACATGCTGGGCACAATATATCAGACACTGAAATGGCATATATGCATAGGAAATTGCAAATCTCACTTTGCACCATCTGCTGCGCATTACCTTTTACACAATAACTGTGGGGTCAAAATGCTCACTACACCACTAGATGAATGTCTTAAGGGGTGTAGTTTTTAAAATGGGGTCACTTCTCGGGGGTTTCAACTGTACTGGTACCTCAGGGGTTCTGCCTACATGACTTAGCACCAGAAAAGCTCCAGTAGGCTAAATGGTGGTCCTTCCCTTCTGAGCCCTGTCGTGTGCCCAGGCAGCTAATAACAGCCACATGTAGGGTATTGCCGTACCCGGGAGAACCCAGATTACAATTTATGGGGTGTATGTCTCCAGTGGCACATGCTGGGCACAATATATCAGACACTGAAATGGCATATATGCATAGGAAATTGCAAATCTCACTTTGCACCATCTGCTGCGCATTACCTTTTACACAATAACTGTGGGGTCAAAATGCTCACTACACCACTAGATGAATGTCTTAAGGGGTGTAGTTTTTAAAATGGGGTCACTTCTCGGGGGTTTCAACTGTACTGGTACCTCAGGGGTTCTGCCTACATGACTTAGCACCAGAAAAGCTCCAGTAGGCTAAATGGTGGTCCTTCCCTTCTGAGCCCTGTCGTGTGCCCAGGCAGCTAATAACAGCCACATGTAGGGTATTGCCGTACCCGGGAGAACCCACTTTACAATTTATGGGGTGTATGTCTCCAGTGGCACATGCTGGGCACAATATATCAGACACTGAAATGGCATATATGCATAGGAAATTGCAAATCTCACTTTGCACCATCTGCTGCGCATTACCTTTTACACAATAACTGTGGGGTCAAAATGCTCACTACACCACTAGATGAATGTCTTAAGGGGTGTAGTTTTTAAAATGGGGTCACTTCTCGGGGGTTTCAACTGTACTGGTACCTCAGGGGTTCTGCCTACATGACTTAGCACCAGAAAAGCTCCAGTAGGCTAAATGGTGGTCCTTCCCTTCTGAGCCCTGTCGTGTGCCCAGGCAGCTAATAACAGCCACATGTAGGGTATTGCCGTACCCGGGAGAACCCACTTTACAATTTATGGGGTGTATGTCTCCAGTGGCACATGCTGGGCACAATATATCAGACACTGAAATGGCATATATGCATAGGAAATTGCAAATCTCACTTTGCACCATCTGCTGCGCATTACCTTTTACACAATAACTGTGGGGTCAAAATGCTCACTACACCACTAGATGAATGTCTTAAGGGGTGTAGTTTTTAAAATGGGGTCACTTCTCGGGGGTTTCAACTGTACTGGTACCTCAGGGGTTCTGCCTACATGACTTAGCACCAGAAAAGCTCCAGTAGGCTAAATGGTGGTCCTTCCCTTCTGAGCCCTGTCGTGTGCCCAGGCAGCTAATAACAGCCACATGTAGGGTATTGCCGTACCCGGGAGAACCCACTTTACAATTTATGGGGTGTATGTCTCCAGTGGCACATGCTGGGCACAATATATCAGACACTGAAATGGCATATATGCATAGGAAATTGCAAATCTCACTTTGCACCATCTGCTGCGCATTACCTTTTACACAATAACTGTGGGGTCAAAATGCTCACTACACCACTAGATGAATGTCTTAAGGGGTGTAGTTTTTAAAATGGGGTCACTTCTCGGGGGTTTTAACTGTACTGGTACCTCAGGGGCTTCTGCATACATGACTTAGCACAAGAAAAGCTCCAGTAGGCCAAATGGTGGTCCTTTCCTTCTGAGTCCTGCCATGGGCCCAAACATCAGTTTATCACCACAAATGGGGTATTGCCGCACTCAGGACAAATTGGGCAACAAAATGGGGTGTTTTATTCCTTGTGAAAATAAGAAATTTTGAACAAAAATTACATCTTAATGGAAAAAAATATCATTTTTTTAATTCACAGCCCAATTCAAATAGGTGCTGTGAAAAAACGGTGTGGTCAAAATGATAACAACAACCATAAATGAATTCCTTGAGGGGTCTAGTTTCCAAAATGGGGTCACTTCTGGTGGGTTTCCATTGCTTTCATACCTCTGGGGCTCTGCAAATGCGACATGGAACCCGAAAACCAATCCAGCAAAATCTGGACTCCAACAAACACATAGCGCTCCTTTCCTTCTGAGTCCTCCCATGGGCCCAAACGGCAGTTTATCACCACAAATGGGGTATTGCCGCACTAAGGACAAATTGGGCAACAAAATGGGGTGTTTTATTCCTTGTGAAAATAAGAAATTTTGAACAAAAATTACATCTTAATGGAAAAAATATCATTTTTTTAATTTCACAGCCCAATTCAAATAGGTGCTGTGAAAAAACGGTGTGGTCAAAATGATAACAACAACCATAAATGAATTCCTTGAGGGGTCTAGTTTCCAAAATGGGGTCACTTCTGGTGGGTTTCCATTGCTTTCATACCTCAACACCTCTTCAAACCTGGCATGCTGCCTAAAATATATTCTAATAAAAAAGAGGCCTCAAAATGCACTAGGTGCTCCTTTGTTTCTGAGGCTTGTGTTTTATTCCACGAGCGCACTAGAGCCACATGTGGGACATTTCTAAAAACTGCAGAATCTGGACAATACATATTTAGTAGTATTTCTCTGGTAAAATCTTCTGTGTTACAGAAAAAAATGGAATAATATTGAAATTCAGCAAGAAAAATGAAATTTGCAAATTTCACCTCCACATTGCTTTAATTCCTGTGAAATGCCTGAAGGGTTAAAAAACTTTCTAAATGCTGTTTTGAATACTTTGAGGGGTCTAGTTTTTAAAATGGGGTGTTTTATGGGGGTTTCTAATACATAGGCCCCTCAAAGCCACTTCAGAACTCAAGAGGTACCTTAAAAAAAAGGCTTTTGAAATTTTCTTAAAAATATGAGAAATTGCTGTTTATGTTCTAAGCCTTGTAACGTCCAAGAAAAATAAAAGAATGTTAAAAAAACGATGCCAATCTAAAGTAGACATATGGGAAATGTGAACTAGTAACTATTTTGGGTGGTATAACCGTCTGTTTTACAAGCAGATGCATTTAAATTCTGAAAAATGCAATTTTTTCAAAATTTTCTCTAAATTTTGCAATTTTTCACCAATAAACACTGAATATATCGACCAAATTTTACCACGAACATGAAGCCCAAAGTGTCACGAGAAAACAATCTCAGAATCGCTTGGATAGGTTTAAGCATTCCGACGTTATTACCACATAAAGTGAAATATGTCAGATTTGAAAAATGGGCTCTGAGCCTTAAGGCCCAAACTAGGCTGCGTCCTTAAGGGGTTAAATATTACAAAAACATCAAAATACCCTATTGGTGTTTATATCTTTGTACTGGAGCAGTTTCACTAAATGGCCTTATGCACACGACCGTGCAGTAGTTACGGTCAGTAAATACTGCATGGACGGGCCGTGGATGTGCTCACAATAATAAGTATAGGAGCATGGTCCTTAAATGCGAAAAATAGGACATGTCCTATTTTTTGTGAGTCATTTCTACAGTCCGGACACACACCCGTAAATATACAAAATGGTATTTGTGGCCGATAGAAATGAATGTGTCAGTATTTTATCCGTAATTTAACTATCCATAATTCCGGATAAGAACTACGGTTGTGTGCATGAGGCCTTAGAGTGTGTCGTAGAGGGTACTTGTGATGACTGTTTTTGGATTTCCTTCCCAGTTCAGTATTCCTCTGTGACTCTGACTATGTGCTTTGATCTCAGCCTTTGACTTGACCTCATTTTTGCTGGCCATTTGTAGAGTTGGGACCTTGTAACCCTTAACTGGTTATAAAAAAAATCTGGCACCCTAGCTTTTTTCTAATATAAATAAACACAATTTTGATCATTTTGTTGGTACGGCAATCTAATTACAATTCCTGTAATTTGTTTTGTTTTCCTGCCAGTGCACCATCCCCAGCTCTACTATGTCTTTGCTAAACCCTGATGACCCAAACTGTACAGAATATTCCATGTGTGGTGTGACTAGTATTTTCTACATAAGGATTACCTATATTTTCACGATGGGCATTTCTTTATCTTTGGTTGTCATCCGATGATCTTATTTGTCTTGGCAAATACTGCCTGGCACTGGAAGCAGCAGTTCATTTTCCATTTCTAAAAAAATGGATATTAGGACCATAAATAACCAGGTCCCTATTACTGAACATATGTAAGATTTTCGTTGCGACCGACTCGAAAATGTGCAGACTGAAACTATTGGGTCTCAAAATCAATAGTTTTACCTGGACCTAGGCTAAACATATGAAACGCCAAGAGCATGGCCAGATGAGAAATTATAGGAGTACATCAGACCAATTTAATACATGCCCATGACAATAACTAATGAGTAGGACATGTAAAACCCCAGGGAACCCGATTATAGTGTCAGAACCTAGAAAAAGACTCTCTTAAAGACTTGGCAAAATAAAAGACGAACAGAACAAGAGAAGAACAGCAAATAACAAGTTGGGGGGAAATGCTGAGACCTCATACTAAAAGTTTACGATACAGTAAAAGTACTCTTTAGATCCTTTTACAAGGACCGGTGACCATCAACTTTTATGATCACTCTATATAAAATCTAAAACCTAAAAATCGGAGTCTGACACACCACAAATTTATATTAAAAGGTATAAATTTATTGATACATAACAACAAACAAGATTAAAAACAGAGATGATTACCACAGTATAGATCAGGGGTCTCAAGTACGCGGCCCGCGGGCCGCATTCGGCCCCTGGGGCTGTCATCTGCGACCCGCAGACACTAGAGCCGCTAGTATAGGCTCTGCTCCGAGACTCTGGAATTGCCTGACAATCGCTGTCCACATATGAACAGCGATGGCTGGGGCTTCCCCAGAGCCGGAGTCCCATGCAGAGCGCATATATGGACAGTGTTTTAGGGTATTCCCCAGAGCAGAGTCCCAGGCAGAGCGCTAGTATAGGCTCTGCTCCGGGACTCTGTGGAATTCCCTGACATCACTGTCCATATATATGGGCAGTGTGTCAGGGTCTTCCCCAGAGCGGAGACCCGGGCAGAGCGCTAGTATCGGCTCTGCTCCGGGACTCTGTGGAATTCCCTGACGTCGCTGTCCATGTTTGGACAAATGATGTCTGGGACTTCCCCAGAGCTGGAGTCCCGGGCAGAGCGCTAGTATAGGCTCTGCTCTGGGTCTCTGGGGAAGCCTCTGACATCGCTGTCCATACATCGACAATCATGTCACGGGCTTCCCCAGAGCAGGAGTCCCAGTGATGTACGGAGCACAGCTGGAGTCCCAGGAAGAGCCTACTAGCGCTCTGCCCGGGACTCCAGCTCTGGGGTTGTCCCTGACATCTCTGTCCATATATGGACAGTGATGTCAGGAGCAGAGCTGGAATCCCAGGCAGAGTGCTAGAAGCGGTTCTGCTCTGGGACTCCAGCTCTGGGCAAGAACCTGACATCACTGTGGCAGCATCTGGAGAGGGCACTGTAGCAGCATCTGCGGAGGGCACTGTGGCAGCATCTATCGAGGGCACTGTGGCAGCATCTACGGAGGGCACTGTGGCAGCATCTACAGAGGGCACTGTGGCAGCATCTACAGAGGGCACTGTGGGAGCATCTACAGAGGGCACTGTGGTAGCATCTACAGAGGGAACTGTGGCAGCATCCACAGAGAGCACTGTGGCAGCATCTACAGAGGGCACTATGGCAATATGTGCAGAGGACACTGTGGCATTATCTAGGGGTGTGTTGCATTATCTACAGAGGGCACTGTGGCATTATCTAAGGGTCTGTTTAATTATCTACAGAGGGCACTGTGGCATTATCTACAGAGGGCACTGTGGCAGCATCTACAGAGGACTCTGTGGCATCATCTACAGAGGGCACTGCGGCAGCATCCACAGAGAGCACTGCGGCAGCATCCACAGAGGGCACTGCGGCAGCATCCACAGAGGGCACTGCGGCAGCATCCACAGAGGGCACTGCGGCAGCATCCACCGAGGGCACTGTGGCACTATCTAAAAAGGGGCTGCCCAATCTTGACATGTGTGTCTGCCAAACGCTGCCAACTGAGCCGCCGGACTGCATTTAGCGACACTTAAACTGGAAAACTGGATTGTTGAAATAAGCACGTGGAGAAATATCTCAAATTTTAAACCTAGCGGTATTATTATAGTAATGTAGTATTATTATTATTATTATAGTATTATAGTGCTATAGTAGATCAAATAACTAACTGATTAACAATAAGTTTGTATTGTATCAAATTTGAAAGTAATGCGGCCCGTCAACTTCCCATTTTTTCTATATGTGCCCACTTACCCGGCCGAGTTTGAGACCCCTGGTATAGATGAATACCAGACACTGATACACAACAGAGGCGCTGAATCATACAGGAAAGAGTGGGCAATGTATATGAAGTGTATTGCATCATGCAACCTGCATGTGCCTATGTAAAGTCAAAAGTAACGATCCCCCACTCCTAAATGGAACCATGCATGTAGCATATCTACAGCAGCCTAACAATAAATTAAACAATGGATAGTGAATAAATGTAAGTAGTGTAGTCCAATGTTGGCATAAACTACCAGTTACCCCTGCAGCTGCAGTGGAACACCTTACCCATGTTTAGAGAGCGGCACTGTCTGGCATCACACCCCGACGCGCGTTTCGGCAGGCGAATGGGGAGTTGTCGTTACTCTGATCGCTCATCCCCATACATTATTATCATGTTGGCAGCGCGTATATGAACATCATAGAGGGGGTTCCAGACTTAGGACCCTTCTGTGAGACAGAATGGAGAGCCGCTCTGAACGAGTGGCTCCAGTTCTGCCAGACTCTAGCGTCAGGGGACGCATTCTGAACTCAATGCCACTAGGGGCTGCATTCTGAAAGGGATTGTCTCTAAAGAGACCACCCCTTAACCCCCCTTATTTACTCAGTCTTGGCCTATGAATATTTTTTGATATGACCTAGCTTCATATGCAACAGGTGTTTTCTGTTAGTAACTATATGAGTCCAATCCAACAATTTCTCAGTGTTTACTGTAATAAGTGTATGGATGACTGGAATTCGGATGACTTGAAAACCAATTTTAATCTTCATAGAGGTTCTAAATTAGACACTAGACAATCCTGTCACTATCATTCTTCTGTCATTGGTCATAGTTAATCACAACGGCAGATTTATTAAATGGGATTTCTCATTTTCTTCAGTAAAAGGCGATCCACATATTCAGCATAGGAACGAATACAGACATTCTTATATGGTGAGTAGTAGAGAGTATAAAAACCAATACTGTAAAGGTCAAATATAGAGTTACGACTTTTGCCAGGGGTATTACTGTATGTCTCTTGTTTGGAAAGCGAGTGGTTATGATATGTTGAATGATGATAGATATTAGAATATAGGTCATAAATATGAGTATGATGATAAGTATATTGTATGTATTTGGACATTTCTATAGTTTTGGCTCACCTTTAGCTCTTCAAAGCCAATCAATTCTTCAACTTAGCAATACCATTACATCCTGCTCTCCGAACACGTAAAAATGTCTACAAATATGAGGGGCATAATGTGTTAAAAAAGGTTGTGGGTCCAATTTGCAGGGCAAATTGAATAACAAAAAGCCAAAATAGCCAACATTGTGATTCCCAATTTCGACCTTATTATTTGGTACTATTGCACCACCTATGATGCCAAGTGAGACTCATGGATGGCGTCCAGATGTGCAACCTGTGGAGACAAACATGGTCCCGCGACAAGGAGGTCCATTGCTACAAAACCTAGCACAAATAATATTGTTCCCTACTATTAACCCCTTCAGGACTGAGCCTGTTTTGGCCTTGAGGACGAGGACGATTTTTTCAAATCTGACATGTGTCACTTTATGTGGTAATAACTTGGGAATGCTTTTACCTATCCAAGCAGTTCTGAGATTGTTTTCTCGTGACATATTGTACTTTATGTTAGTGAAAAAATTTGGTCGATAAATTCAATATTTATTTGTGAAAAACATCGAAAATTTGCAAAAATTACAATTTTTCAAAATTTAAATGTATCTGCTTGGAAGACAGCTAGTAATACCACACACAATAGTTACTATTTCACATATTCCATATGTCTACTTTATGTTTGCATCATTTTTTGAACATCCTTTTATTTTTCTAGGGCGTTACAAAGCTTAGAACTTTAGCAGCAATTTCTCACATTTTAAAGAAAATTTAAAAAGGCCATTTTTTCAGGGACCAGTTCAGTACTGAAATTGCTTTGAGGGCCTTATATATTAGAAAGTCTCCATAAATCACACCATTTTGAAAACTGCCCCCCTCAGAGTATTCAAAACAGCATTCAGAAAGTGTTTTAACCCTTTAGGCGTTTCAGAGGAATTAAAGAAAACTAGAGGTGATATTTACAAATTTCATTTTTTTTGCCAAAATTTATATGTAATAAAAAAAATTCTGTAACACAGAACGTTTTTCCCAAAAAATCCAACTTATTTATTGCCCAGATTCTGCACTTTTCAGAAATATCTGACATGTGGCCCTAGTGCGCAAACGGACTGAAGCACAGGCCTCAGAAGCAAAGGAGCACCTAGAGGATTTTGGGGCCTCCATTTTTTAGAATATATTTTAGGCACCATGTCAGTTTTGAAGAGTTCTTGTGATGCCGAAACAGTAAAAACCCGGCAAAAGTGACCCCATTTTGGAAACGACACCCCTCAAGGAATCTTTCTAGGGGTATAGTTAGAATTTTAACCCCACAGTTTTTTTGCTAAATTTATTTGAAATGGTGTGTGAAGATGAAAATCTACTTTTTTTCTGAAAAATTATAGAAATTTTTAATTTTTTCAAGGAATAAAGGTAAAAATGCACCCCTACATTTGTAAAGCAATTTCTTCCGATTATGGCAATACCCCATATGTGGTAATACACTGCTGTTTGGACCCACAGCAGCGCTTAGAAGGGAAGGAGCGCCATTTGGATTTTGGAGCGCAGATTTTGCTGGAATAGTTTTCAGTGCCATGTCGCGTTTGCAATGCACTGAAGGGACCAAAACAGTGGAAACCCCCCAAAAGTGACCCCATTTTGAAAACTACGCCCCTCAAGGAATTTTTTCTAGGGGTGTGATCACTTTTTTAACCCCATTGTTTTTTTGCAGAATCTTGTGGATATCTGGCGTGAAAAAGAACATTTACAATTTTTCACAAATGCTTCATTCATAGGACAGATTTTTCAGACACAGAGCATGCAAGTGAAAAAAAGCACACCAACATTTATTGGGCCATTTCCTCTGAGTTTAGAAATACCCCCAACTTGGCCCTAATCTGCTGTTGCTGGACATATGGCAGGGCCAGAAAGTATTGGAACATCACAAGGATTTTGAGGCCTTATTTTGCATGGATGATTTTTGGGCACATGTCATGTTTGCATAGGCCTAAAAAATTGTGCAAATACTACACCATATTACAAATCCTAGATATTCATCTAGGGGTATAATTAGTATATTTAGTTTTGTTATGGGGGATCTTCAATTTTTAATGGTGAAATGGTTATGGTAAATCAAAGGGAAGTAATAGTAAATTTAAGGGACTATAATTATAAATGAAAGGGATGGATGAAAATAAAATTTAGAACTCCAGGGAGATGTGGTATATCCGGAAGCACTCCTTTATATACAGTCCAGGGTGGGTGGGACAGGTGTTACACTGGTATGTCGTGTCTTTTCTTATGCCTCTTCTGGCACAGACACAACACTTTTTCTGGGGGCACCTTTTTTTTTTCTGTGGGCGGCACTTCACCAGGAAAGTGCTGCCCTGGAACTATCCTGGGGACATCAGTACTTGAAGGGGGCAGGGGTAGAACTTTCTCCTACCTCTGCCACATTCCATTCAAGGGATTTGATCACCTTCTCCTGGTACTCCGGATATGTCCCCTCCTGAACAGTGCTCCTGTAAATTACAAAGGAGTTGTACAATGCCATTTGGATGAAGTACACAGCAAGTTTTTTATACCAAATTTTGGATTTCCGCATGGCATTGTACGGCTTGAGCATCTGGTCAGAAAGATCCACTCTCCCCATGAACTTATTATAGGCCTGGATGCAGACAGGCCGTGACGTGGTGGTGGGACAAGAGAGCAGGCAGGGTTCCTCGGTGTCGCTTGAGGAGGTGGACAGAGCAAAAGCGGACCCAGCATCACTCGCAGTATAGCTGTCCGTTGCCAGCATCTCATACGCCTCCTCTGCAGTAAAGGTTTTTCGGGCCATTTTTATTGTATATGAGTGAATGTATATAAAAAAATTTTTTTGGGGTCTTTTCATTTTTTTACATAAAACACTAAATACTAACGTACACTATTATTTTTTTGTCTTTTTTTATTTTATGACACTAAAACGAACTAACACTGACTAAACTACACTGACAAAAACACAATGACTAACTGACAATCACACACTGACTGACGCTATCTAACAGACGGTCTGACGCTGACTAACAGACGGTCTGAAACTAAGTGACGCTGACACTGACTGACACTAAATAAATTGACACAGACTAAATTGACTAAATGGACGCTGATTAACACTGACGCTGACAAACACTGACTAAATGGACGCTGACAAACACGGACGCTGACTAACACTGACTAAATGGACGCTGACTAACACGGACGCTGACTAACACTAACTAAATGGACGCTGACTAACACGTACGCTGACTAACACTGACTAAATGGACTCTGACTAACACGTACGCTGACTAACACTGACTAAATGGACGCTGACTTACACGTACACTGACTAACACTGACTAAATGGACGCTGACTAACATGTACGCTGACTAACACTGACTAAATGGACGCTGACTAACACGTACACTGACTAACACTGACTAAATGGACGCTGACTAACATGTACGCTGACTAACACTGACTAAATGGACGCTGACTAACATGTACGCTGACTAACACTGACTAAATGGACGCTGACTAACACGTACGCTGACTAACACTGACTAAATGGACTCTGACTAACACGTACGCTGACTAACACTGACTAAATGGACGCTGACTTACACGTACGCTGACTAACACTGACTAAATGGACGCTGACTTACACGTACACTGACTAACACTGACTAAATGGACGCTGACTAACATGTACGCTGACTAACACTGACTAAATGGACTCTGACTAACACGTACACTGACTAACACTGACTAAATGGACTCTGACTAACACGTACGCTGACTAACACTGACTAAATGGACGCTAATTAAACTCTTTTTAGAGTTTTATGTTTTTTTTTTTTTTTAAAAGAACAAAAAAAAAAACTGCCTTATAGACTGGGAGAGGATGGGGGGGGGGGGGCCTGATCACAGTTACACACTGTGATAAAGGGGTTAATGGGGATATTATGTGATTTTTTTACTTTATTTTCTCTTCACACGACACGGAGCTCTGATCTCCTCGACTTCGTGACTCCAACAGAGGAGATCAGAGCCTGTGATGTATTTCCTTCTAAGAAGTAAGCTCCGATTGCTAAATCTGCACTGACTAACCAATCGGAGCGATCTATAACAAGGGACCGCTTCAATTGGTCCCTTGTTGTCTGCCCGGACTTCAGGGCAGACTGACTGAGAAGTTAACCGCCGCTCCGGTGTAGCGCCATGCAGCGATTAACTTTTAAAGCACGGACGTAACTGCACGCCCAGGTGCGCGAAGTCACTGCTCACCTGGGCATTCATTTACGCCATAGTGCGGGAAGGGGTTAAATAATATGTGGGGGCTACAATTATTCAAGCCTTTCATGTCTCACAATTACCGGTGAGGCATTTCCTGAAGAGCCATGAACGAGGTGGTGTATGTGTAACACGGCACTGTCATCAAATTGGCAGCTGGAATACAAAAGAGCCCTATACAACTCTTGCTCAGGGGGTCTCTACAGTGTGGGTCTACCCCTGCTCAGTATTTTGGCAGAAACGGCATCCATTTTTGTACAAAACCCAACACTATTTTAGTAATAGCGATTAGTAATAATGTCCTTCTCCTGCACAAAGATTCTTCTTCTACACCTATATAGCACAATGGACACTACAATGGGCCGGCACTACGGGGATACTGTGAGGTGAAGCTTGCACTACCGGCACTGCTATGAGCATTATCATTATTATCATGAGGGTATGAACAGGGGAAGTTTAGGGGAAATCTGTCTGCTATACTTGATATGTAATGTATAATACAACAATGTAATATGAATCATATTGGATTTTTGTACAGCTAAGTGATAAAATTGTGAAACCCTAAGTAAAAATAAATAAAAAATAGCCATCTGGTGATCATAAAGTTTAGAGCAACTTGCCTATTACATCATAAAGTCACATACTTCGTATTTATTTATACACAAAATTTAGGTGCTTACATTTATGGGCACTTTCAAGAGTTTTTGCTCTAAAAATGTAAAAAAGTAAAAAAATAAACCTCACAATCGCACTATATAATACTTTATGCATTTGTCTATCTTAAAAGTGATGATCTAGTATAGCTTCAAATCAGACTCCCTTGTGATAATGACTTATATGCAACTTATCGACTCTTAAAGTTTTTATAAAAGTTACGTTGATTTGGACATAGTTTGCACAAAAATATTTCACCTATACGATGACTTTGACGATGAATTTTTGCACAAATTTGACCTAAAATGTGATTAGCTCCTCATCTATATCAGTCTAACATGAATTTTTTGCCCATCCCTCCTTAAGTAACTAATTCAACTTGCAGATGTTGGGGGTTTTCTTACATGAACATCTGCTTTAGATCCAGACGCATCATTTCTATTGTATAAAGGCCACAAATATTCTTCTTCAGCAATTCTTGGGTAGACTTGTATTTAGTGTCACTGTTCTGCTATGGTTGTGCCTCAGTGGATAGTTGCCCTGATTTATCAAATAAATTTCTCATTTTTTTCAGTGAAAGGCGACCTGCAAATTCAGCTTAGGAACAAATACAGACATTCATATACAATACAAAATGCATAGTTTTATTTAAGGGGTTTTCCCATATTCAATATTTATCACATATACACAAAATAGGTGATAAGTATCAGATCGGTAGGGATCCAACCGTTGGAACCCCCACGAGAACATTCTTACCTTGCCATTTCCGGCAGCCCCATATGAATGGAGCGGTAGTGCGCATGCTCGGCCATTGTTCCATTAATTTCTTTGGGGCTCCCGAAGACAGCGCTCGGCAGCCTTATAGAAATTAATGGAGCGGTGGTCGCACATGTGCACTACCGCTCCATTCATATGGGGCTGCCAGGAATGGCAAGGTAAGCCTGTTCTCGTGATCTGTGGGGGTCACCACGTTCACCATCCAGATATTTATCCCCTATCCTGTGGATAGGTGATAAATTTTGATTATGGGAAAAACCTTTTTAAAGGGAAACAGTCAGCAGTTTTGAGTCCTCAAAACTGCTGACAAAGTTACATACAATGTGAGGAGTGTAGCATAACCTTACCTATGTTGTTGGTCATGCAAGTTGCATTACTGAGAAACCTCCATTTTGATGTCCCCGATACCTCGGTCGCAAGTGCCACTCTCTGGACTCATTGATATCTCCAGTGATCTCCTTATTGGACACTAGAGCTGTCACTCTGAGCTGAGGGGAGGGGCCAACAGCATTCAGTGAAGAGAGCCCGGTGCACTAAACCTGAAGAGACCGCCTCTGTGGCACTTGCGACTGCGGCGCCAGGGGGATCAAAACAGAGATTGCTCGGTCATGCAACTTTCAACATACTGCAGGTATTTTTACGCTGCGCTCCCCACCCTGTATGTAACGCAGTCACCAGTTTTGACACAGACAAATTCACACGCTTACTAAAAAACTTCTGAAAATACGGAGCTGTTTTCAAGGGAAAACAGCTCCTGATTTTCAGCCATTTTTTTTAGCAACTTGCGTTTTTCGCTGCGTTTTTAAGGACGTATTTGGAGCTGTTTTTCTATAGAGTCAATGAAAAACGGCTACAAAAACGTCTCAAGAAGTGACATGCACTTCTTTTTCGCGGTCGTTTTTTTACGCGGCCGTTTTTCAAAACGGCCACGTAAAAAAACGGCCCGTCGGAACAGAACACCATTTTTCCCATTGAAATCAATTGGCAGATGTGTGGAGGTGTTCTGCTTCTGTTTTTTCGGCCATTTACGGCCCAAAAAACGGCCGAAAATAAGCCGTGTGCACATACCCTTATTGTGTAGGAAAGGCTTAGTGTAGGGCCTACAGGACGAATGAGTTCAAAGAACACAAACAAGAGAATCCCTGCACTAGTTATAACACAGTGTATCAGTTTTCCCCGGAGTCTCCCTTTAAGGATTAACAGATTATATAACTTCATTTCCACTTAACTGGAAGTTTAAAGGGTGGAACATTTGAAGAAATTATGTCCACAGTTCACTCCCAGGCATTGGGCTGGTCTGTATTTATTTCTCCTATTTGCCTTAGCTCTTGCAAACACTACACTACCAATGCACACATTCTAAATTATAGGAACATTTATAAATACTTCTAACACATTGTCCTATCAGATACCATTTTATCAGATTAATATATAAAATATAGGTTTTTCATTTGATCAATATTAATATGTTTCCCTTTGCTGTTTATGTCCAGTTCCTTATCCCCGGTGCGCAGATATGGCTGCAATCTTATCTGTCTGCGGATAATATCTGTCTGATATCTGTCTCACATCAGTGCCAATTGCGCAGTGACCTATTTATAAAGGTAGGAAATCTCTGTTCAGTTTTGTCTTTGAAGTCAGTGCCAGGACTCTCAGTGAACTCTGCCAGGGTGCAATAGTGCTCTGTAATCACTGTAACGCCAAAGTAAACAGGATTAATAATCGTCAACCTGGACTGTAATGTCATTTAATGATGTTCAGATGCACCACAAGGTGAGGAATTTCCAATAAAATAGTCATACTATTGTATGATATTCAATCTGGAATTATTTTGCAGTTATACTGCATAGGAAATATAAATTTTTGCATGGAGACAAAAAGTTCCTTTGACATTTTTATGTAATTTAAAGAACCTTTTCAGCAATTGTTTTAATTTTTGCCTATATAGTGCAGCATAGGCTATTACTAAAGAAAAATTTAAAGGCTCTTTTATATGCTGTCATGTCCGTGGCTTCGGGCCGTCAGGTTAACTCTCCCCTGACGGCTGCAGCCATGGGTCGGCGAGCGCTGGCCCCAGTCTCCTCCTCAGGAGACGCCAGCGCTCGCTTCCACTCACCTCGGCCGGATCCCGTAGGGTGCACACGCATGCTCGTGCCTGCTCTTAAAGGGGCAGCGCACCGGACTTTAATGAATTATCAGCCCATGAGTGCTCTGGACTATAAGAGGGGTTCAGCCCCTTGCTTCTATGCCTGAGCGTTGTTGTCGTACCCCAAGTTTGTCTATGCGATGGTCTCCTAATGTGTTCCTGTTCCAGTTCCTGTTCTAGTTCCTGTTCCTGTATCCTGTGCTATCCTGGTCATGTGTCGTGCTGAGCCAGAGTTGTGCTGTGCTGTATTCCACGCCTGTCCTGCTACTCCACGCCTGACGTCTACCTGCTGCCTAGTCCCAGCTGAGCCTGCCTTGCTACTGTCCAAGCTGCTACAGGTACCCTATACGAACTATAGACTTTAATCTGCGCCCTGTTGGCCAGCTGCCATATCACCAAGGCGGTACGGCCCAGTGGGTCCAAGAACCCTACGTGACATATGCCTTGTGTATACCTGTACTAGATAATGAGCCATTGATGGGTTGTGTGGCATCTGATATTCTTCTTTCCCTCTGATATGGTTCCCCTAATGCAGACTACTTTCCCCATGATGCTTCTGACTTTGCAAAGGGGGTGGAGTCTTATTATACCTCACTTGCTCTGTCTCCTAAGTGCAGCAAGTGATAGATCAATGACACATAACTTATATCCTCACACTGCAGTCCCAGTGTATTCCTATATGATGCATCTCCAACCTGTCTCCTTTTCCCCCTGCTTCTGATAGGTCAGTGACAGAGTACTTCTGTACTCACACTGCAGAGTCTTAGTTTATCCTATGTGATGCAGCTTCACCTTGTTTCCTCACACTCCTGCTAGTGATAGATTTGTTTCAAGCCCTTTCAAGCAGGAGACAGAGGAGATGCATCTCATAGAAATACACTATACTCTCTGCACACATCACTCACAGATAGTATAGACAGTCACTGTGAGTCAGGGGAGTTTTATAACTCTGCAGAAAATTATTTTATGGACTCACCTATTATATCACTGCACACAGCACTCAAAGATAGTATAATCTGTAAGTGTGAGTCAGGGGAGTTTTATAACTCTGCAGCTAATCATAGTATGGACTCACCTATTATATCACTGCACTACTGCTCCCTTAGATAGGGCAGATATGATCTCTTCAGCAGCACTATATGCATGGGGACATACAGTGTAACAAGGAGGGTGGAGCTGGGTGGGGAGGAGTCTCAGTGCTGCCAGGAGGGATTTTAAAGGTGATGATGTAATCCTGTACTTCACAGGAAGCCCCAGGGGAGAGCGACCTCCTGTCTACACATGGTCTATTTTGGTGGTCAGGCTGAGATCACATGACATAGCTGCCTGTAATAAAAGAGTTCAAAATGTATAGAAGCAACTGAGCTGAGAAGAAATGACACTGCTGGAATATTTTTGGTGAGTTAGGATGAAAAAAAAATTGCCGAAGTGCTTCTCTAATATAGAAAAAAATAGAGAAGCCATAATCTGAGCTTTATGTGATATAGATCATTAGATAAGACCAGTTTACAAATCAATTTTGTTAGGCTGAAATTACTCTCCGTATATTAAAGAGTTATTTCCATCACAGAAAGTGATGGCATATTGCTAGGATTTTGTAATCGGTGGTGGGCCTGACTGTTGGGACCCCCACAATCTTGTTTTTCACTGTTTTTCCCAGCACTGCGACATTCTAGTTCTCCAGTATAGCTCCATTTCAGTGAAAAACCCTTAATTTCCAGCATCGGCTGGGGTCCCAGAGGTCGGACCTTACTGATCAGAGTGATGGCATATCTTAATGATATGCCAATACTTTCTGTGTTCAAAAAATCCCTTTAAGTAAGACAAGAATCTCAATGCTGGCCCATTTATTAGATAGGTATAGCAAAGGAAGCCCCTGGACCCTGGTGCCCCTTCATCCCATAACACCCTACGATGCCTTATCAGAAGGGTTCAGAGCTTGTTACTCCCTACCCACTTCCCATCTCCTATAGTTGACAAGCATTACTCCTTGGCTCTTTTTAACATTACTTTTTTTGTCACACAACCCATAAGAGCTGGGATCCCTCTTCTTATTGGCACATTAGCAGCTGCATGACTGTCCCTATGTTATGTTCACACTATTGGCAAAGGGATTAAATTATAGCATAGGAGTATATTAGGTCAAAGTTCTCTTTAAGTTAATATTGATGAGTGGGTTTGGGGATAGCATTTTTCAAGTGGATTATGCAAAATTCAGATTTCAGATTTTATTCTTTTTAGATACAATACATTTTGAGATGCAAAAACCTAAATAGTAAATGTAACCAGATTGGAACATGATACCATACATGGAATTGCAAAACTATGAAAATATTGAAATAATGACGGAAAAAAGCAAACATGAAGAATAGTATTATAAACCAAAAACACATCCAATTTTTGCACCTCGGAGGGATATTCCAAAATTAAACACACGAAGTATAGAATGTCTAGTAAATATGTGGTGGTTAGAAAGGTAAAGGAAAACCGAAGTAGACCCCTGACCAATCCCCGGATCTCCCCAAGTAAGCAATCCAAGACACCAGGTACTACGACATCTACTTTATGTACGTTTCAGTATATCGGTCAGCTTATGTTTAACAAGTTCAACATTAATAGAAGTGAACAGCTTCACTTTGGGCTATATACTATGAGTTCCTAAGATATAAGGTATCGGTCTACCAGAGTGCTTCAGAATATGTAAGATGGCAGAGGGGACTTGGGGTGTGGAATTAGATGGTAGACCCATGTAAAAAATCTTAATGCTCTAGGACGGCTCCCCAGATATGAAACATGGTGCCCGCTTGGCCACAACCCCAAAAACATAGTGAAGAATCATTCTCTTTCGGGGGTAGAATACTATTTCTGTTTTTGAGGAGTTGTCATGGGCAGATTTCATCACTGTTATATAAGGGAGTTTACCTGTGTAGTCAGGAACTGGTAAATAATTTTGACTACCTTCTTCCTCCTGGGTACTTTATACAGATGGTCTCCAATTAGGCACATACTGCATATTGTTGAAATTTGGAGTGTCTGAACATCAAGCAATTTTTAAAAAAAATCTATGGTGTGGGTTTACCAATGTATCTATTCCCGCTAAAATTTGACACAGTACTGCCTGACTATGCTGAATACTCCATCTTACATCTCATAATGACAAGCCGTGTGACATAAGAGGGTAGATTGTTGCCTTCAAGGAGCCTACATAAAAACCATTCTCCATGGTAACAGTGGACTGTTATTAGAAGCAGCTAACCATTGATCTAGGACAGGGGTCTGAAGCACGCGGCCCGCGAGCCGCATGCGGCCCCTGGGGCTGTCATTTGCGGCCCGCGGGACACATAGCCGCTAGTATCGGCTCTGCTCCGAGACTCTGGAATTCCCTGACATCGCTGTCCACATATGAACAGCGATGTCTGGGGCTTCCCCAGAGCCAGAGTCCCGTGCAGAGCGTTAGTACAGGCTCTGCTCCTGGACTCTTTGGAATTTCTTGACATCACTGTCCATATATGGACAGTGTGGCAGGGTCTTCCCCAGAGCGGAGACCCGGGCAGAGCGCTAGTATCGGCTCTGCTCCACAACTCTGTGGAATTCCCTGACATTGGTGTCCATACATCGACAATGATGTCAGGGGCTTCCCCAGAGCAGGAGTCCCAGTGATGTCAGGAACACAGCTGGAGTCCCAGGAAGAGCCTACTTGTGCTCTGCCCGGGACTCTAGCTCTGGGGTTGCCCCTGACATCTCTGTACATATATGGACAGCGATATCAGGAGCAGAGCTGGAATCCCAGGCAGAGTGCTAGAAGCGGCTCTGCTCCGGGACTCCAGCTATGGGCAAGCCCCTGACATCACTGTGGCAGCATCTGCGGAGGGCACTGTGGCAGCATCTGTGGAGGGCACTGTGGCAGCATCTGCGGAGGGCACTGTGGCAGCATCTATGGAGGGCACTGTTGCAGCATCTATGGAGGACACTGTGGCAGCATCTACAGAGGACACTGTGGCAGCATCTGCAGAGGACACTGTGGCAGCATCTACAGAGGGCACTGTGGCAGCATCTACAGAGGGCATTGTGGCAGTATGTACAGAGGACACTATGGCATTATCTAGTGATGTGTTGCATTATCTACAGTGGGCACTGTGGCATTATCTACAGAGGGCACTGTGGCATTATCTTCAGAGGGCACTGTGGCAGCATCCACAGAGGGCACCGCGGCAGCATCCACAGAGGACTCTGTGGCAGCATCCACAGAGGGCACCGCGGCAGCATCCACAGAGGGCACCGCGGCAGCATCCACAGAGGGCACTGCGGCAGCATCCACCGAGGGCACTGCGGCAGCATCTACCGAGGGCACTGTGGCACTATCTAAAAAGGGGATGCCCAATCTTGACATGTGTGTCTGCCAAACGCTGCTAACTGAGCCGCCAGACTGCATTTAGCGACATTTAAACTGGAAAACTGGATTGTTGAAATAAGCAAATTTTAAACCTAGCGGTATTATTATAGTAATGTAGTATTATTATTATTATTATTATTATTATTATTATTATTATAGTAATGTAGTGTTATAGTAGATCAAATAACTAATTGATTAACAATAATTTTGTATTGTATCAAATTTGAAAGTAATGCGGCCCGTCAACTTCCCATTTTTTCTATATGCGGCCCACTTACCCGGCCGAGTTTGAGACACCTGATCTAGGATAAGACAGCTTGTTAAACTCATGGGTGAATTCACAAGCTTTAGGGTATGTTCACACGCAGAGTTTTCAGGCGTATTTCGGGACGTAAACGCCTCGAAATATGCCTGAAAAAACGGTAGCTGAACGCCTACAAACATCTGCCCGTTGAAATTGTTACAGCTGAAGCCGCAGACTGCCGCCGTCCCCCACCATCGAACGGCCACGACCGCATACTCTTGGCCTCCTGCCATTGTCTCCCTCCTTGGAGACTCCAGCTCGTGTGGCCATGCTTCCCTGGACTGTTAGCTAAGGTGCGTGCGCCCGTCCCTGGCCTTCAACTGCCGGCGTGTGCCTACTAAAGGTTCCCTAACCAATCCTCAGATCACCCTGGACTATAAAAAGGGCTCCGCCCTTACACTTCTTGCCTGAGCGTTGTTGTTGTCTACCCATGTTCGTATTGCAAATGGTCCCTAAGTTGTATCCTGCTCCCTGTATCCTGTTGCTGTTTTGTTTCCCGTACCTAAGCCTTTAGTTGGAGTCGTGTGTATCATCTGCCACCTCTGCTATCATCTGCCTCGCCTGGTGTCATCTACCACGTCTACTGTCATCTTCCACATCTGCTGTCATCTGTCACGTCTGCTGTCATTTGCCATGTCTGCTGTCATTTGTCACGTCTGCTGTCATCTGCCACATCTGCTGTCATCTCCAACGTGTCCTGTCATCTACCACGTCTGCTGTCATCTGCCACGTCTGGCGTCATCCGCCATGTCTGGCGTCATCTGCCGTGTTCAGCTCCATCCGTGTCAAAGCGTCTGCTAGTGTCTGTACTCTTAAAGGTACTCTTGTGCTAAGCATAATCCTTATATAGACTGTTATTGGGCCAGCTGCCTCCCAGCTATGGTGGAGCTGCCTAGTTGGTCCACATACCCCTAGATTGTGACAAAAATCAATGGGGAAAATGACGTTATGCTCAGGCGTTTTAAAAAACATGCGTATATTAACGCTGCGTAAAAAGGAGCATGTCACTTCCACTTCTTGAGCCGTTTCTGGAGCTGTTTTTCATATGCTCAATTGAAAAAATTCACCCTGTTGTAAACATTTGCCAATTGAGGCAGCTGATCTTTTATATGGTATTTAAAGGGGTAGTGTAGTTAAAAAAAAAAATAAAAAAAAAAATCATATACCCTATAAGGGAATTCTGAGTTAATAGATGACGGGGTCCTCATCTCTTGGCCAAGAGTGGTTAAAAAACATTGTCTCTTGTACTGCAGGACCTGTCCTGCATTACACGAGTAACCCATTGATATGAATGGCCACTGCGTAATGCTTGATTTCCCCTCTGATGGCGCTGTAGGGAAATTGGACACAGGTTTCTTCAAAGAAAACAGCTGATCGCTGGGGTCCCATCAGGGGGATACTTTGTGAAATACTTATTGTCGAGGGACCCTTCTAACTAGTAGGAATACTAGTTGGTGGATGCATAAATACATGGCCTATCTAGGTATAAACCGTAGTAATATCTGTTGTTGTCTCCTTAGACAAATTGGCAAATGCAAATTTGAAAATGTGCATTGGAATAGTTTATAAATGCGAAAAGAATCTAGGAAAAATCATGGACAGATCATTTTGGGAATAGAAAAATTTAACCCATTGATTCCTTAGTCTCTATTGTATATAGTTCTGTGGAGAGCAGTTATAAAGAATGGTTTAACACAATAAAGGGAGAATCCATGGAGATAAAAATTGATGGCCTATTTTCAGTTCTGAATGGGAGAAGGCTGTAATCATGTGAACCACTGCTAAAAGTGTGTCGGCTTTTGACAGTATGCAGTAGTGGAAGGAATGAAGCGGAATCATCGCTCGCAAGACCGCTGCGACTCCTTCAAAATAACTGATCGGCAGGGGTACCAAGAGTCGGACACGCAACGAGCAGATATTGATGCCCTATCGAGAGGATAGGCCATCAATTTTATCTCTCCAGATAAGTCCTTTAATAATTGACTTGGATATAATTAAATAGGTAGATAGTAAATAAGAATAAATATATATATATATAATTATTTTTTTTTCTTTACATTTTTTGTTTTGTCACAGACAACTCTTTCATTTGGGAGCTGCCACACTGCGGATCCAGCTCCTGACACACGCACTGATTTTGCTGGGTAAAGCCTTTGCCACCAGTGCTTTCCCCTGCAAATGGAATATTATATGGCGGCCATGTAGATAAATGACCCTCGTGTCCGCCAGATTGTTATCTGCTCTTACAGGACGGAGTACCCCCCTATACGTGCTTATTCCCTAATAGGGCATATGGACAAGGGTTGTCTTTAGAAATTGTAAATTGTTAAGGATTAAGACTCTGTTAATCAGCCTTAATTATACCAAACAATTACGGCGTTGTAGATTTATATTTTTTACTTGCTCACTGAATAAATGTAGTAATAAAAACGTAAAACCCTAACACATTTTTAAAAACTTGGAATTTGATATGCCTCAGAGGAAGCTATATTTTCCTGTGAACTCTTCATTAAAACTTTACAGGCTGCTACTGGCTGTTATTTTGTCCATGGAGCCTTTTATCCTTTGCACCGTTTCCAAAAAGATCATTTTCAAGTATACGCAGGGCATATTCTTGGTGTAGTAAAATCTAAAAATATTCATTATAACTTAATATTGTTCCAAAAAAAAATGGCTTTATGATCACTTGTCTACATATATATATATATATATTACCTAGAAGAATTTATGGTAATTTAGCAATTTTTAGAAATGGAAATTTGCAATGCTTAAAAAATTCATTTGGAGACCTCTACTCTCTTCGTTTTTTGTATTAATCTCGTAAAGAGGGTTATTGAAATAGAGACAAAAGAGAAAAAAAACAACATATGGACGGTGGTTATTAAAAGTTTCGTCTGATTTAGAAAACACATTTGTATATACTTGACTATGCCTATATACATTTCTGAGTTAAAAGAAAGGGGGTCCTCCATTCAGGGCCACCATTTATTAACCATAGTGGACAGTGACTTTAAAGGGCATTACATGGACAGTCCATTGATTTCAATAAGCACAGTGTAATGCTCCATTTCTCCTGTGGCGGCACTGTAATAACTTGCCCGGTCCAACTACACATTACAGCTGATCACTGGGGATCACTGAGGATCTCAGCAAGCACCTAAACTGTCAATTAAAAGAAAAAAATGTTATGTTCCTGACACAAAATATACTGAATACAGTAAAGCAGGATTCTAGAGGTCAGCTTTATTTTTAATATCTATTGTGAATGTTTTTAAAAAAAAAATTAAACCTAGTTCTTAGCATTAGCATGATTTTGGAAAGTCTCCATTCAGCTCCCATATTGACACCTTTTAAATAGGCAATTTTTTACATGAACAGGAATATTACACTAGAACAATCCCTGTCCATATAACCCCTCCCTACTAGCCAGAATAGAAAGCGACTGTAATGAGGCCATTCATTTGAATAAATCCCATGTAATATAACATTTCTCCTGCAGTGGCCACTGCAGGAGAAATGGGTGTTCACCCACAGCTTTCCCCCGGACAATCATCTGTCATCGCTGGGGGTTTCAGCTGGGTTGTCCCAATAGAACAATCCCTCTAATGACGTTTTGTAAGGAAAATCATTTTCATTCCTAAAAGGACTTTATATATGTATCATTTGTATACGATTTTTGGGAATTGTACATACAAAAAAATAAAATTAAAATTTAACTTTTCCAAATCACCTAATGTGTCCCTTAAATATCATGTTAATATTTTGAGTGAAGCTTAGACTGCAGATTAATTTTGTTGAGCTTTTTTTCCCTTTACTAACTTTTTATTATTATTATAATTTTTTTTGCAAATAGGCTAGAAACTTGAAACATAAGTTACCATAGCCCCCTGTTACAAGGAAATAGTCATGCATTTGTGATATCAAAATCAAAACTAATATTGGTCTAATAAGACCAAATAGCTCTGACCCAGCACCAACATCACGGTGATCGTGTGATCAGCCATGTGGTCATTGGCAGTACTACAGTAAGTGGCTCTACTTTCCTTTGCTACATTTACGGTATTTTAACGATATACAGTACAGTTATATTTTCTTGACTACGCGTTACGGGATGGGCTTGATCCCTTCCTTGGATAAATATCTCACTTTGTGGAGCGCGACTTGTGTGTTTTATCTTTTTACTACCTTTATGGCACTCACTGGGCACTGTGTATATAGCATTGAAGACGATAGTAGGAGCTAGGTGCCTAGATGGGAAGAATACAAACCTAACATTGGACTTTTTGATAGCTCGCTCATCATTTTTCTACTTAGCTCACTGACTACGTCTCCTCTTTAATAAAAACAATAATCTGCTTCTGTACAAAGTGCAGGTTCTGCACGAAATCTGTGACCAATTGGCAGAATACAATAACTTTGAATAGGATTTTGGCCTTGATTTTCTATCACATGTATAATAAACTCCAGTTTTATAATCTTTGTATATTCACAAATAATTTCTTTGAAGCATTGTGCTATTTCTGCAATAAATACCTCCCCAGAAATGGGCTAAAAGACAACGATAATTAGTTCCACAAATGCCAAGTTTCGCTGTCTGTTTTATATAGCTTTTATTACCCATTAAAATGATACTCATTTCTGTTTATAAGCCAGATGCTTCCAATTTTCTTTATCTTATCCAATTCCCTTAGTATTTATTTTACTTTTTGCTGCTTATTATATTCATTCTTCTTAGAGTTACGGTTGTTAAAAAAAAAAAGATACAGACTCTGGTAGCAGTGATCAAAACGGACCCCTCATTATGGTGCTGGTTTTACCACCCAATAAAGAAAATGTTGTTTGTTTCTTCCTTTACGTTCTTTCCATGAGCTTTGTAGCAATTCCCTTCCCCCTTGTTATCCTGCACAGGCCTTCACTAACCCAGAAGAAAAGGCTATAAGACCAAACAGGCCTGGACCACACCCTTCAAGGGGCCCTTAAAGGACCAGTGTCACGAAAAAAAATTTTTTAGACCAATTTGCTTTTAGTGTTTTATTAAACATTTTTTTATTTGTGTTTTACTTTTTTTTATTTTTTCACTTTTTCTTGTCCATGGGGGCTGCCATTTTTTTTTTCCATCTCTGTATGTGTCGATTAACGACACATACAGACATGGAATACGGCACATACAGTCCCATAGTGAATGCGAACGGGGCCCGTTCCATCCACTATGCTGTACGCTGTCTGTGTGGGAACGGCGCATGCGCCGCTCCCACACAGTCCAAATAGAACTGTGCGACATCTGGCGCCATTTTCTTGTGGACCGGAAGTCGCGGCCGGACAGTAAGATTACTACTTCCGGTCGCGGCTTCCGAACTTGTGCACTTGGAGCGGAGGTAGCAGACGGAGCGGACGGACCAGAGGGAGCGGCGGCGGCAGGAACAGGTAAGTTAGGTCTGTGTATGTACGTGTTTTACTGTGTGTTTACTACTGTATGTTAACCTACTACACTGTGTGTTAGCTCAAAAAATGGCGACACACAGTGTAGGAGGTTTGACCGTTCAATCCCCTCGTTTCTCCCGGCACTAGCCAGGATAAAGGAGGGGGGATTCTGAGGGCTCACTAGAGCGAGTGAGTTTTCTCAAATTTTGCAGCATAAAGCAATGTGGTTGCTTTACCACATGCAATACTGCAATTTTGGGAATTGCTCCATCTAGTGACCAGTGCTGGGAAATATTATAAATTAGAATCTAATTTATAATATTTCCTGACTCGTGAAAAAAATAAAAAAATTAGAACAATGTTTAATCACCTACACACTAACTGTTTAACTAAAAAAAAAAAAATGTTTTTCTAGCGACACATTCCCTTTAACAATGGGCTTCCTCTATGGTAAGTACACCTTTAAGTGTTGTTCTACTATTCTGTACCTTACAATAGTTTGTCTCAGTATATGTACCCCCTTTTAGGTAAATTCATTAGGTATGTTCATCTTTTTCTCACTGGTGGTATAGTAATCTGTATTTCATAATTATTTTTCCCTTGCTGTAATAAATATCAGATGTGTATGAACTGACTTCCTAGTGAGCTTGTGATCAACTTGTGTTTATACATAGCAGCCAATCTGAGGAGGCAGAGCTGCACTGGGGACGGAGAGAGCAGTAGTCAGAACCAATGATGAGACAGGAGGTGTGTCTCAGACTACCGCAGTCTCCCTGTAGGCACTGTAGCGAAACAGTAGTCACAGATCAGAGCTTTGCCCTAATGGAGCAGCTAAGCAACAAGCACTGGGGAAAATACATTTCTGGTAAGCATGACATATAGGGACTATTATATAACAATAGGGAGAAATGATGATGTTTAAATGTTTAGTAAATTACATTTTGCTTGCCATAGGAATTGACAAGAATGCCATTGTAATTTTTTTTCTTGTAATCATCTACTAGATGACCACTTTATTAAGTGACCTACATAGTCAAACACGGTTTTCTACTTCTGTCTTCACTATGAATCTTACAGTTAGCAGTCTTTCCTATTGTCATGACAGTTCCATAGTTCCTGTAGCTAACTAACTTTAAAAGGGTATTTAGATCTTCTTTATTTTTAGCTACAGGTATATGTGTAGTGTCTTTGACATGCTGAGGGTTTCCATCTATCTTGAAAGTCTTACTTCTCTCATTGTGAGTTTAGCGTAAGGCCTCATGCACACTTCCGCTGACCGTCGTACGGCCGTTAATGACAGATCTGTGAAACACGGACCGCACATGGATGGCTTCCGTGTGCAGTCCGTTGTTTCACAGACCAAACCAGTGAAAAGGCCAAGACAGTTCCGTCAAAAACTGACAGGAGTAGGAACTTTCCTATTTTTGACGGAACGGCCACACGGTTCCATTAAAACAACGGGAGTTTGCATGGCCCCATTGAAATGAATGCGTCAGTGTGATATCTGTTAAAAAAATGGATTATACTCTGAAGAAAAAAACTGAAGTGGGCATGAGGCCTAAGGCTGGGACTACACACAGACTTTAGTCCCACCACAGTTACACAAAAAATACATGTACTGTAAGTGACAAAGTTATGGGGGGGGGGGGAGTCAAGTTCAAGTCAAATGTCTATGATTGCCGTTCAACAAAAGTTGGTAGTCCCAGCCTAAAGGTTGGCTTAGTAGGGTGACCTTGATAAAGCTAGCCACATGCAAAAACTGTCAGACCAAAAAATTACCTTGCCAGCGGTTTTCAACCCCATCGCAAAATGTTGATCACTATGGACTTAGGATGAGAGGTACCTGACACCTCTGGTAATGCTCGTCTCAGAGGAAACAATAGAAAATCTTCAACAAGTTGCTCGGAATATGGTTTTTACACTTGTCCGGCAAGAATCAACGGAGTCTGCCAGAATCCATATACAATATATTGCCAGAAGACCCCACCAAAATGGCCAATCTGGAATCAATGTGTTCCATTTTTTTGTTGACAATGACTTCCATACACAGATTTTTTTATAAGGAACTCAAATATCCATGGTACATCCGCAGCAATATACAGTATTCTGTTTTTCTGCCTTCCTGGGCTATCTTGTACGTATAGTAATTTTTTATCATTGTTAATCTCCAGCCTGCGTTGAGTGATCTTTAACATAGTTTATTGGCTTTTAATATGTGGGAAATACAGAAAAGCAACTCATATATGCAAAACGGTCTATTTGAACATGTGTCTCAGCAAGCCTGGCAGAGTTATAACTATTTCCTTATATATTACCTTGTTACAATGCCAAACATATAAAATCAGGCAGATATAAGTCATGATTTCGTTCACTTACTCATAAATGCAAACGATTTCTACATCTCTTGTACATCAGTCATATAATGGGACTGCCCAAAAAAGTCTCCAGATGGATCTCTTGCTTCACCTTTGGCTCTTATCAAATTGAAATTGAGATCTTTTTGTCTTGGTCTTCTTTAAAAAAAAAATCATGGTCAACTTTTTGTGGATCGTTCATTCAAACCATGGAGAATAATTGGAAGACATGGTCCAAGTGTTATAACTATCCAAGACTGGAAAACTCTTTTGTTTCCCGGGATGGACCAGGGTTACTTATCCCCTTTCCCACCCCCAATGTCTCAATGTTGTTTCATAATAGTTGTTTTTCCATAGTAAAGTGTGGAGGTTTCTATTTTACTATGGACCGCTACATGTTGATGCAGATCTGGGTACAGTGAGGGGTCCGGACTCAGTGACTCCGCATTGCTTTTAGGAATACTTGACCTAAGAGAGTATTTCATAAATGGTTGTTCACACACAACCTTAACATTTCTGGCTACAGGCTGGAGGAGCTTAATGTCTTCCTACACCCATTAGCCGTCTTAAGAATGGAATGTTCAGTCTGTGATTTCGTTTTCTAGCAGACATCACACTAACGTCTAAATTCTACTAAATACTTTGTTACGTTGTGTATTGGGAGAACCAAAGACGGCACTTGTCTCCACATGTTGGGATTGTAAATCATATTCGTGTTTAGTATCTTGGAAGGAACAATGTACAGATGTAGAACTCGCTGCTCATCACATGCTCTCTTGTTCGGAGCACAAAACACAGTAATCCTATGCACTGAGATACACTATATGGACAAAAGTATTGGGACACAGCTCTTAATCATTGAGTTCAGGTGTTTTATTCAGTCCCATTACCACTGATGTATAAAATTCAGCACTCTCCGTGCAGTCGCCTTTACAGACATTTGTGATAGAATGGGTCGTTGTAAAGAGATCACTGAATTCCAGCGCGGTCCTGTAATAGGACGCCACCGATGTAACAAGTCAGTTTGTGATATTTCTTCCGTCCAAGTTATTCCACCATCAACTGTGAATGATATTATTGTAAATTGGAAGCGTTTAGAAACCACAGCAACTCAGCCATGAAGTGGAGACCACGTAAAGTTACAGAGCCGAGTACTGAGGCGCATAGTGTATAAAAGTCGCCAACGCTCTGCTGACTCAATAATTGCAGCTCTCCAAACCTCCTCTGTCATTAATATCAGTACAAAAACTATATCTGGGAGCTTCATGACATGGAGGTCGAGCAGCTGCATGCCAGCCTCATATCACTAAGCACAATGCCAAGCTTCAGATGAAGTTATAAGTTGGCACAATGCAGTTACCTGCCTTACTGCATTGTGCCAATTGTAAGTAACGTTTGTAAAGTTTGGTGGAGGGGGGATAATGCTATGGGGTTGTTTTTCAAGGGTCCTTAGTTCCAGTGAAGGGAAATCTTAATGCTTCAGGATACCAAGAAATTTTGGACAATTGTAGCTTCCAACTTTGTGGGAACAGTTTGGGGTTCTGCTTTTTTCTGTTACAGTATGACTGTTCCCCAGTGCACAAGGTCCATAAAGACATGGTTGGTTGGGTGAGTTTGGTGTGGAAGAACTTGACTGGCCACACAGAGTCCTGACCTCAACCCCATCCAACACCTTTTGGATGAACTAGAATGAAGATTATGAGCCAGACCCCCTCCTCCAACATTAGTGTCTGACCTCACAAATGTTCTTCTGGATGAATGGGAAAAAATTACCACAGACAAACTCCAAAATCTTGTAGAAGTGGAAGCTGTTTTAGCTGCAAAGGGGGGGACCAACTCCATTATTACAAGGAAATACAAGAAGACCCTTGGTAGTTGGCGGACACAAACGTAATATCTACACTACCGTTCAAAAGTTTGGGGTCACCCAGGCAATTTTGTGTTTTCCATGAAAACTCACACTTATATTTATCAAATGAGTTGCAAAATGACTAGAAAATATAGTCAAGACATTGACAAGGTTAGAAATAATGATTTTTATTTGAAATAATAATTTTCTACTTCAAACTTTGCTTTGGTCTTGGAATGCTCCATTTGCAGCAATTCCAGCATTGCAGACCTTTGGCATTCTAGCTGTTAATTTGCTGAGGTAATCGGGAGAAATTTCACCCCATGCTTCCAGAAGCCCCTCCCACAAGTTGGATTGGCTTGATGGGCACTTCTTGCGTACCATACAGTCAAGTTGCTCCCACAACAGCTCTATGGGGTTGAGATCTGGTGACTGCGCTGGCCACTCCATTACAGATACCAGCTGCCTGCTTCTTCCCTAAATAGTTCTTGCATAATTTGGAGGTGTGCTTTGGGTCATTGTCCTGTTGTAGGATGAAATTGGCTCCAATCAAGCGCTGTCCACAGGGTATGGCATGGCGTTGCAAAATGGAGTGATAGACTTCCTTATTCAAAATCCCTTTTACCTTGTACAAATCTCCCACTTTACCAGCACCAAAGCAACCCCAGACCATCACATTACCTCCACCATGCTTGACAGATAGCGTCAGGCACTCTTCCAGTATCTTTTCAGTTGTTCTGCATCTCACAAATGTTCTTCTGTGTGATCCAAACACCTCAAACTTCGATTCGTCTGTCCATAACACTTTTTTCCAACCTTCCTCTGTCCAATATCTGTGTGCTTTTGCCCATATTAATCTTTTCCTTTTATTAGCCAGTCTCAGATATGACTTTTTCTTTGCCACTCTGCCCTGAAGGCCAGCATCCCGGAGTCGCCTCTTCACTGTAGACGTTGAAACTGGCGTTTTGCGGTTACTATTTAATGAAACTGCCAGTTGAGGACCTGTGAGGCGTCTATTTCTCAGACTAGAGACTCTAATGTACTTATCTTGTTGCTCAGTTGTGCAGCGGGGCCTCCCACTTCTCTTTCTACTCTGGTTAGAGCCTGTTTGTGCTGTCCCCTGAAGGGAGTAGTATACACCGTTGTAGGAAATCTTCAGTTTCTTGGCAATTTCTCGCATGGAATAGCCTTCATTTCTAAGAACAAGAATAGACTGTCGAGTTTCACATTAAAGCTCTCTTTTTCTAGCCATTTTGAGAGTTTAATCGAACCCACAAATGTAATGCTCCAGATTCTCAACTAGCTCAAAGGAAGGTCAGTTTTATAGCTCCTCTAAACAGCAAAACTGTTTACAGCGGTGCTAACATAATTGCACAAGGGTTTTCAAGTGTTTTCTAATCATCCATTAGCCTTCTAACACAGTTAGCAAACACAATGTACCATTAGAACACTGGAGTGATGGTTGCTGTAAATGGGCCTCTATACACCTATGTAGATATTGCATTAAAAACCAGATGTTTGCAGCTAGAATAGTCATTTACCACATTAACAATGTATAGAGTGTATTTCTGATTAATTTAATGTTATCTTCATTGAAAAAAACTGGGCTTTTCTTTTGAACGGCAGTGTATATATTACTCCTGCCGTCTCCTGAGGAGGAGATGCGGGCCAGCGCTTACAGATCCATGGCTGCGGCCGTCGGGAGGTAAGAAATCCAGACGGTCCGTGTCCATGGGTGTTACAATGAGCCACTGTTACAGAGTTACGTAGGTTGAAAAAAGACTCAGGTCCATCAAGTCCAACTTTTCTCAATCCATTACCCATCTTTCATTGTTTGATTAATTATAACCCTCAATGCCATTCCTACTCACCCCTCGACGGCCGCAGCCATGACTCTGAGTGCTGGCTGGCATCATCGTACCTAGGAGACGCCAGCACTCACTTCCGCGTTGCTTCACTGGGTGCCGTAGGGTGCCCAGCTTTAAAGGGCCAATTCGCGCACATGAAAATAATCTCTTACTAGCCCATGATCACCCTGGACTATAAAAGGGTCTCTGCCCTTTCACTCATTGCCTGAGCGTGGTTGTATTTACCCATGTTAAGTCTTAGAAATTGTCCCTTTGTGTTATCCTGTTCCCGTTGTTCACATGCCCTGCTACCTGTATCCCGTGCTATATTTGTTCCTGTGCCTTAGAGTGTTGGAGTCGTGTTGTGCCACCTGTCACGCCTGCTGATATACACCATGTGTCTGGTGTCTGCAAGTTCATCTGTGCCGAGCCTCCATTACTGTCTGGACTATTAAAGGTACTCTTTCATTAGGACTGTTGTTTGGCCAGCTGCTACTCCACTACTGTGGTGCGGCCTAGTGGGTCCACATACCCACGGATCATGACATAATCTAGCCTTTTATAAATGCTGACATAGTATCTGCCATCTGGGGTAGGGCATTCCATAGTTTGACTTCTCTAACTCTAAAGAACCCTTTCCTATATTGATGTCTGAAACGTCTTTCTTCCACACGCAATGTATGTCCCCTGGTCCTTTGTAAAGTCCTTGGAAAGAACAGATTATGTGCCAGTTCTCTGTATTGCTCACACATACTTATACATGTTAATAAGATCACCTCTAAGACGTCTTTTTTCCAAGCTGAACAAGCACAATTTCTAGTCAAGTCTAATCTAGTCGCCTGCTTTTGAACCCTCTCAAGTCTTCCTATAGCTGTTTTAAAATTTGGAGCCCAAAACTGAATTCCATATTCAAGATGTGGCCTTATTATTTGGAAGATACCTAGTTGTAATAAAGGATCCATGACCAGTGGGTGGTACTAGAGTGTGTGCCCAGATGACTGCAAATCTTATTTCCCATTACTGACATCTGCACATATATGTTCCCTAGAAAGAGTCTGTCCCTTTCCAAAATCTAAATTTATATTTATATGTAGAGCCTTCTTGATGGACAACCCCTCTCCATATTCCCTATTAGATAATATGGACATTTTAGAGGGTGGTCAGACTCTGTTAACCAAAGCAAAGAGCCGATTCACAGAACATATCCCCCTCTGGAAAACTCAATGCAGCCACATTTTACATGGTCATTTATAAATTTGAATGGGTGCCATGACATACCATATTTCCCCAGCAGAGGCAACAGCTCATCTCTAGGAGCTTTAGCAGCTGGACCCATGGGCAGGACTCGGCGGCTGCATTTTAAAATGGAGTTATCCAGTGGGACAACACATTTAAAGTGTATTTCCAATTAATGCTATAAAGCGTTGTGTCCATTATTATTTCCCATACCCTACAACATTTCACCAAATTCAGTGCAAGACCTAAGGAGGGCAGGGACTATGCATTTTTATGATGCCTGGGAGACACTGTGACAGAATTATACAGTATCTTCTAAAATTTGTCGTAACATAGTTACTTCTTCGGCCAAACTACAAGAGGACGAAGGGGTCAGTAGCATAAGTGGCTACCATAGTAATATGCACTAGTGCAGGACCATAGACACCATCGATGTTGAGATGGTTTGTGAGTGTCTGGCTAATGTCCCAAAATTGAGGTAGGTATTCTATTGCTATTATGGCCCTAGTTGCTTTATCATTATAATTTCTATTAAATTTTCCAAGTTGTATAGCAGGAACATTTTCAAAATCAGAATGTAGATATGTGTGTGAATGAAGAACCGGATAAAACCGCACATAAACAATAAAAATGTAATGATATCATTAATATCGTAATGTAATAATGTAACACTGTTGCTATGATTCTAGAATAAGTCTTACATACTCTCAATACATAGCTTAGAGTATGACTGGTTGCCAACATGGGAGTTGCGTATTTACATTCGCTGTAGATCTAAAGATTGTTTTTGATATGGTAAATTACCATTTCATGCCTATTACCATTTCTAGCTTCCCTCTGGTTACTCATTATGCAGTAGGCTAATTCTATAGCTCTTTGATCATGCAGGGCGACCCAGAACATTAATGCCATGTCTAATTGTATAACTATTAATATTAAATCTATGCGCCATTACGTAAATAATATTACTGTACTTAGATTTAGGAAAGCAAAAAATTAATGCACCCTACCTGTATTTCATTTACTGTGTATTGAGAGACATTCATTTGTCTGTTCTGTCAATTTTATTACTTGAACTCTATTCAAAGATTTTTATTCTTTGTACATCTTTTTGGGCTATTAGCAGGGCCAAAACAATTGGCAGGAGCCCCATCCCACCTCTGGTACCCATATCCCACCTCTGATACGCATTTCGCACTTAAACCACTATAGCAGCCACAAATAGAGGAGGTGGCTGCACATGCCTGTGGCCCTTTCCACTAACGATTATGGGAGTTATGGAGACAGCCAAGCAAGTCATCCCCTTAGACTTAAAGGGTACCTAAACTTTTAAAAAACTTTTCACATGTCATAGTGAGAAGTTTTGATCGTCGGGTACTGAGCACTCAGACCCCCACGATCTCTAAAACGGAATGCCGAGCGAGCAGAGCACGGGCTCAATAGAAAGTCTATGAGTCTGTACACAACTCGTTTCCGAGGAAAGCCGATTAGAAATGAAGCGGCACTGAGCACTCACCTGAGCACTCACCTGAGCACTTCTGCTACTTCACTTTAGCGATCGGACCCCCACCGTTCAGAACTTCTGACATGTCACTATGACGTGTCAAAAGTTTTTTAAAAGCTTAGTTACCCTCTAAATTAAAACACAGCAACTGTAAAGAAGGTGCGGCGGGAAACGGAAGACATCAGCCGTGGTGGAAGAGGGTTTTAATTAGGTACGTACCGTATCTTAGAGAGTGCTTTTAATTATTTATTTTCAAATATACACTTATTTAATCCCTAGAAAGCCTTTTTAACTGTATAATTGTTTAACCCCTTCCCGACATTTGTCGTAAGTATACGTCATGGAAAGCCAGTGCTTCCCGCAAAATGTCGTATACTTACGACAAATGCATCGCACCGGCTCAGAAGCTGAGTCTGTGCCACCATCCCCGGGTGTCAGCTGTATCTTCCAGCTGACATCCTGCTGTAATGGCAGGGACCGAAGTTAGCTTCGATCCCTGCCATTAACCCCTTAAATGCAGCCGTCAAAAGCGATCGCTGCATTTAAGGTGTTTGCAGCTCATCGACACCCCAGCAATGAAATCGCCGGGCTGTCGGTGGCTGCAATGGCAACCGGATGCCTAATACTGGCCTCCCGTTGTGCCTAGCATGAAAAACTTTCAGCCCACGCCCAGAGGCGGGTCCTAAAGGCTTCCGTGGACACCGGCAAGATAGCGCCGGCTCAGGAGCTGAGCCGGCACCATCAGTGGTGGATGTCAGCTGTATGCTACAGATGACATCCACCTATAACGACAGGAACCGGAGCTAGCTCCGATTCCTGCCATTAACCCCTCAGATGCAGCGATCGGATGTGATTGCTGCATCTTTGTGGTAGTTAGCAGATCGGCAGCTGTGCCCTGCAATCGCACGACTGCCGACTGTTATTATGGCAACAGGAGACCTAACAATGGCCTCCTATCTGCCATTATGGAAGCCGATTAGACTCCACCCAGAGGCGAAGCCTAATCGGCTTGCTGTCAGTGAATGACTGACAGATCTAATACATTGCACTACATAGGTAGTGCAATGTATTAGAAAAAAAATCTGACAGTTGGACCTTCAAGTCCCCTAGTGGGACTAAAGAAAAGTTGATAAAAAAAGTTGTAAAAAATATAATGAAAGTTTCAAGTAATAAAATAAAACACAATCACCCTTTTTCCCTTATCAAGACAATATTACTGAAAATAATAAATAAACCATACATATTTTGTATTGCCGCGACCGTAACGGCCTAAACTATAAAAATATTATGTTATTTATTCCACGTGGTGAACGGCGTAAAAAAAAAAAGGAAAAAACAAAGCCAGAATTTCAGTTTTTTGGTCACTTTGCCCTACAAAAATTGAAATAAAAAGTGATCAAAAAGTCGCATGTATCAAAAAATGGTACCTATGAAAACTATAGCTCGTCTCGCAAAACAAAAGCCCCCATACAGCTCCATCGACTAAAAAATTTAAAAGTTATGGTTCTCACAACTTGGCAACAGAAAAAATACATTATTTTTCCAAAATGGGGCCACTTGTGGGGGGTTTTCCACTGTTTTGGTCCCTCAGGGGCTTTGCAAATGCGACATGGCATCCGCAAACCATTACTGCTAAATTTGAGCTCCAAAAGCCAAATGGTGCTCATTCTCTTCTAAGCCCCGCTGCGTGTCCAAACAGCCATTTATGACCACATGTTGAGTACTGTTTTACTCGGGAGAAATTGTTTTACAAATGTTGTGGAGCTTTTTCTCCTTTAGTCCTTGTGGAAATGAGAAAAAATTAGCTAAACATACATTTTCTTTGAAAGAATGTAGATTTCCATTTTCACGGCCTAATTCAAATAATTTCTGCAATAAACCTGTAGGGTCAAAATGCTCACTATACCCCTAGATAATTTCCTTACAGGGTGTAGTTTCCCAAATAGGGTCACTTTTGTGGGATTTCCACTATTTTGGCACCGCAAGAGCCCTTCATACCTAACATGGTGCCCAAAATATATTCTAATAAAAAGGAGGCCCCAAAATCCTCTAGGCGCTCCTTTGCTTCTGAGGCCAGTGCTTCAGTCCATTAGCAAACTAGAGCCACATGTGGGATATTTCCTAAAACTGCAGAATCTGGGCAATAAATATTGAGTTGCGTTTCTCTGGTAAAACTTTGTGTAAACAAAAAAAAGGGATTAAAAATGAATTTCTGCAACAACAAAAGCATTTTATTTTTAAATTTCACCTCTACATTGGTTTAAGAAACTTTCTAAATGCTGCTTTGAATACTTTGAGGGGTGAAGTTTTTAAAATGGAGTGACTTTTTGGGGGTTTCTAATATATAAGGCCCTCAAAGCCACTTCACAACTGAACTGGCCCCTGCAAAAATAGCCTTTTGAAATTTTCTTGAAAATGTGAGAAATTGCTGCTAAAGTTCAAAGCCTTGTAACGTCCTAGAAAAATAAAAGGATGATCAAAAAATGATATAAATCTAAGGTAGACATATGGGGGATGTTAATTAGTGACTATTTTGTGTGGTATAACTGCCTCTCTTACAAGCAGATACATTTAAATTGAGAAAAATGCAAATTTTTGCAATTTTTCCCTAAATTTGGGTGTTTTTCACAATTAAATACTGAATGTATCGAGCAAATTTTGCCAGTAACATAAAGCCCAATGTGTCATGAGAAAACAATCTCAGAATTGCTTGGATAGGTTAAAGCATTCCGTAGTTATTACCACATAAAGTGAAACATGTCAGATTTGAAAAATGAGGCTCTGTCAGGAAGGTCAAAAGTGGCAAAAGAGGGAAGGGGTTAAATGAGTGAGGGAATTCTATAAGAAAGGGGAGTTACGAGAGAAGTCTTACATATATGAGACTAGGAGAAGGTTATAATAGTGGTAGGAAGAAAGTTGTCATTGACAGCAGAAATTTAGGTTCAAGCAGAATTTGATAGGGCATTGTAGGTTAGGGTGAGGATATTGAATTAGATTTTTTGTGTAATGGACAGGTGGTGAAGGGACTGACAAAGGGGGCAGTATTTGAGGAATGGGAGCAAAGCTAGATGGGTTTCACAGCAGAATTAATGATCGATTCAAACGGTGTTGGTCTGATTTTTTTGGCCAGATGTTCGGAGAAGGAGACTAGCCAGGATATTATAATTGCGTGTTCTAGCATTTTGTTATTTCCCTTTGTGAGAATGGAACAGATATAGAAAATATTTTTGAGTTAAAGATGGCAGGAGGTAGTGAGAGATCTGAGGTCTAAATATGAGGGTTGAGTTAACTGTTACCCCTAGGCAATAAGCTTGTGTGGAGAGGGATAGGGGGATGTTAACAGATAAGTATATTTTAGGGGTAAAAGCCAATTGTGATGGGGGAAGGCTAACAAGCCTAGAAAGCGGCACGACAGAAAATAAAAGATGGCTGACAGACAGGTGTAAAAAGGGACTAAGCACTGAGCCTTCTGGTACACCAACAGAAAGAGGGCATGGTGAAAAGATTAATTGAGAATGGAGACACTAAATGTCCTGCCAGAAAGATCGGAGGCGATCCAAGTGAAAGATTTTGGATGCCAAGTGAGGAGAGAATCTGGAGAAGAGAGGGATTAAAAGTGTCAAAAGAAGGAGGATAGGTCAAGAAGGACTATGGAGTATGGAATAATAGCCCTTAGATTTAGCAGTAAGTAGGTTCTTGGTAACTTGACATTGTTATTGAGGAAGGACCCACCAACTGTTTTGTCCCAGGGCCTCCACCAACCTTGATCCTGACCTGAAATTGAGCACTTAAAAAATATAATTAAAAAACTAACAAACTACTGGGAAGGTCTTATCTGATGAGAAAAAAAGAAAAGCGGTTGTAGGCTTGTAAAAAGATACGGTACGTCAGCAACCATAAAATATTAGACAGTCTGATGGAGGTGAGCGAAGCCACAGAAAAAGACCATACTTACTGATACAAGGGCAGGTTAAGAACCAATAGGGAGAAGCTCTACCAAGGTCAGAAAATAATCTGGAACCTCAATTTTTGAAGTCCATATCAATAAACTTTGCTTTTAGACTAGACCACACAAGGGAGTTGGTCCAACCCCTTAATTAAAAACTTACTCTTCATATCCTTGTTCTCTCTGCATCCCTTACCACGCTAAGAGAGGATTTGAAAAAGTTCGTTAAAACTAAGGACTGTCCAAATCACGTTAATTGACATTAGGTAATTTATACTCCATTGAAATTCCCAACATTGGATATAAGAACATCTTCACGGGTGGTGGAAAAAACATCTTGTGCTATATATAAAATTTCCTAGCAAACCATAATACACTAGACTACTGGTATTAATAATACAACGTATTTAGCAAAAGGATTTCACTCAAATTTTACAATGTATTTTCGGGACCTGGAATCATTAGGAACTGACCTTGAAGAACATATGTATTTCCAACCTAACCCGCTATGTAACTATGGTGATAAACATGTTTCTTTTGTAATGATTGGGTTTACATTTTTTAGACTTGGATGCTGGTTCTTATTACCTCCAGTCCTTTTGCTCATTACCGTTTAACCCTTTGACTGTTTCATCATATCTATTATTTAATCTTTTTGTGAGCTTCGAGTTGTCATGTCCTGTGTACACTGTTACTAAGGCGATTTACAAATCTCCGGGTCCTCTAATTCTGTTCTTGTTATCAAAAAGTTAACTTCCTTATTTAATACATGTCTAAGATTGAAAATCAGTCATCTTAATTTTGCAAGACATTCCATCATATCTATTTTGCAACACAGATATGAGAGAAGTTATGAAATATGCCTCTAAAGGTCAATTAAATAAACTCGATATTTTAAGTGTAACTACATTTTCCAAAAACTTCGGACATGTAATAGTGACATGTGAGAAGGTTTGATTGGTGGGGGTCTGAGCACTTAGACCCCAACCGATCGCTAAAACGAAGCGACAGAAGTTCTCAGGTGAGCGCTGTGACAGTTCCTTTCTAATCGTTTTTTCTGATCGGCTTTTCTTGGAAAGCCGAGCAGTTGGTGTACGGGCTCATAGACTTTCTATTATGCCTGTACACCAAATGCTCGGGTTTCAAAGGGGGGGGGGGGTACCTCCGGTTTAAGACCCCCTTCTATGAGCGAAAATGGAAAGCAACTCTGCAAGAGCAACTCCTATTCTGAAGGACTCGAGCCATACACATTTTACACTAAAGGTGGTAGCTGCAGGGGGATATGTCTAGCTGGCCACGGCTTTCCTTGGCAAAATCCACTGTTTGCCAGGGGTGCCCGAAATGGCTCAATCTGAAAGTCAACCCTTTTAACTTCCTCTGTTTCAGAGATACATGATTCATAATACACCTAACACCTCTTTTATAAAGCTGGAGGCCAATAACACATGCTCATGGATCTGGAAACCCCAGGTCGCTACCTCAAGGTTAGTCTCCCCTGGTGACGGCTAATGTAAATAGGCATAGTACTAAATCGGCAGACAGCATACAGTGTCAAGCATAGCAAAGATCAGGGCAGGTGGCAAGCGGGCACTCATGGTTGGTCGAGCAAAAGGTCAGGGTTCAACACGAGACACTAGAAAGTGGTCAGGGTAGGCGGCAGGCAAGGATAGTCAAAGGTACAGGCAGATTCAAACACAGGAAATCCAGACACAGGATCAGCAGAGTATCAGTAGCAAGCTAGGAGGAACCAATTTGTTTATGCAATGATCAAAACAGGGAGGATCCCTTTATACACTGGGTGAATAATTAGGCACGAACTGACCTAAGAATAGGAGGGTCAGTGCGTGCACACACCATTGAGTGCAGGAGTAGAGCGGCGGCGATGGAGATCATGACCAGCCCGAGTGAGGGATGTGGCAGCCAGTAGCCAGAGGATGCATATGGCGGCAGCTGAGAGCGGCGGCCGTTATTCAAAGATCATTCCACTTCACGAACCTTCTGCCTCATGTTCACAGGTGGAACTGCCTTTCACCTCCTTAAAAAAAAACATTGTATACCACCCAGTTGTGTAAAAAAAATTAAGTCGACTGTGCTTTCCATTACATCCGAAGCTACAGGATTCCGACATATCCCGGCCAAACCTATGCCAAAAGGACACACATTTGGCATACGTGTGCCCACTACATTATATTTACCCATGGGCATGTCAGTTTAAGTTCTGTTGTATCCCACTCAATGTAAATGCCTGAAAGAACTGACCAAAGAAGACATAATGCCACACTTTTCTAAGAGCATATAACTGTTTTCCGAGGGTCCAGGGTCTGTTCTAGCAGCATCTCTAAAAGTAAGGAAGTAAAACTTGCATAGGAAATGATAAATGGCTGGTTGCCAAGGTTTGTCATGTCCTCTGAAAATTTTTCTTTGCATTGGTGGCACAGTGTTTCTAAGCAGTACAGAATAAAATACGTTAAATATGTCAGTAACGCATGTGGTTTTCCATAAGACTGCAGGTGAACTCCAGTAGATATCAGTTAAGCAGTTTTAATGAAAAGTTCAGCTCAGCTACATTTCTGCTACTATGTTTTACATCGATGATCACAATTCTTCTGCCTTATGCTGTTAAAAGGGTTGTTCAGTCATACAAAATTAATGGATCAATATCTGATCGATCGGGGTCCGACTCCTGGCACCTCAGCCGATCAGCTGTTTTGAAGGGACCACGGCGCTTGTGCGAGCGCTGCTTACTCGTCATTCCTTACCTGCTCATACTATGATAAGTCGACACACTTGTAGTGGCGGTTCATAGTATTACAGCTTTCTCCCATTCAGGTGAGGATAGGCTGTGCATTTTTTATGACTGGAGAACCCCTTTAAGAGCCTTAAATCCATAAATTCTCTTCCGGCGGGTAGCATTTTTGTTTTACTATTTCTGTTATATCAGGAAGAATAGTATATGTTCTCAGGTACTGGGTGTAAGGAGGTGCCAATAAGACACTCTGTCTTGGCTTAGTTACATATAGGTATAAGGCACGAAATATACAGCTTATGCATGGAGCCGTGCAGAGATTGTCTGGTTTAGAAAACCCATTTTCAAATACACTATCATATAACTGTGAGTCAAAAGAGTGAGTCCCCCTGTTCAGGAATCTCATCTACTAGCTAGAGCTGACATCAGCTACAAATATTGTCTCTCGTTCTGGAGGACCTGTTGTGTAATTGTGTAATGCATCATTTCACCTGCGGGGGCTCTGCAGGAAAGTTGAACACTTGCAGGCAGACAGGGAGAACCAGTAGTAGGCCACACTGTGATCATTTTATCAATAGGGGATCCCTTCAATATCACCATGTAAGTCGTAATTCGTAACAGGTTAAGTGCCCTGTGTGACCACACAGATTGCACACCCCTAAGTGCGGCCCTGCTTACATCTAAGGAACCTTTGGAGAATTCTCCTTTACTGTATATATTAGGGAACATCATTTATAACAATTCCCTATTATCATAAACACTTCCTTTACAATTGATAGCAATTTGGACAACAGTAACATAAAAATCAACTTCCCTACGGCCGCCCCACCACGTGCCATTATCAGAATATAGGTGCCATTTACTTGGATTATTATGTCAATTAGGAGAAAGGAAAAGTTATGATGTGTGTGATTATGAAGGCATCTGCCCCTCCCCCACCACTACAAAAAGTGGAAAGCTATTTTTTAAGGGACAGCTGTATATTTCATAACTTCTGAGCTAAGGTCCACCTGAGTAAAAAGGGGTTTTCCACTATCTGACAGCGGATAGGTCATCAGTACATGATCTGTGGGGGTCCGACACCTGGGCCCCGCACAGATCAGCTGGTCCGGTGCCATCGAAGCACTGGACGTACATGCCGGAAGCAGTTGGCTCCGGCCACGGAATAGCAGCCGAGCTGCAGTACTGTATTCTAGAGAATAGGAGCGGACCTGCAGTTCTGCAGCACGCCCGCTATGCTATGTATGGAGCCAACTGCTTCCGGGCTCCGTTCATAGCATTATGTGCCACAACATCCGGTGCCCGCAGGCCACCGGAGCGGCTTAACAGTGCAGGGTTTGGGTGTCGGACCCGCACCGATGATATACTGATGACCTATCCGGTGGATAGGTCATCAGTTGTCAGAAGGTGGAAAACCCCTTTAAGCCTTTTCTTTAAACATGAAGATTATTTTAAGCGTTTTCTGTTCCAGTGGATTGGAGAGGACAAGTTAGTACAGGTGAATTTCACAATTCTTCGTAGGTGATGAGACAGGTGTGATCCCTGACAAATCCCCATGGCACAAAGGTATTTCATCTCTACAAGTCCTCGTCTTGTTTTGCAGTGCCAGGGGTCGGAGTTTTGTCTCATGTCAGGCATAATGCACATGTTTTTCCGTGTGAGGAAACCAGCTTGTTTATTCAGGGCTCTGCTATTCTCAAACAAGTTAGAACCGATGTGGGAGGATTGTGAAGTTGGTACGTCTGGCGATGGGAGAATGTTGGAGATCATCCAAATGTTTACGGAGACAGTAGACCGGGAGAGATACACGTGATATTGAGTTACCACTGAGTAGAGCCAGAACAGAGCTCTGTTATCTACACTTCTCAACATCATATATTGCTTCTAATAACTTCTTTACAGCTTCCATACACTTACATCTAGGGACAATTAACCCATTAATGACCAGGCCTGAAAGGGCCTAAATGACCAGCTACATTTTTACGTTTTTGCCTCTCTGCCTTTCAGCAGCCACAACTTTTTTACTTTTTCATTGACGTGGCTATATGAGGTCTTGTTTTATTGTATATTTTTTTGGAGCAGTTTGGGGGTACAAATAAATGACTATAATTTATGTTATTTTTTTTGCGGCTTAAATAGAGAAAAAAAATATTTTTGCCATTGTTTTTTATGTTTCTTTTTTATTCCATTTTACACTTAATAACCTGTTAAATGAATTCTTCAGGGTATTGTGGCTGTGTGGATACCTAATATGTGTAGGTTTTTTGGTTCTATGTAAATAATCCCCTTTTTGCAGACATTGCTTTATTACTGTTTTTTTATATGAATTTATGTCTTAATTTTTTTTTTTATCCCATGAAGGGATAACATTTTTAAAAGTTATTTTTTTATTCTTATAATGTATTAGCAAATTCCTGTATGCTAATACATTATACTGTGTCACTTTGATAACACATATAGTGTGCCCTAACAGCAGGCTTATAGAACAGACAGCCATGGGGTCCTTTCTAGGTCCCAAGGGCTGACTACAGCCTAAGATCCGATCAATGGGAAACCTGGTGACCCAATGGAAGAGGGTTCTCTCCCTTTGATCATGCAGCGGTTATGGACTACGGCGATAAAAGGGTTAAACAGCTGGAATTGAAGATTCCTCCGATCCCGCTGTATTCAGGAGGCTTCTCTAAGTACAGGATCTGTTGGTAACAGATCCTGGTTAGAGCATGAATGCTCACAGTAGCCGTCATTAGCGTTTTCAACAGCGATGCCAAAAGACGTTGCTTTTGAGTCGGGACTTGCGTCACCCGCCATCAAATGGGTTATGAAGCATCTATGTTATTTATTTTCCTTTGCCTATGTAGCACCAACATATTCTGAAGCGCTATGCAGAAATTGCCACCATTCACATTAGTCCTTTACCCTTACACCTCTTGCACATGACTGAGTTTGGGTCGTGAAAAACCGTCAGTGCGTTGGGCGGATTTCCTGGCCCAACCGCGGTACAGGTGAACGGGACTCCTGGCATCATAGACAATTTATGATGCTAGGAGTCCCTGCCTCTCCCCGGAACTGCTGGTCTGTACTGCACAAAATGGTACCGCGCGGAACAGCAGTTCCGAGGGGGGGGGCAGAGACTCCTAGCGTCATATAATGTCTATGATGCCAGGAGTCCCGTTCACCAGTACTGCGGTCGGCCCGATTGGGGCTTGCAATCTACACCACATCAACAGAGACACTGTTTCTGGAAAAACAAAACCAGACCCTTTTTTATTCTCCTATTAGTATGTTTTGGGGACGAAACCCAAGGAAACCTACCCAAATACAAAGAGAAGATACAAACTCCATGCAGATGTTGCCCTTGGCCAAATTTTACCCTAGGACCTCAATGCTGCAAGGCACCAGAACTAACCACTGAACCACAGTGATCAAGCATTGAGCGGTAATCATATTTATTAGTCAAGTATATCCATCAGTGACAATGGTGAGCAAATAACTACCCTGGTCTTGAGATTCAGACCTCCAAAACGTTCAGAGGGCCCCATGCCAATGACTGACATCATCATTCACCTGCTCAAGATGCTTATCCAGGTCAATACAAGATCATGTTAACTTTTCTATTCTATATATTTAGGACTTTCCTACCATAAACATTGTAAAATACTAGATGACATTTTTTTTTACTATGACCAACAATTTTTTTTCCATATTTTTTGGAATAAATTCAGTCATTCAATTTACCAATTATTAAAGGAACTGGATAATCTGAAACTAGTAAGATATTGTTTTCCATCACGTCTATAAAATCCTACAAAACTTGAAGGAAGAGGAGCATCAACTTGCAGATGACACCAAGCTATGTAGTAATGTTCAGTCTATGGAAGATGTTCGTGAATTGCAAACGGATTTAAACAAACTGAATGTTTGGGCATCCACTTGGCAGATGAAGTTTAATGTAGATAAATGTAAAGTTATGCATCTAGGTACCAACAACCTGCAGGCATCATATGTCCTAGGGGGCGCTACACTGGCGGATTCACTTGTTGAGATAGATCTGGGTGTACTTGTTGATCATAAACTAAATAACAGCATGCAGTGTCAATCAGCTGCTTCTAAAGCCAGCAGGATATTGTCGTTTATTAAAAGAGGCATGGACTCGCGGGACAGGGATGTAATATTACCACTTTACAAAGCATTAGTGAGGCCTCATCTAGAATATGCAGTTCAGTTCTGGGCTCCAATTCATAGAAAGGATGCCCTGGAGTTGGAAAAAATACAAAGAAGAGCAACAAAGCTAATAAGGGGCATGGAGAATCTAAGTTATGAGGAAAGATTAAAAGAATTAAACCTATTTAGCCTTGAAAAAAGGCGAGTAAGGGGGGACATGATTAACTTATATAAATATATGAATGGCCCATACAAGAAATATGGTGAAATCCTGTTCCATGTAAAACCCCCTCAAAAAACAAGGGGGCACTCCCTCCGTCTGGAAAAAAAATGGTTCAACCTGCAGAGACGACAAGCCTTCTTTAGGCTTGATTCACACGAACGTGTTAAACGTCCGTGGGACGGCCGTTGAAACAGCATCATGCATCAGCATTTTCACGCATCACGCATCCCTCCATAGACTCTCAACTATGGGGGATGCGTGACATCGCATCCTGCAGCGCTGAGCACGGATGCACCTCGGATGTGAAAAACTTCAGTTTCCGAGATGTGCAGCGTTCATGTCAATCAGGCCTTACTGTGAGAACTGTGAAGCTATGGAATAGTCACCGCAGGAGCCGTCACAGCAGGGACAGTAGATGGCTTTAAATATGGCTTAGATAATTTCCTAGAACCAAAAAAATATTAGCTCCTATGTGTAGAAATTTTTTACTTCCCCTTTCCCATCCCTTGGTTGAACTTGATGGACATGTGTCTTTTTTCAACTGTATGAACTATGTAACTATGTAACTAGCTTCTGCCTGACTAGCGTAAAGTGGGAGGATGAGGTGACATGGGCAATGCCACCACCGCCTACCTCGTAAGGATCTTGGTGGTGTCTTATAGCTAAATAGCCCCTTAAAAATATTTCTGCATTAAGACATGGCCTTTGCATTCATCACAAGTCCATCTACAGCAGGGGTGCCCAAACAGTGGCCCGGGTCACATATGGACTATGACATCATTCTCTGTGGCCCGAACCATTGGGTTACAGACATTCTTGCGGCTTAATTCTGATACAGAGAACAAAGTTCCGTCATTTTCTATTCTCTGCACTGATCATAGATATCACTGCAGGACTAGGAAGATAGAGTAAATGTAAGCTGCTCACATGTATCTTCCATGCCAGAGAGTACTTTGCATTAAAAAAGACAAAAGTTTATAAGTGTGATAATTATATTGGCTATAATGCCACTAAATACCGTATTCAGAAACTTGTGGCCCCTGGCTCTGAAATGTTGCAATTATAATTTTTCTGGCGAGTCTAAATGGATCACTCCTATGATACTTTTGTCTATGTAACACTCCATGTCAGTCTGTGTAGCACTAACTATTATGGGGGACGCTGTGCGGATGGTCCTGTTACGGAGGGCACTGTGTGGATGTTTCTTCTATGGGGGACAATGTAGATGGAACTGTTATGGGGGACACTGTGTGGATGGTAGTGTTATGGAGAGCACTGTGTGGATGGTTCTTCTATGGGGGACACTGTGTGGATGGTACTGTTATGGAGAGCACTGTGTGGATGGTCCTGTTACGGAGGGCACTGTGTGGATGGTTCTTCTATGGGGGACAATGTAGATGGAACTGTTATGGGGGACACTGTGTGGATGGTAGTGTTATGGAGAGCACTGTGTGGATGGTTCTTCTATGGGGGACACTGTGTGGATGGTACTGTTATGGGGAGCACTGTATGGATGGTACTGTTATGGGGAGCACTGTGTGGATGGTACTGTTATGGAGAGCACTGTGTGGATGTAATGTTATGGGGAGCACTGTGTGGATGGTACTGTTATGGCGAGCACTGTGTGGATGGTACTGTTATGGAGAGCACTGTGTGGATGGTACTGTTATGGAGAGCACTGTGTGGATGGTACTGTTATGGAGAGCACTGTGTGGATGGTAATGTTATGGAGAGCACTGTGTGGATGGTACTGCTTTTGGGGACACTGTGGATTCTATTTTAAGCAGCTCGAAAGATACAATCCAGGAAAAACTGTTAGGCTAGATTCACGCGAGCATTGCACATCTCGAACGTGAAAAACTTCCCTTTTACGCGTCCGAGGGGCATCGGTGCTCTGCGGGACGCGTTATCACGCATCCCCATAGACTAGAGTCCATGGAGGGATGCGTGAAGCGTGAAAAAATAGGACATGTCCTATTTTCTCACGGACCCTTCACACGGTCCGTTAAAACAACGGCCGTTCACTTGAATTACATAGGTCCGTGTGATGGCCGTTGTTTTAATTGCCGTCGCACGGATGTATTACACGTTCGTCTGAATAAGGCCTTACTGTGTTAGGCTCCACGCACACAGCCGTAATTTTGATCCGCAATTTACGGACCGTAATTGAGGATAAAAGTACAGGCCGGTTCATTTCTATTGCCCACGGACACCTCCCTATATATTTACGTGTCCGGGCCGTAGAAATGACATGTCCTATTTTTTTATTTTACAGAGCACGGCCCGAAAATGTGGGTGACTATCCGTAGCCGTCTGCGGACGGCCGTGCCTCTAATCACGGCCGTGTGTAGGGGGTCTTTACACCTAGTTTTTTGGTGCTCTTTAACTCCTTAAAGTCCATAAAGACCAGCCTATTTTGGGCTTTCAGGACCAAGCAATTTTTTTCATGATTTCATAAATTTTCTTCAATTGAAAGAACCGTATGAGGACTTGTTTTTTGCGGAGCGAGTTGTAGTTTTTATTGGTGCCGTTTAAAGGTACATATAATTTATTGATTAACTTTCATTCATTTTTGGGGGGGGGGGGGGTTGGCAAAAAAAATAGCAATTCTCCTATTGTTTTTTGCAGGTTTTAATGTGTTAAATTTACTCTATAGTCTATAGGAATTGTATGGTTTAGAAATCATATTTTCAAAGAACCTGTTGGTGATAGAGAGGGTCTACTGTCATGGACCTTCATCTCTTAGACCTCTCTTGAGGACTCAGCATGCCCGTGCACTATGTCCATGATTTCCAAGGGGACTGTGTATTGCTTAATTTCCCTTGTTGTGGCGCTTCATTGAAAATGATAATTTGCTGCCGAATTCCACCACAATTTACAGCTGATCGATTGTGGTACCAGCAGCATGTGATCCACGTACAATCACGGCACCCGTCTAAGGAAACGGGAATGTCCAAAGCAGTTAACCATTTTAAGGGCTCATATACTCAATGTCACATGCACTAACCGTGCGCAGTCCCTACGATCTAAAAACATGAACCTGTAGGGACTCTTTATGCCACTGTATGGTTCCTCTGTGGGAATCTGTTTTGCCCCGTTGCAACGGTGTTTCCAGGGCAGAATGCCCCCTTGGCTTTGATGATTGGGAGATCTGTATTATTAGATCTGCTATTATTTACCAAAAATGGGAACACATTCCAAAAGAGGAGAAGGGCAATATTCTCAAGCTTTTCTTAGGGAAGATTTGTTGAATTTAATTAAAATCAATTAGTCAATAGGGATACATAGACACGCCATACTTTTTTCATCAATAAAATAGAAGTTCAAGCCCTAACTTGACTGCGCTACTCAGTCTGAACTTTGTTCTCCGGCAGGATCATTAAGTTATGGCAAAAAAATAAATAACACATTTAGGATGAATGACTTGATGACATTTTCTGAGCGATAACAGATTTGTGACTCACAATAACTGCACATTTTATCTTCTCTTTCCAAATATTCAGTTTATTTTTTCATTTATTCTTCTTTCATGTTTAGTGAGTGTATTAAAAATATTCTGATTTCCTTTGCCTTAGTGCTCCGGGTTCCCAGAGGTTGTCATTTTTTCCATAAATAAAATGCATATTTTCCCTGAGCCACCCACTGTGAGTATGCAACGTCATTTACCAACAATTCTTTTGTTAAAGTGAACCTTCACTTTTTGGCAACTTTCCTTCCAAATGGGGAAAATTAAAATGTTAGGCTTTAAACTAAACTACTAAAAAACTTTTGACAGGTCATAGTGACATGTCAAAAGTCTTGATCTGTGGGGGTCTGGGCACTGAGAGCCCCACCGATTGCTTAAACGAAGTGGCAGAAGCGCTAAGGTGAGCACTGTTTCCATTAGTTTCCTGGTGATACATGCCCTTTCCATGACCATTGAGACAAATCATCCTCCCCTTGTTTGCTAGCAATGCCATTGCTCTGGAGAGAGAGTTCTGCACAAGTTGTTCTTGCGCACCTATTAACAAAGGGAATGGGACAAACCAAGTGTGGCCGAGCTCTTTCCAATGGGTGCGTTGTCTACCTCGTTGGTATGTATTGCGCCGCAACGCTGATGTCCCTTGCGTCTGTGAGCGGCGGGGCAGATGGCCAATGGCTCTCTGCTCTGCATTAGTAAGCAAAGCTTACCGATGCAGTTCGGTGCCAGAGCAAACCAGAGGGTCCTTTGGGGGCCAGTCCGCGGCCGAGCCATGCAAAGTGAAATTGCAGCTGGTACGCCGGGTCTGATCTGATCTGCATCTTGAGGATGCAGAAGCAATTGACACCGTGACATGCCATCGGCCGCTCAGGACACTGCCTGGCATCCGGGACAGTTTGGAGATATGGAGACCCCTCCCCGAAAAAAAAACATTTTGGATTCTACACCCCTCAAGATATTCATTTAGGGCTGCAGTAAGCATTCTGACCCCACATGTGTTTCATAGATTTTATTAGAATTGGGCAGTGAAAATTTAATTATTTTTTTTTCCAATAATAAGTAGTTTTAGCTCAAAATGTCTTTATTTCTACAAGGAATAAAGGAGAACAAGCCCCCCAATATTTGTTACACAATTTCTTTCGAGTATGCTAACACCCCATTTGGGGTCATAAACTGCTGTTTGGGCACACGGCGGGCTCAGAAGGGACACAGCAACATTTGGCTTTTGGACTCTAGATTTTTATCAATTGGTTTTCGGGCATCATGTCACATTTACACTGTCCCTGAGGAACCAAAAGAGTGGAAACCCCCAAGAAGTGAACCCATTTGAGAAACCACACCCGTTAGTGTATTTATGAGAGGTAGTAGTTTTTGGTGTATTACTGGTATTTGTAAGCTGTGAGGAGTACATCAGGGTATAATAAGGGAATATAATAACAGGCAGGGGCGTAACTAGGAAAGACTGGGCCCCATAGCAAACTTTTGACTGGGCCCCCCCTCCCCTGGGTGTCAAACAACACCCCCCCCTTGTAGATAGTGCCTTTTTTATAGCCCCCCTGTAGATAACGCCATACAACCCCCCCTGTAGATAACGCCATACAGCCCCCCTGTAGATAACGCCATGCAGCCCCCCTGTAGATAACGCCATACAGCCCCCTGTAGATAACGCCATACAGCCCCCCTGTAGATAACGCCATACAGCCCCCCCTGTAGATAATGCCATACAGTCCCCTCTGTAGATAAAGCCATACATCCCCCTGTAGATAACGCCATACAGCCACCTTTGTAGATATCTGCAGAGGGGGCTGTATGGTGTTATCTACAAGGGGGTCTGTATGGCGTTCTCTACAGGGGGGCTGTATGGCGTTCTCTACAGGGGGGGCTGTATGGCGTTATCTACAGGGGGGGGTCTGTATGGCATTCTCTACAGGGGGGCTGTAAGACGTTATCTACAGGGGGGACTGTATGGCGTTATCTACAGGGGGGGTCTGTATGGCGTCCTCTACAGGGGGGCTGTAAGACGTTATCTACAGGGGGGACTGTATGGAGTTATCTACAGGGGGATGTATGGCGTTCCCTACAGGGGGGCTGTATGGCGTTCCCTACAGGGGGGCTGTATGGCATTCCCTACAGGGGGGCTGTATGGCGTTCCCTACAGGGGGGGCTGTATGGCGTTCCCTACAGGGGGGCTGTATGGCGTTCCCTACAGGGGAGCTGTATGGCGTTCCCTACAGGGGGGCTGTATGGCGTTATCTACAGGGGGGTCTGTATGGCGTTCCCTACAGGGGGGGGCTGTATGGCGTTCCCTACAGGGGGGGCTGTATGGCGTTCCCTACAGGGGGGCTGTATGGCGTTCCCTACAGGGGGGCTGTATGGCGTTCCCTACAGGGGGGGCTGTATGGCAGCCCCCCCTGTAGGGAATGCCATACAGCCCCCCCTCTGTAGAGAACGCCATACAGAGCCCCCCCTGTAGGGAACGCCATACAGCCTCCCCCTGTAGGGAACACTATACAGCCCACAGGCAAAGTCAAGCAGGAAGTGAAGGTATAAACAGACCGAGGGCGGGAGCTAGAACCGTCTGGCCAGGCTGTGATAGGTTCTCCCACTCCTGAGCCTACCAGCCTGAGTGTTAGCAGATCGAGTCACTCTATCAGACCTAGGAGCAGGTGCAGACTGATTAACCGCAAGCGTCGGCACAGAAGCTGTGTCTGGCAGATCCTTTACAGTACCCCGCCTTTTATGAGGGGCCACTGGACTCTTTCTAGGTGGACCTGGCTTATTGGGGAACCGAAGATGGAACCTCCTGAGCAATACCCCAGCGTGAACATCCCGGGCGGGTACCCAAGTCCTCTCCTCAGGCCCGTATCCTCTCCAATGGACCAGGAGGGAGCCTTGGACTATCCTGCTGTCCACAATCTTGGCCACCTCGAATTCTACCCCTTCAGGGGTGAGAACAGGGACCAGAGATTTCCTCGAGGTAGCCAAGGACGGGGAGCAGTGTTTCAGGAGGGAGGCATGAAACACGTTGTGTATTCGAAAAAACGGGGGTGACTCCAGTCGGAAGGAGACAGGGTTAAGGACCTCAATGACCTTGTACGGCCCTATATACCGGGGAGCAAATTTTTTGGACGTGACTTTAAGGCGCAAATTTTTTGAAGACAGCCACACCAGAACCCCGCCCACAAACAAGGGGTTAGCAGAATGTCTTTCTTTTGTATGCTCTGGGACACCTCTAGGTTCTTCTGAACCTGGGCCCATACTATGCACAGTTCCCGATGAACGACATCTACCTCGTCATATAGGAGCCCAAGAGCAGAAAAAAAAAGATCAACAGAGGAAAGTTCAGGGGCGTCAGGAGCCAAGGAAAAGGCCCATTCTTGGGGCCCGTCCTGGAGCCTGGACATAATTTTACCCACTCACTGGCTCTCGGAACCTGAGGAGTGGGGCCTTAGACGAAAATAGAGCCTACAACTCTCCCAAAAGGAGAAAAAAGTCTTCCGGTCCCCTGCGAACCGGTCAGGCAACTTGAGCTGGGGTTCAAGAGGTGAGGTGGGTGGCACTACCAGGGTACCACCACGCTGGTTGCCCCTCTGAGCCAGGGCTTTGACCTGTAGGGAGAGGCCCTGCATTTGCTGAGCCAGGGTCTCAAGGGGGTCCATAGTTGTGTCAGGGACCAGGGTAGAAAAGGTATATGGGCCTGTGATTATGTAATGACGGGGTAGGGAGACAGACAGTTGAGCCCTAATCTACCCGCCACTCAGTCCCTGCCTACTTGCACGGCCCGTCCTAGGCGACGGCGTACAACTGGGCGACGGTCCCTATGCTCAATATAGTCAGTAAAGCCAGGGTTAAAATGAAGCAAGGTCAATAATAATAGCAGGAGCAGCATAACCAGGAAACAGGAGAGAATCACAGGCAAAGTCAAGCAGGAAATGAAGGTATAAATAGACCGAGGGTGGGAGCTAGAACCGTCTGGCCAGGCTGTGATAGGTTCTCCCACTCCTGAGCCTACCAACCTGAGTGACCCTCAATTTCCCAGTGAGAAGCTCCACTTCAGGGTTATCTGATACACATGGGGAAAATGAAGAAAACCGGGGATTAAAACCATAATTAGCAAAGAAACTCCTGACGATGTGCTGATGTGATTATTGAGGGCAAGTTACCCAAGCACCAAAAACCTGAACTATTTATCCTGAGCGTCGGCCACGAAACATCTGAGATACTGTTCCAGAGACTGATTGGTCCTCTCAGTCTGGCCATTAGTTTCTGGATGAAAGCCCGATGAAAAGGACAAGTCTAGTCCAAACTGCTTGCAGGACGCCCTCCAAAACAATGATACAAATTGGACCCCCCTGTCAGAGACGATGTTAACAGGTACCCCGTGCAAACGTAAAATATGTTTAATAAAGAGGTTAACTCTTTAGCATTGGGCAATTTCTTCAGGGGAATGAAGTGAGCCATTTTACTAAACCGGTCTACAACTACCCAGATCACCGACCTGCCCTGGGATGAAGGAAGATCGGTGATAAAATCCATGGCTAGATGGGTCCAGGGTCCTTCGGCCACCGGCAAAGGACACAGCAAGCCTGCAGGTCGGGATCTGGGAGTTTTAGACCGGGCGCAGGTCTCACATGAGACCACGTAGACTCGGACATCCCGTAGCAGCCCTGGCCACCAGAAACCACGGATGGCAAGGTCCCTGGTACCAGAGATGCCTGGGTGACCTGACTGGACTGAGTCATGACACTCCTGGAGGAGCCTCAGCCGGAGGTCTAGGGGTACAAACAATTTGCCCTCTGGAAGGGGCAGAGTCCTGGCTGGCCGTGATCTCTGTGGTCAGGTCAGAGTCTACGGTTGCCAGTACCGCACCAGGAAGCAATACTCCTTCGGGTTTGGTCTCAGGCGGAGGGGTGGCCAGAAAACTACGGAACAAAGTATCCGCTTTAATATTCTTTGAACCAGGCCTGTGGGTAAGAACAAAATTGAACCTGGTAAAAAATAGAGCCCATCTAGTCTGTCTGGGTTTGAGTCTCTTGGCTGAATCTAGAAAGACTACATTTTTATGGTCAGTGAGGACTGTGAACCGATGTCTTGCCCCTTCGAGAAAATGGTGCCATCCCTCCAAGGCCCATTTGATGGCCAGCAGTTCCCGATTACCCACATCATAATTTTGCTCAGTGGGAAAGAACTTATGGGAAAAGAAGGCACAGGGTCGGAGGTGAGTGAGAAGTAGGACCCTGAGACAATACTGCTCCCACACCCACCTCGGAAGCATCCACCTCCACAATAAAGGGTTGAGTATAATCCGGTTGGATTAGTACCGGGGCAGAGGAACAGCACCCCTTAAGGAGCTCGAAGGCTCGGACCGCCTACAGAGACCAGTGGAGGAGATCCGCACTTTTACGGGTGAGGTCAGTAAGGGGTTTGGCAATTACTGAAAATTTTTCGATAAAACATCTGTAATAATTAGCGAACCCTAAAAACCTTTGGAGGGCTTTCAGGGAACAGGCCGAACCCAGTCAGATACCGCCTGGAGCCTGGCAGGATCCATGCGGAAATCCTCAGGGCTAAGGATGCGTCCCATGAAAGGCATCTCTTGAATACCAAAACTACATTTTTCAAATTTAGCGAACAAATTATTGGCCCTGAGAATGTGGAGGACAGTCCTGACATGTTTGACGTGCGAGTCCCAGTCTTTGGAAAACACCAAAATGTCATCTAAGTATACCACCAAGAAGAGCCCCAGATAGTCTCTAAAAATATAATTTATGAAAGTCTGGAACACAGCTGGCACATTACATAGACCGAAGGGCATCACCATGTACTTAAAGTGCCCTTTGGGGGTGTTAAAGGCAGTCTTCCACTCATCCCCCTTATAAACTCTAATCAGGTTATAAGCCCCCCCCCCTCCGCATGCCAAACTTAGGGAACCATTTGGCCCCCTGAACCTGATTAAATAGATCGGGGATGAGCTGTGTTGGTTCTTTATAGTAATATTGTTAAGCAGATGGTAGTCGATACAGGGTCGGAGCCCCTCGTCTTTCGGATGCAAAAGGCAGGCAGGGTCAAACCGGGAAAGTACGGAAAAACAAAAGTCAGAAGGCAAAGACAAGTCAGGAGTCCAGCCGAGGTTAGGTCACAAAAAGTCAAAAAGCAAGTCGCTCAGGGGAGTCTCAAAACAAGGGAAATCACCAGGCAAGGAAACTCTAATTACAGACAAAGGTCAACTATCCCAGGCTGAACTAAATAATTGCCTCAGTCTGGCAGGCCGGGAGACGCCCTAACGAGTAACTCTCAATGTCCTGGAGACCGAGGGAGCCGTAGGCATAGAGTACGTGACACCATCATTCCCATGACCACCCCCGTGGCCGCGCTACACCTGTGACGTCTGTTAGAACACTTTTCTACAGGATTGGTGTTAGGATGGGGGTCAAACTGGGCAAATGCCCAGGGCCACCATCCCCACAGGGTCTCCTGTCTGAGGATAAAAATATCAGCCCACTGTTATCAGTGGGTCCGTCTCCCATCTGGGTCAGGTAGCAACCACTACAATCACAACTGGGCCTGGAAGAGAAGCGGGCCTGTTAATGGCAACATTAGTATATGGGGGCATAAAGGGGGCACTATTACTGTATGGGTGCACAAAGGGGGCGCTATTATGGTGTGGGGCACCAAGTGGGATGCATTACTACTATCTGGTGCACTGTAGATGACGAGTTTGTTTAGAGGATGGGGTATAGGTGGGATGAATGCAAGAAAAGCAGGAAACCAACTTGTCTGTATTTTAAATTCTGCAGAGGGGATTCATGGGTAGAAGTCGTTTTAGGTTTCTGGGCAGGATGGAGAAGAAAAGGGAAAGTGAACAAATCTAATCTGAGAAGACGTCACCTGTGAGTCACTGTGCTGTATATGGTCTACAACCCTCCTGTGTAGGACCAGTATTTACCACTATATGGTCAATGCATGTCACTGTACTGTAATCACTTATATGGTCTGTAGAGCCCCTGTGTAGGACCGGAATCTATGATTATATGGTCACTATAAGGTGGTGATATTGTTTTTTTTTCAGTGGTTTTGATTCAGTAACAGTATGGTAATATTATTTAGTCACTATGTGGTCATTGTGTAGTGGAAGTATTGAGTAACTATGCAGGTAAGAGCCTATTCACATCTGCGTTGGAGGCTCTGTGAAAGATCTGGACGAAAATACCGGAAACCATAGCGCAGCCTGCTGCGCTTTTGTTTTTGGTATAATCACGGATACCATGACGGAAACCAGACGGTAATTTTGTGGTTTTAGGCCTCCACATAAACACTGATGCAGGTGTGAACAAGCCCTAAGCGGGATTAGTTTGCGTGTACGATCCCAACCTGAAAACACAACCAGCTGCCATCTTTTAACAATTTAAAGCCCATTTACCTCTGCCGCCTTTATACCGTAGGTGGAGGTAAACAGGTTAAGGACGGGCAGCTACTATTGGTCCAGTGCTGTGTGCTTGTCCCCCTAAGCTAAAATTTGTGGCCTGCACATCAGGATATTTTTTTATACAATTTCTTGGGATGAGAGGTGATCATAAAACAGGAATTTTTTTTTTTTTTTAAAGCGACCTGTCCACAGAGTTTAAGGCCTGATTTACACGAGCGTGTGCGTTTTGCACGCGCAAAAAACGCAGCGTTTTGCGCGCGCAAAAGGCACTTGACAGCTCCGTGTGTCATCCGTGTATGATGCGCTGTGAGTGATTTTCGCGCAGCCGCCATCATAGAGATGAGGCCAGTTGACGTCCGTCACTGTCCAGGGTGCTGAAAGAGCTAACTGATCGGCAGTAACTCTTTCAGCACCCTCGACAGTGAATGCCGATCAAAATATACACCAATCTGTGAATAAAAAAAAGACGTTCATACTTACCAAGAACGTCCTGCTTCCTCCAGTCCGGTCTCCCGGCCGTTGCCTTGGTGACGCGTCCCTCTCTTGTCATCCGGCCCCACCTCCCAGGATGACGCGGCAGTCCAAGTGACCGCTGCAGCCTGTGATTGGCTGCAGCCTGTGCTTGGCCTGTGATTGGCTGCAGCTGTCACTTGGACAGAATTGTCATCCCGGGAGGTCAGACTGGAGGAAGAACCCGGGAGTTCTCGGTAAGTCAGAACTTCTGTTTTTTTTTACAAGTACATGTATATTGTGATCGGAAGTCACTGTCCATGGTGCTGAACCAGTTTAACTCTTTCAGCACCGTGGACAGTGACTGTCTCCCGGCGTCGCGTACCGGAAAATTTTTTGCCAAGTTCGGTCAAAACGAGTTCGGCCGAACCCGGTGAAGTTCGGTGCGCTCATCACTAATTTGACACTCCGTTTGGATGTTTGTAAACAGAAAAGCACGTGGTGCTTTTCTGTTTACATTCATCCTTTTGACAGCTCTTGAGCGAATCACGCAGTTCGCACGGAAGTGCTTCCGTGCGGCATGCGTGGTTTTCACGCACCCATTGACTTCAATGGGTGCGTGATGCGCGAAAAACGCACGATTATAGAACATGTCGTGAGTTTTACGCAACGCACTCACGCTGCGCAAAATTCACGCATCGTCTAAACTGCCCCATAGAGTAATATAGGTGCGTACGACACGCGTGAAAAGCACGCGCGTCGCACGCGCTTATATTACGCTCGTGTAAATGAGGCCTAAGGCAGCACAGAGTATTTCAGGAGAGGAGCGTGCAGATTCTGTGCTGCTGTGTACTTTGCTCTTACCATTACGTAGCTCTCAGTCTGTTACCTCTCCTCCACTCCTGTCCTCAATAACACCTTCACATGATTGGCAAGTCACCACCCCGCACAAGATCCGCACGCTCATCTCCTGAAATACTCTGTGCTGCCTTAAACTCTGTGGACAGGTCAGGATCCTGTTTCTTTTAAATGCTGCTGGGGAACCCGCTCGATCCACTATATAAGGCTGCGCCTCCATCCTCTTCTGCCCCAGTCACTTATTCCCAAGCACTGTAGCGCAGCCTTATAAAGTGGATCGAGCGGGTTCCCCAGCAGCATTTAAAAGAAACAGGATTCTGACCTGTCCACAGAGTTGAAGGCAGCACAGATTATTTCAGGAGATGAGCACGGCCGGGCACGGCCAGCCACGAGCAGCCGGTCGTTTTTCCGAGCCGTGCTCCCATTATAAAGTATAGGAGCACGGCCCGTAAAATAAAAAAATAGAACATGTTCTATCTTTTTAACGGCACGGGCACCTTCCCGTGAGAAAACGGGAAGGTACCCGTGGCTAACAGAAGTCTATGGGCCCGCTATTTCGGGCCGTAATTACGACCCGTAATAACGGGTGTTTTTACGGTCGGGTGCATGAGGCCCCGTAATGACGGGTGGCTACATGTGTGCACCCGTCATTACGGCAGCGTTGCTAGGCGACGTCAGTAAATAGTCACTGTCCAGGGTGCTGAAAGAGTTAACTGATCGGCAGTAACTCTTTCAGCACCCTGGACAGTGAATTCCGATCAGAATATAGAGTAACCTGTAAAAAAAAAAGACGTTCATACTTACCGAGAACTTTCTGCTTCCTCCAGTCCGGTCTCCCGGCCGTTGCCTTGGTGACGCGTCCCTCTCGACATCCGGCCCGACATTCCTGGATGACGTTACAGCCCATGTGACCGCTGCAGCCAATCACAGGCTGCCGCGTCAGGAAAGAAGGTCGGACTGGAGGAAGAAGAGGGACTCGTCACCAAGACAACGACCGGGTACGTATGAAATGCTTTTTATTTTATTTTTAATCAGCAGCCTCTTTTCTCTATCAGTGATTGATAGAAATAAGTGGCTGCCGATTTGTATAATATTTTTGACCGGGTTCGGTCAAAACGTGTTCGGCCGAACCCGGTGAAGTTCGGATTCGCTGCGAACCGAACTTTTCCCGATGTTCGGACCGAAACCGGGTTTGGTTGTCCCGGTTCGCTCATCTCTATTCATGGCATAGACGACCTGTTAACTTTATTCGGCGGTTAACTATGATTACGGCCATACTAAATTTATATTCTTTTTTTTATGTTTCACTACTTTTTCACAATAAAAACACTAAGGCTATGTTCACACAGAGTTTTTTTGCAGGCGGAATTTCTGCCTCAAAATTTCGTTTGTAAGTTTGAGGCAGATTTTCCTCTCCCTGTACGCCGATTTTCGCTGCATTTTTTGCGGCGTTTTTGCCCGCGGCCTTTGAGCGCCGCGGGCATAAAACGCCGCAAAATACGCTTTCTCTGCCTCCCATTGAAGTCAATTGGAGGTCAGAGGCGTAAACGCCCGAAAATAGGGCATGTCCCTTCTTTGTCCCGCGAGAAATAAACGGGAGGCATTTTCGGGCCGTTTTTGACGAGTTTTCCGGCGCGGTTTCCGCGTCAAAAAACTTGGAAAAAAACTCAGTGTGAACATAGCCTTACATAAAGTCGCCATATTCTGAGAGCCATAACTTTTTCCATCTGCAGAGCTGTGAGGGCGTTTTTTTGCGGGACATGCTGTAGTTTTTATTGGTACCGTCTTGGGGTACATTTTTTTGGTAGCTTTATATTCCAATGTTTTGGAGGTGATGTGACCAAAAACAGAATATCTGTAATTTTTTTTTATATTTTTCTTACAGCGTTTACCGCGCAGGATAAATGATGTGATTATTTTTGTGTCTTTATGGATGTGGCAATACCAGTTGTGTATAGTTTTATATATTTTTTTAATAATGACTTTATAAAGAGAGAGTGGCAATTTTTGTTTTTTTATTTTTCTAGAGCATTCTTTTTAGTTTTTTGTTCCACTAGGGGAATTGAGGATCCGATCACCTCTTAGCTGGTATAATACACTGAATTCTGGCAGGGCCTAATAGGCTTCAGTACATGGCAGACCAGGAGGCCATTGTTAGGCCTCCAGTTGCCATAGCAACCATTGGCACCCCCGCGATCACCTGCTATTGTATAGAAGAAGCCCCCTCCCTCTGTCAACTACTTAGATGCTGCGCTCGCTATTGACTTTGTCGACTTAGGGCTTGTACGGCCTATCAGGACGCGGATCTAGTTGAAATCTATGACAGAGACCCCTGCCGTTGTAGGATACAGACTTTCAATCACTGCATCATGCCGCCGCTCCTGGCCATTAACCTTAAAGGCTAAAAGAGGCCTCATCTGCTCTGCTTGTTGTGCAATTCACTGGGTTTGGTGAATATAAATTTTAGTTGCACATTAAAAATATTTTTAAACAAAAATAATTTGTTTTTGCGTCTCCGCTTTCCAAGAGCGGTAATTTTTGTATTGTTTCGTCAATATCGCTGTATAAGGGCTTTTTTTTTTGCCAGACGAGTTATTTTCTTTAATGGCACCATTTTTGGGTACATATGATATATTGATTAACTTTTATTATATTTTTTGTGGGGGGTATTTTTTTATTTTTTTTACGGTCTTCACCATGCTGTTTAAATACTATATTAACTTTATTGCTCTGGTCGTTACTATCGTGGCGATACCACATATGTGTATTTTTTTTCCCACTTGTACAAAATAAAACCCACTTTTTATGAAAAAAATGGTTTTGTTTCATTTTTACTGTATATGTAAATGCCCGTGTTGTACGTTTTATGGGTGCGATTACGTTTAAGAAAGCCAGTGGAATTGACCACATTGATTTGAGAATTCTTTAAGATGATAGAGACTTCCCCAGAGGGTGTAGTGAGACCCTACTGTCTGTATTCTTGTACCATATTACGTTTTATATGGCCACCGGATCACTGAGATACGCTTCTTGTGATGTCATCTAGAATATGGGCAGATTCTATTTCTCTACACCTCTTAATCTGGATGTGTAAACATCTTATGACATCATCAAGTCTATAAATTGGGGTCACACATTGACCACGGTGTCGGTTTCTCTTGCGGGCTCTCATTATGAAGGTGTCTTTGATGAAGAGGAGGATAGTGAAGATGTTTTTCAAGATGAGGATTATAGAGAAAATGGAGGTTGGCGGACGTCAATTTCCTGATGATGTAGAGATGGAGGACGTGGAGGAGGACGAGAAAATGGAGGTTGGCGGACGTCAATTTCCAGATGATATAGAGATGGAGGATATGGAGGATAAGAAAGACAAAAAGGAAGTTCGCGGACGCAAACTTCCAGAGGATGTGGAGATGGAGGACCTTTCGGGGGTTACCGTTACCACCAGGGCCTCAAACCCCCGGAAGAGAAAGTGGGCATTTTAATTCATCTGACACTCGGGGCCCATTTACCATCAGGGCCCCGAAACCCCGGGAGAGAAAGAGGCCTGTTCTGTTCCATCTGTCGCTCGGGGCCCATTCACCATCTTTTGTCACCCCAACATGGTGGTCTTTACCACCTAAACCATCTGAAATTGTCATGAAGACTCCTCCAGCGCTGAGAACCAGTGATGTGCAGAACAGAAGCGAGATCCGGTATGTCCGACGTCTTCTGCTCCGTCTTCATCTCCTTGTGGTGAAGGTTTTGTGAATTTTTGGGCTAATTCAGATTTTTTGTCTTTTCTAGGATACAACTGTGAAAAAATAGAAAAATGTTTTACGCTCTCTTATGATCCAGGACTGAGCTGTGTAAGGGTGGACTGGCGGCCATATCCACGTGTGAAGAAGGACCCTCCTCTTCTTCATGTCACAGATCATCACATGTTAAAGGGCCGGAGAAAACCGCACAGCAATTCTACTGGATTCTGGAATAAACATATATTTTCTTTACAATTTTTTGTGTTTTCATATATATATTGGGGAATTTATCCAGGGAGCCTTTTATCTACAGGGATCATAAGGGTGTGGAAAAGTCATAGGTGTAATAATCTGCAGGATATATCAATAAGTATCTATCAGGAGGTAGAGAGGACAGAGCAATATTCTGCAGATCTCCAGAGAGGTCAGTGGTGTAATAATCTGCAGAATACATCACTATGTATCTGTCAGGAGGTATAGGAGCAATGTTCTGCAGATCTCCAGAGAGGTCAGTGGTGTAATAATCTGCAGAACATATCACTATGTATCTGTCAGGAGGTAGAGAGGACAGGGCAATGTTCTGCAGATCTCCAGAGAGGTCAGTGGTGTAATAATCTGCAGAATATATCACTATGTATCTGTCAGGAGGTAGAGGAGCGATGTTCTGCAGATCTCTAGAGTAGTCAGTGGTGTAATAATCTGCAGAATATATCACTATGTATCTGTCAGGAGGTAGAGGAGCAATATTCTGCAGATCTCCAGAGAGGTCAGTGGTGAAATAATCTGCAGAATATATCACTATGTATCTGTCAGGAGGTAGAGGAGCAATGTTCTGCAGATCTCCATAGAGGTCAGTGGTGTAATAATCTGCAGAATATATCACTATGTATCTGTCAGGAGGTAGAGAGGACAGAGCAATGTTCTGCAGATCTCCAGCGAGGTCAGTGGTGTAATAATCTGCAGAATATATCACTATGTATCTGTCAGGAGGTAGAGGAGCGATGTACTGCAGATTTCTAGAGATGTCAGTGCTGTAATAATCTGCAGAATACATCACTATGTATCTGTCAGGAGGTAGAGGAGCGATGTTCTGCAGATTTATAGAGATGTCAGTGGTGTAATAATCTGAAGAATATATCATTATGTATCTGTCACGAGGTAGAGGAGCAATGTTCTGCAGATCTCTAGAGATGTCAGTGGTGTAATAATCTGCAGAATATATTACTATGTATCTATCAGCAGGTAGAGAGGACAGAGCAATGTTCTGCAGATCTCTAGAGAAATCCGTGGTGTAATAATCTGCAGAATATATCACTATGTATCTGTCAGGAGGTAGAGAGGACAGAGCAATGTTCTGCAGATCTCTAGAGTGGTCAGTGGTGTAATAATCTGCAGAATATATCACTATGTATCTATCAGGAGGTAGAGGAGCAATGTTCTGCAGATCTATAGAGAGGTCAGTGGTATAATAATCTGCAGAATATATCAGTATGTATCTGTCAGGATGTAGAGGAGCGATGTCCTGCAGATCTCTAGAGAGGTCAGTGGTGTAATAATCTGCAGAATATATCACTATGTATCTGTCAGGAGTTAGAGGAGCGATGTTCTGCAGATCTCTAGAGAGGTCAGTGGTGTAATAATCTGCAGAATATATCACTATATATATGTTACGAGGTGGAGGAGCAATGTTCTGCAGATCTCTAGAGAGGTCAATGGTGTAATAATCTGCAGAATATATCACTATGTATCTATCAGGAGGTAGAGGAGCAATGTTCTGCAGATCCCTAGAGAGGTCAGTGGTGTAATAATCTGCAGAATATATCACTATGTATCTGTCAGGGGTAGAGGAGCAATGTCCTGCAGATCTCTAGAGAGGTCAGTGGTGTAATAATCTGCAGAATATATCACTGTGTATCTGTCAGGAGTTAGAGGAGCGATGTTCTGCAGATCTCTAGAGAGGTCAGTGGTGTAATAATTTGCAGAATATATCACTATGTATCTGTCAGGAGTTAGAGGAGCGATGTTCTGCAGATCTCTAGAGAAGTCAGTGGTGTAATAATCTGCAGAATATATCACTATGTATCTGTCAGGGGTAGTGGAGCAATGTCCTGCAGATCCCTAGAGAGGTCAGTGGTGTAATAATCTGCAGAATATATCACTATGTATCTGTCAGGAGTTAGAGGAGCGATGTTCTGCAGATCTCTAGAGAAGTCAGTGGTGTAATAATCTGCAGAATATATCACTATGTATCTGTCAGGAGGTAGAGGAGCAATGTTCTGCAGATCTCTAGAGAGGTCAGTGGTGTAATAATCTGCAGAATATATCACTATGTATGTCAGGAGGTAGAGGAGCAATGTTCTGCAGATCTCGAGAGGTCAGTGGTGTAATAATCTGCAGAATATATCACTATGTATCTGTCAGGAGGTAGAGAGGAGAGAGCAATGTTCTGCAGATCTCTATTTCAGTGGGAGGCGGATGCTTCTTTTTACCGCTAGCTGATTTTTTCAACTAGTGGACAAAAGAAGCGTCCTGCCCGATCTGAAGTGAATGGGAGTAGGAATCTTTTGGTTGACGGCAGGAATAATTCTGCGGCCGATTTTGCAGCGGGACCCACCAAGCAAAATCCACCGTGTGAACATGGTCTTAGTGACCCCTTTGCGGTGCAACTTACTCGGCAGCAGCGGCAGTAAAATGGAAGAAACTAGACACCAAAAATAAAAAGTTAGGCCCGCTGTGTTTTACCATAGATAAGTTAGGTCCCCTGTGTTTTACCATAGATAAGTTAGGCCCCTGTGTTTTACCATAGATAAGTTAGGTCCCTGTGTTTTACCATAGATAAGTTAGGCCCCCTGTGTTTTACCATAGAAAAGTTAGGTCCCCTGTGTTTTACCATAGATAAGTTAGGCCCCTGTGTTTTACCATAGATAAGTTAGGTCCCTGTGTTTTACCATAGATAAGTTAGGCCCCTGTGTTTTACCATAGATAAGTTAGGTCCCTGTGTTTTACCATAGATAAGTTAGGCCCCCTGTGTTTTACCATAGAAAAGTTAGGTCCCCTGTGTTTTACCATAGATAAGTTAGGCCCCCTGTGTTTTACCATAGATAAGTTAGGCCCCCTGTGTTTTACCATAGATAAGTTAGGCCCCCCTGTGTTTTACCATAGATAAGTTAGGCCCCCTGTGTTTTACCATAGATAAGTTAGGCCCCTGTGTTTTACCATAGATAAGTTAGGCCCCCTGTGTTTTACCATAGATAAGTTAGGCCCCCTTTTTTTTTTACCATAGATAAGTTAGGCCCCTGTGTTTTACCATAGATAAGTTAGGCCCCTGTGTTTTACCATAGATAAGTTAGGCCCCCTGTGTTTTACCATAGATAAGTTAGGCCCCTGTGTTTTACTATAGATAAGTTAGGCCCCCTTTGCACCAATAAAAAAAAAACTTAATTTACCCGTTCCCACGATGGCCTGATGGGCCCTGTAACAGATTTTTAGTCTCTAAATGACGGAATAATGAAACACAAAGTATATTAGAAAGTTGTAGAAATCTTTACTGTATACTGAATAAACTTTAACCCCTTAAGTACACGGCCAATTTGAGTTTTTTCATTTTAGCCTTTTCCTTCCCGCCTTCCAAAAGCCATAACTTTTTTTATATTTTTTCGTCGACGTAGCCTTATGAGGGCTTGTGTTTTGCGGGACAAGTTGTAGTTTTTCATGGCGCCATTTATTCTACAGCATAATATACTGGGAAGCTGAATCAAAAATTATTTGTGATGTGAAATAGGCAAAAAAACAGCAATTACGCCATTTTTTGGGGGGTTTTGTTTTAACGGCGTCCATCAGGCGGTAAAAAAAACTACATGTTTACCTTATTCTACATGTTGATACGATTACGGCGATACCACATTGTTATGTTTTGTTTTATGTTTTACCACTTTTAGAAAAAATAAAACTATTTACCTAAGGGCAGATACAGACGGACGTTGCATTTTTGCGCGCGCAAACAACGCGGCGTTTTGCGTGTGCAAAAACCATTTGACAGCTGCGTGTGTCATCCGTGTATGATGCGCGGCTGCGTGATTTTCACGCAGCCCCCATCATAGAGATGAGGCTAGTCGACGCACGTCACTGTCCAAGGTGCTGAAAGAGCTAACTGATCGGCAGTAACTCTTTCAGCACCCTCGACAGTGAATGCCGAACACAATATACAGCAACCTGTTAAAAAAAAAAAAAGTTCGTACTTACCGAGATCTGCCCTCCCGGCCGTTGCCTTGGTGACGCGTCCTTGGTGACGCGCCTCTCTTGACATCGGGCCCCACCTCCCTGGATTACGCGGCAGTCCATGTGACCGCTGCAGCCTGTGCTTGGCCTGTGATTGGCTGCAGCTGTCACTTGGACTGAATTGTCATCCCGGGAGGTCAGACTGGAGGAAGAAGCCGGGAGTTATCGGTAAGTCAGAACTTCGTTTTTTTTTACAGGTTCATGTTTTTTGGGATCGGTAGTCACTGTCCATGGTGCTGAAACAGTTTAACTCTTTCAGCACCCTGGACAGTGACTATGTCCTGACGTCGCGTACCGGACATTTTTTTGCCGGGTTCGGCCAAAACGAGTTCGGCCCAACCCGGTGAAGTTCGGTTCGCTTGTCCGGGTTCGCTCATCTCAAAGACACTCCGTTTGGATGTTCGGAAACAGAAAAGCACGTGGTGCTTTTCTGTTTACATTCATCCTTTTGACAGCTGGTGCGCTGTTTCAGTTGGTTCGCACGGAAGTGCTTCCGTGCAACCTGCGTGGTTTTCACGCACCCATTGACTTTAATGGGTGCGTGATGCGCGAAATACGCAGAGTTATTGAACATGTCGCGCTTTTTGCGCAGCAGACAAACGCTGCGCAAAAAGCACGGACTGTCTGTACTGCCCCATAGACTTGTATTGGTCGATGCGTGGCGCGTGAAAACCACGCGGCCCGCACGGACCGAATACACGCTCGTGTGAATCCCCCCTAAGAAAAATAATGTTTTGTGTCACCTTATTCTGAGAGCCATAACTTTTTTTAATTTTTCCGTCACTATACCGGTGTGAGGGCTTACATTTTGCGGGGCGAGCTGTAGTTTTCACCGATGCCATTTTGGGGTACAAGCGACTTTTTGATCACTTTTTATTCTATTTGTTTGGAGCGCTAAGGTGACCAAAAAACAGCAATTTACTTTTTTTTTTGTATACTCGTTTTATTGAAGAATCGTAGTACAAATGCAATCATGCCATGCACATAATACAGAAAATAAGGCAGAGATGTGTGTGAGACATAACACACCAACATTTCAAATAAAGGAGAAATACAGACATGTATTCAGACATTTAACATGTATCCAAAGGCAAAAAAACAAAACAAATCAAGACACTATTTTATGAATTATATACTGTAGATCCACAACCCAGTAGCTTCAATTGTGTGTCAATGACCGGCGGAGGTCATTATACCTGTGTGGGGTATACTGAGTCACCGCAGAGTCACACCAGGCTTCCCATATCTTATAGAATTTATCAATGCATCCTCTCTGTCTATACATTATCCTCTCATACGGAATGATAGAATTCACAAGTGATTTCCATTTAGCCGTAGTGAGAGGAGGAATATTTTCAAATAATGAGGCCAATGTTCATCCTGTAGCATACCAAACAAACAAACTTGTGGACTAACCTGGACTGGTATATGCAGAATTCCAGTAGCTGCCCCAACTACCTCTTCCCAAAAAGAGGAAATAAATGGACATGCCCAGATCATGTGCCAAAAGTCTGACCTAGGGTACCGGCACCTGTGACATTCCGTGCTCGGGTATCTACCCATTTTGTGTAATCTAACAGGAGTAAGGTAACTTTGATGGATTATGGATATTTGTATCATCCTATTGTTAGCGGCTGGAGACACAAATAGTTGCGAGGATAGGATCTCGTCCCAATCCCCTTCCGTAAGGTCAGGTATCTGTGTAGTCCATTTGTCTTTTAACTGCAGGGGTGTTCTGGCTAATTTGGTCAATATGAGAGATGTGTATATGGCAGATATCAAACCTCTGGTGCCTTTGGATCTAAAAATTCCTATCAGAGGAAATTGCGAGAATGCCGTGTCAGAGGAAGGGTACTGCGCCCCGAGAGCATGGCGCAATTGTAGGTATCTGTAAAAGGCAGTCCTAGGTATTGCAAAGCCAGACTGCAGTTGTGTAAACGATTTAAGAATATTATCCTCATACATATCCCCAACAGTGCATACCCCGTGCTGAATCCAAAAGGAGGGAGCCAAAACATCTGACATCTGGGAGAGGAGTGGGTTAAACCATAACGGCATATCAGTTTGTACATCAGAGTACCCATAAATGCTTTTCGCAGCCATCCACACCTGAGACGCCACCCTATGAATGGGCAATACATTTTGAATTGCAGTCAGGGACCCCTCTAATACTGGCCAGAGAGTGGTCATTTGCAGATGAAACGCCAGATGATGTTCCCTATTTGGCAAGGTCATGTTGGCGACCCAAACTTTCAAATATCTTAATTGCCCCGCCAAATAATAGAGGTAGAGATCTGGCAAGGCTGCTCCTCCTAATGTTTTGGGACGCTGCAAAGTAGTGAGACTGAGCTTAGATCGATTGGAACCAGAAAAATAAATGCTGGAAATAAGGCATGTATCTGCTTGAAAAATGTTTTAAACACTGGTGTCGCTGCGTGTTCGAGGACATAAAGACATTTGGGAAGAACGACCATTTTAATTAAGTTTATTCTGCCAGTCACTGCTAGGGGAAGAGCGCTCCAGATCCTAAACTTAACCTTTACGTATTCCAGTAGCGGCAATATATTAGTGGCATGATCATCCCCATGATCCCGATTGATAATAATACCTAGGTATTTAAATGAGGAAACCACCCGTAAGCCATGTATGGAGTCTGGCCATCCCACCCCCTGTAGGGGCATAAAAAAAGACTTAGTCCAGTTGATATGGAGTCCAGAGAAGCTCCCAAATATCTCCAGAGTAGTAATCGCCTGGGGTAATGTCACAATTGGCTGGGACGTAAAAAGAACTATGTCGTCTGCAAATAAGCCAATTCTATCCTCCCTGCCCCCCAAACAAATCCCTTTGTGTTGTCGTATACGTATAGATAATGGTTCAATAGCAAGAGCGAAAAGCAATGGGGAGAGCAGGGACATCCCTGCCTAGTACCTCTCTGTAAACTGAAATATGGGGATAGTTCACCATTCACCAGAATTTGCGCCCTCGGCACCTTGTATAGGAGCGAAATCCATCAAAGGAACTGTGGACCAAACCCAAACCTCTCCAAAGTCTACAGCAGGTATACACATTCAATGGAATCAAAGGCTTTCGCAGCGTCCTGAGACGCCATTGCCCAATCAGCCTTTATAGCACCCCCTATCTGAGCAAGAATCTGCACCCTCCGGATGTTATCGGAGGTAGACTTCCCTGGCATAAAGCCGGACTGCTCATCATGAATAACTTGGGAAATGACTTTATTAAGTCTGTTTGCCAGAATTTTAGTAAGTAGTTTGTAGTCATTTTTTAATAACGATATTGGACGATAGGAGCCACATTCCATAGGGTCTTTATCGGGTTTTAACAGGACAATAATAGTGGCATCATACATGCTATCTGGTAATTGCCACACACCAAGGGCATAAGAAAACATAGCGCATAGTGAGGGAATGAGATGGTCTGAGTATTTGTGGTATACCTCTATAGCAGGGGTCTCAAACTCGGCCAGGTAAGTGGGCCGCATATAGAATAAATGGGAAGTTGACGGGCCGCATTACTTTCAAATTTGATACAATACAAAATTATTGTTAATCAATTAGTTATTTGAACTACTATAACACTATATTACTAGAATAATAATAATACATTACTATAATAGCGCTAGGTTTAAAATTTGAGATATTTCTCCACGTGCTTATTTCAACAATCCAGCTTTCCAGTTTAAGTGTCGCTAAATGCAGTCCGGCGGCTCAGTTAGCACACATGTCAAGATTGGGCAGCCCCTTTTTAGATAGTGCCGCAGTGCCCTCTGTGGATGCTGCCGCAGTGCCCTCTTTGGATGCTGCCGCAGTGCTCTCTTTGGATGCTGCCGCAGTGCCCTCTGTGGATAATGCCACAGTGCCCTCTGTAGATAAGGCCACAGTGCTCTCTGTAGATAAGGCCACAGTGCCCTCTGTAGATAAGGCCACAGTGCCCTCTGTAGATAAGGCCACAGTGCCCTCTGTAGATAAGGCCACAGAGCCCTCTGTAGATAAGGCCACAGTGCCCTCTGTAGATAAGGCCACAGTGCCCACTGTAGATAAGGCCACAGTGCCCTCTGTAGATAAGGCCACAGTGCCCTCTGTAGATAAGGCCACAGTGCCCTCTGTAGATAAGGCCACAGTGCCCTCTGTAGATAATGCAACACACCCCTAGATAATGCCAGTGTCCTCTTCAGATACTGCCACACACCCACTTGTAGATAATGCCACAGTGCCCTCTGTAGAGGCTGCCACAGTGCCCTCGGTAGAGGCTGCCCCAGTGCCCTCTGTAGAGGCTGCCCCAGTGCCCTCTGTAGAGGCCGCCCCAGTGCCCTCTGTAGAGGCTGTCCCAGTGCCCTCTGTAGAGGCTGCCCCAGTGCCCTCTGTAGAGGCTGCCCCAGTGCCCTCTGTAGAGGCTGCCCCAGTGCCCTCTGTAGAGGCTGACCCAGTGCCCTCTGTAGAGGCTGCCCCAGTGCCCTCTGTAGAGGCTGCCCCAGTGCCCTCTGTAGAGGCTGCCCCAGTGATGTCAGGGGCTTGCCCAGAGCTGGAGTCCCGGAGCAGAGCCGCTTCTGGCACTCTGCCTGGGATTCCAGCTCTGCTCCTGACATCACTGTCCATATATGGACAGAGATGTCAGGGGCAACCCCAGAGCTGGAGTCCCAGGCAGAGCGCTAGTAGGCTCTTCCTGGGACTCCAGCTGTGCTCCTGACATCACTGGGACTCCTGCTCTGGGGAAGCCCCTGACATCATTGTCGATGTATGGACAGCGATGTCAGAGGCTCCCCCAGAGTCCCGGAGCAGAGCCGATAATAGCGCTCTGCCCGGGACTCCGCTCTGGGGAAGACCCTGACACACTGTCCATATATGGGCAGCGACATCAGGGAATTCCACAGAGTCCCGGAGCAGAGCCTGTACTAGCGCTCTGCCCGGGACTCCGGCTCTGGGGAAGCCCCAGACATCGCTGTTCATATGTGGACAGCGATGTCAGGGAATTCCATAGAGTCCCGGAGCAGAGCCGACACCAGCGCTCTGCTCGGGACTCCGGCTCTGGGGAAGCCCCAGACATAGCTGTTCATATGTGGACAGCGATGTCAGGGAATTCCACAGAGTCCAGGAACAGAGCCGACACCAGCGCTCTGCTCCGCTCTCGGCAAGACCCTGACACACTGTCCATATATGGGCAGCGATGTCAGGGAATTCCACAGAGTCCCGGAGCAGAGCCTGTACAGGGCTGCTCTACCTTCTACACTCAGTGTTGGGAACGAAATACCATCCATATAGTACTGAAACTCAGACATATCATAACTGGATTGAAAGGTATATAGCTCCCTGTAAAACTGCACAAATGCCTCGGCTATTCCTTGGGAGTCCATCAAACAATCCCCAGAGCTACTGTGAATTTTGAGAATAGCCGGGCTTTTAGAGTTTTGATGGATTAAGTGGGCCAAGAGTTTGCTGGACTGGTTACCCAACTCAAAATACGATTGCTTCGCAAAAATATCTTCCTATTTGCCTTTTCCTGTAGCAGTAATAGGTATTTCCGCCCCATTTGCAGCCATAAATCTTTATTTATGTCAGTGGGATCAGCAGTGTATTTACCCTCTAGAGCTGCGCATTGCAACTCTGACTCAATTCTGGAAGAGTCCTTTTTTAAATAGGAAATAGTGGACCGGAGACACCCTCTAAGATAGGCCTTCACAGTATCCCATGCAATGCTGGAATTTTCAAATGTGCTATTTTCTATATTAAATACCTCCATGAGCGGCCGCACTGCCGACTGCAGGGAATAAGGGGAGGCCGCCATGACAGGATAGGAGGGAACAGGTGAGGAAGGGGTTAAGGTTGAGTAGCAGGGAGTGAAGGGGAGTGGTTTGGAAGGGAGGAGGGAGGGGGTGGGAGTCTCAGGCTTCCCGCTGTTTTCCTCAGTGCGAGGGAGACAGCGGGAGGTAACACAGCAACAGGAGGAGCAGCAGCAGCGTTGTAGTGTTATATTTACTTACCTGCTCATTGGAGATGGCATCTTTCAGTGAGCTTGTGGAGCGGCTTCGGGCGGCAGTTGAACAGCAGGATGTCGGATGGTTCGAGGAGCAGGTGACGAGACTTGTGGGGCTGACTGTGCCCCAGGCAGCTGGGCCCCGGCGCTCTCATCGCGCGGTGTCCAGGGAGGTGCGGTGGGGCGGCTTCTTCCCTGTCGTCCCCTGTAGTGCTGGACTTAAATTTAGGCAGCCCTCTGCTGCTCAGCCCTCTGGCTAGTGGAGGGATCATGCCCGATGTCTGTTCACCTGAGGTCGTGCCTGCTCGCAGGTCACGGCGTGCCAGACCCCCAGGGAGACTTAGCCCTGACGAAATCCCGCGGGTACGGCGCCGCAGGGGAAGCCCCTTCAGGGTCGCTGCAGGCCAGTCTCCAGGGATAGCTGCATCCCCTCGGTGGTCCCGGCCTGGCAGAAATCCCCAGCCGCGGCGGTGCTTGGCGGCTAGGGGGGGGGGGTTGGCTCCTGGCTTCCCAAATACCCCCCCTCCATCTGGTGTGGTGCAAGATGCGGGGATGTCGGCAGCCCCGCCTGGTGAGGTGCCAATCAGGGGGCTGGCTGCTTCGAGGTCTGAGTCCGGAAGAATGGCGAGTCCGGTGGGCCGTGGAGTGCGGTCTGAGCTCTGGATACCGCATAACGGGCAGCAGGCGGCTGGCCCTATCAGCATCAGGGCTAGTATGGAGGCCGGCCCTTCGGGACAGTCTGGTCAGGGATCTCCGTGCTTGCATTGTGGGTGCGGGCAGCGGTCGCAGACGGCGGGTGACTTAGAAGAAGGAGACGATGTTGAGCATCGGCGTGTTCAAGTTCGTCCGGCTGGCGGGATCACAGCGCCTGAGCAGCCAGGTGGGTGTTTTTCTTCTTTCTCTTCTCCTAATACGCGCATGTTGGGGGGTGCGGGGGATGCGGCGGGTTCTACGGCTGTTGACGGGTCTTTCGGAGGAGGTGGTAGCGGTCTTGATGACTTAGTGGGATGCTTGCGCGAGCTGGTCAACAGATTAGATAGGTCGCAGGCCCCGGTATCGGCGGGGGTGTCCCCGGTTGCGGTTTGGACGGCGCCGCCGTTGGTAGGGCAGCCTCAATATAGGGTGCAAGTGCGGGGGCGGTGGCTGTGTCGGTGCAGACAGACGGGGCTCAAGAGGGTGACAGGGTGCGGTTGGATGATAGAGCAAGAGGTGAGGTTTATGTCTGTTTTGAGGGCCCGTTGAGGGCGCATTTGAAACAGGAAGTTCAGGAGCGCATTTGGAAAGACGAGTATGTGGAGATATTTTCTCTCCTTCCATTGGCAAAATTTAATTTGGATAAAGGGAAGAGGGATGAGAGTAAGAAGGAAGAGGAGGAACGTCTGCGTTATCGGCTCATTCCGCAAACATTTGTGAATTGGCTGCAGGCCTTCGCGATCTTGGCTAGTGTTGGGGAAAAGGCGCCGGAAAATTGTTCCGCGATTTTTTGTTATATGGATGCTATCGGTGAGGCGCATCGTGCGTATGGCGGTATGGCTTGGCTGCGTTATGATGAGCAATTTCGGCAGCGGAAGGCGGTGCGGCCCAGCATTAGATGGGATCAGAAAAATATCGCATTGTGGTTGAGGGTGACTGCTCCGGTTAAGCCGGGACAGTCCTTTCCAGGGAGCGGAGGGTCTGTAGGGCAGGTCGGTTAGTCCGGTCAAGGTTCCGGTTCAAAACTCGGTTTCTGCTTGCAGTTTAACGACGGCCAGTGTAAATTTGGGGCAGCGTGCAAGTTCAAGCACGTGTGTTCCCATTGCAGCGGGTCATCTCATGGCGCGTCGAAGTGTTTGCGAAAAGGCAAGAAGGGAGGTGGACCAGGGGGTTCAGCTGGTCAAGGGGGTGACGCCGGTGAAGCTGGAAAGGATGGCCCCCTTTCTAAGTAGATATCCGGATAGGGCTGGGGCGCAATTGATTGCGGATGGGTTTAGCATGGGCTTTGTAATTCCTTCTCCTCCTTATGACATTCCAGTGACTCGTCGGAATCTCCGGTTCGCTTATCAGCACGCTGGGGTGGTGACTGAAAAACTTCGTAAAGATGTGGTTTTGGGTCGCATGGCAGGGCCTTTTGTGGAACCACCTGTGTCGGATCTTGTTGTTTCCCCGTTGGGTGTGGTGCCTAAGCGTGAGCCGAACAAGTTTCGGTTGATACATCATCTTTCTTTTCCCCGGGGTGCATCGGTTAATGATGGTATTGATCCGGTGTTGTGTTTGGTGGTGTATGCGTCGTTTGATAAGGCAGTGGCGTTGGTTCGCGAAGCGGGTGCAGGTGCCTTGTTGTCAAAAACTGATATTGAGGCGGCTTTTCGGTTACTGCCGGTTCATCCCAAGAGTCAACGGTTGTTGGGTTGTTTTTGGGAGGGGAATTTTTTGTGGATCATTGTTTGCCGATGGGTTGTTCCCTGTCTTGCGCCTATTTTGAGGCATTTAGTTCATTTTTGGAATGGGCAACTCGGGACGTCGCAGGTGTGAATTCAGTTATTCACTACCTTGATGATTTTTTGTGTGTTGGCCCGGGCAGATCGGCGATGTGCGCCAATATTTTGTTTGCGTTGCAGAGAGTCATGAAAGATTTTGGAGTCCCGCTGGCTCCTGACAAAACAGAGGGGCTTGTTACGGTTATTCGTTTTTTAGGCATTGACATCGACTCGGTTTTAATGGAATGCAGGCTTCCGGAGGATAAGTTGGTGGCCCTTCGTTTGGAGGTTCAGGCGTTGTCTCGGCTTAAAAAGGTCACATTACGCAGTCTGCAGTCATTGTTAGGGAAGTTAAACTTTGCGTGTCGGATCATGCCCATCGGCAGAGTGTTTAGTAGGCATTTGGCGGCGGCGACTGCTGGTGTGGTGGCACCGCATCACTTTGTAAGATTGAGAGGGGAGCATCGGGCCGACTTGGAAGTGTGACATCGGTTTTTGGGACAGTACAACGGGCGGTCCCTGTGGATGGCTGGGGCTTTCGATTCCGTGGATCTGGACTTGTTTACAGATGCGGCTGGAGGGGGCGGTTTTGGGGCCTATTGTGGTGGCCAGTGGTGTGCTGGGGGGTGGCCGGTTAGCTGGGTGGAAAACGGTCTGACAAAAAACCTGGCCCTGCTCGAGCTATTTCCTATCGTGGTCGCTGTGACCAGGGCCGCCATCAGGAATTTCAGGGCCCCCTACAGCTAAATTTTCGGGGCCCCCCTAACGTGGCACCGCCTGTTAACGGTACTCCGTCCAGCACTATATCATGGTACCCAGGGCCGCCATCAGGGGGGGTATTAGGGGTACTGATGTGAGAGGCCCGGCCAAACCTAATTGAAAGGGGGGCCCGGCAAACTGCCGCGACTTGCCTTTGGTAGAAAAAAAACAGGCCCCTGCAATGGGGCCCGTTTTTTTCACCAAAAGAATGTCATGAGCTGCGGGCCCCCCTTTCAATTAGGTTTGGCCGGGCCTCTCACATCAGTACCCCTAATACCCCCCCCGATGGCGGCCCTGGGTAGCATGGGGGTCGTCATGGGGGCCGTCAAACACTGCCGCCCGTGCGACCGATCGCGCGCACCCGCAAACTCCCACGCATGCGCACCGGCGACCGCCTGGAACCGCGCACCGAATTTTGAGGCAGATTTTGACCTGCCCACACTATCTTGCCGCGTTTTTTGCCTGCGGCGATTGAGGACAGCAGACAGAAAACGCAGCGAAAAATGCATTTTCTGCCTCCCATTGATTTCGATGGCAGGTCAGAGGCGGAACCGCGACAAGAAAGGACGTGCTGCTTTTTCTTTTTTCCGCGACTGGCTCCCATTGATTTCAGATTAAATCAATGGGAGGCGGTTTTGGAAGTTGTTTGGTGCTGATTCTGACGCAGCGTCCGAGTCAATATCAAGGGCCAAAAACTCTGTGAACTGGGCCTTATTGTTAGGGCTTATTCAGACGAACGTGTAATACATCCGTGCAACGTGCGTGATTTTCACGCGCCTGGCACGGACCTATGTTACTCTATGGGGCCGTGCGGACTGTCAGTGATTTTCACGCAGCGTGTGTCCGCTGCGTAAGGGTATGTTCACACGGCGGGGGTCCGTAACGGCTGAAATTACGGGGATGTTTCAGCCTGAAAACATCCCCGTAAATTCAGCCGTACCGGCATGTGCAGGCGCTTGAACGCCGCGTCAATTACGCCCGTAATTAGCGCTGCTATTCATTGGAGTCAATGAATAGCGGCTCCAATTACGGCCAAAGAAGTGACAGGTCACTTCTTCTACGCGGGCGTCTATTTACGCGCCGTCATTTGACAGCGACGCGTAAATATACGCCTCGTGTGAACAGACAAACGTCTGCCCATTGCTTTCAATGGGCAGATGTTTGTCAACGCTATTGAGGCGCTATTTTCAGACGTAATTCGGGGCAAAAACGCCCGAATTACGTCCGTAAATAGGCCGTGTGAACATACCCTAAAACTCACGACATGTCCGATATTTGTGCATTGTTCGCACATCACGCACCCATTGAAGTCAATGGGTGGGTGAAAATCCCGCCCAGCACTTCCGCAGCAGTATAAACTATGAATGAAAACAGAAAAGCACCACGTGCTACAAACATACAAACAGAGTGTCATAATGATGGTGGCTGCGCGAAAATCACGCAGCCACGCATCATACGCTGCTGACACACGGAGCTGTTATGGACCTTTTGCATGCGCAAAACGCCACGTTTTTTGCGCGTGCAAAAAGCACACGCTCGTGTAAATCCGGCCTTAGGGTAGGAACACACTAGGCATGAACACTGCGCATTTTATGCAACACATTTTATTGTGGAAAATCCGCAGCGTATTACAGTCGCAGCCGAGGGGATGAGATATGAACAAATCTCATCCACACGCTGCAAAAATAATGGACCTGCCGTGTGGTTTTTGGCTTTTTAAGCCGCAGCGTGTCAATGTATTCTGTGGAATCGCCGCTCCTCTGATGCGGAAATGCTGCGGTTCAGCCGCAAAAATCACAAATGAGAAAAAAAAAAAAGGCACTTTTTAAAATTTATAAAAAAGTTTAGATTTGCCCCGGCCGTAGTCCTGGTGACGCGATCCTCTATTCTTAGCGCAGCCCCGCCTCCTGTCATGACGTTTCATCCCATGTGACTGCTGCAGCGGTCACATGGTCTACAGCGTCATCCCAGGAGGCGGGGCTACGTTCAGAAGAGAGAGACGTGTCGCCCTAAACTACGGCCGGGGTAAGTCTAAACTTTTTTTCCCTGCAGGATTCCCGCAGCGGACACGCCTCACCAAACCTGAGCCACTATTTGGTGCGGTTTTGCTGGCAGAATTCCCTGCGGCTACCGGGGCGGATAAGCTGTGTAGTTTTACTCAGCATATCCGCCTAGTGTGTCCCTTATGATGTCGCTCCTGGAGCTGCTGCCGGTCTCTAAATAGGCAATTGGTTCAGTAGAATTTGGAATTATTTTTTTTTGTGAACCAGCTTAAAAAAATACAAAACTTTTGTGTTAGGGCCTGTTCACATCACCGTTCACTTCCGTTCCGTCGGAGGTTTCTGTCGGGTGAACCCCGCAACGGAAAGTGAAAGTGACAGCACAGCTTCCGTTTCAGTCACCATTGATCTCAATGGTGACGGAAACATCGCTAATGGTTTCCATTCGTCACCATTCCGGCTGGTTTTCAGACGGAATCAATAGCGCAGTCGACTGCGCTAATGGTGACGGAAACGGAAGCTGTGCTGTCACTTTCACTTTCCGTTGCGGGGTTCACCCGACAGAAACCTCAGACGGAACCCCGGAGCGGAAGCGAACAGTGATGTGAACAGGCCCTAACACAAAAGTTTTGTATTTTTTTAAGCTGGTTCACACAAAAAAAAAAAAATCCAAATTCTACTGAACCAACTGCCTATTTAGAGAGCGGCAGCAGCTCCAGGAGCGACATCATAAGGGACACACTAGGCGGATATGCTGAGTAAAACTACACAGCTTATCCGCCCCGGTAGCCGCAGGGAATTCTGCCAGCAAAACCGCACCAAATAGTGGCGCAGGTTTGGTGAGGCGTGTCCGCTGCGGGAATCCTGCAGGGAAAAAAAAGTTTAGACTTGCCCCGGCCGTAGTCCTGGTGACGCATCTCTCTCTTCTGAACGTAGCCCCGCCTCCTGGGATGACGCTGTAGACCATGTGACCGCTGCAGCAGTCACATGGGATGAAACGTCATGACAGGAGGCCGGGCTGCGCTAAGAATAGAGGATCGCGTCACCAGGACTACGGCCGGGGTAAGTCTAAACTTTTTATCAATTTAAAAAAGTGCCTTTTTTTTTCTTCTCATTTGTGATTTTTGCGGCAGAACCGCAGCATTTCCGCAACAGAGGAGCAGCGATTCTGCAGCATAAATTGACACGCTGCGGCTTAAAAAGCCAAAAGCCACACGGCAGGTCCATTATTTTTGCAGCGTGTGGATGAGATTTGTTCATATCTCATCCCCTCGGCTGCGACTGTAATACGCTGCGGATTATCCGCAATAAAATGTGTTGCATAAAATCCGCAGCGTTCATGCCTAGTGTGTTCCTACCCTAAGGCCGGATTTACACAAGCGTGTGCTTTTTGCGTGCGCAAAAACGTGGCGTTTTGCGCATGCAAAAGGTCCATAACAGCTCTGTGTGTCAGCAGCGTATGATGCGTGGCTGCGTGATTTTCGCGCAGCCGCCATCATTATGACACTCTGTTTGTATGTTTGTAGCACGCGGTGCTTTTCTGTTTTCATTCATAGTTTATACGGCTGCGGAAGTGCTGGGCGGGATTTTCACGCACCCATTGACTTCAATGGGTGCGTGATGCGCGAACAATGCACAAATATCGGACATGTCGTGAGTTTTACGCAGCGGACACACGGACACACGCTGCGTGAAAATCACTGACAGTCTGAACGGCCCCATAGAGTAACATAGGTCCGTGCGAGGCGCGTGAAAATCACGCGCGTTGCACGGATGTATTACACGTTCGTCTGAATAAGCCCTAACAATAAGGCCCAGTTCACAGAGTTTTTGGGCCTTGATATTGACTCGGACGCTGCGTCAGAATCAGCACCAAACAACTTCCAAAACTGCCTCCCATTGATTTAATCTGAAATCAATGGGAGCCAGTCGCGGAAAAAAGAAAAAGCAGCACGTCCTTTCTTGCCGCGGTTCCGCCTCTGACCTGCCATCGAAATCAATGGGAGGCAGAAAATGCATTTTTCGCTGCGTTTTTTGTCTGCTGTCCTCAATCGCCGCGAGCAAAAAACGCAGCAAAAAAACGCGGCAAGATAGTGTGGGCAGGTCAAAATCTGCCTCAAAATTCTTTAAGGAATTTTGAGGCAGATTTTTTTTTGCCTGCAAAATACTGTGTGAACAGGGCCATACATAAACAGCACTTTGAGATAATTTACTCACCGTGTCAGAAGAGCTGCTCCCACTCAAGTCCTCTTCCGGCGATGTCTTCCAGGCGAGGTCTTCGGTCCAGACGTCCAGTCCTTCACCTCCAGCCAGGCTCCAGGTAAGTTTTGTCCATGTGTGTCCGCGGTCGATCGCGGGTGCGGGCGTTCGTGGGTGCGCGCTCGCGAGTGCGCACGCGCGGGAGTTTCCTTGTGCGCGCGATCGGGTGCGCGCGGGCGGGCGGACTGTTTGACAGCCCCCCATGACGAGGGGAGGGGGCCCGCAGCAGCAGCAGCAGCAGCTCACGACATTCTTTTGGTGAAAAAAACGGGCCCCATTACAGGGGCCCGTTTTTTCCTACCAAAAGAATGTTGCGGCAGTTGCCGGGCCCCCCTTTCAGTTAGGTTTGGCCGGGCCCCTCACACCACTACCCCTAATACCCCCCTGATGGCGGCCCTGGCTGTGACCATTTGGGGGGATAGGCTCAGGGACAAGAAGATTCATTTTCACTGCGATAATCTGGGGGTGGTGTTGGCTATCAATAACATCTCGGCGTCGTCTCCTCTGGTGGTTCAACTGTTGCGGCATTTGGTGCTGGTTTGTTTGTCGTTAAATGCTTGGGTGGTGGCGGTGCATGTGCCGGGGGTTGACAATTGTGTTGCTGATGCCCTTTCTCGCTCACAGTGGGATCGTTTTCGTCAGCTGGCGCCGGGAGCGGAGCAGATTGGCATGGTGTGCCCGGATCATCTTTGGGAGTTGGTTTCTCTGCGGCAGGAGCATTGATTGAGCGATCATTGGCAAGTTCTACATGGGCAGCATATAGGGCTGGCTGGGCTCAATGGGAGCTTTGGTTGAGAGGTTTGGGCGACGTCCGGTCAGACCGGGACAGGCTGGTGGCCTTTTTGTATTGGTTGGGGGATGTGTATGAGTCAGGTGTGTCTGTAGCAAAAGTGAATAAGTTTGTGTCCGCTGTGGCGTTTCGTTTGAAATTGCATGGCGAAAAAGATGTGACCAAGGAATTTTTGGCGATTCAAGAATTAAAAGGTATTCGCAGGGGGAGAGGGTCGGTAGATCGGCGGCGAACAGTTTCTTATCGGGTTCTTTGCTTGTTGGGTACGGCGGTGGAGGTGGTTTGTAGTTCGGCCTTTGAAGTCCGATTGTTTCGCTTGGTTTTTTCGTTAGCCTTTTTTTGGGCTTTTAGAGTGGGTGAATTGGTGTCGCCGAGTGGGTTGCGTGCGGGGGGAATAAGTCAAGAGGATGTGGAGTTGTTTGCTGATGCGCAGGTCAAAAACTGACACGGTGGGTAAGGGGACGCGGATTGTGTTGTTTGCTATCGGGCGTTCGGCGGTGTGTCCGGTACAGTGTATGTCTGCTTTTGGGGTACAGGTGGGGGCAACGGGGGTTCCGTTATTGCGGCATGAAGACAGGTCCTTTTTATCCAGGTTCCAATTTGGGGCAGTGTTTAAGCGCTGTTTGCTGGCAATTGGGTTGAAGTCAGCTGAGTATTCTTCCCATTCGTTTAGAATTGGTGCAGCAACTGAAGCGGTGCGATGGGGTTCGGATGAGTCAGGGGTTAGGCGTATTGGGAGATGGGAGTCTAACCGTTTCCGCACTTATGTTCGGCCTCATTTGCTGTCAGACTGTTAAAAGGTTGCTAGGGGGTATGTTGTGCCTGTGGAAGATAGAGTGCGAATGGGATTTGTAAGATGTGTGTGTTTTCTTTCTTTCGCAGGTTCGCGTCCTTTGCTGGTTTGGATCTTGGGGCACTCCTTTGTGTATTGGGGCGCACTAAGGGCGGAAGTTCGCCCGGATGGTCGAAAACTGAGGATTCCGCGGGAGGATGCTGTCCTGCATTGGCTTGGTTTCCGAGGAATGGTTTGGTCCAGGGTGTTACCAGAGTTTCAGGTGTATACGCAGCTAGACCGGGTTCCCGAGATTTTAGTTTTACATGTTGGGGGGAATGACTTGAGTGTGCGCCCTTTTCGTGATTTGGTGAGGGATATTAAGCATGATTTGTTGTGTTTATGGGCGTTACACCCGGGCCTGATTATAGTCTGGTCAGATATTGTGCCCAGAAAGACATGGTGCTTTGCCCGATCCATGGAGAGGCTCAATCAGGCCGGAATAAAAGTGAATAGGGCGGTGTCGGCATTTGTGGCAAAAAATCGAGGTGTGGTGGTCAGGCACAGGGACCTGGAAGCGGGTGTAGGTTGTTATTGGAGACAGGATGGGGTGCATTTGAATGAGGTGGGGATGGATTTGTGGAGTTTGGCCCTAGCAGACGGGATTGAAAGAGGGGTGTTGGTGTGGAGGAGCTCATGGGCTTGAGGTGGTCAAGGTCCATGTCGCAGTGGCGGGGGGAGTCCTTGAGGTTGGTCAGTAAAACTGGTGGGGGGGTCGCATCAGGGGTATGCGTCCCCCAAAATATGAAGGCTTCTTAGGGTGTTACCCCTTTGAAGTGCTTTATGGGCAAAGCCATCTGCAAGAAGTGAGCGGTGCCTTCGAGCCGGGTTACGGCTGGAGGTAAAAACAAGTGCTGGTTGCAGATGGCTATCTTTTTTAAGTTGTGGTAACCTAAAGGGCTTCCCCTGGTCATGTTATGGGTGTTATTTATATTGACGCTGTTAAGGGTTTGGTATGTTTATTCTGGAAGAATTCCAATGTTGGGGAATTCTAGGTTATTTAAGGTTTGGTTATAAAATTTCTAATTTTATAAAATTTATAATAAACGGCTGCTGTGGCCATTAAAATCCAACCTTGGTGTCATGTGTTATTATTCTTAAGGGGGTAAGGAATAATTACTGATCACTCGACTCTACATATCCAAGTCAAGTTGTTCAGGGATCCTATCCTGAGGGCCTGTCAGGGTCAACCAAAAGTGGTGTATTTTCCAGCTCCTAGGTAAGGAGGGGCCAGGGAGACTAAAGCTGGTCACCATAGGAGAATGATCAGACGCCGCTCTAGATTTATAAGTGACAGATTCAACCAAAGGTACAATGAGAGAATTTCCCAACATATAGTCTATGCAGGATAGGGAGTTTCTGCCTAGGGAGGAATACACTTTAGTTGTTGGGTGTTTATATCGGTAAAGTTCTGTCCATCCCATCTCAGCAAACAGTAAACCCAGTACAGATATGGCGGGGGTACACGGTCCTGCCCAGAAGAAGCACTAAACCTATCCAGACTGCAGTTCACAACCATGTTAAAATCTCCCATGCCCAACACTTTAGCGGTCGGATATGTTGCAGCAAAGGTAGCCGCCATATGCAAAATCTGTAAAGATGCTGGTGGAGGAATGTACATGCCCAATAAAACATAAGGAACATTTTCTATGAGAGCATACACAAATACATATCTGCCCTCACTATCGGTTTTAGTATGGATAGCTTCCCATCTCACAGATTTGTGTACCAAAATGAACACGTCCCTCGAGTACGATGTGTGATATGAGTGGCTAGACCACTGGACCCAGGGCCTAAGAACAGTTTTCATTTTAGCAGGTGTTAAATGCGTCTCCTGGAGGCACAATATATGAGGGTTAACTTTGCGAATATAACCATACAATATTACTCTCTTCTGCGGGCTGCCCATACCCCTCACATTTCACGACATTACAGTTAAAGAAGACATTCATAAAATATACTTCTCACATGTAGGAGAGATCCACAATGCCTGATATACATCAACAATCCCGCCTTTCTCAGAAGCAGCTGGTAATTATTCGGTGCATCCCTTATGCGTTTACATTTGTACATGAGTGGTATCATAACTGCCCGCACCCAAGGCACATTCCAACCTAGAACCCAAAAGAACAGATTGTAAATAGTAGAACAATACCGACAATACATGTAGATGCATGTTACATTGCCGGAGCGTGCCCAAAAACGTGGCATTTAAGTATACGGGGGTAATACCCGCGCCAAACAGCAACTTAGTTAAGCTTCCACCATTAAGGGGACGTGCGGCAGCCTCCTCAGGTATGGCGCCCCACAAATACAAGGACACAAAAAGTCGCACTAGCCAGGCAGTAGGTCTAACCGATCTCTGTCAGACCCAGTCCAGATCACCATCAGAATGGAATGTTCCCGAAATCCTACGATTAGTCATGGAAGTCCGGTGATTCAGAATAGCCCAACATCATCAGTCATCCTTACACGAAACTCCATCTGTGTTATCAGGCAGAATTAGTTCCGTCGAGGGGGGCGCTTGCTTCTCACCCATTCATCAGCATCCTGCGGGGAGTTGAAAAAAACCGGATCTTTCTCCATCCACAATTCGCAACCTAGCTGGATATGACATGGAGTATGGAATACCCAGATCTCTCAGGCGCCTCTTAACAGCAAGAAATGTCGCACGTCTCTTTTGCAAGTCAGTCGAGGTCAGGGAATATAGAGACTTTTGCCCCATTATAAGTAATTTCCGGTAGCCTGCGTGTCAGGCGTAAAATCGTGTTTTAGCATGCTTCTCCTCCTTTAGAGCGCTGAGGCAGGGGAGGGCGGCCGCCATCTTGCCCCTCACCCGGTGAAAAGCCTTGCAGCTTCTCCGCGGCCGACTGACCTCTGGTGGGGCTCATACTGGCTCCGGTAGTCACCCTCGACCGTCTAGATCGTTTGGACGGTATTTTTAAAGCCTTAGGAAGCCTCAGGATGTCTGCAGGATAACATTGGTGCGGGTTCACTGCGGAGCTCCTAGAACATGCGACCGCTCTCGCTGCGCGCTAAGCCACGCCCCAGCAATTTGCTTTTTACATTTTATATATATATATATATATATATATATATATATATATATATATCGTTTTTTTTTACAGCTTTCACCAAGCGAGTTAAATAACGCTATATTATGATAGTTCAGACTTTTATGGACGCGGCGACACTAGTTATGTTAACGTTAATTTTTTTTTTAACATTGCTTTATGGAATAAAAATGGGAAAAAGGGGTTTTTGAACTTGAAACATTTTTTTTTTGGAACCTTAAGAACAACTTTAACTGTTTTTTTTTCTTATTAGTCCCCCTAGAGGACTTGAACCAGCGATCATTGGATCGCTTACATGATATACTGCAATACTAATGTATTGCAGTATATCGCTATACTGACAGTCTCCTTTAAAGCCCTGCAAGAGGCCCCCAGGCTGCCATAACATGCATCATTCTGGCAGGGCTTCAAAGGAGTACAAAGATGGCTGACCAGGGGGCCTTTATTAGGGGGCCTTTAATAATATATATAATACATAGATGTGTGGCAAGATATGATGCAATTCTGTATGAACAAGCCAGGTATTATGGGGCAGGTGTTTCACTGATAGATGGTGTCCTTTCTTATCCCTCTTTTCTGACACGCTCTGCTTCTTTTTAGATCCTTTCCTTCTTTACAGTTTAGAAAACGTTGCTGGGAAAGTATTGTCCTAGTATAAACCGGGTGCCCTCGCTTCAGGCAGATGTGGTCGGGCCCTCCCCTACCTGGTTCCCAAATATTAGGGCCTTCATAATGACCTCATGAAACGAATGGAATGTTCCCCTCTGGCCTGCCAGGGTTGAGCTGGGCTGCCCAGTCCCCCAGTAGTTTTTAGGACCCCATCATTCCCATGACCACCCCCATGGCTGCGCTACACCTGTGATGTCTGTTAGAACACTTTTCTACTGGGCTGGTGTTAGGAGGGGGTCAAACTGGGCAAATGCCCAGGGCCACCATCCCCACAGGGTCTCCTGTCAGAGGATAAAAATATCAGCCCACTGTTATCGGGGGGTCCCTTTCCCATCTGGGTCTGGTAGCAACCACTACCATCACAACTGGGCCTGGAGGAGAAGGGGGCCTGTTAATGGCAGCATTACTGTATGGGGGGCATAAAGGAGGCACGTTTACTATATGATTGCACAAAGGGGGCACTATTATTGTGTGGGGCACAAAGTGGGTATCATTATTACTATCTGGGGCACTGTGGGTGACGAGTTTGTTTAGAGGATGCGGCATAGGTGGGATGAATGCTAGAAAAGCAGGAAACCAACTTGTCTGTATTTTAAATTCTGCAGAGGCGATCGTGGCTAGAAGAAGTCGTCATAGCGCTCTGGGCAGGATGGAGAAGAAAAGGTAAAATGAACAAATCTAATCTGAGAAGACATCACCTCTGAGTCACTGGATGTCACTGTGCTGTATATGGTCTACACACCTCCTGTGTAGGAACAGTATTTACCACTATATGGTCACTGGATGTCACTATACTTTAATCACTTATATTGCCTGTAGAGCCCCTGTGTAGAACCGGTGTCTACCACTATATGGTCATTGTACTGTAATCACTTATTAGGTCTGTAGGGCTCCTGTATAGGACTGGTATCTACCCCTATATCGTCACTGGATGTCACTGTGCTGTAATTACTTATACCGGTCCTACACAGAGCCCCTGTGTAGGACCGGCATCTATGACTATATGCAGTTGCGTAACTACCGCCGTAGCGGCCGTAGCGGCTGCTACGGGGCCCGCGGCATGAGGGGGCCATGTCGCCCGCCGGTACGGGCCCCCACCATGGCCGGAGGCTCCGCTAGCTGCCGCTATGGCTACTACAGCGCGACGCCACTGAACACTACGGCAGAGCAGGGAGGTATCTCCCCGCTCTGCCATTAAAGGGGTTGTTCCTACAAAAGACATGTATCCCCTATCCACAGGACAGGGGATACATGTGTGATCGCTTGCAGCCATAGGGAGAACGGGGGACCGAAAGTCCCCTGAAGTTCTCCATCACAAACCTCGGACTTCCGGGGTCTGTGTCGGCAGCTCCGTAGAAATGAATGGAGCGCCGGTCGCGCTTGTGCGCATGCGTGACCAGCGCTCCTTTCATTTCTATTGAGCTGCGCAGACTCCTGAAGTCTGAGGTTAGTCATGGAGAACTTGGGGGACTTTCGGTCCCCCGTTCTCCCTATCGCTGCCAGCGATCACACATGTATCCCCTATCCTGTGGATAGGGGATACATGTCTTTTGTAGGACACACTATAGGCCAGATATTTTTGGGGGTTTGGGGCTGTATGGCGTTACCTACAGGGGGGCTGTATGGCATTACCTACAGGGGGGGCTGTATGGTGTTACCTACATTGGGGGGCTGTATGGCGTTACCTACAAGGAGGTGGGCTGTATGGCCTTACCTACAAAAGGGGGGGGGGGGGCTGTATGGCATTACCTAAAGTGGGGGGCTGTATAGCTTTACCTACAGTGGGGCCGTGTAGCGTTACCTACAGGGGGGGCTGTATGGCGTTACCTACAGGGGGCTGTATGGCGTTCTCTACAGGGGGGCTCTATTGCGTTATCTACAGGGGGCTGTATGGCGTTATCTACAGGGGGGCTGTATGGCGTTATCTACAGGGGGGCTGTATGGCGTTATCTACAGGGGGGGCTGTATGGCGTTATCTACAGGGGGGCTGTATGGCGTTATCTACAGGGGGATGTATGCCGCTATCTACAGGGGGCTGTATGGCGTTCTCTACAGTGGGGGCTGTATGGCGTTATCTACAGGGGGGGCTGTAAAAAAGGCACTATCTACAAGGGGGGGTTGTGTGACACTCAGGGGAGGGGGGGGGGCTTCAGTCAAAAGTTTGCTATGGGGCCCAGTCTTTCCTAGTTACGCCCCTGGTTTTGTTCAGTGTTTTTATTCAGTAACAGTATGGTAATATTATTCACTCTATGATCATTGTGTGGCGGAAGTATTCAGAAACAATATGCCGGTAAGAGCAGATTCACATCTGCTTTGGAGGTTCTATCACAGATCTGGGTAAAAATACCGGAAACAATAGCGCAGACTGCTGCGCTTTTGTTTTTGGTATGACCATGGACACCATGACTTGAAGTCAGACGATATTATTGTTGTTCTGCTGCTCAACGGAAACACTGACGCAGGTGTGAACAGGCCCTAAGCAGGATTAGTTTGCGTGTGCAATCCCAACATGAAAACACAATCAGCTGCCGTCTTTTAACAATTTAAAGCCCAGTTTCCTCTGCCGCCTTTATAGCGTAGGTGGAGGTAACCAGATTAAGGATGGGCCGCTACTCTTGGTCCAGTGCTGTGGGCTTGCACCCCAGGCTAAAATGTGCCAGCCAGCCCCTGTGGCCTGCACATCAGGATATTTTTTTTATTCAATTTCTCTAGATTCAAGGTGATCATAAAACAGCAATTGGGGCATTGTCTTTTTTGCAGCGTTCACCGGGTGGTATAAACGTCATGTTAACTTTATTCGGCGGATAACTGCGATTACGGCCATTCCAAATTTATATAGTTTTTTTTATGTTTTACTTCTTTTTCACAATAAAAACACTTACATAAAGTTGCCATATTCTGAGAGCCATAACTTTTTATTTTTCCATCCGCAGAGCTGTGAGGGCGTTTTTTTGCGGGACATGCTGTAGTTTTTATTGGTACCGTCTTGGGGTACATTTTTTTGGTAGCTTTATATTCCAATGTTTTGGAGGTGATGTGACCAAAAAACAGAATATCTGTATTCTTTTAAAATATTTTTCTTACAGCGTTTACCGCGCAGGATAAATGATGTGATTATTTTTGTGTCTTTATGGATGTGGCAATACCAGTTGTGTATAGTTTTATATATTTTTTTAATAATGACTTTATAAAGAGAGAGTGGCAGTTTTTATTTTTTTATTTTTCGAAAGCATTTTTTTACTTTTTTGTTCCACTAGGGGACTTGAGGATCCAATCACGTCTTAGCTGGTATAATACACTGCATTCTGGCAGGGCCTAATAGGCTTCTGTACATGGCAGACCAGGAGGCCATTGTTAGGCCTCCAGTTGCCATAGCAACCATTGGCACCCCCGCGATCACCTGCTATTGTATAGAAGAAGCCCCCTCCCTCTGTCAACCACTTAGATGCTGCGCTCGCTATTGACTTTGTCGACTTAGGGCTTATACGGCCTATCAGGACGCGGATCTAGTTGAACTCTATGACAGAGACCCCTGCCGTTGTAGGATACAGACTTTCAATCACTGCATCACGCCGCCGCTCCTGGCCGTTAACCTTAAAGGCTAAAAGAGGCCTCATCTGCTCTGCTTGTTGTGCAATTCACCGGGTTTGGTGAATATAAATTTTAGTTGCACATTAAAAATATTTTTAAACAAAAATAATTTGTTTTTGCATCTCCGCTTTCCAAGAGCGGTAATTTTTGTATTGTTTCGTCAATATCGCTGTATAAGGGCTTTTTTTTTTTGCCAGACAAGTTATTTTCTTTAATGGCACCATTTTTGGGTACATATGATATATTGATTAACTTTTATTATATTTTTTGTGGGGGGTATTTTTTTATTTTTTTTACGGTCTTCACCTTGCTGTTTAAATACTATGTTAACTTTATTGCTCTGGTCGTTACTATCGTGGCGATACCACATATGTGTATTTTTTTTCCCACTTGTACAAAATAAAACCCACTTTTTATGAAAAAAATGGTTTTGTTTCATTTTTACTGTATATGTAAATGCCCGTGTTGTACGTTTTATGGGTGCGATTACGTTTAAGAAAGCCAGTGGAATTGACCACATTGATTTGAGAATTCTTTAAGATGATAGAGACTTCCCCAGAGGGTGTAGTGAGACCCTACTGTCTGTATTCTTGTACCATATTACGTTTTATATGGCCACCGGTTCACTGAGATACGCTTCTTGTGATGTCATCTAGAATGTGGGCAGATTCTATTTCTCTACACCTCTTAATCTGGATGTGTAAACATCTTATGACATCATCAAGTCTATAAATTGGGGTCACACATTGACCACGGTGTCGGTTTCTCTTGCTGGCTCTCATTATGAAGGTGCCTTTGATGAAGAGGAGGATAGTGAAGATGTTTTTCAAGATGAGGATTGTAGAGAAAATGGAGGTTGGCGGACGTCAATTTCCTGATGATGTAGAGATGGAGGACGTGGAGGAGGACGAGAAAATGGAGGTTGGCGGACGTCAATTTCCAGATGATATAGAGATGGAGGATATGGAGGATAAGAAAGACAAAAAGGAAGTTCGCGGACGCAAACTTCCAGAGGATGTGGAGATGGAGGACCTTTCGGGGGTTACCGTTACCACCAGGGCCTCAAACCCCCGGAAGAGAAAGTGGGCATTTTAATTCATCTGACACTCGGGGCCCATTTACCATCAGGGCCCCGAACCCCCGGGAGAGAAAGAGGCCTGTTCTGTTCCATCTGTCGCTCGGGGCCCATTCACCATCTTTTGTCACCCCAACATGGTGGTCTTTACCACCTAAACCATCTGAAATTGTCATGAAGACTCCTCCAGCGCTGAGAACCAGTGATGTGCAGAACAGAAGCGAGATCCGGTATGTCCGACGTCTTCTGCTCCGTCTTCACCTCCTTGTGGTGAAGGTTTTGTGAATTTTTGGGCTAATTCAGATTTTTTGTCTTTTCTAGGATACAACTGTGTAAAAATAGAAAAATGTTTTACGCTCTCTTATGATCCAGGACTGAGCTGTGTAAGGGTGGACTGGCGGCCATATCCACGTGTGAAGAAGGACCCTCCTCTTCTTCATGTCACAGATCATCACATGTTAAAGGGCCGGAGAAAACCGCACAGCAATTCTACTGGATTCTGGAATAAACATATATTTTCTTTACAATTTTTTGTGTTTTCATATATATATTGGGGAATTTATCCAGGGAGCCTTTTATCTACAGGGATCATAAGGGTGTGGAAAAGTCATAGGTGTAATAATCTGCAGAATATATCAATAAGTATCTATCAGCAGGTAGAGAGGACAGAGCAATATTCTGCAGATCTCCAGAGAGGTCAGTGGTGTAATAATCTGCAGAATACATCACTATGTATCTGTCAGGAGGTATAGGAGCAATGTTCTGCAGATCTCCAGAGAGGTCAGTGGTGTAATAATCTGCAGAACATATGACTATGTATCTGTCAGGAGGTAGAGGAGCAATATTCTGCAGATCTCTAGAGAGGTCAGTGGTGTAATAATCTGCAGAATATATCACTATGTATCTGTCAGGAGGTAGAGGAGCAATATTCTGCAGATCTCCAGAGAGGTCAGTGGTGTAGTAATCTGCAGAATATATCACTATGTATCTGTAAGGAGGTAGAGGAGCAATGTTCTGCAGATCTCTAGAGAGGTCAGTGGTGTAATAATCTGCAGAATATATCACTATGTATCTGTCAGGAGGTAGAGGAGCGATGTACTGCAAATTTCTAGAGATGTCAGTGGTGTAATAATCTGAAGAATATATCATTATGTATCTGTCACGAGGTAGAGGAGCAATGTTCTGCAGATCTCTAGAGATGTCAGTGGTGTAATAATCTGCAGAATATATTACTATGTATCTATCAGCAGGTAGAGAGGACAGAGCAATGTTCTGCAGATCTCTAGAGTGGTCAGTGGTGTAATAATCTGCATAATATATCACTATGTATCTATCAGGAGGTACAGGAGCAATGTTCTGCAGATCTCTAGAGAAATCCGTGGTGTAATAATCTGCAGAATATATCACTATGTATCTGTAAGAAGGTAGAGGAGCAATGTTCTGCAGATCTCTAGAGAAGTCAGTGGTATAATAATCTGCAGAATATATCACTATGTATCTGTCAGGAGGTAGATGAGCAATGTTCTGCAGATCTCTAGAGAGGTCAGTGGTGTAATAATCTGCAGAATATATCACTATGTATCTGTCAGGAGGTAGAGGAGCAATATTCTGCAGATCTCCAGAGAGGTCAGTGGTGAAATAATCTGCAGAATATATCACTATGTATCTGTCAGGAGGTAGAGGAGCGATGTTCTGCAGATCTCTAGAGTAGTCAGTGGTGTAATAATCTGCAGGATATATCACTATGTATCTGTCAGGAGGTAGAGGAGCAATATTCTGCAGATCTCCAGAGAGGTCAGTGGTGAAATAATCTGCAGAATATATCACTATGTATCTGTCAGGAGGTAGAGGAGCAATGTTCTGCAGATCTCCATAGAGGTCAGTGGTGTAATAATCTGCAGAATATATCACTATGTATCTGTCAGGAGGTAGAGGAGCGATGTTCTGCAGATCTCTAGAGTAGTCAGTGGTGTAATAATCTGCAGAATATATCACTATGTATCTGTCAGGAGGTAGAGGAGCAATATTCTGCAGATCTCCAGAGAGGTCAGTGGTGAAATAATCTGCAGAATATATCACTATGTATCTGTCAGGAGGTAGAGGAGCAATGTTCTGCAGATCTCCATAGAGGTCAGTGGTGTAATAATCTGCAGAATATATCACTATGCATCTGTCAGGAGGTAGAGGAGCAATGTTCTGCAGATCTCCAGAGAGGTCAGTGGTGTAATAATCTGCAGAATATATCACTATGTATCTGTCAGGAGGTAGAGGAGCAATGTTCTGCAGATCTCTATTTCAGTGGTGTAGTAATCTGCAGAATATATCACTATGTATCTGTCAGGCAGTAGAGAGGAGAGAGCAATATTCTGCAGATCTCAAGAGAAGTCATTGGTGTAATAATCTGCAGAATATATCACTATGTATCTGTCAGGAGGTAGAGGAGCAATGCTCTGCGATTCTCTAGAGAGGTCAGTGGTGTAATAATCTGCAGAATATATCACTATGTATCTGTCAGGAGGTAGAGGAGCGATGTACTGCAGATTTCTAGAGATGTCAGTGGTGTAATAATCTGCAGAATACATCACTATGTATCTGTCAGGAGGTAGAGGAGCGATGTTCTGCAGATTTCTAGAGATGTCAGTGGTGTAATAATCTGCAGAATACATCACTATGTATCTGTCAGGAGGTAGAGGAGCGATGTTCTGCAGATTTCTAGAGATGTCAGTGGTGTAATAATCTGAAGAATATATCTTTATGTATCTGTCACGAGGTAGAGGAGCAATGTTCTGCAGATCTCTAGAGATGTCAGTGGTGTAATAATCTGCAGAATATATTACTATGTATCTATCAGCAGGTAGAGAGGACAGAGCAATGTTCTGCAGATCTCTAGAGTGGTCAGTGGTGTAATAATCTGCAGAATATATCACTATGTATCTATCAGGAGGTACAGGAGCAATGTTCTGCAGATCTCTAGAGAAATCCGTGGTGTAATAATCTGCAGAATATATCACTATGTATCTGTAAGAAGGTAGAGGAGCAATGTTCTGCAGATCTCTAGAGAAGTCAGTGGTATAATAATCTGCAGAATATATCACTATGTATCTGTCAGGAGGTAGAGGAGCAATGTTCTGCAGATCTCTAGAGAGGTCAGTGGTGTAATAATCTGCAGAATATATCACTATGTATCTGTCAGGAGGTAGAGGAGCAATGTTCTGCAGATCTCTAGAGAGGTCAGTGGTGTAATAATGTGCAGGATATATCACTATGTATCTGTCAGGAGGTAGAAGAGCAATGTTCTGCAGATCTCTGGAGAAGTCAGTGGTGTAATAATCTGCAGAATATATCACTATGTATCTGTCAGGAGGTAGAGGAGCAATGTTCTGCAGATCTCTAGGGAAGTCAGTGGTGTAATAATCTGCAGAATATAAAACTATTTATCTGTCAGGAGGTAGAGGAGCAATGTTCTGCAGATCTCTAGAAAGGTCAGTGGTGTAATAATCTGCAGAATATATCACTATGTATCTGTCAGGGGGTAAAGGAGCAATGTTCTGCAGATCTCTAGAGAGGTCAGTGGTGTAATAATCTGCAGAATATATCACTATGTATCTGTCAGGAGGTAGAGGAGCAATGTTCTGCAGCTCTCCAGAGAGGTCAGTGGTGTAATAATCTGCGGAATATATCACTATGTATCTGTCAGGAGGTAGAGGAGCAATGTTCTGCAGCTCTCCAGAGAGGTCAGTGGTGTAATAATCTGCGGAATATATCACTATGTATCTGTCAGGAAGTAGAGGAGCAATGTTCTGCAGATCTATAGAGATTTCAGTGGTGTATTAATCTGCAGAATATTATCACTATGTATCTGTCAGGAGGTAGAGTAGCAATGTTCTGCAGATCTCCAGAGAGGTCAGTGGTGTAATAATCTGCAGAATATTTCACTATGTATCTATCAACAGGTAGAGAGGACAGAGCAATGCTCTGCAATCTCCAGAGAGGTCAGTGGTGTAATGATCTGCAGAATATATCACTATGTATTTGTCAGGAGATAGAGAGGACAGAGCAATGTTCTGCAGATCTCCAGAGAGGTCAGTGGTGTAGTAATCTGCAGAATATATCACTCTGTATCTGTCAGGAGATAGAGGAGCAATGTTCTGCAGATCTCCAGAGAGGTCAGTGGTGTAATAATCTGCGGAATATATCACTATGTATCTGTCAGGAAGTAGAGGAGCAATGTTCTGCAGATCTATAGAGAGGTCAGTGGTGTATTAATCTGCAGAATATATCACTATGTATCTGTCAGGAGGTAGAGTAGCAATGTTCTGCAGATCTCCAGAGAGGTCAGTGGTGTAATAATCTGCAGAATATATCACTATGTATCTATCAACAGGTAGAGAGGATAGAGCAATGTTCTGCAAATCTCCAGAGAGTTCAGTGGTGTAATGATCTGCAGAATATATCACTATGTATGTGTCAGGAGATAGAGAGGACAGAGCAATGTTCTGCAGATCTCCAGAGAGGTCAGTGGTGTAATAATCTGCAGAATATATCACTATGTATCTGTAAGAAGGTAGAGGAGCAATGTTCTGCAGATCTCCAGAGAGGTCAGTGGTGTAATAATCTGCAGAATATATCTTTGTGTCAGGAGGTAGAGAGGACAGAGCCATCTTGACTAGCCTAAGTAGAGTCATGTGCTGAGTAACCATTTTACCTTTATTCCCCTTCTTTCGCCTTCCCAATAAAGACACGTGACAACCGAGGTTGGATGTGAAATGGCCACAGCAGCCGTTTATTTATTTAACATGAATTAAATGCAATTTAATCCGAAACATTCGGATAAGGCCTCATTTACACGAGCGTATTATACGCGCGTGCGACGCGCGTGCTTTTCACGCGTGTCGTACGCACCTATAATAGTCTATGGGGCTGTTTAGACGATGCGTGAATTTTGCGCAGCGTGAGTGCGTTGCGTAAAACTCACGACATGTTCTATATTCTTGCGTTTTTCACGCAACACGCACCCATTGACTTCAATGGGTGTGTGAAAACAACGCATGCCACACTGACGGTCCTGCGTTGCATGCGCGAAAATCACGCAAGAGCTGTCAAAAGGATGAATGTAAACAGAAAAGCACCACGTGCTTTTCTGGTTACAAACATCCAAACGGAGTGTCAAATTAGAGATGAGCGCACCGAACTTCACCGGGTTCGGCCGAACTCGTTTTAACCGAACCCGGCAAAAAATGTTCGGGTACGCGATGTCAGGAGACAGTCACTGCCCACGGTGCTGAAAGACTTAAACTGTTTCAGCACCATGGACAGTGACTTTCGATCACAATATACATATACGTGTAAAAAAAAAAAGAAGTTCTGACTTACCGATAACTCCCGGCTTCTTCCTCCAGTCCGACCTCCCGGGATGACAATTCAGGCCAAGTGACAGCTGCAGCCAATCACAGGCCAAGCACAGGCTGCAGCCAATCACAGGCTGCAGCGGTCTCATGGCCTGCCGCGTCATCCTGGGAGGTGGGGCCGGATGACAAGAGAGGGACGCGTCACCAAGGCAACGGCCGGGAGACCGGACTGGAGGAAGCAGGCAGTTCATGGTAAGTGTGAACGTCTTTTTTTATTCACAGGTTGGTGTAGATTGTGATCGGCATTCACTGTCGAGGGTGCTGAAAGAGTTACTGCCGATCAGTTAGCTCTTTCAGCACCTTGGACAGTGACGGGCGTCGACTACCTCATCTCTATGATGGCGGCTGCGCGAAAATCACGCAGCCGCGCATCATACACGGATGACACACGGAGCTGTCAATTGCCTTTTGCGCACGCAAAACGCAGCGTTTTTTTGCGTGCGCAAAACGCACACGCTCGTGTAAATGAGGCCTAACTCTTTTAGGAATTCGACCAGAGAATTCCTACTATAATTCACATGACCCAACATGGGTCAATTAACACTAAACAGAGCAGGGGAAGTCCTTGAAGCCATTTTTCCGATTTCCTTTAAATTAGCCATCTGCAAACCACCACCAACTATTTACCTCCAGCCGTAAACCAGCTCGGAAGCACCGCTCACCCCTGCAGATGGCTCCAACCACCAGAAGACCACTTCAAAGGGATAACACCCTATGAAGTCTTCAAATGATCTACCATTTTTTGGGGGACGCATACCCCCGATGCGACCCCCCCACCATTTTGTACTGACCAACCTCAAGGACTCCCCCCGCCACAGCGAAACAGGCCTTGACCACCTTAAGCCTGTGAGTCCCTCCAAACCACCACCGCCCTCTCAATTCCTTCTGCTAAAGCCAGGCTCCACATATCAATTCCAACCTGGGTCAAATGTACTCCATCACTCCTCCAATAATTACCGACTCCTGACTCCAGATCCTTGTGTCGAACACAAATGCCCCCGTTCCTAGCAACAAAACGCGACACCGCCCGGTTTACCTTAATACGGGCTTTATTGACCCTCTCAACCGATCTTGCCAAACGCCAAAACTTCCTCGGAACGATGTCCGACCAAACAATCACCAGGTGAGGATAAGATGCCCATAAACACAACAGATCGTGTTTAATATCCCGCACTAACTCGCGAAACGGGCGCACCCCCAGATCATTCCCCACCCGAATGTAACACCAGAACCTCCGGAACCCTATCTAACTGAGAGTATGTCTGAAACTCAGCAAGTACCCGGCTCCACAACATACCTCGGAAGCCCAGCCAGTGTAAAACCGCATCGTGCCGCAGAATGCGAAGCTGACGGCCATCTGGGCGAACGTCCGCCCGCAATGCCCCCCAGTGCACAAAAGACAGTCCTAAAATCCACACTAAGCAAGGGTGGTGATCTGAAAAGAAAGAACAAAACCGCACATGTCAAACAATCAAAGCTACCTTACCGACTCACAACAAATGAGGGCGCACATAAGTCCGAAACCTGTTGGACTCCCACCGGCCGATGCGCCGCACACCCTCGTCGTCCAACCCCCAACGCCCCGCCTCAGTAGCAGCGCCGATCCTGAACGAGTGATACGAGTAATACCCCTGCCCCACGCCAACCGCAGCCAAGCATTTCTTAAACACCGCACCAAATTGATACCTGGACAAAAACGAGCCATTCTCATGACGGAGCAATGGCAACTCAGGCACCCCAACCAGTGGCTTAAAAGCCACCATACAAGCAACTGGACACATCGCCGACCCTGGGAGGGCAAACAACACTATCCGCTTACCCCGACCCGCTTGATCAGTCTTGGACCGCCGCAAAAACAACTCGAGTCTATCCTCATATAGCCCCATGTCCGCCTGCCGCAATCCCCCAGCCCTAGCCGCACTAGGAGAAACCAACTCCCCAATTCTGAGTGCTCCGAAAAACGCGAGGGAAAAAGCCAAACGGAACAAGACTACCTCATCAGGCGAATTACAAACAGCCCCCAGCGATGCTCCCAACGACCCAAGGAGGGAAAAAGAAACGGGTTGCCTCTGATCTGCTACCACCCTGCCCCGACGCAAACCTTTTAGAGCTTGCCTTACTAAAAAATGTTTGGACACATCCTGAAAACCCCGTAATTTGAATCCAAACGCCAAACCAGCAACAAAACGATTCACTTTTGCCGGGGAAAACCCCGCCTCCCAAGCATCCCCCAACCAGTACAATAATGGCACCAACCTGTCTTGCGCCGTGCTGACGTTACCCAACACTCTTACCCACTCCTCCCACTGCTGCCAACACGCCGAATAAGCGCTCCAAGTCACGCTAGCCAATGACCTTTCAATCAACCGTTCCACGGGACCGGAACCAGACCCCAGAGATGTTCCGGGCAAGCCAAACCGACCAGCTCCGCTCCCGGTGCCATTTGACGAAAACGATCCCACTGCGAGCGAGAAAGAGCATCAGCAATACAATTGGAAACCCCAGGTACATGCACCGCAACCACCCACGTGTTTAAAGACAAGCACACCAAAACTAGGTGACGCAACAACTGAACCACCGGTGGAGAAGATGCTGATAAGTTGTTAATTGCTAACACCACCCCCATGTTATCGCAGTGGACACTAACATTTTTATCCCTGAGCCTATCCCCCCAAATGGTCACCGCCACCACGATGGGGAACAGCTCGAGCAGGGCCAGATTTCGCGTAAGACCACCAGTCACCCAGCTGTCCGGCCAGTTCCCCGCACACCATTGTCCTCCTACATACGCGCCAAAACCACCAGACCCTGCCGCGTCAGTAAACAGCTCCAACTCGCCCATCTCCTGTACCTGCGACATCCACAACGATCTACCATTATACTGCCCGAGGAACTCGTCCCAGACCTGCAGATCCGCCCTGTGATCCCCACCAATCCTCACAAAATGATGGGGCGCCCGGATACCCGCCGTCGCTGACGCCAACCTCCTACTAAAAATTCTACCCATTGGCATAATTCGACAGGCAAAGTTCAACTTTCCAAGCAGCGACTGAAGATCCCGAAAAGTGATCTTCTTCAATTGGCAAGCCCGCCTGACCTGCCGTAGTGGCAATAATTTATCCTCAGGAAGCCTGCACTCCATTGCCACCGAATCAATTTGGATCCCCAAAAAACTGATGGTAGATACCGGGCCCTCTGTTTATCCAGGCGCCAAAGGGATTCCAAAATCCGTCGCAACCTTCTGCAAGGAATACAATAAATTACCGCAAACTGGGGAACCTCTAGGGCCTACGCACAAAAAATCATCAAGATAATGTATTAAGGAATCGACCCCAGCTACACCCTTCGTCACCCATTCCACGAAACTACTAAACGCCTCGAAGTATGCGCAAGAAAGGGAGCAACCCATTGGAAGGCACCTATCCACATAAAATTCCCCGCTCCAGAAGCAACCCAACAGCCGTTGGCTTTCTGGATGTACCGGCAGCAAGCGAAAGGCCGCCTCAATGTCAGTCTTTGCCAACAACGCACCGGGCCCTGCCTCCAGCACTAACGCCATCGCTTTGTCAAATGACGTGTAAACAACCGAACATAAGTCGTGATCTATCCCATCGTTCACCGACGCTCTCCTGGGAAACGACAAATGCTGGATCAAATGGAATTTGTGAGGCTCCCGCTTTGGCACAACTCCCAAGGGTGATACCACTAAATTCTCAATCGGCGGTTCGGCAAAAGGCCCGGACATCCTACCAAAAACCAAACAAAAACCCCTCATAAATTAACTTGGCCGCAACCCTATCCGGAAATTCACTTAGATACGGGGCCATCCTTTCTACCCTCACCGGCGACCGCCCTTTGACCAACTGAAGAGGACTGAGGGCCTGACCGCCTCCCTTTCCGCATACATTTTGAGGCCCCGTGTGAGGAGCCATTGCACTCCGAACAGACATGTTTAAATTTACAGGTGGCCCTGAACTTACACGGCCATCATTGAATTGCCAGCAGAACCCCAGTTTTGACCCGGAACCTTGCCCGGATTGACTAGACTGGCCCCCTTGGCCAACGCTCCCGGGAAAGGACTGTTTAACCGGCGCCGTAACCCGCAACCACAATGCAATATCCTTTTGATCCCACCGGATCGCCGTCCGGACCGCCTTCCGCTGGCGAAATTGCTCGTCGTACCGCAAACACGCCTGGCCCCCGTACGCCCAATAGGCCTCCCCGATGGCATAAAAATAACAAAACAACGGCGAGCAATTTTCCGGCGCCTTTTCCCCGATCACGCTTGCCAAAATAGCGAAAGCTTGCGACCAGTTGGCAAACGTCTGCGGGATAAGCCTATACCGCCGACGTTCTTCCTCCTCTTTCTTACTCTCATCCCGCTTGCCCTTATCCAATTTGAATTTCGCAAGCGGCAGAAGAGAAAATATCTCCACGTATTCATCCTTCCAAATCCGTTCACGTACCTCTTGCTTAAGGTGAGCCCCTAAAGGGCCCTCAAAACAGACGTAAACCACTCCCCGAGTGCGATCATCAAGCCGAATCCTATCCCCATCCTTCTGCGCCTCGGTTTGGACAGACACTGCTACCGCTTCTTTTGCCACCCCCGGGACCTCCCCCACCATGGACCGCGACTGTACATCACGAGGACCTTCCCATACCACAACCGGAGACCCCGCCGGCACTACAGGCGCCGCTGCCCTATCTAAGCGCCGGACTAGCTCGCGCAAACAACCCACTAAATCTGTCAAGCCATCGCGCCCGGCAACGCCACTACCGACAGCCGCTACCCCGCTCGCTGACCCACCCCCAACACCCGACATGAAAATTGCTGGATACGGTAACGTAGGAGTTACACACTCACCAGGCTGCCAAGGCGCTGTAGTCCCGCCAGCCGGAAAATCCTGACCACGTTGCGACTCATCCAGCTCTCCATCTTCCAAATCCTCTCTCGCCGCCGACTGGTACTCGCACCGACATCTTCGACACGGGGATCCCGGCACGCTGACAGGTGGGCCGACAACCTGCCGCCCGACCGCAGGGACCCAGACTTCCGACCGGACCTGTTGCCTCGTCGTCGTCGCTGATCTTGGCGTCCTCACCGATGCTCTCGAGGAAGCCTGCCCCCTGGCCGGAACATCACCATGCGGGGCGACCGTATACTGCCCTCCGAACACAGCGTCTGAAGGCGGGGGTGTGACAGGGAGCCCGGCCTGCGACTCCCAGTTAACCGCCGAGCCCCGTCGCGGCTGGGGATTCCTGCCAGGACGCAGGCCCTAGGAAGAGGCACCCGTCCCAGCAGCCTGGCCTGCAGCGTCATTAGAAGGGCTCCCCCTGCGACGCCGGGCCCGCGTGGCCACGTCTGGACTAAGACGCTCTGGTGGGCGAGGCCTATGGGAGCGGCGGGGTGACTTAGCCTGGGCAACCGCCGCTCCCGCCGAAGCCCTCTGCTTTATTACAGCAGGGGCCGACATTAACAGCTCTCCCCCCACCGCCATATCCCCAGCGTCTGAGAGGGGGGCGGGGGAAGGGAGCGCATCAGCGCGGGCTGCCGACCAAGACGACGGGCCCGCCTGAGGGATCCGGGCCAGCGATGCCACAGTCTCCTCCAGCCAGCCCGGATCGTGATAAGCAGCTTCTGCCCGCAGCTGATCGAGCAGCAAGGCCGGAGACGCCATAACAGGTAAGTAGCACTATCTAACCTGACCTAAGTTTTTTGCTTGTTTCTCCTCCCGCTGCCTCCGGCTCAATGCCGAAAACAGCGGGAGGAACAGTTAACACACCCCGGCTCCTCGCATCTCCCCCTCCTCCCTCACCTAACCTGTCCTTCCTATTGGTTGAACCAACCAATCTTACGGTAATCATGGAGGCTTCCCGTTGAGCCCTCCGTGCTGCCGTCCAGCCTCTGCTGTAGATCTCTAGAGAGATCAGTGGTATAATAATCTGCAGAATATATCACTATGTATCTGTCAGGCGGTAGAGAGGAGAGAGCAATGTTCTGCAGATCTCTATTTCAGTGGGAGGCGGATGCTTCTTTTTACTGCTAGCTGATTTTTTCAACTAGTGGACAAAAGAAGCGTCCTGCCCGATCTGAAGTGAATGGGAGTAGGAATCTTTTGGCTGACGGCAGGAATAATTCTTCGACCGATTTTGCAGCAGGACCCACCAAGCAAAATCCACCGTGTGAACATGGTCTTAGTGACCCCTTTTGTGGTGCAACTTACTCGGCGGCAGCGGCAGTAAAATGGAAGAAACTAGACACCAAAAATAAAAAGTTAAGCCCCCTGTGTTTTACCATAGATAAGTTAGACCCCCTGTGTTTTACCATAGATAAGTTAGGCCCATGGCCGACCTTATATACGTTCGACCAGAGCGGTCGCACAGGGCGCCAGCCGCCACACTGCAAGGGGGGCGCCAGCGGGTGTGTGTATCCCTGCGCCGTTGCAACTAGCAGCGCGGATACACACACTAACTACAGTCGCCTTTCCACCCGGGCGCTTCTTCACTTAGTGGCCGTCGCTACCGCTGTATCAGCCATAGCAGCTGCTAGCGGTGACACCGGGCATGAGGGCATTGGCGCCGCTAGCAGCTGCTGCGGCTGCTATAGCGGTAGCGACGGCACTATGGCAGAGCAGAGAGGTATCTCCCTGCTCTGCTATCTACTAGCGCCACTGTAGCTCTCTGAAGGAACGGAATCCCCGTGTGGCCGGGGATTCCGCTCCTGGAGCACTGCTTGATGTCTCTGTCCATATATGGACAGTGACATCAGGGGAAACTCCTGAAGTGGAATCCCCGGTCACAGCGTTGCAGACGCTATGACCGGGGATTCCACTCCATGAGAAGCTAATGACGTCATGGACACAGACGACAGGAGCTTCTCCTGGAGTGGAAGCGAAGGTCACAGCGTCAGCAACGCTGTGGACGAGGATTCCGCTTCAGGAGTTTCCCCTGATGTCACTGTCCATATATGAACAGAGACATCAAGCAGCGCTGCAGGAGCAGTATCCCTGGCCACATGGGGCTTCCGCTCCTTCAGGGAGCTACAGTGGCGCTATCTATACTGGAAGGGGGGGGGTTTCAATCTACAGGGGGGTGTGGGCTGAGTGGCACTACCTACAAAAAAGGACAACTGTGCAGGAGCACACAAAATACCCAGCTTTCCCAGCTATCAAATAAATGTGTGGAAATAAACTAAGATATAATTTTTATTTAATCTAGCTAAGAGGATTAATCCTTTACCTAGACTAAATAAAAGTTATATCTTAGTTTATTTCCACACATTTATTTGTTAGCTGGGAAAGCTGGGTATTTTGTGTGCTCCTGCACAGTTGTCCTTTTTTGAATGTCTATTGCCCGCCAGCTATCAGGGTCATTTCGTAGTCCTTGCACTACGTACAGGGGGGCTGTGGGCTGTGTGGCACTCCCTAGCAGGGGGCTGTGCGGCACTCTCTAGCAGGGGGGCTCTGCGGCACTTCCTACCAGGGGGCTGTGCGGCACTTCCTACCAGGGGGCTGTGCGGCACTCCCTACAGGGGGCTGTGCGGCACTCCCTACAGGGGGCTGTGTGGTGCTCCCTACAAGGGGGCTGTGTGGCGCTATCTACAAGGGGCTGTGTGGCGCTACCCACAAGGGGGCTTTGTGGCGCTACCCACAAGGGGGCTGTGTGGTGCTACCTACAAGGGGCTGTGTGATGCTACCCACAAGGGGCTGTGTGGCGCTACCCACAAGGGGCTGTGTGGCGCTACCCACAAGAGGCTGTGTGGCGCTACCTACAAGGGGCTGTGTGGCGCTACCTACAGGGGGAATCTGTGAGTGGTGGGCTAATGGTCACTTTACTGTGAGTGGTGGGATGATGGTCATTTTACTGTGAGTGGGGGGCTGATGGTCATTTTACTGTGAGTGGGGCGCTGATGGTCTTCAAGTGGTTTCCGCCTCTGACCTCCAATTGAAATTAATCGGAGGCAGAAAATGCCTGCGGCGCTCGTTTGGAGCTTTTTTTTCCTGCGTCTTTTGCATTCGCTTCAACAGCTTAAGAAAAAACACAAAAAAAAGGTCAAACAACGCTGTCAGTTCCTGAAGGAATTTTGGGCCAGATTTTTTTGCCTTAAAAAAATGTGTGTGAACAAACCCTACGAGTGTAGTGCTTGTTCTCAGCCTTTTTTCTGTCTTTCTCAGAACTATTTTTGGTAGGGGGACCCTGAGGAAATTTTATTTTTCCAGTCCTGCCTCGGGTCCGAAAAGGTTGGGAAACTCTGTACTAGGCCACAGGATCCCATCGTGGAGCAGCTCAGTTCGTCATGGGAACGGGGCCTAGGTGAGTAAAATTTTTGTTTTTGTTTGGGGACACGGTCTACAAGGGGGAGGTGGGGGACTGTATGGCACTGTCTACAAGGGGGAGGTGGGGGGGGGGCTGTATGGCACGATCTACAAAAAGGAGGTGGGGGATTATGGCACTGTCTAGAGGGAGGCTATATGGCAAAATCTACAGGGGGGCACTATACTGTGTGGGGGCCACTAAGCGGACATTATACTGTGTAGGGGTACTACAGGGGGCATAATACTGTGGCCACAATTAGAGGACAATATACTGTGTCCTTGAAGGGGTTGTAATATATTATATTGTTAAATATTATTATTATACTGTCTGGGGGCACTAAAGGGGCATTATAATTGTTTTTATTTGGCATTTTTTTTTAATGATGGGGTGGGGCGCCGAAAGATCATTTCGCAATGGGCGCCATCTATCCTAGGGCCGGCCCTGGTTAGGCCCCTGTGTTTTACCATAGATAAGTTAGGCCCCCTGTGTTTTACCATAGATAAGTTAGGCCCCTGTGTTTCACCATAGATAAGTTAGGCCCCTTGTGTTTTACCATAGATAAGTTAAGCACCCCTTTGTTTTACCATAGATAAGTTAGGCCCCCTGTGTTTTACCATAGATAAGTTAGACCCCCTGTGTTTTACCATAGATAAGTTAGGCCCCCTGTGTTTTACCATAGATAAGTTAGGCCCCCTGTGTTTTACCATAGATAAGTTAGGCCCCCTTTGCACCAATAAAAATAAAACTCACCTTACCCATTCCCACGACGGCCTGATGGGTTCTGTCACAGATTTTTAGCCTCTAAATGACCGAACAATGAAACACAAAGTATAAGTATATTAGAAAGTTGTAGACATTTTTACTGTATATTGAATAAACTTAAGGACACGGCCAATTTGAGTGTTTTCATTTTAGCCTTTTCCTTCCCGTCTTCCGAAAGCCATAACTTTTTTTGTATTTTTTCGTCGACATAGCCATATGAGAGCTTGTGTTTTGCGGAACAAGTTGTAGTTTTTCATAGCACCATTTATTCTACAGCATAATATACTGGGAAGCTGAATCAAAAATTTTTTGTGATGTGAAATAGGCAAAAAAACAGCAATTACGCCATATTTTGGGGGGTTTTGTTTTAACGGCATGAACAGTGAACAGTGAGGTCCCTGTTTTTCTCAAACCTTTTTCCCTACCTACTTGTACGACCCGACCTAAACGACAGCGCACAACTGGGCGGCGTTCCCTATACTGGTAAAAGTGAAACTGACAAAGAAATAAGACAGAGACAGTGCGAAATAACAAAGGGTCACCTGGGAAGTACACGTAGGGAGAGGCAGGGCAATTGCGCCGAGGACAAGTCCGGGCACAAAAGGCGGAGTCAGGCAGGCAGGGTCAAACCGGGAGAATGCGGAAAAACAAAAGTCAGAAGGCAAAGAAAAGTCAGGTGTAATGATGGGGTAGGGAGACAGACAGGTGAGCCCTAATCTACCCGCCACTCAGTCCCTGCCTACTTGCACGGCCCGTCTTAGGCGACGGCGTACAACTGGGCGACGGTCCCTACGCTCAATATGTGCATGACAGACAAACAGACAAGGGTACACAGAAGCTAAGGGAAATGGGGCAGTTGCCCACGGCAACACCGTGAGCAACAGGAGTAGTGAACGAGCCGAGTCAAACCAGGAGTGTAAGAGGTACCAAACGCAGAGCAGGAGCGTAGTCAGTAAAGCCAGGGTCAAAATGAAGCAAGGTCAATAATAATAATAGAAGGAGCAGCAGAGCCAGGAAACAGGAAAGAATCACAGGCAAAGTCAAGCAGGAAGTGAAGGTATAAACAGACCGAGGGCGGGAGCTAGAACCGTCTGGCCAGGCTGTCATAGGTTCTCCCACTCCTGAGCCTACCAGCCTGAGTGTTAGCAGATCGAGTCACTCTATCAGACCTAGGAGCAGGTGCAGACTGATTAACCGCGAGCGTCGACACAGAAGCTGTGTCTGGCAGATCCTTTACAGTACCCTGCCTTTTATGAGGGGCCACCGGACTCTTTCTAGGTGGACCTGGCTTATTGGGGAACCGAAGATGGAACCTCCTGAGCAATACCCCAGCGTGAACATCCCGGGCGGGTACCCAAGTCCTCTCCTCAGGCCCGTATCCTCTCCATTGGACCAGGTACTGGAGGGAGCCTTGGACCATCCTGCTGTCCACAATCTTGGCCACCTCGAATTCTACCCCTTCAGGGGTGAGAACAGGGACCTGAGATTTCCTCGAGGTAGCCAAGGACGGGGAGCAGCGTTTCAGGAGGGAGGCATGAAACACGTTGTGTATTCGAAAAGATGGGTGTAACTCCAGTCGGAAGGAGACAGGGTTAAGGACCTCAATGACCTTGTACGGCCCTATATACCGGGGAGCACATTTTTTGGACGTGACTTTAAGGCGCAAATTTTTTGAAGACAGCCACACCAGAACCCCGCCCACAAACAAGGGGTTAGCAGAACGTCTTCTATTTGCCTGAGTCTTTTGTATGCTCTGGGACACCTCTAGGTTCTTCTGAACCTGGGCCCATACTATGCACAGTTCCCGATGAACGACATCTACCTCGTCATATAGGAGCCCAAGAGCAGAAAAAAAAGATCAACAGAGGAAAGTTCAGGGGCGTCAGGAGCCAAGGAAAAGGCCCTTTCTTGGGGCCCGTCCTGGAGCCGGGACATAATTTTACCCACTCACTGGCTCTCAGAACCTGAGGAGTGGGGCCTTAGACGAAAATAGAGCCTACAACTCTCCCAAAAGGAGAAAAAAGTCTTCCGGTCCCCTGAGAACCGGTCAGGCAACTTGAGCTGGGGTTCAAGAGGTGGGTGGCACTACCAGGGTAGCACCACGCTGGTTGCCCCTCTGAGCCAGGGCTTAGACCTGTAGGGAGAGGCCCTGCATTTGCTGAGCCAGGGTCTCAAGGGGGTCCATAGTTGTGTCAGGGACCAGGGTAGAAAAGGTATATGGGCCTGTGATTATGTAATGACGGGGTAGGGAGACAGACAGTTGAGCCCTAATCTACCCGCCACTCAGTCCCTGCCTACTTGCACGGCCCGTCCTAGGCGACGGCGTACAACTGGGCGACGGTCCCTATGCTCAATATAGTCAGTAAAGCCAGGGTTAAAATGAAGCAAGGTCAATAATAATAGCAGGAGCAGCAGAACCAGGAAACAGGAGAGAATCACAGGCAAAGTCAAGCAGGAAATGAAGGTATAAATAGACCGAGGGTGGGAGCTAGAACCGTCTGGCCAGGCTGTGATAGGTTCTCCCACTCCTGAGCCTACCAACCTGAGTGACCCTCAATTTCCCAGTGAGAAGCTCCACTTCAGGGTTATCTGATACACATGGGGAAAATGAAGAAAACCGGGGATTAAAACCATAATTAGCAAAGAAACTCCTGACGATGTGCTGATGTGATTATTGAGGGCAAGTTACCCAAGCACCAAAAACCTGAATCATTTATACTGAGCGTCGGCCACAAAACATCTGAGATACTGTTCCAGAGACTGATTGGTCCTCTCAGTCTGGCCATTAGTTTCTGGATGAAAGCCCGATGAAAAGGACAAGTCTAGTCCAAACTGCTTGCAGGACGCCCTCCAAAACAATGATACAAATTGGACCCCCCTGTCAGAGACGATGTTAACAGGTACCCCGTGCAAACGTAAAATATGTTTAATAAAGAGGTTAACTCTTTAGCATTGGGCAATTTCTTCAGGGGAATGAAGTGAGCCATTTTACTAAACCGGTCTACAACTACCCAGATCACCGACCTGCCCTGGGATGAAGGCAGATCGGTGATAAAATCCATGGCTAGATGGGTCCAGGGTCCTTCGGGCACCGGCAAAGGACACAGCAAGCCTGCAGGTCGGGATCTGGGAGTTTTAGACCGAGCGCAGGTCTCACATGAGACCACGTAGACTCGGACATCCCGTAGCAGCCCTGGCCACCAGAAACCACGGATGACAAGGTCCCTGGTACCAGAGATGCCTGGGTGACCTGACTGGACTGAGTCATGACACTCCTGGAGGAGCCTCAGCCGGAGGTCTAGGGGTACAAACAATTTGCCCTCTGGAAGGGGCAGAGTCCTGGCTGGCCGTGATCTCTGTGGTCAGGTCAGAGTCTACGGTTGCCAGTACCGCACCAGGAAGCAATACTGCTTCGGGTTTGGTCTCAGGCGGAGGGGTGGCCAGAAAACTACGGAACAAAGTATCCGCTTTAATATTCTTTGAACCAGGCCTGTAGGTAAGAACAAAATTGAACCTGGTAAAAAATAGAGCCCATCTAGTCTGTCTGGGTTTGAGTCTCTTGGCTGAATCTAGAAAGACTACATTTTTATGGTCAGTGAGGACTGTGACCCGATGTCTTGCCCCTTCGAGAAAATGGTGCCATCCCTCCAAGGCCCATTTGATGGCCAGCAGTTCCCGATTACCCACATCATAATTTTGCTCAGTGGGAAAGAACTTATGGGAAAAGAAGGCACAGGGTCGGAGGTGAGTGAGAAGTAGGACCCTGAGACAATACTGCTCCCACACCCACCTCGGAAGCATCCACCTCCACAATAAAGGGTTGAGTATAATCCGGTTGGATTAGTACCGGGGCAGAGGAACAGCACCCCTTAAGGAGCTCGAAGGCTCGGACCGCCTACAGAGACCAGTGGAGGAGATCCGCACTTTTACGGGTGAGGTCAGTAAGGGGTTTGGCAATTACTGAAAATTTTTCGATAATCTGTAATAATTAGCGAACCCTAAAAACCTTTGGAGGGCTTTCAGGGAACAGGCCGAACCCAGTCAGATACCGCCTGGAGCCTGGCAGGATCCATGCGGAAATCCTCAGGGCTAAGGATGCGTCCCATGAAAGGCATCTCTTGAATACCAAAACTACATTTTTCAAATTTAGCGAACAAATTATTGGCCCTGAGAATGTGGAGGACAGTCCTGACATGTTTGACGTGCGAGTCCCAGTCTTTGGAAAACACCAAAATGTCATCTAAGTATACCACCAAGAAGAGCCCCAGATAGTCTCTAAAAATATAATTTATGAAAGTCTGGAACACAGCTGGCACATTACATAGACCGAAGGGCATCACCATGTACTTAAAGTGCCCTTTGGGGGTGTTAAAGGCAGTCTTCCACTCATCCCCCTTATAAACTCTAATCAGGTTATAAGCCCCCCCCCCCCCCCCGCATGCCAAACTTAGAGAACCATTTGGCCCCCTGAACCTGATTAAATAGATCGGGGATGAGCTGTGTTGGTTCTTTATAGTAATATTGTTAAGCTGATGGTAGTCGATACAGGGTCGGAGCCCCTCGTCTTTCGGATGCAAAAGGCAGTCAGGGTCAAACCGGGAAAGTACGGAAAAACAAAAGTCAGAAGGCAAAGACAAGTCAGGAGTCCAGCCGAGGTTAGGTCACAAAAAGTCAAAAAGCAAGTCGCTCAGGGGAGTCTCAAAACAAGGGAAATCACCAGGCAAGGAAACTCTAATTACAGACAAAGGTCAACTATCCCAGGCTGAACTAAATAATTGCCTCAGTCTGCCAGGCCGGGAGACGCCCTAACGAGTAACTCTCAATGTCCTGGAGACCGAGGGAGCCGTAGGCATAGAGTACGTAACACCATCATTCCCATGACCACCCCCGTGGCCGCGCTACACCTGTGACGTCTGTTAGAACACTTTTCTACAGGGTTGGTGTTAGGATGGGGGTCAAACTGGGCAAATGCCCAGGGCCACCATCCCCACAGGGTCTCCTGTCTGAGGATAAAAATATCAGCCCACTGTTATCAGTGGGTCCGTCTCCCATCTGGGTCAGGTAGCAACCACTACAATCACAACTGGGCCTGGAAGAGAAGCGGGCCTGTTAATGGCAACATTAGTATATGGGGGCATAAAGGGGGCACTATTACTGTATGGGTGCACAAAGGGGGCACTATTATGGTGTGGGGCACCAAGTGGGTGGCATTACTACTATCTGGCGCACTGTAGATGACGAGTTTGTTTAGAGGATGGGGTATAGGTGGGATGAATGCAAGAAAAGCAGGAAACCAACTTGTCTGTATTTTAAATTCTGCAGAGGGGATTCATGGGTAGAAGTCATTTTAGGTTTCTGGGCAGGATGGAGAAGAAAAGGGAAAGTGAACAAATCTAATCTGAGAAGACGTCACCTGTGAGTCACTGTGCTGTATATGGTCTACAACCCTCCTGTGTAGGACCAGTATTTACCACTATATGGTCACTGGATGTCATTGTACTGTAATCACTTATATGGTCTGTAGAGTTCCTGTGTAGGACCGGTATCTAACACTATATGGTCAATGCATGTCACTGTACTGTAATCACTTATATGGTCTGTAGAGCCCCTGTGTAGGACCGGAATCTATGATTATATGGTCACTATAAGGTGGTGATATTGTTTTTTTTTTCAGTGGTTTTGATTCAGTAACAGTATGGTAATATTATTCAGTCACTGTGTGGTCATTGTGTAGCGGAAGTATTGAGTAACTATGCAGGTAAGAGCCTATTCACATCTGCGTTGGAGGCTCTGTGAAAGATCTGGACGAAAATACCGGAAACCATAGCGCAGCCTGCTGCGCTTTTGTTTTTGGTATAATCACGGATACCATGACGGAAACCAGACGGTAATTTTGTGGTTTTAGGCCTCCACATAAACACTGATGCAGGTGTGAACAAGCCCTAAGCGGGATTAGTTTGCGTGTACGATCCCAACCTGAAAACACAACCAGCTGCCATCTTTTAACAATTTAAAGCCTATTTACCTCTGCCGCCTTTATACCGTAGGTGGAGGTAAACAGGTTAAGGACGGGCAGCTACTGTTGGTCCAGTGCTGTGTGCTTGTCCCCCTAAGCTAAAATTTGTGGCCTGCACATCAGGATATTTTTTTATACAATTTCTTGGGATGAGAGGTGATCATAAAACAGGAATTTTTTTTTTTTTTAAAGCGACCTGTCCACAGAGTTTAAGGCCTGATTTACACGAGCGTGTGCGTTTTGCACGCGCAAAAAACGCAGCGTTTTGCGCGCGCAAAAGGCACTTGACAGCTCCGTGTGTCATCCGTGTATGATGCGCTGTGCGTGATTTTCGCGCAGCCGCCATCATAGAGATGAGGCCAGTCGACGTCCGTCACTGTCCAGGGTGCTGAAAGAGCTAACTGATCGGCAGTAACTCTTTCAGCACCCTCGACAGTGAATGCCGATCAAAATATACACCAATCTGTGAATAAAAAAAAGACGTTCATACTTACCAAGAACGTCCTGCTTCCTCCAGTCCGGTCTCCCGGCCGTTGCCTTGGTGACGCGTCCCTCTCTTGTCATCCGGCCCCACCTCCCAGGATGACGCGGCAGTCCAAGTGACCGCTGCAGCCTGTGATTGGCTGCAGCCTGTGCTTGGCCTGTGATTGGCTGCAGCTGTCACTTGGACAGAATTGTCATCCCGGGAGGTCAGACTGGAGGAAGAACCCAGGAGTTCTCGGTAAGTCAGAACTTCTGTTTTTTTTTACACGTACATGTATATTGTGATCGGAAGTCACTGTCCATGGTGCTGAACCAGTTTAACTCTTTCAGCACCGTGGACAGTGACTGTCTCCCGACGTCGCGTACCGGAAATTTTTTTGCCGGGTTCGGTCAAAACGAGTTCGGCCGAACCCGGTGAAGTTCGGTGCGCTCATCTCTAATTTGACACTCCGTTTGGATGTTTGTAAACAGAAAAGCACGTGGTGCTTTTCTGTTTACATTCATCCTTTTGACAGCTCTTGCGCGAATCACGCAGTTCGCACGGAAGTGCTTCCGTGCGGCATGCGTGGTTTTCACGCACCCATTGACTTCAATGGGTGCGTGATGCGCGAAAAACGCACGATTATAGAACATGTCGTGAGTTTTACGCAACGCACTCACGCTGCGCAAAATTCACGCATCGTCTAAACTGCCCCATAGAGTAATATAGGTGCGTACGACACGCGTGAAAAGCACGCGCGTCGCACGCGCTTATATTACGCTCGTGTAAATGAGGCCTAAGGCAGCACAGAGTATTTCAGGAGAGGAGCGTGCAGATTCTGTGCTGCTGTGAACTCTGCTCTTACCATTACGTAGCTCTCAGTCTGTTACCTCTCCTCCACTCCTGTCCTCAATAACACCTTCACATGATTGGCAAGTCACCACCCCGCACAAGATCCGCACGCTCATCTCCTGAAATACTCTGTGCTGCCTTAAACTCTGTGGACAGGTCAGGATCCTGTTTCTTTTAAATGCTGCTGGGGAACCCGCTCGATCCACTATATAAGGCTGCGCCTCCATCCTCTTCTGCCCCAGTCACTTATTCCCAAGCACTGTAGCGCAGCCTTATAAAGTGGATCGAGCGGGTTCCCCAGCAGCATTTAAAAGAAACAGGATCCTGACCTGTCCACAGAGTTTAATGCAGCACAGATTATTTCAGGAGATGAGCACGGCCGGGCACGGCCGGCCACGGGCAGCCGGTCGTTTTTCCGAGCCGTGCTCCCATTATAAAGTATAGGAGCACGGCCCGTAAAATAAAAAAATAGAACATGTTCTATCTTTTTAACGGCACGGGCACCTTCCCGTGAGAAAACGGGAAGGTACCCGTGGCTAACAGAAGTCTATGGGCCCGCTATTTCGGGTCGTAATTACGACCCGTAATAACGGGTGTTTTTACGGTCGGGTGCATGAGGCCCCGTAATGACGGGTGGCTACATGTGTGCACCCGTCATTACGGCAGCGTTGCTAGGCGACGTCAGTAAATAGTCACTGTCCAGGGTGCTGAAAGAGTTAACTGATCGGCAGTAACTCTTTCAGCACCCTGGACAGTGAATTCCGATCAGAATATAGAGTAACCTGTAAAAAAAAAAGACGTTCATACTTACCGAGAACTTTCTGCTTCCTCCAGTCCGGTCTCCCGGCCGTTGCCTTGGTGACGCGTCCCTCTCGACATCCGGCCCGACGTTACAGCCCATGTGACCGCTGCAGCCAATCACAGGCTGCCGCGGCCTCTGCAGCCAATCACAGGCTGCAGCGGCCTCTGCAGCCAATCACAGGCTGCAGCAGCCTCTGCAGCCAATCACAGGCTGCCGCGTCAGGAAAGAAGGTCGGACTGGAGGAAGAAGAGGGACTCGTCACCAAGACAACGACCGGGTACATATGAAATGCTTTTTATTTTATTTTTAATCAGCAGCCTCTTTTCTCTATCAGTGATTGATAGAAATAAGTGGCTGCCGATTTGTATAATATTTTTGACCGGGTTCGGTCAAAACGTGTTCGGCCGAACCCGGTGAAGTTCGGATTCGCTGCGAACCGAACTTTTCCCGATGTTCGGACCGAAACCGGGTTCGGTTGTCCCGGTTCGCTCATCTCTATTCATGGCATAGACGACCTGTTAACTTTATTCGGCGGTTAACTATGATTACGGCCATACTAAATTTATATTCTTTTTTTTATGTTTCACTACTTTTTCACAATAAAAACACTAAGGCTATGTTCACACAGAGTTTTTTGCAGGCGGAATTTCTGCCTCAAAATTTCAATTGTAAGTTTGAGGCAGATTTTCCTCTCCCTGCATGCCGATTTTCGCGGCATTTTTCGCAGCGTTTTTGCCCACGGCCTTTGAGCGCCGCGGGCATAAAACGCCGCAAAATACGCTTTCTCTGCCTCCCATTGAAGTCAATTGGAGGTCAGAGGCGTAAACGCCCGAAAATAGGGCATGTCCCTTCTTTGTCCCGCGAGAAATAAACGGGAGGCATTTTCGGGCCGTTTTTGACGAGTTTTCCGGCGCGGTTTCCGCTTCAAAAAACTTGTAAAAAAACTCAGTGTGAACATAGCCTTACATAAAGTCGCCATATTCTGAGAGCCATAACTTTTTCCATCTGCAGAGCTGTGAGGGCGTTTTTTTGCGGGACATGCTGTAGTTTTTATTGGTACCGTCTTGGGGTACATTTTTTTGGTAGCTTTATATTCCAATGTTTTGGAGGTGATGTGACCAAAAACAGAATATCTGTAATTTTTTTTTATATTTTTCTTACAGCGTTTACCGCGCAGGATAAATGATGTGATTATTTTTGTGTCTTTATGGATGTGGCAATACCAGTTGTGTATAGTTTTATATATTTTTTTAATAATGACTTTATAAAGAGAGAGTGGCAATTTTTGTTTTTTTATTTTTCTAGAGCATTCTTTTTAGTTTTTTGTTCCACTAGGGGAATTGAGGATCCGATCACCTCTTAGGCTGGGTTCACACGTGGCGGAATTTCACTTAAATTCCGCTGCAGACACTCCGCAGCGTTAATCCGCAGCGGTGCCGTTTGTCCATTGACTTACACTTTAATTTAGCAGTGTTCGTTTAGACGAGGCGTAAAATTCCGCTGCGGAGCATAGGCTGCGGAGCGGAATTTGGTGTCCGCAGCATGCTCTGTCTGTTGCGGAGCAGTGGCGGACTCATGGCGGAATTTCTCCATTGACTTCAATGGAGAGTCAAAATTCCGCAACGAAGTCCGCAGATCTTATGTGTGCTGCGGAGCGTATTGGTTTTACTACCATGACATTTCTTCATTCTGGCTGGACCTATGTATTTCTAGGTCTACAGCCAGACTGAGGAAGTCAATGGGGCTCCCGTAATGACGGGAGCGTTGCTAGGAGACGTCTGTAAATAGTCACTGTCCAGGGTGCTGAAAGAGTTAAGCGATCGGCAGTAACTGTTTCTGCACCCGGGACAGTGACTACCGATCTCAATATACATGTATCTGTAAAAAAACATATAAGTTCATACTTACCGAGAACTCCCTGCGTCTGTCTCCAGTCCGGCCTCCCAGAATGACGTTTCAGTGTAAGTGACGGCTGCAGCCAATCACAGGCCAAGCACAGGCTGCAGCGGTCACATGGACTGGCGCGTCATCCAGGGAGGTCGGGCATTAATGCCGAAAGAGGGACGCGTCACCAAGACAACGGCCGGTAAGTATGAAAATCGTTTACTTTCACTAGGGAAAGTGCTGTCCCTTCTCTCTATCCTGCACTGATAGGGAGAAGGGAAGCACTTTTCCCGCAGTCCGCAGCAGCTAGTCCGCATCAATGTACTGCACATTTTGTGCAGATCCGCAGCAGAATCTGCAACGCAGATTCTGTGCGGCATTGATGCGGACAGTTGCGGAGGAAATCCGCCACGTGTGGTCATGCCCTTTGCTGGTATAATACACTGAATTCTGGCAGGGCCTAATAGGCTTCAGTACATGGCAGACCAGGAGGCCATTGTTAGGCCTCCAGTTGCCATAGCAACCATTGGCACCCCCGCGATCACCTGCTATTGTATAGAAGAAGCCCCCTCCCTCTGTCAACTACTTAGATGCTGCGCTCGCTATTGACTTTGTCGACTTAGGGCTTGTACGGCCTATCAGGACGCGGATCTAGTTGAAATCTATGACAGAGACCCCTGCCGTTGTAGGATACAGACTTTCAATCACTGCATCATGCCGCCGCTCCTGGCCATTAACCTTAAAGGCTAAAAGAGGCCTCATCTGCTCTGCTTGTTGTGCAATTCACTGGGTTTGGTGAATATAAATTTTAGTTGCACATTAAAAATATTTTTAAACAAAAATAATTTGTTTTTGCGTCTCCGCTTTCCAAGAGCGGTAATTTTTGTATTGTTTCGTCAATATCGCTGTATAAGGGCTTTTTTTTTTGCCAGATGAGTTATTTTCTTTAATGGCACCATTTTTGGGTACATATGATATATTGATTAACTTTTATTATATTTTTTGTGGGGGGTATTTTTTTATTTTTTTTACGGTCTTCACCATGCTGTTTAAATACTATATTAACTTTATTGCTCTGGTCGTTACTATCGTGGCGATACCACATATGTGTATTTTTTTTCCCACTTGTACAAAATAAAACCCACTTTTTATGAAAAAAATGGTTTTGTTTCATTTTTACTGTATATGTAAATGCCCGTGTTGTACGTTTTATGGGTGCGATTACGTTTAAGAAAGCCAGTGGAATTGACCACATTGATTTGAGAATTCCTTGAGATGATAGAGACTTCCCCAGAGGGTGTAGTGAGACCCTACTGTCTGTATTCTTGTACCATATTACGTTTTATATGGCCACCGGTTCACTGAGATACGCTTCTTGTGATGTCATCTAGAATGTGGGCAGATTCTATTTCTCTACACCTCTTAATCTGGATGTGTAAACATCTTATGACATCATCAAGTCTATAAATTGGGGTCACACATTGACCACGGTGTCGGTTTCTCTTGCTGGCTCTCATTATGAAGGTGCCTTTGATGAAGAGGAGGATAGTGAAGATGTTTTTCAAGATGAGGATTATAGAGAAAATGGAGGTTGGCGGACGTCAATTTCCTGATGATGTAGAGATGGAGGACGTGGAGGAGGACGAGAAAATGGAGGTTGGCGGACTTCAATTTCCAGATGATATAGAGATGGAGGATATGGAGGATAAGAAAGACAAAAAGGAAGTTCGCGGACGCAAACTTCCAGAGGATGTGGAGATGGAGGACCTTTCGGGGGTTACCGTTACCACCAGGGCCTCAAACCCCCGGAAGAGAAAGTGGCCATTTTAATTCATCTGACACTCGGGGCCCATTTACCATCAGGGCCCCGAGCCCCCGGGAGAGAAAGAGGCCTGTTCTGTTCCATCTGTCGCTCGGGGCCCATTCACCATCTTTTGTCACCCCAACATGGTGGTCTTTACCACCTAAACCATCTGAAATTGTCATGAAGACTCCTCCAGCGCTGAGAACCAGTGATGTGCAGAACAGAAGCGAGATCCGGTATGTCCGACGTCTTCTGCTCCGTCTTCATCTCCTTGTGGTGAAGGTTTTGTGAATTTTTGGGCTAATTCAGATTTTTTATCTTTTCTAGGATACAACTGTGAAAAAATAGAAAAATGTTTTACGCTCTCTTATGATCCAGGACTGAGCTGTGTAAGGGTGGACTGGCGGCCATATCTACGTGTGAAGAAGGACCCTCCTCTTCTTCATGTCACAGATCATCACATGTTAAAGGGCCGGAGAAAACCGCACAGCAATTCTACTGGATTCTGGAATAAACATATATTTTCTTTACAATTTTTTGTGTTTTCATATATATATTGGGGAATTTATCCAGGGAGCCTTTTATCTACAGGGATCATAAGGGTGTGGAAAAGTCAGTGGTGTAATAATCTGCAGAATATATCAATAAGTATCTAACAGCAGGTAGAGAGGACGGAGCAATATTCTGCAGATCTCCAGAGAGGTCAGTGGTGTAATAATCTGCAGAATACATCACTATGTATCTGTCAGGAGGTATAGGAGCAATGTTCTGCAGATCTCCAGAGAGGTCAGTGGTGTAATAATCTGCAGAACATATCACTATGTATCTGTCAGGAGGTAGAGAGGACAGGGCAATGTTCTGCAGATCTCCAGAGAGGTCAGTGGTGTAATAATCTGCAGAATATATCACTATGTATCTGTCAGGAGGTAGAGGAGCGATGTTCTGCAGATCTCTAGAGTAGTCAGTGGTGTAATAATCTGCAGAATATATCACTATGTATCTGTCAGGAGGTAGAGGAGGAATATTCTGCAGATCTCCAGAGAGGTCAGTGGTGAAATAATCTGCAGAATATATCACTATGTATCTGTCAGGAGGTAGAGGAGCAATGTTCTGCAGATCTCCATAGAGGTCAGTGGTGTAATAATCTGCAGAATATATCACTATGTATCTGTCAGGAGGTAGAGGAGCAATGTTCTGCAGATCTCCGGAGCAGTCAGTGGTGTAATAATCTGCAGAATATATCACTATGTATCTGTCAGGCAGTAGAGAGGAGAGAGCAATATTCTGCAGATCTCCAGAGAAGTCAGTGGTGTAATAATCTGCAGAATATATCACTATGTATCTGTCAGGAGGTAGAGGAGCAATGCTCTGCGATTCTCTAGAGAGGTCAGTGGTGTAATAATCTGCAGAATATATGACTATGTATCTGTCAGGAGGTAGAGAGGACAGAGCAATGTTCTGCAGATCTCCAGCGAGGTCAGTGGTGTAATAATCTGCAGAATATATCACTATGTATCTGTCAGGAGGTAGAGGAGCGATGTACTGCAGATTTCTAGAGATGTCAGTGGTGTAATAATCTGCAGAATACATCACTATGTATCTGTCAGGAGGTAGAGGAGCGATGTTCTGCAGATTTCTAGAGATGTCAGTGGTGTAATAATCTGAAGAATATATCATTATGTATCTGTCACGAGGTAGAGGAGCAATGTTCTGCAGATCTCTAGAGATGTCAGTGGTGTAATAATCTGCAGAATATATTACTATGTATCTATCAGCAGGTAGAGAGGACCGAGCAATGTTCTGCAGATCTCTAGAGTGGTCAGTGGTGTAATAATCTGCAGAATATATCACTATGTATCTATCAGGAGGTACAGGAGCAATGTTCTGCAGATCTCTAGAGAAATCCGTGGTGTAATAATCTGCAGAATATATCACTATGTATCTGTAAGAAGGTAGAGGAGCAATGTTCTGCAGATCTCTAGAGAAGTCAGTGGTGTAATAATCTGCAGAATATATCACTATGTATCTGTCAGGAGGTAGAGGAGCAATGTTCTGCAGATCTCTAGAGAGGTCAGTGGTGTAATAATCTGCAGAATATATCACTATGTATCTGTCAGGAGGTAGAGGAGCAATGTTCTGCAGATCTCTAGAGAGGTCAGTGGTGTAATAATGTGCAGGATATATCACTATTTATCTGTCAGGAGGTAGAAGAGCAATGTTCTGTAGATCTCTGGAGAAGTCAGTGGTGTAATAATCTGCAGAATATATCACTATGTATCTGTCAGGAGGTAGAGGAGCAATGTTCTGCAGATCTCTAGGGAAGTCAGTGGTGTAATAATCTGCAGAATATAAAACGATTTATCTGTCAGGAGGTAGAGGAGCAATGTTCTGCAGATCTCTAGAAAGGTCAGTGGTGTAATAATCTGCAGAATATATCACTATGTATCTGTCAGGGGGTAAAGGAGCAATGTTCTGCAGATCTCTAGAGAGGTCAGTGGTGTAATAATCTGCAGAATATATCACTATGTATCTGTCAGGAGGTAGAGGAGCAATGTTCTGCAGCTCTCCAGAGAGGTCAGTGGTGTAATAATCTGTGGAATATATCACTATGTATCTGTCAGGAGGTAGAGGAGCAATGTTCTGCAGATCTCCAGAGAGGTCAGTGGTGTAATAATCTGCAGAATATATCACTATGTATCTGTCAGGAAGTAGAGGAGCAATGTTCTGCAGATCTATAGAGAGGTCAGTGGTGTATTAATCTGCAGAATATATCACTATGTATCTGTCAGGAGGTAGAGTAGCAATGTTCTGCAGATCTCCAGAGAGGTCAGTGGTGTAATAATCTGCAGAATATTTCACTATGTATCTATCAACAGGTAGAGAGGACAGAGCAATGCTCTGCAATCTCCAGAGAGGTCAGTGGTGTAATGATCTGCAGAATATATCTTTGTGTATCTGTCAGGAGGTAGAGAGGACAGAGCCATCTTGACTAGCCTAAGTAGAGTCATGTGCTGAGTAACCGTTTTACCTTTATTCCCCTTCTTTCGCCTTCCCAATAAAGACACGTGACAACCGAGGTTGGATGTGAAATGGCCACAGCAGCCGTTTATTTATTTAACATTAATTAAATGCAATTTAATCCGAAACATTCGGATAACTCTTTTAGGAATTCGACGAGAGAATTCCTACTATAATTCACATGACCCAACATGGGTCAATTAACACTAAACAGAGCAGGGGAAGTCCTTGAAGCCATTTTTCCGATTTCCTTTAAATTAGCCATCTGCAAACCACCACCAACTATTTACCTCCAGCCGTAAACCAGCTCGGAAGCACCGCTCACCCCTGCAGATGGTTTCAACCACCAGAAGACCACTTCAAAGGGATAACACCCTATGAAGTCTTCAAATGATCTACCATTTTTTGGGGGACGCATACCCCCGATGCGACCCCCCCACCATTTTGTACTGACCAACCTCAAGGACTCCCCCCGCCACAGCGAAACAGGCCTTGACCACCTTAAGCCTGTGAGTCCCTCCAAACCACCACCGCCCTCTCAATTCCTTCTGCTAAAGCCAGGCTCCACATATCAATTCCAACCTGGGTCAAATGTACTCCATCACTCCTCCAATAATTACCGACTCCTGACTCCAGATCCTTGTGTCGAACACAAATGCCCCCGTTCCTAGCAACAAAACGCGACACCGCCCGGTTTACCTTAATACGGGCTTTATTGACCCTCTCAACCGATCTTGCCAAACGCCAAAACTTCCTCGGAACGATGTCCGACCAAACAATCACCAGGTGAGGATAAGATGCCCATAAACACAACAGATCGTGTTTAATATCCCGCACTAACTCGCGAAACGGGCGCACCCCCAGATCATTCCCCACCCGCATGTAACACCAGAACCTCCGGAACCCTATCTAACTGAGAGTATGTCTGAAACTCAGCAAGTACCCGGCTCCACAACATACCTCGGAAGCCCAGCCAGTGTAAAACCGCATCGTGCCGCAGAATGCGAAGCTGACGGCCATCTGGGCGAACGTCCGCCCGCAATGCCCCCCAGTGCACAAAAGAAAGTCCTAAAATCCACACTAAGCAAGGGTGGTGATCTGAAAAGAAAGAACAAAACCGCACATGTCAAACAATCAAAGCTACCTTACCGACTCACAACAAATGAGGGCGCACATAAGTCCGAAACCTGTTGGACTCCCACCGGCCGATGCGCCGCACACCCTCGTCGTCCAACCCCCAACGCCCCGCCTCAGTAGCAGCGCCGATCCTGAACGAGTGATACGAGTAATACCCCTGCCCCACGCCAACCGCAGCCAAGCATTTCTTAAACACCGCACCAAATTGATACCTGGACAAAAACGAGCCATTCTCATGACGGAGCAATGGCGACTCAGGCACCCCAACCAGTGGCTTAAAAGCCACCATACAAGCAACTGGACACATCGCCGACCCTGGGAGGGCAAACAACACTATCCGCTTACCCCGACCCGCTTGATCAGTCTTGGACCGCCGCAAAAACAACTCGAGTCTATCCTCATATAGCCCCATGTCCGCCTGCCGCAATCCCCCAGCCCTAGCCGCACTAGGAGAAACCAACTCCCCAATTCTGAGTGCTCAGAAAAACGCGAGGGAAAAAGCCAAACGGAACAAGACTACCTCATCAGGCGAATTACAAACAGCCCCCAGCGATGCTCCCAACGACCCAAGGAGGGAAAAAGAAACGGGTTGCCTCTGATCTGCTACCGCCCTGCCCCGACGCAAACCTTTTAGAGCTTGCCTTACTAAAAAATGTTTGGACACATCCTGAAAACCCCGTAATTTGAATCCAAACGCCAAACCAGCAACAAAACGATTCACTTTTGCCGGGGAAAACCCCGCCTCCCAAGCATCCCCCAACCAGTACAATAATGGCACCAACCTGTCTTGCGCCGTGCTGACGTTACCCAACACTCTTACCCACTCCTCCCACTGCTGCCAACACGCCGAATAAGCGCTCCAAGTCACGCTAGCCAATGACCTTTCAATCAACCGTTCCACGGGACCGAAACCAGACCCCAGAGATGTTCCGGGCAAGCCAAACCGACCAGCTCCGCTCCCGGTGCCATTTGACGAAAACGATCCCACTGCGAGCGAGAAAGAGCATCAGCAATACAATTGGAAACCCCAGGTACATGCACCGCAACCACCCACGTGTTTAAAGACAAGCACACCAAAACTAGGTGACGCAACAACTGAACCACCGGTGGAGAAGATGCTGATAAGTTGTTAATTGCTAACACCACCCCCATGTTATCGCAGTGGACACTAACATTTTTATCCCTGAGCCTATCCCCCCAAATGGTCACCGCCACCACGATGGGGAACAGCTCGAGCAGGGCCAGATTTCGCGTAAGACCACCAGTCACCCAGCTGTCCGGCCAGTTCCCCGCACACCATTGTCCTCCTGCATACGCGCCAAAACCACCAGACCCTGCCGCGTCAGTAAACAGCTCCAACTCGCCCATCTCCTGTACCTGCGACATCCACAACGATCTACCATTATACTGCCCGAGGAACTCGTCCCAGACCTGCAGATCCGCCCTGTGATCCCCACCAATCCTCACAAAATGATGGGGCGCCCGGATACCCGCCGTCGCTGACGCCAACCTCCTACTAAAAATTCTACCCATTGGCATAATTCGACAGGCAAAGTTCAACTTTCCAAGCAGCGACTGAAGATCCCGAAAAGTGATCTTCTTCAATTGGCAAGCACGCCTGACCTGCCGTAGTGGCAATAATTTATCCTCAGGAAGCCTGCACTCCATTGCCACCGAATCAATTTGGATCCCCAAAAAACTGATGGTAGATACCGGGCCCTCTGTTTATCCAGGCGCCAAAGGGATTCCAAAATCCGTCGCAACCTTCTGCAAGGAATACAATAAATTACCGCAAACTGGGGAACCGCTAGGGCCTACGCACAAAAAATCATCAAGATAATGTATTAAGGAATCGACCCCAGCTACACCCTTCGTCACCCATTCCACGAAACTACTAAACGCCTCGAAGTATGCGCAAGAAAGGGAGCAACCCATTGGAAGGCACCTATCCACATAAAATTCCCCGCTCCAGAAGCAACCCAACAGCCGTTGGCTTTCTGGATGTACCGGCAGCAAGCGAAAGGCCGCCTCAATGTCAGTCTTTGCCAACAACGCACCGGGCCCTGCCTCCCGCACTAACGCCATCGCTTTGTCAAATGACGTGTAAACAACCGAACATAAGTCGTGATCTATCCCATCGTTCACCGACGCTCTCCTGGGAAACGACAAATGCTGGATCAAACGGAATTTGTGAGGCTCCCGCTTTGGCACAACTCCCAAGGGTGATACCACTAAATTCTCAATCGGCGGCTCGGCAAAAGGCCCGGACATCCTACCCAAAACCAAACAAAAACCCCTCATAAATTAACTTGGCCGCAACCCTATCCGGATATTCACTTAGATACGGGGCCATCCTTTCTACCCTCACCGGCGACCGCCCCTTGACCAACTGAAGAGGACTGAGGGCCTGACCGCCTCCCTTTCCGCATACATTTTGAGGCCCCGTGTGAGGAGCCATTGCACTCCGAACAGACATGTTTAAATTTACAGGTGGCCCTGAACTTACACGGCCATCATTGAATTGCCAGCAGAACCCCAGTTTTGACCCGGAACCTTGCCCGGATTGACTAGACTGGCCCCCTTGGCCAACGCACCCGGGAAAGGACTGCTTAACCGGCGCCGTAACCCGCAACCACAATGCAATATCCTTTTGATCCCACCGGATCGCCGTCCGGACCGCCTTCCGCTGGCGAAATTGCTCGTCGTACCGCAAACACGCCTGGCCCCCGTACGCCCAATAGGCCTCCCCGATGGCATCAAAATAACAAAACAACGGCGAGCAATTTTCCGGCGCCTTTTCCCCGATCACGCTTGCCAAAATAGCGAAAGCTTGCGACCAGTTGGCAAACGTCTGCGGGATAAGCCTATACCGCCGACGTTCTTCCTCCTCTTTCTTACTCTCATCCCGCTTGCCCTTATCCAATTTGAATTTCGCAAGCGGCAGAAGAGAAAATATCTCCACGTATTCATCCTTCCAAATCCGTTCACGTACCTCTTGCTTAAGGTGAGCCCCTAAAGGGCCCTCAAAACAGACGTAAACCTCGCCCCGAGCGCGATCATCAAGCCGAATCCTATCCCCATCCTTCTGCGCCTCGGTTTGGACAGACACTGCTACCGCTTCTTTTGCCACCCCCGGGACCTCCCCCACCATGGACCGCGACTGTACATCACGAGGACCTTCCCATACCACAACCGGAGACCCCGCCGGCACTACAGGCGCCGCTGCCCTATCTAAGCGCCGGACTAGCTCGCGCAAACAACCCACTAAATCTGTCAAGCCATTGCGCCCGGCAACGCCACTACCGACAGCCGCTACCCCGCTCGCTGACCCACCCCCAACACCCGACATGAAAATTGCTGGATACGGTAACGTAGGAGTTACACACTCACCAGGCTGCCCAGGCGCTGTAGTCCCGCCAGCCGGAAAATCCTGACCACGTTGCGACTCATCCAGCTCTCCATCTTCCAAATCCTCTCTCGCCGCCGACTGGTACTCGCACCGACATCTTCGACACGGGGATCCCGGCACGCTGACAGGTGGGCCGACAACCTGCCGCCCGACCGCAGGGACCCAGACTTCCGACCGGACCTGTTGCCTCGTCGTCGTCGCTGATCTTGGCGTCCTCACCGATGCTCTCGAGGAAGACTGCCCCCTGGCCGATACATCACCATGCGGGGCGACCGTATACTGCCCTCCGAACACAGCGTCTGAAGGCGGGGGTGTGACAGGGAGCCCGGCCTGCGACTCCCAGTTAACCGCCGAGCCCCGTCGCGGCTGGGGATTCCTGCCAGGACGCAGGCCCTAGGAAGAGGCACCCGTCTCAGCAGCCTGGCCTGCAGCGTCATTAGAAGGGCTCCCTCTGCGACGCCGGGCCCGCGGGGCCACGTCTGGACTAAGACGCTCTGGTGGGCGAGGCCTATGGGAGCGGCGGGGTGACTTAGCCTGGGCAACCGCCGCTCCCGCCGAAGCCCTCTGCTTTATTACAGCAGGGGCCGACATTAACAGCTCTCCCCCCACCGCCATATCCCCAGCGTCTGAGAGGGGGGCGGGGGAAGGGAGCGCATCAGCGCGGGCTGCCGACCAAGACGACGGGCCCGCCTGAGGGATCCGGGCCAGCGATGCCACAGTCTCCTCCAGCCAGCCCGGATCGTGATAAGCAGCTTCTGCCCGCAGCTGATCGAGCAGCAAGGCCGGAGACGCCATAACAGGTAAGTAGCACTATCTAACCTGACCTAAGTTTTTTGCTTGTTTCTCCTCCCGCTGCCTCCGGCTCAATGCCGAAAACAGCGGGAGGAACAGTTAACACACCCCGGCTCCTCGCATCTCCCCCTCCTCCCTCACCTAACCTGTCCTTCCTATTGGTTGAACCAACCAATCTTACGGCAATCATGGAGGCTTCCCGTTGAGCCCTCCGTGCTGCCGTCCAGCCTCTGCTGTAGATCTCTAGAGAGATCAGTGGTATAATAATCTGCAGAATATATCACTATGTATCTGTCAGGCGGTAGAGAGGAGAGAGCAATGTTCTGCAGATCTCTATTTCAGTGGGAGGCGGATGCTTCTTTTTACCGCTAGCTGATTTTTTCAACTAGTGGACAAAAGAAGCGTCCTGCCCGATCTGAAGTGAATGGGAGTAGGAATCTTTTGGCTGACGGCAGGAATAATTCTTCGGCAGATTTTGCAGCAGGACCCACCAAGCAAAATCCACCGTGTGAACATGGTCTTAGTGACCCCTTTTGTGGTGCAACTTACTCGGCGGCAGCGGCAGTAAAATGGAAGAAACTAGACACCAAAAATAAAAAGTTAAGCCCCCTGTGTTTTACCATAGATAAGTTAGGCCCCCTGTGTTTTATCATAGATAAGTTAGACCCCCTGTGTTTTACCATAGATAAGTTAGGCCCATGGCCGACCTTATATACGTTCGACCAGAGCGGTCGCACAGGGCGCCAGCCGCCACACTGCAAGGGGGGCGCCAGCGGGTGTGTGTATCCCTGCGCCGTTGCAACTAGCAGCGCGGATACACACACTAACTACAGTCGCCTTTCCACCCGGGCGCTTCTTCACTTAGTGGCCGTCGCTACCGCTGTATCAGCCATAGCAGCTGCTAGCGGTGACACCGGGCATGAGGGCATTGGCGCCGCTAGCAGCTGCTGCGGCTGCTATAGCGGTAGCGACGGCACTATAGCAGAGCAGAGATGTATCTCCCTGCTCTGCTATCTACTAGCGCCACTGTAGCTCTGTGAAGGAACAGAATCCCCGTGTGGCCGGGGATTCCGCTCCTGGAGCACTGCTTGATGTCTCTGTCCATATATGGACAGTGACATCAGGGGAAACTCCTGAAGTGGAATCCCCGGTCACAGCGTTGCAGACGCTATGACCGGGGATTCCACTCCATGAGAAGCTAATGACGTCATGGACACAGACGACAGGAGCTTCTCCTGGAGTGGAAGCGAAGGTCACAGCGTCAGCAACGCTGTGGACGAGGATTCCGCTTCAGGAGTTTCCCCTGATGTCACTGTCCATATATGAACAGAGACATCAAGCAGCGCTGCAGGAGCAGTATCCCTGGCCACATGGGGCTTCCGCTCCTTCAGGGAGCTACAGTGGCGCTATCTATACTGGAAGGGGGGGGGGGGGGTTTCAATCTACAGGGGGGTGTGGGCTGAGTGGCACTACCTACAAAAAAAGACAACTGTGCAGAAGCACACAAAATACCCAGCTTTCCCAGCTATCAAATAAATGTGTGGAAATAAACTAAGATATAATTTTTATTTAATCTAGCTAAGAGGATTAATCCTTTACCTAGACTAAATAAAAGTTATATCTTAGTTTATTTCCACACATTTGTTTGTTAGCTGGGAAAGCTGGGTATTTTGTGTGCTCCTGCAGAGTTGTCCTTTTTTGAATGTCTATTGCCCGCCAGCTATCAGGGTCATTTCGTAGTCCTTGCACTACGTACAGGGGGGCTGTGGGCTGTGTGGCACTCCCTAGCAGGGGGCTGTGCGGCACTCTCTAGCAGGGGGGCTCTGCGGCACTTCCTACCAGGGGGCTGTGCGGCACTTCCTACCAGGGGGCTGTGCGGCACTCCCTACAAGGGGCTGTGCGGCACTCCCTACAGGGGGCTGTGTGGTGCTCCCTACAAGGGGGCTGTGTGGCGCTATCTACAAGGGGCTGTGTGGCGCTACCCACAAGGGGGCTTTGTGGCGCTACCCACAAGGGGGCTGTGTGGTGCTACCTACAAGGGGCTGTGTGATGCTACCCACAAGGGGCTGTGTGGCGCTACCCACAAGGGGCTGTGTGGCGCTACCCACAAGAGGCTGTGTGGCGCTACGTACAAGGGGCTGTGTGGCGCTACCTACAGGGGGAATCTGTGAGTGGTGGGCTAATGGTCACTTTACTGTGAGTGGTGGGATGATGGTCATTTTACTGTGAGTGGGGGGCTGATGGTCATTTTACTGTGAGTGGGGGGCTGATGGTCTTCAAGTGGTTTCCGCCTCTGACCTCCAATTGAAATTAATAGGAGGCAGAAAATACCTGCGGCGCTCGTTTGGAGCTTTTTTTTCCTGCGTCTTTTGCATTCGCTTCAACAGCTTAAGAAAAAACACAAAAAAAAAAGTCAAACAACGCTGTCAGTTCCTGAAGGAATTTTGGGGCAGATTTTTTTGCCTTAAAAAAATGTGTGTGAACAAACCCTACGAGTGTAGTGCTTGTTCTCAGGCTTTTTTCTGTCTTTCTCAGAACTATTTTTGGTAGGGGGACCCTGAGGAAATTTTATTTTTCCAGTCCTGCCTCGGGTCCGAAAAGGTTGGGAAACTCTGTACTAGGCCACAGGATCCCATCGTGGAGCAGCGCAGTTCGTCATGGGAACGGGGCCTAGGTGAGTAAAATTTTTGTTTTTGTTTGGGGACACGGTCTACAAGGGGGAGGTGGGGGACTGTATGGCACTGTCTACAAGGGGGAGGTGGGGGGGGCTGTATGGCACGATCTACAAAAAGGAGGTGGGGGATTATGGCACTGTCTAGAGGGAGGCTATATGGCAAAATCTACAGGGGGGCACTATACTGTGTGGGGGCCACTAAGAGGACATTATACTGTGTAGGGGTACTACAGGGGGCATAATACTGTGGCCACAATTAGAGGACAATATACTGTGTCCTTGAAGGGGTTGTAATATATTATATTGTTAAATATTATTATTATACTGTCTGGGGGCACTAAAGGGGCATTATAATTGTTTTTATGGGGCATTTTTTTTTAATGATGGGGTGGGGCGCCGAAAGATCATTTCGCAATGGGCGCCATCTATCCTAGGGCCGGCCCTGGTTAGGCCCCTGTGTTTTACCATAGATAAGTTAGGCCCCCTGTGTTTTACCATAGATAAGTTAGGCCCCTGTGTTTCACCATAGATAAGTTAGGCCCCTTGTGTTTTACCATAGATAAGTTAAGCCCCCCTTTGTTTTACCATAGATAAGTTAGGCCCCCTGTGTTTTACCATAGATAAGTTAGACCCCCTGTGTTTTACCATAGATAAGTTAGGCCCCCTGTGTTTTACCATAGATAAGTTAGGCCCCTGTGTTTTACCATAGATAAGTCAGGCCCCCTGTGTTTTATCATGGATAAGTTAGGCCCCCTGTGTTTTACCATAGATAAGTTAGGCCCATGTGTTTTACCATAGATACGTTAGGCCCCCTGTGTTTTACCATAGATAAGTTAGGCCCCCTTTGCACCAATAAAAATAAAACTCACCTTACCCATTCCCACGACGGCCTGATGGGTCCTGTCACAGATTTTTAGCCTCTAAATGACCGAACAATGAAACACAAAGTATAAGTATATTAGAAAGTTGTAGACATTTTTACTGTATATTGAATAAACTTAAGGACACGGCCAATTTGAGTGTTTTCATTTTAGCCTTTTCCTTCCCGTCTTCCGAAAGCCATAACTTTTTTTGTATTTTTTCGTCGACATAGCCATATGAGAGATTGTGTTTTGCGGAACAAGGTGTAGTTTTTCATAGCACCATTTATTCTACAGCATAATATACTGGGAAGCTGAATCAAAAAATTTTTGTGATGTGAAATAGGCAAAAAAACAGCAATTACGCCATATTTTGGGGGGTTTTGTTTTAACGGCATGAACAGTGAACAGTGAGGTCCCTGTTTTTCTCAAACCTTTTTCCCTACCTACTTGTACGACCCGACCTAAACGACAGCGCACAACTGGGTGGCGTTCCCTATACTGGTAAAAGTGAAACTGACAAAGAAATAAGACAGAGACAGTGCGAAATAACAAAGGGTCACCTGGGAAGCACACGTAGGGAGAGGCAGGGCAATTGCGCCGAGGACAAGTCCGGGCAGAAAAGGCGGAGTCAGGCAGGCAGGGTCAAACCGGGAGAATGCGGAAAAACAAAAGTCAGAAGGCAAAGAAAAGTCAGGTGTAATGATGGGGTAGGGAGACAGACAGGTGAGCCCTAATCTACCCGCCACTCAGTCCCTGCCTACTTGCACGGCCCGTCTTAGGCGACGGCGTACAACTGGGCGACGGTCCCTACGCTCAATATGTGCACGACAGACAAACAGACAAGGGTACACAGAAGCTAAGGGAAATGGGGCAGTTGCCCACGGCAACACCGTGAGCAACAGGAGTAGTGAACGAGCCGAGTCAAACCAGGAGTGTAAGAGGTACCAAACGCAGAGCAGGAGCGTAGTCAGTAAAGCCAGGGTCAAAATGAAGCAAGGTCAATAATAATAATAGAAGGAGCAGCAGAGCCAGGAAACAGGAAAGAATCACAGGCAAAGTCAAGCAGGAAGTGAAGGTATAAACAGACCGAGGGTGGGAGCTAGAACCGTCTGGCCAGGCTGTGATAGGTTCTCGCACTCCTGAGCCTACCAGCCTGAGTGTTAGCAGATCGAGTCACTCTATCAGACCTAGGAGCAGGTGCAGACTGATTAACCGCGAGCGTCGACACAGAAGCTGTGTCTGGCAGATCCTTTACAGTACCCTGCCTTTTATGAGGGGCCACCGGACTCTTTCTAGGTGGACCTGGCTTATTGGGGAACCGAAGATGGAACCTCCTGAGCAATACCCCAGCGTGAACATCCCGGGCGGGTACCCAAGTCCTCTCCTCAGGCCCGTATCCTCTCCATTGGACCAGGTACTGGAGGGAGCCTTGGACCATCCTGCTGTCCACAATCTTGGCCACCTCGAATTCTACCCCTTCAGGGGTGAGAACAGGGACCTGAGATTTCCTCGAGGTAGCCAAGGACGGGGAGCAGCGTTTCAGGAGGGAGGCATGAAACACGTTGTGTATTCGAAAAGATGGGGGTAACTCCAGTCGGAAGGAGACAGGGTTAAGGACCTCAATGACCTTGTACGGCCCTATATACCGGGGAGAAAATTTTTTGGACGGGACTTTAATGCACAAATTTTTTGAAGACAGCCACTTCAGATCCCCGACCACAAACAAGGGGTTAGCAGAACGTCTTCTATCTGCCTGAGTCTTTTGTATGCTCTGGGACACCTCTAGGTTCTTCTGAACCTGGGCCCAGATTGTGCACAGTTCCCGATGAACGACATCTACCTTGGGATTGTTGGAACCACCTGGTGAAACGGAGGAGAACCGTGGATTAAACCCAAAATTACAGAAAAAGGGGGAGACCCCTGACGAGTTACTGACCCGGTTATTAAGGGAAAATTCGGTAAGGGAAATGAAGGAGACCCAATCATATTGACAGTCAGAGATAAAACACCTTAAATATTGTTCTAGAGACTGATTAGTCCTCTCGGTTTGGCCATTAGTTTCAGGATGGAAGGCCGAGGAGAAGGACAGATCAATCTCCAACTTTTTACAGAAAGCTCTCCAAAACAATGAAACAAATTGTACCCCTCTGTCAGAAACAATATTTACAGGAACCCCATGGAGACGCAGGATGTGTTTGACAAATAAGGTAGCTAACGTCTAAGCATTGGGTAGTTTCTTAAGGGGCACAAAGTGGCACATCTTTCTGAAGCGGTCTACTACAACCCACACCACCGACTTGCCTTGAGATGGAGGCAGATCGGTGATAAAATCCATGGAGATATGGGTCCAAGGTCTCTGGGGAATGGACAAAGAACATAGTAAGCCTGCTGGTCGGGACCTGGGAGTCTTGGACCTAGCATAAATTTCACAAGCGGCGACGTAGGCCTTAACATCTTTAGGCAACCCAGGCCACCAATAGTTTCTGGCAATGAGGTGCTTGGTACCCAGGATGCCTGGATGGCCAAATAGTGCAGAGTCATAAATTTCCCTGAGTACCCTTAGCCGGAATTGCAGGGGAACAAACAGCTTGTTCTCAGGAAGATTCCCGGGAGATGAACCTTGATCAGCCGCAATTTCGGAGACTAAGTGAGAAGCAATAGAGGAAATGATTATACCTGGGGTCAAAACACAAGCAGGATCTTCCTCCGAAGGAGGGCTGGCCATGAAGCTACGCGACAGTGCATCAGCTTTAATATTTTTAGACCCAGCCCTATAGGTGACCAAAAAGTTTAATCTAGTAAAAAACAACGCCCATCGAGCTTGTCTCGGGTTTAGCTTCCGGGCAGATTCTAGGAAAACCAGATTCTTGTGGTCGGTAAGGACCGTTACCTGGTGCCTAGCCCCCTCCAGGAAGTGGCGCCACTCTTCAAATGCCAATTTAATGGCTAAGGGTTCGCGGTTGCCAATGTCATAGTTACTCTCAGTGTGCGAGAACTTCCTGGAGAAGTAGGCGCAGGCACGAAGATGGGTGAGGGACCTGGTACCCTGGGACAAGACAGCACCCACTCCCATCTCGGAGGTGTCAACCTCCATGATGAATGGCTCCATTTGTTTAGGCTGACTCAGCAGTGGGGCCGAGATAAAGCACTTCTTAAGGACCTCAAAAGCCTGAACCGCCTCCGGAGGCGAGTGGAGGACATCAGCACCTTGCGAGTAAGATCCATAAGAGGCATAGCGATGACCGAGAAGTTAGCAATAAATCTCCTGTAATAATTAGCAAACCCCAGGAAGCACTCTAACGCCTTCAGAGAGGCAGGTTGGACCCATTCAGCCACAGCCTGAACCTTGGCAGGGTCCATGCGGAATTCATTAGGAGTGAGGATTTGACCCAAAAATTGTATCTCCTGCACCCCAAACACACATTTTTCGGTTTTAGCAAAGAGTTTGTTTTCCCAAAGTGCCTGGAGCACCTTCCTGACATGCTCAATGTGGGAGGACCAGTCCTTGGAAAGCACAAGTATGTCATAAAGGTACACTACAAGAAATATCCCCAGGTAGTCTCTTAAAATCTCATTTATGAAATTCTGGAAGACCGCGGGAGCATTACACAACCCAATGGGCATGACGAGGTATTCGAAATGACCTTCGGGCGTGTTAAACGCAGTCTTCCACTCATCCCCCTCTCTGATGCGGATAAGGTTATAAGCCCCCCGAAGATCAAACTTAAAGAATCATTGGGCCCCCTGAACCTGATTGAAGAGATCAGGAATCAAAGGAAGGGGATACTGGTTCCTTACAGTACCCCCCCTTTAAGAGGGGTCTCTGGACCCTTTCTAGGTGGACCTGGCTTATTGGGGAACCGAAGATGGGACCTTCTGAGCAATACCCCAGCGTGAACATCCCGGGCAGGTACCCAAGTCCTCTCCTCAGGCCCGTATCCTCTCGAATGGACCAGGTACTGGAGGGAGCCTTGGACTATCCTGCTGTCCACAATCTTGGCCACCTCGAATTCTACCCCTTCAGGGGTGAGAACAGGGACCAGAGATTTCCTCGAGGTAGCCAAGGACGGGGAGCAGCGTTTCAGGAGGGAGGCATGAAACACGTTGTGTATTCGAAAAGACGGGGGTAACTCCAGTCGGAAGGAGACAGGGTTAAGGACCTCAATGACCTTGTACGGCCCTATATACCGGGGAGCAAATTTTTTGGACGTGACTTTAAGGCGCAAATTTTTTAAAGACAGCCACACCAGAACCCCGCCCACAAACAAGGGGTTAGCAGAACGTCTTCTATTTGCCTGAGTCTTTTGTATGCTCTGGGACACCTCTAGGTTCTTCTGAACCTGGGCCCATACTATGCACAGTTCCCGATGAACGACATCTACCTCGTCATATTGGAGCCCAAGAGCAGAAAAAAAAAGATCAACAGAGGAAAGTTCAGGGGCGTCAGGAGCCAAGGAAAAGGCCCTTTCTTGGGGCCTGTCCTGGAGCCGGGACATAATTTTACCCACTCACTGGCTCTCAGAACCTGAGGAGTGGGGCCTTAGACGAAAATAGAGCCTACAACTCTCCCAAAAGGAGAAAAAAGTCTTCCGGTCCCCTGAGAACCGGTCAGGCAACTTGAGCTGGGGTTCAAGAGGTGGGTGGCACTACCAGGGTAGCACCACGCTGGTTGCCCCTCTGAGCCAGGGCTTAGACCTGTAGGGAGATGCCCTGCATTTGCTGAGCCAGGGTCTCAAGGGGGTCCATAGTTGTGTCAGGGACCAGGGTAGAAAAGGTATATGGGCCTGTGATTATGTAATGACGGGGTAGGGAGACAGACAGTTGAGCCCTAATCTACCCGCCACTCAGTCCCTGCCTACTTGCACGGCCCGTCCTAGGCGACGGCGTACAACTGGGCGACGGTCCCTATGCTCAATATAGTCAGTAAAGCCAGGGTTAAAATGAAGCAAGGTCAATAATAATAGCAGGAGCAACAGAACCAGGAAACAGGAGAGAATCACAGGCAAAGTCAAGCAGGAAATGAAGGTATAAATAGACCGAGGGTGGGAGCTAGAACCGTCTGGCCAGGCTGTGATAGGTTCTTCCACTCCTGAGCCTACCAACCTGAGTGACCCTCAATTTCCCAGTGAGAAGCTCCACTTCAGGGTTATCTGATACACATGGGGAAAATGAAGAAAACCGGGGATTAAAACCATAATTAGCAAAGAAACTCCTGACGATGTGCTGATGTGATTATTGAGGGCAAGTTACCCAAGCACCAAAAACCTGAATCATTTATACTGAGCGTCGGCCACGAAACATCTGAGATACTGTTCCAGAGACTGATTGGTCCTCTCAGTCTGGCCATTAGTTTCTGGATGAAAGCCCGATGAAAAGGACAAGTCTAGTCCAAACTGCTTGCAGGACGCCCTCCAAAACAATGATACAAATTGGACCCCCCTGTCAGAGACGATGTTAACAGGTACCCCGTGCAAACGTAAAATATGTTTAATAAAGAGGTTAACTCTTTAGCATTGGGCAATTTCTTCAGGGGAATGAAGTGAGCCATTTTACTAAACCGGTCTACAACTACCCAGATCACCGACCTGCCCTGGGATGAAGGCAGATCGGTGATAAAATCCATGGCTAGATGGGTCCAGGGTCCTTCGGGCACCAGCAAAGGACACAGCAAGCCTGCAGGTCGGGATCTGGGAGTTTTAGACCGGGCGCAGGTCTCACATGAGACCACGTAGACTCGGACATCCCGTAGCAGCCCTGGCCACCAGAAACCACGGATGACAAGGTCCCTGGTACCAGAAATGGTGCCATCCCTCCAAGGCCCATTTGATGGCCAGCAGTTCCCGATTACCCACATCATAATTTTTCTCAGTGGGAAAGAACTTATGGGAAAAGAAGGCACAGGGTCGGAGGTGAGTGAGAAGTAGGACCCTGAGACAATACTGCTCCCACACCCACCTCGGAAGCATCCACCTCCACAATAAAGGGTTGAGTATAATCCGGTTGGATTAGTACCGGGGCAGAGGAACAGCACCCCTTAAGGAGCTCGAAGGCTCGGACCGCCTACAGAGACCAGTGGAGGAGATCCGCACTTTTACGGGTGAGGTCAGTAAGGGGTTTGGCAATTACTGAAAATTTTTCGATAAAACGTCTGTAATAATTAGCGAACCCTAAAAACCTTTGGAGGGCTTTCAGGGAACAGGCCGAACCCAGTCAGATACCGCCTGGAGCCTGGCAGGATCCATGCGGAAATCCTCAGGGCTAAGGATGCGTCCCATGAAAGGCATCTCTTGAATACCAAAACTACATTTTTCAAATTTAGCGAACAAATTATTGGCCCTGAGAATGTGGAGGACAGTCCTGACATGTTTGACGTGCGAGTCCCAGTCTTTGGAAAACACCAAAATGTCATCTAAGTATACCACCAAGAAGAGCCCCAGATAGTCTCTAAAAATATAATTTATGAAAGTCTGGAACACAGCTGGCACATTACATAGACCGAAGGGCATCACCATGTACTTAAAGTGCCCTTTGGGGGTGTTAAAGGCAGTCTTCCACTCATCCCCCTTATAAACTCTAATCAGGTTATAAGCCCCCCCCCCCCCCCCCGCATGCCAAACTTAGAGAACCATTTGGCCCCCTGAACCTGATTAAATAGATCGGGGATGAGCTGTGTTGGTTCTTTATAGTAATATTGTTAAGCTGATGGTAGTCGATACAGGGTCGGAGCCCCTCGTCTTTCGGATGCAAAAGGCAGTCAGGGTCAAACCGGGAAAGTACGGAAAAACAAAAGTCAGAAGGCAAAGACAAGTCAGGAGTCCAGCCGAGGTTAGGTCACAAAAAGTCAAAAAGCAAGTCGCTCAGGGGAGTCTCAAAACAAGGGAAATCACCAGGCAAGGAAACTCTAATTACAGACAAAGGTCAACTATCCCAGGCTGAACTAAATAATTGCCTCAGTCTGCCAGGCCGGGAGACGCCCTAACGAGTAACTCTCAATGTCCTGGAGACCGAGGGAGCCGTAGGCATAGAGTACGTGACACCATCATTCCCATGACCACCCCCGTGGCCGCGCTACACCTGTGACGTCTGTTAGAACACTTTTCTACAGGGTTGGTGTTAGGATGGGGGTCAAACTGGGCAAATGCCCAGGGCCACCATCCCCACAGGGTCTCCTGTCTGAGGATAAAAATATCAGCCCACTGTTATCAGTGGGTCCGTCTCCCATCTGGGTCAGGTAGCAACCACTACAATCACAACTGGGCCTGGAAGAGAAGCGGGCCTGTTAATGGCAACATTAGTATATGGGGGCATAAAGGGGGCACTATTACTGTATGGGTGCACAAAGGGGGTGCTATTATGGTGTGGGGCACCAAGTGGGATGCATTACTACTATCTGGCGCAATGTAGATGACGAGTTTGTTTAGAGGATGGGGTATAGGTGGGATGAATGCAAGAAAAGCAGGAAACCAACTTGTCTGTATTTTAAATTCTGCAGAGGGGATTCATGGGTAGAAGTCGTTTTAGGTTTCTGGGCAGGATGGAGAAGAAAAGGGAAAGTGAACAAATCTAATCTGAGAAGACGTCACCTGTGAGTCACTGTGCTGTATATGGTCTACAACCCTCCTGTGTAGGACCAGTATTTACCACTATATGGTCAATGCATGTCACTGTACTGTAATCACTTATATGGTCTGTAGAGCCCCTGTGTAGGACCGGAATCTATGATTATATGGTCACTATAAGGTGGTGATATTGGTTTTTTTTCAGTGGTTTTGATTCAGTAACAGTATGGTAATATTATTCAGTCACTGTGTGGTCATTGTGTAGCGGAAGTATTGAGTAACTATGCAGGTAAGAGCCTGTTCACATCTGCGTTGGAGGCTCTGTGAAAGATCTGGACGAAAATACCGGAAACGATAGCGCAGCCTGCTGCGCTTTTGTTTTTGGTATAATCACGGATACCATGACGGAAACCAGACGGTAATTCTGTGGTTTTAGGCCTCCACATAAACACTGATGCAGGTGTGAACAAGCCCTAAGCGGGATTAGTTTGCGTGTACGATCCCAACCTGAAAACACAACCAGCTGCCATCTTTTAACAATTTAAAGCCCATTTACCTCTGCCGCCTTTATACCGTAGGTGGAGGTAAACAGGTTAAGGACGGGCAGCTACTATTGGTCCAGTGCTGTGTGCTTGTCCCTCTAAGCTAAAATTTGTGGCCTGCACATCAGGATATTTTTTTATACAATTTCTTGGGATGAGAGGTGATCATAAAACAGGAATTTTTATTTTTTTTTAAAGCGACCTGTCCACAGAGTTTAAGGCCTGATTTACACGAGCGTGTGCGTTTTGCGCGCGTAAAAAACGCAGCGTTTTGCGCGCGCAAAAGGCACTTGACAGCTCCGTGTGTCATCCGTGTATGATGCGCGGCTGCGTGATTTTCGTGCAGCCGCCATCATAGAGATGAGGCCAGTCGACGTCCGTCACTGTCCAGGGTGCTGAAAGAGCTAACTGATTGGCAGTAACTCTTTCAGCACCCTCGACAGTGAATGCCGATCAAAATATACACCAATCTGTGAATAAAAAAAAGACGTTCATACTTACCAAGAACGTCCTGCTTCCTCCAGTCCGGTCTCCCGGCCGTTGCCTTGGTGACGCGTCCCTCTCTTGTCATCCGGCCCCACCTCCCAGGATGACGCGGCAGTCCAAGTGACCGCTGCAGCCTGTGATTGGCTGCAGCCTGTGCTTGGCCTGTGATTGGCTGCAGCTGTCACTTGGACAGAATTGTCATCCCGGGAGGTCAGACTGGAGGAAGAACCCGGGAGTTCTCGGTAAGTCAGAACTTCTGTTTTTTTTTACACGTACATGTATATTGTGATCGGAAGTCACTGTCCATGGTGCTGAACCAGTTTAACTCTTTCAGCACCGTGGACAGTGACTGTCTCCCGACGTCGCGTACCGGAAATTTTTTTGCTGGGTTCGGTCAAAACGAGTTCGGCCGAACCCGGTGAAGTTCGGTGCGCTCATCTCTAATTTGACACTCCGTTTGGATGTTTGTAAACAGAAAAGCACGTGGTGCTTTTCTGTTTACATTCATCCTTTTGACAGCTCTTGAGCGAATCACGCAGTTCGCACGGAAGTTTTCACGCACCCATTGACTTCAATGGGTGCGTGATGCGCGAAAAACGCACGATTATAGAACATGTCGTGAGTTTTACGCAACACACTCACGCTGCGCAAAATTCACGCATCGTCTAAACTGCCCCATAGAGTAATATAGGTGCGTACAACACGCGTGAAAAGCACGCGCGTCGCACGCGCGTATATTACGCTCGTGTAAATGAGGCCTAAGGCAGCACAGAATATTTCAGGAGAGGAGCGTGCAGATTCAGTGCTGCTGTGAACTCTGCTCTTACCATTACGTAGCTCTCAGTCTGTTACCTCTCCTCCACTCCTGTCCTCAATAACACCTTCACATGATTGGAAAGTCACCACCCCGCACAAGATCCGCACGCTCATCTCCTGAAATACTCTGTGCTGCCTTAAACTCTGTGGACAGGTCAGGATCCTGTTTCTTTTAAATGCTGCTGGGGAACCCGCTCGATCCACTATATAAGGCTGCGCCTCCATCCTCTTCTGCCCCAGTCACTTATTCCCAAGCACTGTAGCGCAGCCTTATATAGTGGATCGAGCGGGTTCCCCAGCAGCATTTAAAAGAAACAGGATCCTGACCTGTCCACAGAGTTTAAGGCAGCACAGAGTATTTCAGGAGATGAGCACGGCCGGGCACGGGCAGCCGGTCGTTTTTCCGAGCCGTGCTCCCATTATAAAGTATAGGAGCACGGCCCGTAAAATAAAAAAATAGAACATGTTCTATCTTTTTAACGGCACGGGCACCTTCCCATGAGAAGGTACATATCACTATGTATCTGTCAGGAGGTAGAGGAGCAATGTTCTGCAGATCTCTAGAAAGGTCTGTGGTGTAATAATCTGCAGAATATAAAACTATGTATCTGTCAGGGGGTAAAGGAGCAATGTTCTGCAGATCTCTACAGAGGTCAGTGGTGTAATAATCTGCAGAATATATCACTATGTATCTGTCAGGAGGTAGAGAGGACAGAGCAATGTTCTGCAGATCTATAGAGAGGTCAGTGGTGTATTAATCTGCAGAATATATCACTATGTATGTCAGGAGGTAGAGGAGCAATGTTCTGCAGATCTCCAGAGAGGTCAGTGGTGTAATAATCTGCAGAATATATCACTATGAAGGTACCCGTGGCTAACAGAAGTCTATGGGCCCGCTATTTCGGGTCGTAATTACGACCCGTAATAACGGGTGTTTTTACGGTCGGGTGCATGAGGCCCCGTAATGACGGGTGGCTACATGTGTGCACCCGTCATTACGGCAGCGTTGCTAGGCGACGTCAGTAAATAGTCACTGTCCAGGGTGCTGAAAGAGTTAACCGATCGGCAGTAACTCTTTCAGCACCCTGGACAGTGAATTCCGATCAGAATATAGAGTAACCTGTAAAAAAAAAAAGACGTTCATACTTACCGAGAACTTTCTGCTTCCTCCAGTCCGGTCTCCCGGCCGTTGCCTTGGTGACGCGTCCCTCTCGACATCCGGCCCGACATTCCTGGATGACGTTACAGCCCATGTGACCGCTGCAGCCAATCACAGGCTGCCGCGGCCTCTGTAGCCAATCACAGGCTGCAGCGGCCTCTGCAGCAAATCACAGGCTGCAGCGGCCTCTGCAGCCAATCACAGGCTGCAGCGGCCTCTGCAGCCAATCACAGGCTGCCGCATCAGGAAAGAAGGTCGGACTGGAGGAAGAAGAGGGACTCGTCACCAAGACAACGACCGGGTACGTATGAAATGCTTTTTATTTTATTTTTAATCAGCAGCCTCTTTTCTCTATCAGTGATTGATAGAAATAAGTGGCTGCCGATTTGTATAATATTTTTGACCGGGTTCGGTCAAAACGTGTTCGGCCGAACCCGGTGATGTTCGGATTCGCTGCGAACCGAACTTTTCCCGATGTTCGGACCGAAACCGGGTTCGGTTGTCCCGGTTCGCTCATCTCTATTCATGGCATAGACGACCTGTTAACTTTATTCGGCGGTTAACTATGATTACGGCCATACTAAATTTATATTCTTTTTTTTATGTTTCACTACTTTTTCACAATAAAAACACTAAGGCTATGTTCACACAGAGTTTTTTTGCAGGCGGAATTTCTGCCTCAAAATTTAGTTTGTAAGTTTGAGGCAGATTTTCCTCTCCCTGCACGCAGATTTTCGTGGCATTTTTGCCCGCGGCCTTTGAGCGCTGCGGGCATAAAACGCCGCAAAATACGCTTTCTCTGCCTCCCATTGAAGTCAATTGGAGGTCAGAGGCGTAAACGCCCGAAAATAGGGCATGTTCCTTCTTTGTCCCGCGAGAAATAAACGGGAGGCATTTTCGGGCCGTTTTTGACGAGTTTTCCGGCGCGGTTTCCGCGTCAAAAAACTTGTAAAAAAACTCAGTGTGAACATAGCCTTACATAAAGTCGCCATATTCTGAGAGCCATAACTTTTTCCATCTGCAGAGCTGTGAGGGCGTTTTTTTGCGGGACATGCTGTAGTTTTTATTGGTACCGTCTTGGGGTACATTTTTTTGGTAGCTTTATATTCCAATGTTTTGGAGGTGATGTGACCAAAAACAGAATATCTGTAATTTTTTTTTATATTTTTCTTACAGCGTTTACCGCGCAGGATAAATGATGTGATTATTTTTGTGTCTTTATGGATGTGGCAATACCAGTTGTGTATAGTTTTATATATTTTTTTAATAATGACTTTATAAAGAGAGAGTGGCAATTTTTGTTTTTTTTATTTTTCTAGAGCATTCTTTTTAGTTTTTTGTTCCACTAGGGGAATTGAGGATCCGATCACCTCTTAGCTGGTATAATACACTGAATTCTGGCAGGGCCTAATAGGCTTCAGTACATGGCAGACCAGGAGGCCATTGTTAGGCCTCCAGTTGCCATAGCAACCATTGGCACCCCCGCGATCACCTGCTATTGTATAGAAGAAGCCCCCTCCCTCTGTCAACCACTTAGATGCTGCGCTCGCTATTGACTTTGTCGACTTAGGGCTTGTACGGCCTATCAGGACGCGGATCTAGTTGAAATCTATGACAGAGACCCCTGCCGTTGTAGGATACAGACTTTCAATCACTGCATCACGCCGCCGCTCCTGGCCGTTAACCTTAAAGGCTAAAAGAGGCCTCATCTGCTCTGCTTGTTGTGCAATTCACCGGGTTTGGTGAATATAAATTTTAGTTGCACATTAAAAATATTTTTAAACAAAAATAATTTGTTTTTGCATCTCCGCTTTCCAAGAGCGGTAATTTTTGTATTGTTCCGTCAATATCGCTGTATAAGGGCTTTTTTTTCTTTTTGCCAGACGAGTTCAAAAAAACAACACTTTTGCCGTGTTTTTTGAATTTTTTTATTTTTTTACGGTCTTCACCATGCTGTTTAAATACTATATTAACTTTATTGCTCTGGTCGTTACGATCGTGGCGATACCACATATGTGTATTTTTTTTCCCACTTGTACAAAATAAAATCCATTTTTTATGAAAAAAATGGTTTTGTTTCATTTTTACTGTATATGTAAATGCCCGTGTTGTACGTTTTATGGGTGCGATTACGTTTAAGAAAGCCAGTGGAATTGACCACATTGATTTGAGAATTCTTTGAGGTGATAGAAACTTCCCCAGAGGGTGTAGTGAGACCCTACTGTCTGTATTCTTGTACCATATTACGTTTTATATGGCCACCGGATCACTGAGATACGCTTCTTGTGATGTCATCTAGAATGTGGGCAGATTCTATTTCTCTACACCTCTTAATCTGGATGTGTAAACATCTTATGACATCATCAAGTCTATAAATTGGGGTCACACATTGACCACGGTGTCAGTTTCTCTTGCTGGCTCTCATTATGAAGGTGTCTTTGATGAAGAGGAGGATAGTGAAGATGTTTTTCAAGATGAGGATTATAGAGAAAATGGAGGTTGGCGGACGTCAATTTCCTGATGATGTAGAGATGGAGGACGTGGAGGAGGACGAGAAAATGGAGGTTGGCGGACGTCAATTTCCTGATGATATAGAGATGGAGGATATGGAGGATAAGAAAGACAAAAAGGAAGTTCGCGGACGCAAACTTCCAGAGGATGTGGAGATGGAGGACCTTTCGGGGGTTACCGTTACCACCAGGGCCTCAAACCCCCGGAAGAGAAAGTGGGCATTTTAATTCATCTGAGACTCGGGGCCCATTTACCATCAGGGCCCCGAACCCCCGGGAGAGAAAGAGGCCTGTTCTGTTCCATCTGTCGCTCGGGGCCCATTCACCATCTTTTGTCACCCCAACATGGTGGTCTTTACCACCTAAACCATCTGAAATTGTCATGAAGACTCCTCCAGCGCTGAGAACCAGTGATGTGCAGAACAGAAGCGAGATCCGGTATGTCCGACGTCTTCTGCTCCGTCTTCATCTCCTTGTGGTGAAGGTTTTGTGAATTTTTGGGCTAATTCAGATTTTTTGTCTTTTCTAGGATACAACTGTGAAAAAATAGAAAAATGTTTTACGCTCTCTTATGATCCAGGACTGAGCTGTGTAAGGGTGGACTGGCGGCCATATCCACGTGTGAAGAAGGACCCTCCTCTTCTTCATGTCACAGATCATCACATGTTAAAGGGCCGGAGAAAACCGCACAGCAATTCTACTGGATTCTGGAATAAACATATATTTTCTTTACAATTTTTTGTGTTTTCATATATATATTGGGGAATTTATCCAGGGAGCCTTTTATCTACAGGGATCATAAGGGTGTGGAAAAGTCATAGGTGTAATAATCTGCAGGATATATCAATAAGTATCTATCAGCAGGTAGAGAGGACAGAGCAATATTCTGCAGATCTCCAGAGAGGTCAGTGGTGTAATAATCTGCAGAATACATCACTATGTATCTGTCAGGAGGTATAGGAGCAATGTTCTGCAGATCTCCAGAGAGGTCAGTGGTGTAATAATCTGCAGAACATATGACTATGTATCTGTCAGGAGGTAGAGGAGCAATATTCTGCAGATCTCTAGAGAGGTCAGTGGTGTAATAATCTGCAGAATATATCACTATGTATCTGTCAGGAGGTAGAGGAGCAATATTCTGCAGATCTCCAGAGAGGTCAGTGGTGTAGTAATCTGCAGAATATATCACTATGTATCTGTCAGGAGGTAGAGGAGCAATGTTCTGCAGATCTCTAGAGAGGTCAGTGGTGTAATAATCTGCAGAATATATCACTATGTATCTGTCAGGAGGTAGAGGAGCGATGTACTGCAGATTTCTAGAGATGTCAGTGGTGTAATAATCTGCAGAATACATCACTATGTATCTGTCAGGAGGTAGAGGAGCGATGTTCTGCAGATTTCTAGAGATGTCAGTGGTGTAATAATCTGAAGAATATATCATTATGTATCTGTCACGAGGTAGAGGAGCAATGTTCTGCAGATCTCTAGAGATGTCAGTGGTGTAATAATCTGCAGAATATATTACTATGTATCTATCAGCAGGTAGAGAGGACAGAGCAATGTTCTGCAGATCTCTAGAGTGGTCAGTGGTGTAATAATCTGCATAATATATCACTATGTATCTATCAGGAGGTACAGGAGCAATGTTCTGCAGATCTCTAGAAAAATCCGTGGTGTAATAATCTGCAGAATATATCACTATGTATCTGTAAGAAGGTAGAGGAGCAATATTCTGCAGATCTCTAGAGAAGTCAGTGGTATAATAATCTGCAGAATATATCACTATGTATCTGTCAGGAGGTAGATGAGCAATGTTCTGCAGATCTCTAGAGAGGTCAGTGGTGTAATAATCTGCAGAATATATCACTATGTATCTGTCAGGAGGTAGAGGAGCAATGTTCTGCAGATCTCTAGAGAGGTCAGTGGTGTAATAATCTGCAGAATATATCACTATGTATCTGTCAGGAGGTAGAGGAGCAATGTTCTGCAGATCTCTAGAGAGGTCAGTGGTGTAATAATGTGCAGGATATATCACTATGTATCTGTCAGGAGGTAGAAGAGCAATGTTCTGCAGATCTCTGGAAAGGTCAGTGGTGTAATAATCTGCATAATATATCACTATGTATCTATCAGGAGGTACAGGAGCAATGTTCTGCAGATCTCTAGAGAAATCCGTGGTGTAATAATCTGCAGAATATATCACTATGTATCTGTCAGGAGGTAGATGAGCAATGTTCTGCAGATCTCTAGAGAGGTCAGTGGTGTAATAATCTGCAGAATATATCACTATGTATCTGTCAGGAGGTAGAGGAGCAATGTTCTGCAGATCTCTAGAGAGGTCAGTGGTGTAATAATCTGCAGAATATATCACTATGTATCTGTCAGGAGGTAGAGGAGCAATGTTCTGCAGATCTCTAGGGAAGTCAGTGGTGTAATAATCTGCAGAATATAAAACTATTTATCTGTCAGGAGGTAGAGGAGCAATGTTCTGCAGATCTCTAGAAAGGTCAGTGGTGTAATAATCTGCAGAATATATCACTATGTATCTGTCAGGGGGTAAAGGAGCAATGTTCTGCAGATCTCTAGAGAGGTCAGTGGTGTAATAATCTGCAGAATATATCACTATGTATCTGTCAGGAGGTATAGGAGCAATGTTCTGCAGATCTCCAGAGAGGTCAGTGGTGTAATAATCTGCATAACATATCACTATGTATCTGTCAGGAGGTAGAGAGGACAGGGCAATGTTCTGCAGATCTCCAGAGAGGTCAGTGGTGTAATAATCTGCAGAATATATCACTATGTATCTGTCAGGAGGTAGAGGAGCGATGTTCTGCAGATCTCCAGAGAGGTCAGTGGTGTAATAATCTGCAGAATACATCACTATGTATCTGTCAGGAGGTATAGGAGCAATGTTCTGCAGATCTCCACAGAGGTCAGTGGTGTAATAATCTGCAGAACATATCACTATGTATCTGTCAGGAGGTAGAGAGGACAGGGCAATGTTCTGCAGATCTCCAGAGAGGTCAGTGGTGTAATAATCTGCAGAATATATCACTATGTATCTGTCAGGAGGTAGAGGAGCGATGTTCTGCAGATCTCTAGAGTAGTCAGTGGTGTAATAATCTGCAGAATATATCACTATGTATCTGTCAGGAGGTAGAGGAGCAATATTCTGCAGATCTCCAGAGAGGTCAGTGGTGAAATAATCTGCAGAATATATCACTATGTATCTGTCAGGAGGTAGAGGAGCAATGTTCTGCAGATCTCCATAGAGGTCAGTGGTGTAATAATCTGCAGAATATATCACTATGTATCTGTCAGGAGGTAGAGGAGCAATGTTCTGCAGATCTCTATTTCAGTGGTGTAATAATCTGCAGAATATATCACTATGTATCTGTCAGGCAGTAGAGAGGAGAGAGCAATATTCTGCAGATCTCCAGAGAAGTCAGTGGTGTAATAATCTGCAGAATATATTACTATGTATCTGTCAGGAGGTAGAGGAGCAATGCTCTGCGATTCTCTAGAGAGGTCAGTGGTGTAATAATCTGCAGAATATATCACTATGTATCTGTCAGGAGGTAGAGAGGACAGAGCAATGTTCTGCAGATCTCCAGCGAGGTCAGTGGTGTAATAATCTGCAGAATATATCACTATGTATCTGTCAGGAGGTAGAGGAGCGATGTACTGCAGATTTCTAGAGATGTCAGTGGTGTAATATTCTGCAGAATACATCACTATGTATCTGTCAGGAGGTAGAGGAGCGATGTTCTGCAGATTTCTAGAGATGTCAGTGGTGTAATAATCTGAAGAATATATCATTATGTATCTGTCACGAGGTAGAGGAGCAATGTTCTGCAGATCTCCAGAGAGGTCAGTGGTGTAGTAATCTGCAGAATATATCATTATGTATCTGTCACGAGGTAGAGGAGCAATGTTCTGCAGATCTCTAGAGATGTCAGTGGTGTAATAATCTGCAGAATATATTACTATGTATCTATCAGCAGGTAGAGAGGACAGAGCAATGTTCTGCAGATCTCTAGAGTGGTCAGTGGTGTAATAATCTGCATAATATATCACTATGTATCTATCAGGAGGTACAGGAGCAATGTTCTGCAGATCTCTAGAGAAATCCGTGGTGTAATAATCTGCAGAATATATCACTATGTATCTGTAAGAAGGTAGAGGAGCAATGTTCTGCAGATCTCTAGAGAAGTCAGTGGTATAATAATCTTCAGAATATATCACTATGTATCTGTCAGGAGGTAGAGGAGCAATGTTCTGCAGATCTCTAGAGATGTCAGTGGTGTAATAATCTGCAGAATATATCACTATGTATCTGTCAGGAGGTAGAGGAGCAATGTTCTGCAGATCTCTAGAGAGGTCAGTGGTGTAATAATGTGCAGGATATATCACTATGTATCTGTCAGGAGGTAGAGGAGCAATGTTCTGCAGATCTCTAGAGATGTCAGTGGTGTAATAATCTGCAGAATATATCACTATGTATCTGTCAGGAGGTAGAGGAGCAATGTTCTGCAGATCTCTGGAGAAGTCAGTGGTGTAATAATCTGCAGAATATATCACTATGTATCTGTCAGGAGGTAGAGGAGCAATGTTCTGCAGATCTCTAGGGAAGTCAGTGGTGTAATAATCTGCAGAATATAAAACTATTTATCTGTCAGGAGGTAGAGGAGCAATGTTCTGCAGATCTCTAGAAAGGTCAGTGGTGTAATAATCTGCAGAATATATCACTATGTATCTGTCAGGGGGTAAAGGAGCAATGTTCTGCAGATCTCTAGAGAGGTCAGTGGTGTAATAATCTGCAGAATATATCACTATGTATCTGTCAGGAGGTAGAGGAGCAATGTTCTGCAGCTCTCCAGAGAGGTCAGTGGTGTAATAATCTGCGGAATATATCACTATGTATCTGTCAGGAGGTAGAGGAGCAATGTTCTGCAGATCTCCAGAGAGGTCAGTGGTGTAATAATCTGCAGAATATTTCACTATGTATCTATCAACAGGTAGAGAGGACAGAGCAATGCTCTGCAATCTCCAGAGAGGTCAGTGGTGTAATGATCTGCAGAATATATCACTATGTATTTGTCAGGAGATAGAGAGGACAGAGCAATGTTCTGCAGATCTCCAGAGAGGTCAGTGGTGTAGTAATCTGCAGAATATATCACTCTGTATCTGTCAGGAGATAGAGGAGCAATGTTCTGCAGATCTCCAGAGAGGTCAGTGGTGTAATAATCTGCGGAATATATCACTATGTATCTGTCAGGAAGTAGAGGAGCAATGTTCTGCAGATCTATAGAGAGGTCAGTGGTGTATTAATCTGCAGAATATATCACTATGTATCTGTCAGGAGGTAGAGTAGCAATGTTCTGCAGATCTCCAGAGAGGTCAGTGGTGTAATAATCTTCAGAATATATCACTATGTATCTATCAACAGGTAGAGAGGTTAGAGCAATGTTCTGCAAATCTCCAGAGAGTTCAGTGGTGTAATGATCTGCAGAATATATCACTATGTATGTGTCAGGAGATAGAGAGGACAGAGCAATGTTCTGCAGATCTCCAGAGAGGTCAGTGGTGTAGTAATCTGCAGAATATATCACTATGTATCTGTCAGGAGATAGAGAGGACAGAGCAATGTTCTGCAGATCTCCAGAGAGGTCAGTGGTGTAGTAATCTGCAGAATATATCACTCTGTATCTGTCAGGAGATAGAGGAGCAATGTTCTGCAGATCTCCAGAGAGGTCAGTGGTGTAATAATCTGCGGAATATATCACTATGTATCTGTCAGGAAGTAGAGGAGCAATGTTCTGCAGATCTCTAGAGAGGTCAGTGGTGTAATAATCTGCAGAATATATCACTATGTATCTGTCAGGAGGTAGAGGAGCGATGTACTGCAGATCTCTAGAGAGGTCAGTGGTGTAATAATCTGCAGAATATATCACTATGTATCTGTCAGGAGGTAGAGTAGCAATGTTCTGCAGATCTCCAGAGAGGTCAGTGGTGTAATAATCTTCAGAATATATCACTATGTATCTATCAACAGGTAGAGAGGTTAGAGCAATGTTCTGCAAATCTCCAGAGAGTTCAGTGGTGTAATGATCTGCAGAATATATCACTATGTATGTGTCAGGAGATAGAGAGGACAGAGCAATGTTCTGCAGATCTCCAGAGAGGTCAGTGGTGTAATAATCTGCAGAATATATCTTTGTGTCAGGAGGTAGAGAGGACAGAGCCATCTTGACTAGCCTAAGTAGAGTCATGTGCTGAGTAACCATTTTACCTTTATTCCCCTTCTTTCGCCTTCCCAATAAAGACACGTGACAACCGAGGTTGGATGTGAAATGGCCACAGCAGCCGTTTATTTATTTAACATGAATTAAATGCAATTTAATCCGAAACATTCGGATAACTCTTTTAGGAATTCGACCAGAGAATTCCTACTATAATTCACATGACCCAACATGGGTCAATTAACACTAAACAGAGCAGGGGAAGTCCTTGAAGCCATTTTTCCGATTTCCTTTAAATTAGCCATCTGCAAACCACCACCAACTATTTACCTCCAGCCGTAAACCAGCTCGGAAGCACCGCTCACCCCTGCAGATGGCTCCAACCACCAGAAGACCACTTCAAAGGGATAACACCCTATGAAGTCTTCAAATGATCTACCATTTTTTGGGGGACGCATACCCCCGATGCGACCCCCCCACCATTTTGTACTGACCAACCTCAAGGACTCCCCCCGCCACAGCGAAACAGGCCTTGACCACCTTAAGCCTGTGAGTCCCTCCAAACCACCACCGCCCTCTCAATTCCTTCTGCTAAAGCCAGGCTCCACATATCAATTCCAACCTGGGTCAAATGTACTCCATCACTCCTCCAATAATTACCGACTCCTGACTCCAGATCCTTGTGTCGAACACAAATGCCCCCGTTCCTAGCAACAAAACGCGACACCGCCCGGTTTACCTTAATACGGGCTTTATTGACCCTCTCAACCGATCTTGCCAAACGCCAAAACTTCCTCGGAACGATGTCCGACCAAACAATCACCAGGTGAGGATAAGATGCCCATAAACACAACAGATCGTGTTTAATATCCCGCACTAACTCGCGAAACGGGCGCACCCCCAGATCATTCCCCACCCACATGTAACACCAGAACCTCCGGAACCCTATCTAACTGAGAGTATGTCTGAAACTCAGCAAGTACCCGGCTCCACAACATACCTCGGAAGCCCAGCCAGTGTAAAACCGCATCGTGCCGCAGAATGCGAAGCTGAAGGCCATCTGGGCGAACGTCCGCCCGCAATGCCCCCCAGTGCACAAAAGAAAGTCCTAAAATCCACACTAAGCAAGGGTGGTGATCTGAAAAGAAAGAACAAAACCGCACATGTCAAACAATCAAAGCTACCTTACCGACTCACAACAAATGAGGGCGCACATAAGTCCGAAACCTGTTGGACTCCCACCGGCCGATGCGCCGCACACCCTCGTCGTCCAACCCCCAACGCCCCGCCTCAGTAGCAGCGCCGATCCTGAACGAGTGATACGAGTAATACCCCTGCCCCACGCCAACCGCAGCCAAGCATTTCTTAAACACCGCACCAAATTGATACCTGGACAAAAACGAGCCATTCTCATGACGGAGCAATGGCGACTCAGGCACCCCAACCAGTGGCTTAAAAGCCACCATACAAGCAACTGGACACATCGCCGACCCTGGGAGGGCAAACAACACTATCCGCTTACCCCGACCCGCTTGATCAGTCTTGGACCGCCGCAAAAACAACTCGAGTCTATCCTCATATAGCCCCATGTCCGCCTGCCGCAATCCCCCAGCCCTAGCCGCACTAGGAGAAACCAACTCCCCAATTCTGAGTGCTCCGAAAAACGCGAGGGAAAAAGCCAAACGGAACAAGACTACCTCATCAGGCGAATTACAAACAGCCCCCAGCGATGCTCCCAACGACCCAAGGAGGGAAAAAGAAACGGGTTGCCTCTGATCTGCTACCGCCCTGCCCCGACGCAAACCTTTTAGAACTTGCCTTACTAAAAAATGTTTGGACACATCCTGAAAACCCCGTAATTTGAATCCAAACGCCAAACCAGCAACAAAACGATTCACTTTTGCCGGGGAAAAACCCGCCTCCCAAGCATCCCCCAACCAGTACAATAATGGCACCAACCTGTCTTGCGCCGTGCTGACGTTACCCAACACTCTTACCCACTCCTACCACTGCTGCCAACACGCCGAATAAGCGCTCCAAGTCACGCTAGCCAATGACCTTTCAATCAACCGTTCCAAGGGACCGAAACCAGACCCCAGAGATGTTCCGGGCAAGCCAAACCGACCAGCTCCGCTCCCGGTGCCATTTGACGAAAACGATCCCACTGCGAGCGAGAAAGAGCATCAGCAATACAATTGGAAACCCCAGGTACATGCACCGCAACCACCCACGTGTTTAAAGACAAGCACACCAAAACTAGGTGACGCAACAACTGAACCACCGGTGGAGAAGATGCTGATAAGTTGTTAATTGCTAACACCACCCCCATGTTATCGCAGTGGACACTAACATTTTTATCCCTGAGCCTATCCCCCCAAATGGTCACCGCCACCACGATGGGGAACAGCTCGAGCAGGGCCAGATTTCGCGTAAGACCACCAGTCACCCAGCTGTCCGGCCAGTTCCCCGCACACCATTGTCCTCCTGCATACGCGCCAAAACCACCAGACCCTGCCGCGTCAGTAAACAGCTCCAACTCGCCCATCTCCTGTACCTGCGACATCCACAACGATCTACCATTATACTGCCCGAGGAACTCGTCCCAGACCTGCAGATCCGCCCTGTGATCCCCACCAATCCTCACAAAATGATGGGGCGCCCGGATACCCGCCGTCGCTGACGCCAACCTCCTACTAAAAATTCTACCCATTGGCATAATTCGACAGGCAAAGTTCAACTTTCCAAGCAGCAACTGAAGATCCCGAAAAGTGATCTTCTTCAATTGGCAAGCCCGCCTGACCTGCCGTAGTGGCAATAATTTATCCTCAGGAAGCCTGCACTCCATTGCCACCGAATCAATTTGGATCCCCAAAAAACTGATGGTAGATACCGGGCCCTCTGTTTATCCAGGCGCCAAAGGGATTCCAAAATCTGTCGCAACCTTCTGTAAGGAATACAATAAATTACCGCAAACTGGGGAACCGCTAGGGCCTACGCACAAAAAATCATCAAGATAATGTATTAAGGAATCGACCCTCGCTACACCCTTCGTCACCCATTCCACGAAACTACTAAACGCCTCGAAGTATGCGCAAGAAAGGGAGCAACCCATTGGAAGGCACCTATCCACATAAAATTCCCCGCTCCAGAAGCAACCCAACAGCCGTTGGCTTTCTGGATGTACCGGCAGCAAGCGAAAGGCCGCCTCAATGTCAGTCTTTGCCAACAACGCACCGGGCCCTGCCTCCCGCACTAACGCCATCGCTTTGTCAAATGACGTGTAAACAACCGAACATAAGTCGTGATCTATCCCATCGTTCACCGACGCTCTCCTGGGAAACGACAAATGCTGGATCAAATGGAATTTGTGAGGCTCCCGCTTTGGCACAACTCCCAAGGGTGATACCACTAAATTCTCAATCGGCGGTTCGGCAAAAGGCCCGGACATCCTACCCAAAACCAAACAAAAACCCCTCATAAATTAACTTGGCCGCAACCCTATCTGGATATTCACTTAGATACGGGGCCATCCTTTCTACCCTCACCGGCGACTGCCCCTTGACCAACTGAAGAGGACTGAGGGCCTGACCGCCTCCCTTTCCGCATACATTTTGAGGCCCCGTGTGAGGAGCCATTGCACTCCGAACAGACATGTTTAAATTTACAGGTGGCCCTGAACTTACACGGCCATCATTGAATTGCCAGCAAGTTTTGACCCGGAACCTTGCCCGGATTGACTAGACTGGCCCCCTTGGCCAACGCTCCTGGGAAAGGACTGCTTAACCGGCGCCGTAACCCGCAACCACAATGCAATATCCTTTTGATCCCACCGGATCGCCGTCCGGACCGCCTTCCGCTGGCGAAATTGCTCGTCGTACCGCAAACACGCCTGGCCCCCGTACGCCCAATAGGCCTCCCCGATGGCATCAAAATAACAAAACAACGGCGAGCAATTTTCCGGCGCCTTTTCCCCGATCACGCTTGCCAAAATAGCGAAAGCTTGCGACCAGTTGGCAAACGTCTGCGGGATAAGCCTATACCGCCGACGTTCTTCCTCCTCTTTCTTACTCTCATCCCGCTTGCCCTTATCCAATTTGAATTTCGCAAGCGGCAGAAGAGAAAATATCTCCACGTATTCATCCTTCCAAATCCGTTCACGTACCTCTTGCTTAAGGTGAGCCCCTAAAGGGCCCTCAAAACAGACGTAAACCTCGCCCCGAGCGCGATCATCAAGCCGAATCCTATCCCAATCCTTCTGCGCCTCGCTTTGGACAGACACTGCTACCGTTTCTTTTGCCACCCCCGGGACCTCCCCCACCATGGACCGCGACTGTACATCACGAGGACCTTCCCATACCACAACCGGAGACCCCGCCGGCACTACAGGCGCCGCTGCCCTATCTAAGCGCCGGACTAGCTCGCGCAAACAACCCACTAAATCTGTCAAGCCATCGCGCCCGGCAACGCCACTACCGACAGCCGCTACCCTGTTCGCTGACCCACCCCCAACACCCGACATGAAAATTGCTGGATACGGTAACGTAGGAGTTACACACTCACCAGGCTGCCCAGGCGCTGTAGTCCCGCCAGCCGGAAAATCCTGACCACGTTGCGACTCATCCAGCTCTCCATCTTCCAAATCCTCTCTCGCCGCCGACTGGTACTCGCACCGACATCTTCGACACGGGGATCCCGGCACGCTGACAGGTGGGCCGACAACCTGCCGCCCGACCGCAGGGACCCAGACTTCCGACCGGACCTGTTGCCTCGTCGTCGTCGCTGATCTTGGCGTCCTCACCGATGCTCTCGAGGAAGCCTGCCCCCTGGCCGGAACATCACCATGCGGGGCGACCGTATACTGCCCTCCGAACACAGAGTCTGAAGGCGGGGGTGTGACAGGGAGCCCGGCCTGCGACTCCCAGTTAACCGCCGAGCCCCGTCGCGGCTGGGGATTCCTGCCAGGACGCAGGCCCTAGGAAGAGGCACCCGTCCCAGCAGCCTGGCCTGCAGCGTCATTAGAAGGGCTCCCCCTGCGACGCCGGGCCCGCGGGGCCACGTCTGGACTAAGACGCTCTGGTGGGCGAGGCCTATGGGAGCGGCGGGGTGACTTAGCCTGGGCAACCGCCGCTCCCGCCGAAGCCCTCTGCTTTATTACAGCAGGGGCCGACATTAACAGCTCTCCCCCCACCGCCATATCCCCAGCGTCTGAGAGGGGGGCGGGGGAAGGGAGCGCATCAGCGCGGGCTGCCGACCAAGACGACGGGCCCGCCTGAGGGATCCGGGCCAGCGATGCCACAGTCTCCTCCAGCCAGCCCGGATCGTGATAAGCAGCTTCTGCCCGCAGCTGATCGAGCAGCAAGGCCGGAGACGCCATAACAGGTAAGTAGCACTATCTAACCTGACCTAAGTTTTTTGCTTGTTTCTCCTCCAGCTGCCTCCGGCTCAATGCCGAAAACAGCGGGAGGAACAGTTAACACACCCCGGCTCCTCGCATCTCCCCCTCCTCCCTCACCTAACCTGTCCTTCCTATTGGTTGAACCAACCAATCTTACGGCAATCATGGAGGCTTCCCGTTGAGCCCTCCGTGCTGCCGTCCAGCCTCTGCTGTAGATCTCTAGGGAGATCAGTGGTATAATAATCTGCAGAATATATCACTATGTATCTGTCAGGCGGTAGAGAGGAGAGAGCAATGTTCTGCAGATCTCTATTTCAGTGGGAGGCGGATGCTTCTTTTTACCGCTAGCTGATTTTTTCAACTAGTGGACAAAAGAAGCGTCCTGCCCGATCTGAAGTGAATGGGAGTAGGAATCTTTTGGCTGACGGCAGGAATAATTCTTCGGCCGATTTTGCAGCAGGACCCACCAAGCAAAATCCACCGTGTGAACATGGTCTTAGTGACCCCTTTTGTGGTGCAACTTACTCAGCGGCAGTGGCAGTAAAATGGAAGAAACTAGACACCAAAAATAAAAAGTTAAGCCCCCTGTGTTTTACCATAGATAAGTTAGGCCCCCTGTGTTTTATCATAGATAAGTTAGACCCCCTGTGTTTTACCATAGATAAGTTAGGCCCATGGCCGACCTTATATACGTTCGACCAGAGCGGTCGCACAGGGCGCCAGCCGCCACACTGCAAGGGGGGCGCCAGCGGGTGTGTGTATCCCTGCGCCGTTGCAACTAGCAGCGCGGATACACACACTAACTACAGTCGCCTTTCCACCCGGGCGCTTCTTCACTTAGTGGCCGTCGCTACCGCTGTATCAGCCATAGCAGCTGCTAGCGGTGACACCGGGCATGAGGGCGGTGGCGCCGCTAGCAGCTGCTGCGGCTGCTATAGCGGTAGCGACGGCACTATAGCAGAGCAGAGAGGTATCTCCCTGCTCTGCTATCTACTAGCGCCACTGTAGCTCTCTTAAGGAACGGAATCCCCGTGTGGCCGGGGATTCCGCTCCTGGAGCGCTGCTTGATGTCTCTGTCCATATATGGACAGTGACATCAGGGGAAACTCCTGAAGTGGAATCCCCGGTCACAGCGTTGCAGACGCTATGACCGGGGATTCCACTCCATGAGAAGCTAATGACGTCATGGACACAGACGACAGGAGCTTCTCCTGGAGTGGAAGCGAAGGTCACAGCGTCAGCAACGCTGTGGACGAGGATTCCGCTTCAGGAGTTTCCCCTGATGTCACTGTCCATATATGAACAGAGACATCAAGCAGTGCTGCAGGAGCAGTATCCCTGGCCACATGGGGATTCCGCTCCTTCAGGGAGCTACAGTGGCGCTATCTATACTGGAAGGGGGGGGGGTTTCAATCTACAGGGGGGTGTGGGCTGAGTGGCACTACCTACAAAAAAGGACAACTGTGCAGGAGCACACAAAATACCCAGCTTTCCCAGCTATCAAATAAATGTGTGGAAAAAAACTAAGATATAATTTTTATTTAATCTAGCTAAGAGGATTAATCCTTTACCTAGACTAAATAAAAGTTATATCTTAGTTTATTTCCACACATTTATTTGTTAGCTGGGAAAGCTGGGTATTTTGTGTGCTCCTGCATAGTTGTCCTTTTTTGAATGTCTAATGCCCGCCAGCTATCAGGGTCATTTCGTAGTCCTTGCACTACGTACAGGGGGGCTGTGGGCTGTGTGGCACTCCCTAGCAGGGGGCTGTGCGGCACTCTCTAGCAGGGGGGCTCTGCGGCACTTCCTACCAGGGGGCTGTGCGGCACTTCCTAACAGGGGGCTGTGCGGCACTCTCTACAGGAGGCTGTGCGGCACTCCCTACAGGGGGCTGTGTGGTGCTCCCTACAAGGGTGCTGTGTGGCGCTATCTACAAGGGGCTGTGTGGCGCTACCCTCAAGGGGGCTTTGTGGCGCTTCCCACAAGGGGGCTGTGTGGTGCTACCTACAAGGGGCTGTGTGATGCTACCCACAAGGGGCTGTGTGGCACTACCCACAAGGGACTGTGTGGCGCTACCCACAAGGGGCTGTGTGGCGCTACCCACAAGAGGCTGTGTGGCGCTACCTACAAGGGGCTGTGTGGCGCTACCTACAGGGGGAATCTGTGAGTGGTGGGCTGATGGTCATTTTACTGTTAGTGGTGGGATGATGGTCATTTTACTGTGAGTGGTGGGATGATGGTCATTTTACTGTGAGTGGGGGGCTGATGGTCATTTTACTGTGAGTGGGGGGCTGATGGTCTTCAAGTGGTTTCCGCCTCTGACCTCCAATTGAAATTAATAGGAGGCAGAAAATACCTGCGGCTAGAGATGAGCGAACTTATCAAAAGTTCGGTTGGGCTAGTTCGCCGAATTTCACAAAAAAGTTCGGTTCGGACCGAACTAGTTCGGACCGAACCTGTCACTTACGTGCGCCGAGCATGCTACTGTCCGGGGTGCTGATAGAGTTAATGGGCTGCACTAACTCTTTCAGCAACCTTCACAGTACATGCTCGGTGCGCGGAAAATACAATTTAAATGTAATAAAAAAATAAAAATTATACGTTCGTACTTACTTTCCTCCTGTCCGGCCTCCAGCGATGACGTTTCATCCCTTTCGCCGCTGCAGCCAATCACAGGCTGTAGTGGCGGTCACGCACGTCAGGATGACGCTTCATCCCACGTGACCGCCTCTGCAGCCAATCACAGGCTGCAGCGGCGACATGGATGAAACGTCATCGCTGGAGGCCGGACAGGAGGAAAGTAAGTATGAACGTATTATTATTTTTTTTTGGCATGTATGTATGTTGGCATGTATGTATGTTGTCATGTATGTATGTATGTATATCTGTGCATGTATGTTGGCATGTATGTATATATGTGCATGTTTGTATGTATATTTGCATGTATATATTTGCATGTATGTATGTATGTTTGCATGTGTGTATGTTTGCATGTATGTATTTTTGCATGTATGTTGTCATGTATGTATGTATGTTGTCATGTATGTATATATGTGCATGTGTGTATGTATATTTGTATGTATGTATGTTTGCATGAATGTGTGTTTGCATGAATGTATGTTTGTATGTATGTATGCATGTTTGTATGTATATTTGCAGGTGTGTGTATATATATATATATATATGTATGTATGTTGTCATGTATGTATATATGCGCATGTATGTTGGCATGTATGTATATATGTGCATGTGTGTATGTATGTATATTTGCATGTATATATTTGCAAGAATGTATGTTGTCATGTATGTATGTATGTATATATGTGCATGTATGTTGGCATGTATGTATACATGTGCATGTTTGTATGTATATTTGCATGTATATATGTTTGCATGTGTGTATGTATGTTTGCATGTATGTATGTATGTTTGCATGTATGTATGTTGTCATGTATGTTTGTATGTATGTATGTTGTCATGTATGTATGTATATATGTGCATGTATGTATGTTTGCATGTTTTTATTTTTGCATGTATGTTTGCATGTATGTTTATATATATGTGCATGTATGTAATTATGTTTGCATGTATTTATGTTTGCATGTATATTTGTGCATGCTTGTATATATGTATGTATGTATCTTTGCATGTTTGTTTGTATGTATGTATGTTTTCATGTGTGTGTGTATGTATGTACGTATGTATGATAGTTTGCATGTATATATGTGTGTATGTTTGCATGTATGTATATTTGCATGTATATATGTGCATGCTTGTATGTATGTTTGTATATATGTATGTATGGCCATGTATGATACTGTCTGCTGGCGCCCTGTATCTAAGTCAACTTCACGGCAGGCTTCTATACATGGTATAACAGTCAGTATCACACATTAAACTGAATCTAACCCTACGACATGTTTTATTTCATTTTTTTTTTTTTTTTACAGGTTTGGTGTTTGGACTACGTCGGTTTCGAGGACTACTTAGATGACGTTTTTTTTTTCTACAATAAAATGGTTAATGAGGGTTGTGTTGGGGGTGCTTTATTTCAATAAAATATTTTATCTATATCTTTGTCTTTTTCTTTTCAAATTTTATTACTACCACTTTAGTAATGGCCGCTGTCTGAGTGACAACATCCATTACTAAGGCGAGGCTTAGTGTTAGCCGGTGCAGAGGCTAACACTAACCACCATTATTACCCCGGTACCCACCACCACCAGGGGTGCCGGGAAGAGCTGGGTACGATCCAGTACCCGACCATCTGTTGTGATGGTCGGGCTCTGGGGCGGCCGCAGACTGGTATTATGAGGCTGGGAAGGGCCAAAAACAGTGGACCTTCCCACCCTTGTAATGCTAGGCTGCTGCTGTGTTGTATCTGGCTGGTTATAAAAGTGTGGGGGACCCCACGTCATTTTTTTAAATTATTTATTTATTTACATTTTTTTTAAAAAAAGACATGGGGTTCCACCCAATTTATCATAACCAGCCACAAACACAGTGTTATTAGCCTGGGAATGGACAAAACCAGTGGCCCTTCCCACCCATGTAATGCCAGACTGCTGCGGCCTTGTATATGGCTGGTTATTAAATGTGGGGGACCCGTCTATTGCTAAATTTGTTAAATTTAAAAAAAAAACGACGTGGGGGTCCCCCCCATTTTTATAACCAGCCCGATACAACACAGCAGCAGCAGCCTAGCATTACAAGGGTGGGAAGGTCCACTGATTTTGGCCCTTCCCAGCCTCATAATACCAGCCTACGGCCGCCCCAGTACCCGGCCATCACAACAGATGGTCGGGTACTGGATCGTACCAAGCTCTTCCCGGCACCCCTGGTGGTGGTGGGTACCGGGGTAATAATGGGTGGTTAGTGCTAGCCTCTGCACCGGCTAACACTAAGTACCGCCTTAATAATGGACGCTGTCAATCAGCCAACTGCCATTATCTAGGCACTAATAAAGTTTAAAAAAAAACACAAAGACAATTCTTTTTTATTGAAATAAGAAATCCCCAACAAAACCCTCGTTAACCATTTTATTAAAATTTGAAAAAACGTAGATCTACGCAGTAGTCCAACGAATCGAAGATGTAGTCCAATCGGTACATCAAAATCTGCAACAACATAAAAAAACAGTTATCAATGTGAACAATAACAATACTTCTACTCACCTACACACATATATACACGCACACACAAACAAACAAACAAACAACCATACACAGATACACACATATATACACAAACACAACAAGATATACACACACACACACACACACATAAACAGACAAACACACACACATATACACGAACTCACACATATACAAACAAAAACACACATATCCAAACACACACACACACACACACACACACACACACACAGTTATACACACACATACACGAACACATATACACAAACACATATACAAACAAAAACACACACAAACACACACCCATATACACAAACACACACATATACAAAAACACACACAAACATCTACACACAAACATATACACAAATACACCCATATATACACAAACACATATACACAAACACACCCATATATACACACACACACATATACACAAACACACATATAAAAACAAAAACAGACAAAGTCACATACCCAAACACACATATATACACAAACAAGGTTTCTTTTAAATGCTGCTGGGGAACCCGCTCGATCCACTATATAAGGCTGCGCTACAGTGCAGCATTTAAAAGAAACAGGATCCTGACCTGTCCATAGAGTTTAAGGCAGCACAGAGTATTTCAGGAGATGAGCGTGCAGATTCAGTGCTGCTGTGAACTCTGCTCTTACCATTACGTAGCTCTCAGTCTGTTACCTCTCCTCCACTCCTGTCCTCCAGAACACCTTCACATGATTGGCAAGTCACCACGTAATGGTAAGAGCAGAGTTCGCAGCAGCACAGAGTATTTCAGGAGATGAGCGTGCGGATCTTGTGCGGGGTGGTGACTTGCCAATCATGTGAAGGTGTTATTGAGGACAGGAGTGGAGGAGAGGTAACAGACTGAGCTACGTAATGGTAAGAGCAGAGTTCACAGCAGCACTGAATCTGCACGCTCCTCTCCTGAAATACTCTGTGCTGCTGTGAACTCTGTTCTTACCATTACGTAGCTCAGTCTGTTACATCTCCTCCACTCCTGTCGCCTATAACACGTTCACATGATTGGCAAGTCACCACCACGCACAAGATCCGCACGCTCATCTCCTGAAATACTCTGTGCTGCTGTGAACTCTGCTCTTACCATTACGTGGTGACTTGCCAATCATGTGAAGGTGTTCTTGAGGACAGGAGTGGAGGAGAGGTAACAGACTGAGAGCTACGTAATGGTAAGAGCAGAGTTCACAGCAGCACTGAATCTGCACGCTCATCTCCTGAAATACTCTGTGCTGCCTTAAACTCTGTGGACAGGTCAGGATCCTGTTTCTTTTAAATGCTGCACTGTAGCCTAGCCTTATATAGTGGATCGAGCGGGTTCCCTAGCAGCATTTAAAAGAAACAGGATCCTGACCTGTCCAGAGTTTAAGGCAGCACAGAGTATTTCAGGAGATGAGCACGGGCAGCCGTTCGTTTTTCCGAGCCGTGCTCCCATTATGCACACGACCGTAAAAACACCCGTTATTGCGGGTCGTAATTACGACCCGCAATAACGGGCTCATAGACTTCTGTTACCCACGGGTACCTTTCCGTTTTCTCACGGGAAGGTGCCCGTGCCGTCGTGCTGCTATAATTATAATGACAGCACGGTTCGCAAAAGCGGCCGGCTGCCCGTGGCCGGCCGTGCTCGTAATTACGAGCACGGCCCGTAAAATAAAAAAATAGAACATGTTCTATCTTTTTAACGGCACGGGCACCTTCCCGTGAGAAAACGGGAAGGTACCCGTGGCTAACAGAAGTCTATGGGCCCACTATTTCGGGTCGTAATTACGACCCGTGATAACGGGTGTTTTAATGGTCGTGTGCATGAGGCCCCGTAATGACGGGTGGCTACATGTGTGCACCCGTCATTACGGCAGTGTTGCTAGGCGACGTCAGTAAGTGTATGTGCACACACACTAATTACGTCCGTAATTGACGGACGTATTTCGGCCGCAAGTACCGGACCGAACACAGTGCAGGGAGCCGGGCTCCTAGCATCATATTTATGTACGATGCTAGGAGTCCCTGCCTCTCCGTGGAACTACTGTCCCGTACTGAAAACATGATTACAGTACGGGACAGTTGTCCTGCAGAGAGGCAGGGACTCCTAGCATCGTACATAACTATGATGCTAGGAGCCCGGCTCCCTGCACTGTGTTCGGTCCGGTACTTGCGGCCGAAATACGTCCGTCAATTACGGACGTAATTAGTGTGTGTGCACATACCCTAAATAGTCACTGTCCAGGGTGCTGAAAGAGTTAACTGATCGGCAGTAACTGTTTCAGTACCCTGGACAGTGACTACCGATCACAGTACCTGTAAAAAAAAAGACGTTCATACTTACCGGGAACTCCCTGCTTCCTCCAGTCCGGTCTCCTGGCCGTTGCCATGGTGACGCGTCCCTCTCGACATCCGGCCCGACATTCCTTGATGACGATGCAGCCCATGTGAGCGCTGCAGCCAATCACAGGCTGCCGCGGCCTCTGCAGCCAATCACAGGCTGCAGAGGCCTCTGCAGCCAATCACAGGCTGCCGCGTCAGAAAAGGTCGGACTGGAGGAAGAAGAGGGACTCGTCACACAGACAACGACCGGGTACGTATGAAATGCTTTTTATTTTATTTTTAATCAGCAGCCTCTTTTCTCTATCAGTGATTGATAGAGATAAGTGGCTGCCGATTTGAATAATGTTTTTGACCGGGTTCGGTCAAAACGGGTTCGGCCGAACCCGGTGAAGTTCGGATTCGCTGCGAACCGAACTTTTCCGGAAGTTCGGACCGAAACCGGGTTCGGTTGTCCAGGTTCGCTCATCTCTACCTGCGGCGCTCGTTTGGAGCTTTTTTTTCCTGCGTCTTTTGCATTCGCTTCAACAGCTTAAGAAAAAACACAAAAAAAAGGTCAAACAAAGCTGTCAGTTCCTGAAGGAATTTTGGGGCAGATTTTTTTGCCTTAAAAAAATGTGTGTGAACAAACCCTACGAGTGTAGTGCTTGTTCTCAGCCTTTTTTCTGTCTTTCTCAGAACTATTTTTGGTAGGGGGACCCTGAGGAAATTTTATTTTTCCAGTCCTGCCTCTGGTCCGAAAAGGTTTGGAAACTCTGTACTAGTCCACAGGATCCCATCGTGGAGCAGCTCAGTTCGTCATGGGAACGGGGCCTAGGTGATTAAAATTTTTGTTTTTGTTTGGGGACACGGTCTACAAGGGGGAGGTGGGGGACTGTATGGCACTGTCTACAAGGGGGAGGTGGGGGGGGGCTGTATGGCACGATCTACAAAAAGGAGGTGGGGGATTATGGCACTGTCTAGAGGGAGGCTATATGGCAAAATCTACAGGGGGGCACTATACTGTGTGGGGGCCACTAAGCGGACATTATACTGTGTAGGGGTACTACAGGGGGCATAATACTGTGGGCACAATTAGAGTACAATATACTGTGTCCTTGAAGGGGTTGTAATATATTATATTGTTAAATATTATTATTATACTGTCTGGGGGCACTAAAGGGGCATTATAATTGTTTTTATGGGGCATTTTTTTTTAATGATGGGGTGGGGCGCCGAAAGATCATTTCGCAATGGGCGCCATCTATCCTAGGGCCGGCCCTGGTTAGGCCCCTGTGTTTTACTATAGATAAGTTAGGCCCCCTGTGTTTTACCATAGATAAGTTAGGCCCCCCTGTGTTTTACAATAGATAAGTTAGGCCCCTGTGTTTTACCATAGATAAGTTAGGCCCCTGTATTTTACCATAGATAAGTTAGGCCCCTGTGTTTTACCATAGATAAGTTAGGCCCCCTGTGTTTTACCATAGATAAGTTAGGCCCCTGTGTTTTACCATAGATAAGTTAGGCCCCCTGTGTTTTAACATAGATAAGTTAGGCCCCCTGTGTTTTACCATAGATAAGTTAAGCCCCCTGTGTTTTACCATAGATAAGTTAGGCCCCCTGTGTTTTACCATAGATAAGATAGGCCCCTGTGTTTTACCATAGATAAGTTAGGCCCCCCTGTGTTTTACCATAGATAAGTTAGGCCCCCTGTGTTTTACCATAGATAAGTTAGGCCCCTGTGTTTCACCATAGATAAGTTAGGCCCCCTGTGTTTTACCATAGATAAGTTAAGCCCCCCTGTTTTTTACCATAGATAAGTTAGGCCCCCTGTGTTTTACCATAGATAAGTTAGACCCCCTGTGTTTTACCATAGATAAGTTAAGCCCCCTGTGTTTTACCATAGATAAGTTAGGCCCCTGTGTTTTACCATAGATAAGTCAGGCCCCCTGTGTTTTATCATGGATAAGTTAGGCCCCCTGTGTTTTACCATAAATAAGTTAGGCCCCCTGTGTTTTACCATAGATAAGTTAGGCCCATGTGTTTTACCATAGATACGTTAGGCCCCCTGTGTTTTACCATAGATAAGTTAGGCCCCCTTTGCACCAATAAAAATAAAACTCACCTTACCCATTCCCACGACGGCCTGATGGGTCCTGTCACAGATTTTTAGCCTCTGTGACAATGAAACACAAAGTATAAGTATATTAGAAAGTTGTAGACATTTTTACTGTATATTGAATAAACTTTAACCTCTTAAGGACACAGCCAATTTGAGTGTTTTCATTTTATCCTTTTCCTTCCCGTCTTCCGAAAGCCATAACTTTTTTTGTATTTTTTCGTCGACATAGCCATATGAGAGCTTGTGTTTTGCGGGACAAGTTGTAGTTTTTCATAGCACCATTTATTCTACAGCATAATATACTGGGAAGCTGAATCAAAAATTTTTTGTGATGTGAAATAGGCAAAAAAACTGCAATTACGCCATATTTTGGGGGGTTTTGTTTTAACGGCGTGAACAGTGAACAGTGAGGTCCGTGTTTTTCTCAAACCTTTTTCCCTACCTACTTGTACGACCCGACCTAAACGACATCGCACAACTGGGCGGCGTTCCCTATACTGGTAAAAGTTAAACTGACAAAGAAATAAGACAGAGACAGTGCGAAATAACAAAGGGTCACCTGGGAAGTACACGTAGGGAGAGGCTGGGCAATTGCGCCGCGGACAAGTCCGGGCACAAAAGGCGGAGTCAGGCAGGCAGGGTCAAACCGGGAGAATGCGGAAAAACAAAAGTCAGAAGGCAAAGAAAAGTCAGGTGTAATGATGGGGTAGGGAGACAGACAGGTGAGCCCTAATCTACCTGCCACTCAGTCCCTGCCTACTTGCATGGCCCGTCTTAGGCGACGGCGTACAACTGGGCGACGGTCCCTACGCTCAATATGTGCACGACAGACAAACAGACAAGGGTACACAGAAGCTAAGGGAAATGGGGCAGTTGCCCACGGCAACACCGTAAGCAACAGGAGTAGTGAACGAGCCGAGTCAAAGCAGGAGTGTAAGAGGTACCAAACGCAGAGCAGGAGCGTAGTCAGTAAAGCCAGGGTCAAAATGAAGCAAGGTCAATAATAATAATAGAAGGAGCAGCAGAGCCAGGAAATAGGAAAGAATCACAGGCAAAGTCAAGCAGGAAGTGAAGGTATAAACAGACCGAGGGCGGGAGCTAGAACCGTCTGGCCAGGCTGTGATAGGTTCTCCCACTCCTGAGCCTACCAGCCTGAGTGTTAGCAGATCGAGTCACTCTATCAGACCTAGGAGCAGGTGCAGACTGATTAACCACGAGCGTCGACACAGAAGCTGTGTCTGGCAGATCCTTTACAGTACCCCGCCTTTTATGAGGGGCCACTGGACTCTTTCTAGGTGGACCTGGCTTATTGGGGAACCGAAGATGGAACCTCCTGAGCAATACCCCAGCATGAACATCCCGGGCGGGTACCCAAGTCCTCTCCTCAGGCCCGTATCCTCTCCATTGGACCAGGTACTGGAGGGAGCCTTGGACCATCCTGCTGTCCACAATCTTGGCCACCTCGTATTCTACCCCTTCAGGGGTGAGAACAGGGACCAGAGATTTCCTCGAGGTAGCCAAGGACGGGGAGCAGCGTTTCAGGAGGGAGGCATGAAACACGTTGCGTATTCGAAAAGACTGGGGTAACTCCAGTCGGAAGGAGACAGGGTTAAGGACCTCAATGACCTTGTACGGCCCTATATACCGGGGAGAACATTTTTTGGACGGGACTTTAATGCACAAATTTTTTGAAGACAGCCACATCAGATCCCCGACCACAAACAAGGAGTTAGCAGAACGTCTTCTATCTGCCTGAGTCTTTTGTATGCTCTGGGACACCTCTAGGTTCTTCTGAACCTGGGCCCAGATTGTGCACAGTTCCCGATGAACGACATCTACCTTGGGATTGTTGGAACCACCTGGCGAAACGGAGGAGAACCGTGGATTAAACCCAAAATTACAGAAAAAGGGGGAGACCCCTGACGAGTTACTGACCCGGTTATTAAGGGAAAATTCGGTAAGGGAAATGAAGGAGACCCAATCATATTGACAGTCAGAGATAAAACACCTTAAATATTGTTCTAAAGACTGATTAGTCCTCTCGGTTTGGCCATTAGTTTCAGGATGGAAGGCCGAGGAGAAGGACAGATCAATCTCCAACTTTTTACAGAAAGCTCTCCAAAACAATTAAACAAATTGTACCCCTCTGCCAGAAACAATATTTACAGGAACCCCATGGAGACGCAGGATGTGTTTGACAAATAAGGTAGCTAACGTCTTAGCATTGGGTAGTTTCTTAAGGGGCACAAAGTGGCACATCTTTCTGAAGCGGTCTACTACAACCCACACCACCGACTTGCCTTGAGATGGAGGCAGATCGGTGATAAAATTCATGGAGATATGGGTCCAAGGTCTCTGGGGAATAGACAAAGAACATAGTAAGCCCGCTGGTCGGGACCTGGGAGTCTTGGACCTAGCATAAATTTCACAAGCGGCGACGTAGGCCTTAACATCTTTAGGCAACCCAGGCCACCAATAGTTTCTGGCAATGAGGTGCTTGGTACCCAGGATGCCTGGATGGCCAAATAGTGCAGAGTCATAAATTTCCCTGAGTACCCTTAGCCGGAATTGCAGGGGAACAAACAGCTTGTTCTCAGGAAGATTCCCGGGAGATGAACCTTGATCAGCCGCAATTTCGGAGACTAAGTGAGAAGCAACAGAGGAAATGATTATACCTGGGGTCAAAACACAAGCAGGATCTTCCTCCGAAGGAGGGCTGGCCATGAAGCTACGCGACAGTGCATCAGCTTTAATATTTTTAGACCCAGCCCTATAGGTGACCAAAAAGTTTAATCTAGTAAAAAACAACGCTCATCGAGCTTGCCTCGGGTTTAGCTTCCGGGCAGATTCTAGGAATACCAGATTCTTGTGGTCGGTAAGGATCGTTACCTGGTGCCTAGCCCCCTCCAGGAAGTGGCGCCACTCTTCAAATGCCAATTTAATGGCTAAGGGTTCGCGGTTGCCAATGTCATAGTTACTCTCAGTGTGCGAGAACTTCCTGGAGAAGTAGGCGCAGGGACGAAGATGGGTGAGGGACCTGGTACCCTGAGACAAGACAGCACCCACTCCCATCTCGGAGGCGTCAACCTCCACGATGAATGGCTCCATTTGGTTAGGCTGACTCAGCAGTGGGGCCGAGATAAAGCACTTCTTAAGGACCTCAAAAGCCTGAACCGCCTCCGGAGGCGAGTGGAGGAGATCAGCACCTTTGCGAGTAAGATCCATAAGAGGCTTAGCGATGACCGAGAAGTTAGCAATAAATCTCCTGTAATAATTAGCAAACCCCAGGAAGCACTCTAACGCCTTCAGGGAGGCAGGTTGGACCCATTCAGCCACAGCCTGAACCTTGGCAGGGTCCATGCGGAATTCATTAGGAGTGAGGATTTGACCCAAAAATTGTATCTCCTGCACCCCAAACACACATTTTTCGGTTTTAGCAAAGAGTTTGTTTTCCCAAAGTGCCTGGAGCACCTTCCTGACATGCTCAATGTGGGAGGACCAGTCCTTGGAAAGCACAAGTATGTCATAAAGGTACACTACAAGAAATATCCCCAGGTAGTCTCTTAAAATCTAATTTATGAAATTCTGGAAGACCGCGGGAGCATTACACAACCCAAAGGGCATGACGAGGTATTCGAAATGACCTTCGGGCGTGTTAAACGCAGTCTTCCACTCCTCCCCCTCTCTGATGCGGATAAGGTTATAAGCCCCCCGAAGATCAAACTTAAAGAATCATTGGGCCCCCTGAACCTGATTGAAGAGATCAGGAATCAAAGGAAGGGGATACTGGTTCCTTACAGTACCCCCCCTTTTATGAGGGGCCACTGGACCCTTTCTAGGTGGACCTGGCTTATTGGGGAACCGAAGATGGGACCTCCTGAGCAATACCCCAGCGTGAACATCCCGGGCAGGTACCCAAGTCCTCTCCTCAGGCCCGTATCCTCTCCAATGGACCAGGTACTGGAGCGAGCCTTGGACTATCCTGCTGTCCACAATCTTGGCCACCTCGAATTCTACCCGTTCAGGGGTGAGAACAGGGACCAGAGATTTCCTCGAGGTAGCCAAGGACGGGGAGCAGCGTTTCAGGAGGGAGGCATGAAACACGTTGTGTATTCGAAAAGACGGGGGTAACTCCAGTCGGAAGGAGACAGGGTTAAGGACCTCAATGACCTTGTACGGCCCTATATACCGGGGAGCAAATTTTTTGGACGTGACTTTAAGGCGCAAATTTTTTGAAGACAGCCACACCAGAACCCCGCCCACAAACAAGGGGTTAGCAGAACGTCTTCTATTTGCCTGAGTCTTTTGTATGCTCTGGGACACCTCTAGGTTCTTCTGAACCTGGGCCCATACTATGCACAGTTCCCGATGAACGACATCTACCTCGTCATATAGGAGCCCAAGAGCAGAAAAAAAAAGATCAACAGAGGAAAGTTCAGGGGCGTCAGGAGCCAAGGAAAAGGCCCATTCTTGGGGCCCGTCCTGGGGCCGGGACATAATTTTACCCACTCACTGGCTCTCAGAACCTGAGGAGTGGGGCCTTAGACGAAAATAGAGCCTACAACTCTCCCAAAAGGAGAAAAAAGTCTTCCGTTCCCCTGAGAACCGGTCAGGCAACTTGAGCTGGGGTTCAAGAGGTGAGGTGGGTGGCACTACCAGGGTAGCACCACGCTGGTTGCCCCTCTGAGCCAGGGCTTGGACCTGTAGGGAGAGGCCCTGCATTTGCTGAGCCAGGGTCTCAAGGGGGTCCATAGTTGTGTCAGGGACCAGGGTAGAAAAGGTATATGGGCCTGTGATTATGTAATGATGGGGTAGGGAGACAGACAGTTGAGCCCTAATCTACCCGCCACTCAGTCCCTGCTTACTTGCACGGCCCGTCCTAGGCGACGGCGTACAACTGGGCGACGGTCCCTATGCTCAATATGTGTACGACAGACAAAAAGACAAGGGTACACAGAAGCTAAGGGAAATGGGACAGTTGCCCACGGCAACACCGTGCGCAACAGGAGTAGTGAACGAGCCGAGTCAAACCAGGAGTGTACGAGGTACCAAACGCAGATCAGGAGTGTAGTCAGTAAAGCCAGGGTTAAAATGAAGCAAGGTCAATAATAATAGCAGGAGCAGCAGAACCAGGAAACAGGAGAGAATCACAGGCAAAGTCAAGCAGGAAATGAAGATATAAATAGACCGAGGGCGGGAGCTAGAACCGTCTGGCCAGGCTGTGATAGGTTCTCCCACTCCTGAGCCTACCAACCTGAGTGGTAGCAGATCGAGTCACTCTATCAGACCTAGGAGCAGGTGCAGACTGATTAACCACGGGGGTCGACACAGAAGCTGTGTCTGGCAGATCCTTTACATCAAGAGACCAGCCGAGGTCAGGTCACAAGATGTCAAAAAGCAAGGGGAGTCTGAAAACAAGGGAAAGCACCAGGCAAGGAAACTCTAATTACAGACAAAGGCCTACTATCCCAGGCTGAACTAAATAAGGTGAGGACGGGAGCTCAGGAACATTAGCCATGCTTTGATTGGCCTGACGCTCATGTGCTCCTATTGGCTGCAGACTGCCTCAGTCTGCCAGGCCGGGCGACGGCCGAGCAAGTAACTCTCGATGTCCTGGAGAGTACGTGACAGTACCCCCCTTTTACGAGGGGCCACTGGACCCTCAACCCCCGTACCAGGTCTATTCGGAAACTTTTTATGAAAGTTTTTTATAAGGGTCCAAGCGTGGAAATCTCGGACTGGGACCCAAGTCCTTTCCACTGGACCATATCCTTTTCAATGGACCAGGTACTGGATAGACCCCTGAACCTTTCTACTGTCCAGCAACCTGGCCACCTCAAACTCCTGTCCCTCGGATGTTAAAACTGGGATGGCGGTTTCCCTATGGGAAGGATGGGGGGGAACAAATCTTTTCAGAAGGGAGGAATGAAACAAATCGTGGATGCGAAGAAGGGGGGGGGGTAATTTTAAGCGTAAGGAGACGGGGTTGATCCTCTCCATGACTTCATAAGGACCGATGTACCTGGGGGTGAACTTTCAGGAGGGTACCCTCAGGCAGAGGTTCTTGGAAGATAACCAAACCGGATCTCCCACCGAGAAATCAGGATTAGCCGAACACCTTTTATTGGCTTGAAGCCGCTGGTGGTCCTGGGCTGCCCTGAGATTACTCTGGATGTGGTCCCAGATGACCCTCAATTTCCCAGTGAGAAGCTCCACTTCAGGGTTATCTGATACACATGGGGAAAATGAAGAAAACCGGGGATTAAAACCATAATTAGCAAAGAAACTCCTGACGATGTGCTGATGTGATTATTGAGGGCAAGTTACCCAAGCACCAAAAACCTGAACCATTTATCCTGAGCGTCGGCCACGAAACATCTGAGATACTGTTCCAGAGACTGATTGGTCCTCTCAGTCTGGCCATTAGTTTTTGGATGAAAGCCCGATGAAAAGGACAAGTCTAGTCCTAACTGCTTGCAGGACGCCCTCCAAAACAATGATACAAATTGGACCCCCCTGTCAGAGACGATGTTAACAGGTACCCCGTGCAAACGTAAAATATGTTTAATAAAGAGGTTAACTCTTTAGCATTGGGCAATTTCTTCAGGGGAATGAAGTGAGCCATTTTACTAAACCCGTCTACAACTACCCAGATCACCGACCTGCCCTGGGATGAAGGCAGATCGGTGATAAAATCCATGGCTAGATGGGTCTAGGGTCCTTCGGGCACCGGCAAAGGACACAGCAAGCCTGCAGGTCGGGATCTGGGAGTTTTAGACCGGGCACAGGTCTCACATGAGACCACGTAGACTCGGACATCCCGTAGCAGCCCTGGCCACCAGAAACCACGGATGACAAGGTCCCTGGTACCAGAGATGCCTGGGTGACCTGACTGGACTGAGTCATGAAACTCCTGGAGGAGCCTCTGTCGGAGGTCTAGGGGTACAAACAATTTGCCCTCTGGAAGGGGCAGAGTCCTGGCTGGCCGTGATCTCTGTGGTCAGGTCAGAGTCTACGGTTGCCAGTACTGCACCAGGAAGCAATACTCCTTTGGGTTTTGTCTCAGGCGGAGGGGTGGCCAGAAAACTACGGAACAAAGTATCCGCTTTAATATTCTTTGAACCAGGCCTGTAGGTAAGAACAAAATTGAACCTGGTAAAAAATAGAGCCCATCTAGTCTGTCTGGGTTTGAGTCTCTTGGCTGAATCTAGAAAGACTACATTTTTATGGTCAGTGAGGACTGTGACCCGATGTCTTGCCCCTTCGAGAAAATGATGCCATCCCTCCAAGGCCCATTTGATGGCCAGCAGTTCCCGATTACCCACATCATAATTTTGCTCAGTGGGAAAGAACTTATGGGAAAAGAAGGCACAGGGTCGGAGGTGAGTGAGAAGTAGGACCCTGAGACAATACTGCTCCCACACCCACCTCGGAAGCATCCACCTCCACAATAAAGGGTTGAGTATAATCCGGTTGGATTAGTACCGGGGCAGAGGAACAGCACCCCTTAAGGAGCTCGAAGGCTCGGACCGCCTACAGAGACCAGTGGAGGAGATCCACACTTTTACGGGTGAGGTCAGTAAGGGGTTTGGCAATTACTGAAAAATTTTCGATAAAACGTCAGTAATAATTAGCGAACCCTAAAAACCTTTGGAGGGCTTTCAGGGAACAGGCCGAACCCAGTCAGATACCGCCTGGAGCCTGGCAGGATCCATGCGGAAATCCTCAGGGCTAAGGATGCGTCTCATGAAAGGCATCTCTTGAATACCAAAACTACATTTTTCAAATTTAGCGAACAAATTATTGGCCCTGAGAATGTGGAGGACAGTCCTGACATGTTTGACGTGCGAGTCCCAGTCTTTGGAAAACACCAAAATGTAATCTAAGTATACCACCAAGAAGAGCCCCAGATAGTCTCTAAAAATATAATTTATGAAAGTCTGGAACACAGCTGGCACATTACATAGACCGAAGGGCATCACCATGTACTTAAAGTGCCCTTTGGGGGTGTTAAAGGCAGTCTTTCACTCATCCCCCTTATAAACTCTAATCAGGTTACAAGACCCCCCCCCCCCCCCCCCGCATGCCAAATTTAGAGAACCATTTGGCCCCCTGAACCTGATTAAATAGATCGGGATGAGCTGTGTTGGTTCTTTATAGTAATATTGTTAAGCTGATGGTAGTCGATACAGGGTCGGAGCCCCTCGTCTTTCGGATGCAAAAGGCAGGCAGGGTCAAACCGGGAAAGTACGGAAAAACAAAAGTCAGAAGGCAAAGACAAGTCAGGAGTCCAGCCGAGGTTAGGTCACAAAAAGTCAAAAAGCAAGTCGCTCAGGGGAGTCTCAAAACAAGGGAAATCACCAGGTAAGGAAACTCTAATTACAGACAAAGGTCAACTATCCCAGGCTGAACTAAATAATTGCCTCAGTCTGGCAGGCCGGGAGACGCCCTAACGAGTAACTCTCAATGTCCTGGAGACCGAGGGAGCCGTAGGCATAGAGTACGTGACACCATCATTCCCATGACCACCCCCGTGGCCGCGCTACACCTGTGACGTCTGTTAGAACACTTTTCTACAGGGTTGGTGTTAGGATGGGGGTCAAACTGGGCAAATGCCCAGGGCCACCATCCCCACAGGGTCTCCTGTCTGAGGATAAAAATATCAGCCCACTGTTATCAGTGGGTCCGTCTCCCATCTGGGTCAGGTAGCAACCACTACAATCACAACTGGGCCTGGAAGAGAAGCGGGCCTGTTAATGGCAACATTAGTATATGGGGGCATAAAGGGGGCACTATTACTGTATGGGTGCACAAAGGGGGCACTATTATGGTGTGGGGCACCAAGTGGGTGGCATTACTACTATCTGGCGCACTGTAGATGACGAGTTTGTTTAGAGGATGGGGTATAGGTGGGATGAATGCAAGAATTGCAGGAAACCAACTTGTCTGTATTTTAAATTCTGCAGAGGGGATTCATGGGTAGAAGTCGTTTTAGGTTTCTGGGCAGGATGGAGAACAAAAGGGAAAGTGAACAAATCTAATCTGAGAAGACGTCACCTGTGAGTCACTGTGCTGTATATGGTCTACAACCCTCCTGTGTAGGACCAGTATTTACCACTATATGGTCACTGGATGTCATTGTACTGTAATCACTTATATGGTCTGTAGAGTTCCTGTGTAGGACCGGTATCTAACACTATATGGTCAATGCATGTCACTGTACTGTAATCACTTATATGGTCTGTAGAGCCCCTGTGTAGGACCGGAATCTATGATTATATGGTCACTATAAGGTGGTGATATTGGTTTTTTTTCAGTGGTTTTGATTCAGTAACAGTATGGTAATATTATTCAGTCACTATGTGGTCATTGTGTAGCAGAAGTATTGAGTAACTATGCAGGTAAGAGCCTATTTACATCTGCGTTGGAGGCTCTGTGAAAGATATGGATGAAAATACCGGAAACCATAGCGCAGCCTGCTGCGCTTTTGTTTTTGGTATAATCACGGATACCATGACGGAAGCCAGACGGTAATTTTGTGGTTTTAGGCCTCCACATAAACACTGATGCAGGTGTGAACAAGCCCTAAGCGGGATTAGTTTGCGTGTACGATCCCAACCTGAAAACACAACCAGCTGCCATCTTTTAACAATTTAAAGCCCATTTACCTCTGCCGCCTTTATACCGTAGGTGGAGGTAAACAGGTTAAGGACGGGCAGCTACTATTGGTCCAGTGCTGTGTGCTTGTCCCCCTAAGCTAAAATTTGTGGCCTGCACATCAGGATATTTTTTTATACAATTTCTTGGGATGAGAGGTGATCATAAAACAGGAATTTTTTTTTTTTTTTAAAGCGACCTGTCCACAGAGTTTAAGGCCTGATTTACACGAGCGTGTGCGTTTTGCGCGCGCAAAAAACGCAGCGTTTTGCGCGCGCAAAAGGCACTTGACAGCTCCGTGTGTCATCCGTGTATGATGCGCGGCTGCGTGATTTTCGTGCAGCCGCCATCATAGAGATGAGGCCAGTCGACGTCCGTCACTGTCCAGGGTGCTGAAAGAGCTAACTGATTGGCAGTAACTCTTTCAGCACCCTCGACAGTGAATGCCGATCAAAATATACACCAATCTGTGAATAAAAAAAAGACGTTCATACTTACCAAGAACGTCCTGCTTCCTCCAGTCCGGTCTCCCGGCCGTTGCCTTGGTGACGCGTCCCTCTCTTGTCATCCGGCCCCACCTCCCAGGATGACGCGGCAGTCCAAGTGACCGCTGCAGCCTGTGATTGGCTGCAGCCTGTGCTTGGCCTGTGATTGGCTGCAGCTGTCACTTGGACAGAATTGTCATCCCGGGAGGTCAGACTGGAGGAAGAACCCGGGAGTTCTCGGTAAGTCAGAACTTCTGGTTATTTTTACACGTACATGTATATTGTGATCGGAAGTCACTGTCCATGGTGCTGAACCAGTTTAACTCTTTCAGCACCGTGGACAGTGACTGTCTCCCGACGTCGCGTACCGGAAATTTTTTTGCCGGGTTCGGTCAAAACGAGTTCGGCCGAACCCGGTGAAGTTCGGTGCGCTCATCTCTAATTTGACACTCCGTTTGGATGTTTGTAAACAGAAAAGCACGTGGTGCTTTTCTGTTTATATTCATCCTTTTGACAGCTCTTGCGCGAATCACGCAGTTTGCACGGAAGTGCTTCCGTGCGGCATGCGTGGTTTTCACGCACCCATTGACTTCAATGGGTGCGTGATGCGCGAAAAACGCACGATTATAGAACATGTCGTGAGTTTTACGCAACGCACTCACGCTGCGCAAAATTCACGCATCGTCTAAACTGCCCCATAGAGTAATATAGGTGCGTACGACACGCGTGAAAAGCACGCGCGCCGCACGCGCGTATATTACGCTCGTGTAAATGAGGCCTAAGGCAGCGCAGAATATTTCAGGAGAGGAGCGTGCAGATTCAGTGCTGCTGTGAACTCTGCTCTTACCATTACGTAGCTCTCAGTCTGTTACCTCTTCTCCACTCCTGTCCTCAATAACACCTTCACATGATTGGCAAGTCACCACCCCGCACAAGATCCGCACGCTCATCTCCTGAAATACTCTGTGCTGCCTTAAACTCTGTGGACAGGTCAGGATCCTGTTTCTTTTAAATGCTGCTGGGGAACCCGCTCGATCCACTATATAAGGCTGCGCCTCCATCCTCTTCTGCCCCAGTCACTTATTCCCAAGCACTGTAGCGCAGCCTTATATTGTGGATCGAGCGGGTTCCCCAGCAGCATTTAAAAGAAACAGGATCCTGACCTGTCCACAGAGTTTAAGGCAGCACAGAGTATTTCAGGAGATGAGCACGGCCGGGCACGGCCGGCCACGGGCAGCCGGTCGTTTTTCCGAGCCGTGCTCCCATTATAAAGTATAGGAGCACGGCCCGTAAAATAAAAAAATAGAACATGTTCTATCTTTTTAACGGCACGGGCACCTTCCCGTGAGAAGGTACATATCACTATATATCTGTCAGGAGGTAGAGGAGCAATGTTCTGCAGATCTCTAGGGAAGTCAGTGGTGTAATAATCTGCAGAATATAAAACTATTTATCTGTCAGGAGGTAGAGGAGCAATGTTCTGCAGATCTCTAGAAAGGTCTGTGGTGTAATAATCTGCAGAATATATCACTATGTATCTGTCAGGAGGTAGAGGAGCAATGTTCTGCAGATCTCTAGAAAGGTCTGTGGTGTAATAATCTGCAGAATATAAAACTATTTATCTGTCAGGGGTAAAGGAGCAATGTTCTGCAGATCTCTAGAGAGGTCAGTGGTGTAATAATCTGCAGAATATATCACTATGTATCTGTAAGGAGGTAGAGAGGACAGAGCAATGTTCTGCAGATCTCTGGAGAGATCAGTGGTGTAATAATCTGCGGAATATATCACTATGTATCTGTCAGGAGGTAGAGGAGCAATGTTCTGCAGATCTATAGAGAGGTCAGTGGTGTATCAATCTGCAGAATATATCACTATGTATGTCAGGAGGTAGAGGAGCAATGTTCTGCAGATCTCCAGAGAGGTCAGTGGTGTAATAATCTGCAGAATATATCACTATGAAGGTACCCGTGGCTAACAGAAGTCTATGGGCCCGCTATTTCGGGTCGTAATTACGACCCGTAATAACGGGTGTTTTTACGGTCGGGTGCATGAGGCCCCGTAATGACGGGTGGCTACATGTGTGCACCCGTCATTACGGCAGCGTTGCTAGGCGACGTCAGTAAATAGTCACTGTCCAGGGTGCTGAAAGAGTTAACTGATCGGCAGTAACTCTTTCAGCACCCTGGACAGTGAATTCCGATCAGAATATAGAGTAACCTGTAAAAAAAAAAGACGTTCATACTTACCGAGAACTTTCTGCTTCCTCCAGTCCGGTCTCCCGGCCGTTGCCTTGGTGACGCGTCCCTCTCGACATCCGGCCCGACATTCCTGGATGACGTTACAGCCCATGTGACCGCTGCAGCCAATCACAGGCTGCCGCGGCCTCTGTAGCCAATCACAGGCTGCAGCGGCCTCTGCAGCCAATCACAGGCTGCAGCGGCCTCTGCAGCCAATCACAGGCTGCAGCGGCCTCTGCAGCCAATCACAGGCTGCCGCATCAGGAAAGAAGGTCGGACTGGAGGAAGAAGAGGGACTCGTCACCAAGACAGCGACCGGATACGTATGAAATGCTTTTTATTTTATTTTTAATCAGCAGCCTCTTTTCTCTATCAGTGATTGATAGAAATAAGTGGCTGCCGATTTGTATAATATTTTTGACCGGGTTCGGTCAAAACGTGTTCGGCCGAACCCAGTGAAGTTCGGATTCGCTGCGAACCGAACTTTTCCCGATGTTCGGACCGAAACCGGGTTCGGTTGTCCCGGTTCGCTCATCTCTATTCATGGCATAGACGACCTGTTAACTTTATTCGGCGGTTAACTATGATTACGGCCATACTAAATTTATATTCTTTTTTTTATGTTTCACTACTTTTTCACAATAAAAACACTAAGGCTATGTTCACACAGAGTTTTTTGCAGGCGGAATTTCTGCCTCAAAATTTCGTTTGTAAGTTTGAGGCAGATTTTCCTCTCCCTGCACGCCGATTTTCGCTGCATTTTTGCGCAGCGTTTTTGCCCACGGCCTTTGAGCACCGCGGGCATAAAACGCCGCAAAATACGCTTTCTCTGCCTCCCATTGAAGTCAATTGGAGGTCAGAGGCGTAAACGCCCGAAACTAGGGCATGTCCCTTCTTTGTCCCGCGAGAAATAAACGGGAGGCATTTTCGGGCCGTTTTTGACGAGTTTTCCGGCGCGGTTTTCCGCGTAAAAAAACTCAGTGTGAACATAGCCTTACATAAAGTCGCCATATTCTGAGAGCCATAACTTTTTCCATCTGCAGAGCTGTGAGGGCGTTTTTTTGCGGGACATGCTGTAGTTTTTATTGGTACCGTCTTGGGGTAAATTTTTTTGGTAGCTTTATATTCCAATGTTTTGGAGGTGATGTGACCAAAAACAGAATATCTGTAATTTTTTTTTATATTTTTCTTACAGCGTTTACCGCGCAGGATAAATGATGTGATTATTTTTGTGTCTTTATGGATGTGGCAATACCAGTTGTGTATAGTTTTATATATTTTTTTAATAATGACTTTATAAAGAGAGAGTGGCAATTTTTGTTTTTTTATTTTTCTAGAGCATTCTTTTTAGTTTTTTGTTCCACTAGGGGAATTGAGGATCCGATCACCTCTTAGCTGGTATAATACACTGCATTCTGGCAGGGCCTAATAGGCTTCAGTACATGGCAGACAAGGAGGCCATTGTTAGGCCCCCAGTTGCCATAGCAACCATTGGCACCCCCGCGATCACCTGCTATTGTATAGAAGAAGCCCCCTCCCTCTGTCAACCACTAAGATGCTGCGCTCGCTATTGACTTTGTCGACTTAGGGCTTATATGGCCTATCAGGACGCGGATCTAGTTGAAATCTATGACAGAGACCCCTGCCGTTGTAGGATACAGACTTTCAATCACTGCATCACGCCGCCGCTCCTGGCCCTTAACCTTAAAGGCTAAAAGAGGCCTCATCTGCTCTGCTTGTTGTGCAATTCACCGGGTTTGGTGAATATAAATTTTAGTTGCACATTAAAAATATTTTTTTTCAACATTACATTTTTATTACGTTTTTTCAGGTAATACAAAGACAATGCATACGCCAATATATCTCTAATCAGGCTATCAATGACAAAATTATACATAACCCACGGTATTCACAATGAACAATTCTTGTCACAATCTTACATAGAGACATAAAGCCCGGGCAGTTACAGTGCTTATCAGTGCATTATTCATAGAAAAGAAAAATAAATTACAGCAATTAAAATAATCAAAACCAGAGGAACAAAAAAGAACAACAAACAAACATCGTCCATCCAGAACTAAACATGTCTTGGCTTCGTTACATGCCTATGAATGAGGTAGATAAACCATACACAATACCGGCTGGCATTACCCGTGCTCTGGTATCCGAGCCTCCGGCCGTGGCCAGGCACTTCCCTTCCACGGGTTTCTAGGTCTCCTATGAAGTCCCAAGTGTCTGCTTTCGACAGGGTCAAACTATGGGACATATAGATGCTCCTGAATTGGAGCCCGGGATTGAAGAAGCCAGATAAGTCTGCCATGGCTCCCATAGTCTTAAAATTTTTGGCAACTGATGTGTTCGTAACGCATGCATGCGTTCCATCGTGAATGAAACATTCACTAGATTGACAAGTTCAGGACTGGAAATAGTGTCACTGCATTTCCATGATCTAACAATCAACAAACGAGCCGCTATAATAATGTGGCTAGACACCATCCTGGATACCGCTGGGATCTCTGACATATCGAGAAAACATAATGCCATAGCCGGACTTGGTTCTACTATGCAGGAAGACACTTGGGAAATCATTGCAAATACCCTAACCCAAAATGAGTGGACCTCAGGGCATTGCCACCACATATGAAAGTATGAACCCCTGCACCCACATCCTCTCCAGCACGCCCCCAGCAAGTAGGATCTGATCTCGCAATCTGTGAAGGAGTCATATACCATCGTAGTAGTAGTTTTTGAGACGATTCCCAATGTTTTACCCCTTTCGATATTTTCCTAGTCCACGTGAAGGCCGAACCCCATTCCCTCAATGTGAAGGATGAGCGTAATTCTCCCTCCCATTTTACACAGTAAGGAGGCCTGCTGGAGAGAAGGCGGGCACACAAATCTTCGTAAAACATAGAGATACCCTTCTTTTGATTTACAGGACCGAAATAATAATTTTGGGCCACAGAAGGGAATAATGGCACATTAACATTCAGAGAAGTAAAGAGATGCCTGATACATAGATACTTATAAAAATCCCTATTCGGGATAGAGTACTCCGACACCAGGTCAGAGAATGCCCGCAGAGTGCTACCCGTGAACAGCTTGTGTATGTGGGAGACTCCAGATGATATCCAATTGTCCAGAGACACCCCCGGGAGCTCCGAGGTCAGGAATTTCAAAGGTAAATTTTTTATAGGTGTAAGAGCCGATGAGGGGAGATGTGTTGAGTAGTGTTTCCAAGCTTTAAGTGAAGCTGAGATAGACGGGGACATTACCCCGGAAGGCTTAATGTTTACCTTGGGGTTTACCCTCAGGAGTGATAAAAGAGGTTGCTCTATTATGGTCTGCTCTATTTGGGCCCATTGTTTTGAGGGCGTAGGCGTACACCAAAATTTTAGATGATCAAGAATAACCGCCCGGTAATATCTCTGGACGTCTGGCACCCCCATCCCCCCCTTCCTCCAGTGTCTGTACATCGTGTGCATCCTGATTCGTGTTTTTTTGTGCGCCCATATAAAATTATTCAGCAATCTTTGGAGCTCTCTCAAATACGAGTTAGGAAGGGGTATTATCACCGTACGAAATTGATACAAGATTATGGGAATGATCATCATTTTAATGACCGCGATTCTGCCCGCCCAGGACGTACTGACATGGGAGTATGATGCCAATTGTTGAGGAATGATTTGCAATAATGGGCTAAAGTTGTGCTTAAAAAGGAGATTAGTGGACTTGGTAAGAGAAATGCCGAGATACTAAATTTTAAGGGGATTCCATTGAAAGGGAAATGTACTTCGTATGGAGGTTTGGACATGTAAAGGGAGACCTACATTCAGCAAGTGGGACTTGTTGCAGTTAACCTTATAGTATGACACCTCCCCAAATTTGTCTAGCGTCTTTTGAGCTTCTGTCAGAGAAGCTAACGGATTTGTTAAGTAGAGAATCACATCGTCCGCATATAGCCCTATTTTATGCAGGGTGTGACCAACCTGAATTCCCTGAATATCAGTGTTTTGCCGGATTGCCGCCGCTAATGGCTCCATTACTAAAGCAAATATCAGGAGGGAGAGTGGGCATCCCTGTCGAGTACCATTAGTGATGGGGAATGGCGTGGAAAAGAAGCCTGATGCCAAGACTCGGGCGGAAGGGTTAGAATATAACGCTAGGATCGCAGATTTAATCCATCCTGTAAATCCGAATTTGATAAGGATCGCTTCCAGGTATCCCCAATGAACCCTGTCGAATGCCTTCTCCGCGTCCAGAGCAAGGAGCACAGAAGGCACTCGTCTTTTTACAGCCCAGTCTATCAGATTAACATATCGCCTTGTGCCATCAGGTGCCTGCCTCCCTGCAACAAATCCCACTTGATCTTCATGTATAATGGTAGGGAGCAGATTAATCAATCTATTAGATATTACTTTGGCGTAAAGTTTAATATCCACATTCAAAAGTGAAATGGGACGGAAGTTTGCCGGGGAGTCCGGAGACTTCCCAGGTTTTGGGAGTGTGACTATAGTAGCGGACAGCATCTCCTCTGGGAAGGAGCCTTCTGCCGCCGCATTGTTGAACACCCCCACCAGATGTGGGGACAACACCTTCGTAAATTTTTTATAATAATAATTAGTGAACCCATCAGGGCCCGGTGCCTTGTACTGCGGCAAACTTTTAATGGCTCGGGAGAGCTCCAATTCTGTAAAAGGCGCTTTCAGGGCCGTACTATCGGTTTCTGAGAGGGAAGGGAGATTCAGGCCGCCCAAGAAGTTATTTATATCCTCCGGGGAAGGCTGGTGCGTCAATTGATCCTCTTTCAGATTATACAGACTATAATAATAGTTCCTGAATTGTTCACTTATCTCCTGAGGGTGAGTGATGTGGCCCCCCTGTCGATCTAATAGGTGCGCAGTTCTTTGTTTAGCATTGCGCTTTTTGATCATTTTGGCTAGTAAGGCTCCCGGTCTATTCCCTTGAATGTAAAACCCCAGCTGCATAGACTTTGACAATGTCAAATATCTTGACGTAAGCACGCTCTGGAGTTGCCCTCTAAGAGCTTTGATGCGGAGGGAAGTGTCCGGAGTTACCTGTTTTTTATTAAGGGATTCTAAACTATGTAATTGGGAGAGAATGTCAGCAGTCGTTTTTTCCCGATGCTTTTTTAATCTAGACGCGGCCTGAATCCCCATTCCCCTCATATACGCCTTATGCGCGTTCCATAGGGAGATACTATTCTCGGAGGAGGGAGAGTTCACCTCAAAGTATAAATTGAGGTGGTTATTCATAAGATCCTCAGTCATTGGGTGATCTAGGACCAGATCATTCAATTTCCAAGAAGAGAAGGGAGGGGAGGGGGACGTATCCGAAACCACCACAGTAATCGGGGCATGGTCAGACCACGATATATCTCCTATCAACGATGTAGACATATATCGCAGGCTTCTTTTACATACCAGGAACATGTCAATTCTAGAATACACCCTGTGGGGTGCTGAGAAATACGTAAAGTCACGTTCGTTTCCATGCTGACATCGCCAAATGTCATACAGCTCCTCCCCATGTATCGTGTGGTGTAATTGGGAGCGTGGCCTAAGTGCGTTCGAGGAGTCAATTATAGGGTGCATTACCTCATTAAAATCGCCGCCAATAATTAGTAAGCCCTTTTCAACTTTCCGAACTTTACGGAGGATTTTATGGAAGGCCCTGAGTTGATGAGAGTTCGGGAGATATAGATTAACCAAAGTATACGTTATATGATTAATATCACAAATGAGGATCAAAAATCTGCCCTGGGGATCTAAGATCACCTCGTGCTCTTTAAAAACCACCGATTCCTTAATTGCCGTAAGGACTCCTTTGGTTTTCTTGGAGCTATTGGCCTGATAAACATGCGCAAATTTAGAGTGTGTGCATTTAGGGGGGTTGAGTTGCGAGAAATGAGTTTCTTGTGCAAAGAAAACCTCACATTTCAAGTTTAGCGCCTCTTTCCACATCATTTGGCGCTTGAAGGGGCTGTTAAGCCCTTTAACATTCAAGGAGGATATTGTAACCGGCATAGTGTTAAATCTGAAGGCGCGTTAGTGAGAGCTAAATACCTGGTAGTCGCCCGCTGGCTGCGGGTGATCCAAGCAAGACATCTGGATGGACAAAACCTGGCAACGTTAAACATAAAAACCAAAAGCATTAAAGCATAAATGAGAAACACATGGCGCCTACACTGCGCCGAAAGAACCTCCATGGGGGGAGAGAAAAAGGCATCTAGGTAGCATATATCGCGCATTTATGATCAGACAGTCACCTTTGAGAGTCCATCCGTAGGGTGTCCTTAATTCGTTTCCCACTCGGGGGGAATACGGCGTGGAGCTGCTCTTGAAGGGACGGCCGCCAAGTTAGTGATCGAGATATTCCATTGTCGCAGCAGCGATACTCCATCCGAAGGGGACGATATCACATGAGTAGAACCATTCTTATTGACGATCAACTTGACCGGGAATCCCCATTTATACTTGAAATTGTGCTCCCTGAGAGTGACTGTAATTGGTTGGAATTGCTTGCGAAGCATCAGCGTAGAAGCAGATAAATCCGGAAAAATCGAGACTTGGGTGTAGGGTTCAGGAAGTTTTCCCAATCCTCTGGACTCTTGAAGGATGCGGTCTTTAGTTTGATAAAAATGTACTCTTGTTAATACATCTCTTGGAGAATCAATAGGAGCTGAGCGGGATTTAGGGATCCTGTGCGTTCTATCTAGAGTCAGGTCTAGAGGAGCTATCGTAGGAGACAAAGCTTTAAACATGTCCTGTAGATAATTCTACAAGTCCCCAGGGGAGACGGTCTCTGGGACCCCCCCGTACCTTCAAGTTATTACGTCTGGATCTATCTTCCTGATCCATTAGTTTGAACTTCAGCCATACCACTTCGTCTTTAAGGGCAGAGTGAGCATCTATAAGCGTATTATGGGCTGCAGCATAATCACCCATTTTGCGTTCAATGTGGTCGGTGCGGCACCCCAGGTCATCCACCGACGTTTGAATCTGTGACATCATTTTATGTAATGTCTCCGATATGGAGCTCTGTAGCGACTGTATTAACCCCTTCATGATAGCAGTAGCAAGGGGTGCATCGTCTGAGATGGCCGCCATTTCAGGAACGTTGGTTGCTGTAAGGCCACCCACGCAGGCCGTTAATGGAGCAGGGGACTGTGCTTTCTCCTGACTCGGGTTCATGCTGTTAGGCGGGGAGGGTGCTGAACGAGTCGCCCCCCGTTTGGCCGGGGTGCCCACATCTTTTGAGCTCCCCTGGATAGATATATCCCTTTCTGCTGACTGACCTGGGTTAGCCGTTGTTGAGGCACAGGGACGCGTGTCTTCCCTCTCATGAGGCGAGCCGGCGCCATCTTGGATGCGGTCCGTCGCTGGGAAGTAGTCCGGGAGCTTTTTCAGCTCTACCTTTGCTCCCCTCCTCTTAGTCATGTTGCTCCCCGGTGCTAGGAAGTTTAAGGAGTGGAACCCTCATTTTTCTGCTTCTTTTCAAGGCGATCTGTCGCTGTGAGCCGCTGCTTAGCTACTCGGTATGCAGGAGAACTTGTCTTACACCGCCATCTCAGTCAGCGGCTCCGCCCCCCTACATTAAAAATATTTTTAAACAAAAATAATTTGTTTTTGCATCTCCGCTTTCCAAGAGCGGTAATTTTTGTATTGTTTCGTCAATATCGCTGTATAAGGGCTTTTTTTTTTGCCAGACAAGTTATTTTCTTTAATGGCACCATTTTTGGGTACATATGATATATTGATTAACTTTTATTATATTTTTTGTGGGGGGTATTTTTTTATTTTTTTTACGGTCTTCACCATGCTGTTTAAATACTATGTTAACTTTATTGCTCTGGTCGTTACGATCGCGGCGATACCATATATGTGTATTTTTTTTTCCCACTTGTACAAAATAAAACCCACTTTTTATGAAAAAAATGGTTTTGTTTCATTTTTACTGTATATGTAAATGCCCGTGTTGTACGTTTTATGGGTGCGATTACGTTTAAGAAAGCCAGTGGAATTGACCACATTGATTTGAGAATTCTTTGAGATGATAGAGACTTCCCCAGAGGGTGTAGTGTGACCCTACTGTCTGTATTCTTGTACCATATTACGTTTTATATGGCCACCGGTTCACTGAGATACGCTTCTTGTGATGTCATCTAGAATGTGGGCAGATTCTATTTCTCTACACCTCTTAATCTGGATGTGTAAACATCTTATGACATCATCAAGTCTATAAATTGGGGTCACACATTGACCACGGTGTCGGTTTCTCTTGCTGGCTCTCATTATGAAGGTGTCTTTGATGAAGAGGAGGATAGTGAAGATGTTTTTCAAGATGAGGATTATAGAGAAAATGGAGGTTGGCGGACGTCAATTTCCTGATGATGTAGAGATGGAGGACGTGGAGGAGGACGAGAAAATGGAGGTTGGCGGACGTCAATTTCCAGATGATATAGAGATGGAGGATATGGAGGATAAGAAAGACAAAAAGGAAGTTCGCGGACGCAAACTTCCAGAGGATGTGGAGATGGAGGACCTTTCGGGGGTTACCGTTACCACCAGGGCCTCAAACCCCCGGAAGAGAAAGTGGGCATTTTAATTCATCTGACACTCGGGGCCCATTTACCATCAGGGCCCCGAAACCCCGGGAGAGAAAGAGGCCTGTTCTGTTCCATCTGTCGCTCGGGGCCCATTCACCATCTTTTGTCGCCCCAACATGGTGGTCTTTACCACCTAAACCATCTGAAATTGTCATGAAGACTCCTCCAGCGCTGAGAACCAGTGACGTGCAGAACAGAAGCGAGATCCGGTATGTCCGACGTCTTCTGCTCCGTCTTCATCTCCTTGTGGTGAAGGTTTTGTGAATTTTTGGGCTAATTCAGATTTTTTGTCTTTTCTAGGATACAACTGTGAAAAAATAGAAAAATGTTTTACGCTCTCTTATGATCCAGGACTGAGCTGTGTAAGGGTGGACTGGCGGCCATATCCACGTGTGAAGAAGGACCCTCCTCTTCTTCATGTCACAGATCATCACATGTTAAAGGGCCAGAGAAAACCGCACAGCAATTCTACTGGATTCTGGAATAAACATATATTTTCTTTACAATTTTCAGTGTTTTCATATATATATTGGGGAATTTATCCAGGGAGCCTTTTATCTACAGGGATCATAAGGGTGTGGAAAAGTCATAGGTGTAATAATCTGCAGAATATATCAATAAGTATCTATCAGCAGGTAGAGAGGACAGAGCAATATTCTGCAGATCTCCAGAGAGGTCAGTGGTGTAATAATCTGCAGAATATATCACTATGTATCTGTCAGGAGGTATAGGAGCAATGTTCTGCAGATCTCCAGAGAGGTCAGTGGTGTAATAATCTGCAGAACATATCACTATGTATCTGTCAGGAGGTAGAGAGGACAGGGCAATGTTCTGCAGATCTCCAGAGAGGTCAGTGGTGTAATAATCTGCAGAATATATCACTATGTATCTGTCAGGAGGTAGAGGAGCAATGTTCTGCAGATCTCTAGAGTAGTCAGTGGTGTAATAATCTGCAGAATATATCACTATGTATCTGTCAGGAGGTAGAGGAGCAATATTCTGCAGATCTCCAGAGAAGTCAGTGGTGAAATAATCTGCAGAATATATCACTAGTGATGTGTCTGTCAGGAGGTAGAGGAGCAATGTTCTGCAGATCTCCATAGAGGTCAGTGGTGTAATAATCTGCAGAATATATCACTATGTATCTGTCAGGAGGTAGAGGAGCAATGTTCTGCAGATCTCTATTTCAGTGGTGTAATAATCTGCAGAATATATCACTATGTATCTGTCAGGCGGTAGAGAGGAGAGAGCAATATTCTGCAGATCTCCAGAGAAGTCAGTGGTGTAATAATCTGCAGAATATATCACTATTAGAGATGAGCGAACTTATCAAAAGTTCGGTTCGGCTAGTTCGCCGAATTTCACAAAAAAGTTCGGTTCGGACCGAACTAGTTCTGACCGAACCTGTCACTTCCGTGCGCCGAGCATGCTACTGTCCGGGGTGCTGATAGAGTTAATGGGCTGCACTAACTCTTTCACCAACCTTCACAGTACATGCTCGGTGCGCGGAAAATACAATTTTAATAAATGTAATAAAAAAATAAAAATTATACGTTCGTACTTACTTTCCTCCTGTCCGGCCTCCAGCGATGACGTTTCATCCCTTTCGCCGCTGCAGCCAATCACAGGCTGTAGTGGCGGTCACGCACGCCAGGATGACGCTTCATCCCACGTGACCGCCTCTGCAGCCAATCACAGGCTACAGCGGCGACATGGATGAAACGTCATCGCTGGAGGCCGGACAGGAGGAAAGTAAGTATGAACGTATTATTTTTTTTTTTGGCATGTATGTATGTATGTATGTATGTATGTATGTATGTATGTATGTTGGCATGTATGTATGTTGTCATGTATGTATATCTGTGCATGTATGTTGGCATGTATGTATATATGTGCATGTTTGTATGTTTATTTGCATGTATATATTTGCATGTATGTATGTATGTTTGCATGTATGTATGTTTGCATGTATGTATTTTTGCATGTATGTTGTCATGTATGTATGTTGTCATGTATGTATGTATGTATATATGTGCATGTGTGTATGTATATTTGTATGTATGTATGTATGTATGTTTGCATGAATGTATGTATGTTTGCATGTATGTATGTATGCATGTTTGTATGTATATTTGCATGTGTGTATATATATATGTATGTTGTCATGTATGTATGTATGTATGTATGTATGTATGTATGTTGTCATGTATGTATATATGTGCATGTATGTTGGCATGTATGTATATATGTGCATGTGTGTATGTATGTATATTTGCATGTATATATTTGCATGTATGTATGTTGTCATGTATGTATGTATGTATATATGTGCATGTATGTTTGCATGTATGTTGGCATGTATGTATACATGTGCATGTTTGTATGTATATTTGCATGTATATATGTTTGCATGTGTGTATGTATGTTTGCATGTATGTTTGCATGTATGTATGTTGTCATGTATGTTTGTATGTATGTTGTCATGTATGTATGTATGTATATATGTGCATGTATGTATGTTTGCATGTTTTTATTTTTGCATGTATGTTTGCATGTATGTTTATATATATGTGCATGTATGTAATTATGTTTGCATGTATTTATGTTTGCATGTATATTTGTGCATGCTTGTATATATGTATGTATGTATGTATGTATGTTTTCATGTGTGTGTGTGTGTGTATGCATGTATGTATGATAGTTTGCATGTATATATGTGTGTATGTTTGCATGTATGTATATTTGCATGTATATATGTGCATGCTTGTATGTATGTTTGTATATATGTATGTATGGCCATGTATGATACTGTCTGCTGGCGCCATGTATCTAAGTCAACTTCACGGCAGGCTTCTTCTATACATGGTATAAAAGTCAGTATCACACATTAAACTGAATCTAAGCCTACGACATGTTTTATTTCATTTTTTTTTTCACAGGTTTGGTGTTTGGACTACGTCAGTTTCGAGGACTACTTAGATGACGTTTTTTTTTCTACAATAAAATGGTTAATGAGGGTTGTGTTGGGGGTGCTTTATTTCAATAAAATATTTTATCTATATCTTTGTCTTTTTCTTTTCAAATTTTATTACTACCACTTTAGTAATGGCCGCTGTCTGAGTGACAACATCCATTACTAAGGCGAGGCTTAGTGTTAGCCGGTGCAGAGGCTAACACTAACCACCATTATTACCCCGGTACCCACCACCACCAGGGGTGCCGGGAAGAGCCAGGTACGATCCAGTACCCGACCATCTGTTGTGATGGTCGGGCCCTGGGGCGGCCGCAGGCTGGTATTATGAGGCTGGGAAGGGCCAAAAACAGTGGACCTTCCCACCCTTGTAATGCTAGGCTGCTGCTGCTGTGTTGTATCTGGCTGGTTATAAAAGTGGGGGGACCCCACGTCATTTTTTTAAATTATTTATTTAAATTTTTTTTTTTAAAAGACATGGGGTTCCACCCAATTTATCATAACCAGCCACATACAACACAGTGTTATTAGCCTGGGAATGGACAAAACCAGTGGCCCTTCCCACCAATGTAATGCCAGACTGCTGCGGCCTTGTATATGGCTGGTTATTAAAAATGTGGGGGACCCAACGTCTATTGTTAAATTTGTTAAATAAAAAAAAAAAAACGACGTGGGGGTCCCCCCCATTTTTATAACCAGCCCGATACAACACAGCAGCAGCAGCCTAGCATTACAAGGGTGGGAAGGTCCACTGATTTTGGCCCTTCCCAGCCTCATAATACCAGCCTACGGCCGCCCCAGTACCCGACCATCACAACAGATGGTTGGGTACTGGATCGTACCAAGCTCTTCCCGGCACCCCTGGTGGTGGTGGGTACCGGGGTAATAATGGGTGGTTAGTGCTAGCCTCTGCACCGGCTAACACTAAGTACCGCCTTAATAATGGACGCTGTCAATCAGCCAACTGCCATTATCTAGGCACTAATAAAGTTTAAAAAAAAACACAAAGACAATTCTTTTTTATTGAAATAAGAAATCCCCAACAAAACCCTCGTTAACCATTTTATTAAAATTTGAAAAAACGTAGATCTACGCAGTAGTCCAACGAATCGAAGATGTAATCCAATCGGTACATCAAAATCTGCAACAACATAAAAAAACAGTTATCAATGTGAACAATACCAATACTTCTACTCACCTACACACATATATACACGCACACACAAACAAACAACCATACACAGATACACACATATATACACAAACACAACAAGATATACACACACACACACACACATAAACAGACAAACACACACACATATACACGAACTCACACATATACAAACAAAAACACATATCCAAACACACACACACACACAGTTATACACACACATACACGAACACATATACACAAACACATATACAAACAAAAACACACATACCCAAACACACATATACACAAACACATATACACAAACACACCCATATATACACACAAACACACACCCATATACACACATATACACAAACACACACATACAAAAACACACACAAACATCTACACACAAACATATACACAAATACACCCATATATACACAAACATATACACAAACGCATATACACAAACACACCCATATATAAACACACACATATACACAAACATACATATAAAAACAAAAACAGACAAAGTCACATACCCAAACACACACATACACAAACACGGTTTCTTTTAAATGCTGCTGGGGAACCCGCTCGATCCACTATATAAGGCTGCGCTACAGTGCTTGGGAATAAGTGACTGGGGCAGAAGAGGATGGAGGCGCAGCCTTATATAGTGGATCGAGCGGGTTCCCCAGCAGCATTTAAAAGAAACAGGATCCTGACCTGTCCATAGAGTTTAAGGCAGCACAGAGTATTTCAGGAGATGAGCGTGCAGATTCAGTGCTGCTGTGAACTCTGCTCTTACCATTACGTAGCTCTCAGTCTGTTACCTCTCCTCCACTCCTGTCCTCCAGAACACCTTCACATGATTGGCAAGTCACCACGTAATGGTAAGAGCAGAGTTCACAGCAGCACAGAGTATTTCAGGAGATGAGCGTGCAGATCTTGTGCGGGGTGGTGACTTGCCAATCATGTGAAGGTGTTATTGAGGACAGGAGTGGAGGAGAGGTAACAGACTGAGCTACGTAATGGTAAGAGCAGAGTTCACAGCAGCACTGAATCTGCAAGCTCCTCTCCTGAAATACTCTGTGCTGCTGTGAACTCTGTTCTTACCATTATGTAGCTCAGTCTGTTACATCTCCTCCACTCCTGTCCTCTATAACACGTTCACATGATTGGCAAGTCACCACCACACACAAGATCCGCATGCTCATCTCCTGAAATACTCTGTGCTGCTGTGAACTCTGCTCTTACCATTACGTGGTGACTTGCCAATCATGTGAAGGTGTTCTTGAGGACAGGAGTGGAGGAGAGGTAACAGACTGAGAGCTACGTAATGGTAAGAGCAGAGTTCACAGCAGCACTGAATCTGCACGCTCATCTCCTGAAATACTCTGTGCTGCCTTAAACTCTGTGGACAGGTCAGGATCCTGTTTCTTTTAAATGCTGCACTGTAGCGTAGCCTTATATAGTGGATCGAGCGGGTTCCCTAGCAGCATTTAAAAGAAACAGGATCCTGACCTGTCCAGAGAGTTTAAGGGTATGTTCACACGTAGTCAACAAAAACGTCTGAAAATCCAGAGCTGTTTTCAAGGGAAAACAGACCCTGCTTTTCAGACGTTTTTTTACCAATTCGCATTTTTCGCGGCGTTTTCACGCCGTTTTCGCTGCGTTTTTTAGGTCCGTTTTTGGAGCTGTTTGCATTGGAGTCTATGAGAAAACAGCTCCAAAAACGTCCAAAGAAGTGTGCTGCACTTCTTTTGACGAGGCTGTATTTTTACGCGTCGTCGTTTGACAGCTGTCAAACGACAACGCGTAAATAACAGGTCGTCTGCACAGTACGTCGGCAAACCCATTCAAATGAATGGGCAGATGTTTGCCGACGTATTTGAGACGTATTTCCAGACGTAAAACGAGGCAAAATACGCCTCGTATACGTCTGAAATTTGGCCGTGTGAACATACCCTTAGGCAGCACAGAGTATTTCAGGAGATGAGCACGGGCAGCCGTTCGTTTTTCCGAGCCGTGCTCCCATTATGCACACGACCATAAAAACACCCGTTATTGCGGGTCGGAATTACGACCCGCAATAACGGGCTCATAGACTTCTGTTACCCACGGGTACCTCTCCGTTTTCTCAAGGGAAGGTGCCCGTGCCGTTAAAAAAATAGAACATGTTCTATTTTTCTATTTTACGGGCCGTGCTGCTATAATTATAATGACAGCACGGTTCGCAAAAGCGGCCGGCTGCCCGTGGCCGGCCGGCCGTGCTCGTAGTTACGAGTCGTAATTACGAGCACGGCCCGTAAAATAAAAAAATAGAACATGTTCTAACTTTTTAACGGCACGGGCACCTTCCCGTGAGAAAACGGGAAGGTACCCGTGGCTAACAGAAGTCTATGGGCCCGCTATTTCGGGTCGTAATTACGACCCGTGATAACGGGTGTTTTTATGGTCGTGTGCATGAGGCCCCGTAATGACGGGTGGCTACATGTGTGCACCCGTCATTACGGCAGCGTTGCTAGGCGACGTCAGTAAGGGTATGTGCACACACACTAATTACGTCCGTAACTGACGGACGTATTTCAGCCGCAAGTACCGGACCGAACACACTGCAGGGAGTCGGGCTCCTAGCATCATACTTATGTACGATGCTAGGAGTCCCTGCCTCTCCGTGGAACTACTGTCCCGTGCTGAAAACATGATTACAGTACGGGACAGTTGTCCTGCAGAGAGGCAGGGACTCCTAGCATCGTACATAAGTATGATGCTAGGAGCCCGACTCACTGCACTGTGTTCGGACCGGTACTTGCGGCCGAAATACGTCCGTCAATTACGGACGTAATTAGTGTGTGTGCACATACACTAAATAGTCACTGTTCAGGGTGCTGAAAGAGTTAACTGATCGGCAGTAACTGTTTCAGTACCCTGGACTGTGACTACCGATCACAGCACCTGTAAAAAAAAAGACGTTCATACTTACCGGGAACTCCCTGCTTCCTCCAGTCCGGTCTCCTGGCCGTTGCCTTGGTGACGCGTCCCTCTCGACATCCCTTGATGACGATGCAGCCCATGTGAGCGCTGCAGCCAATCACAGGCTGCCGCGGCCTCTGCAGCCAATCACAGGCTGCAGAAGCCTCTGCAGCCAATCACAGGCTGCCGCGTCAGAAAAGGTCGGACTGGAGGAAGAAGAGGGACTCGTTACCAAGACAACGACCGGGTACGTATGAAATGCTTTTTATTTTATTTTTAATCAGCAGCCTCTTTTCTCTATCAGTGATTGATAGAGACAAGTGGCTGCCGATTTGTATAATGTTTTTGACCGGGTTCGGTCAAAACGGGTTCGGCCGAACCCGGTGAAGTTCGGATTCGCTGCGAACCAAACTTTTCCGGAAGTTCGGACCGAAACCGGGTTCGGTTGTCCCGGTTCGCTCATCTCTAATCACTATGTATCTGTCAGGAGGTAGAGGAGCAATGTTCTGCGATTCTCTAGAGAGGTCAGTGGTGTAATAATCTGCAGAATATATCACTATGTATCTGTCAGGAGGTAGAGAGGACAGAGCAATGTTCTGCAGATCTCCAGAGAGGTCAGTGGTGTAATAATCTGCAGAATATATCACTATGTATCTATCAGGAGGTACAGGAGCAATGTTCTGCAGATCTCTAGAGAAATCCGTGGTGTAATAATCTGCAGAATATATCACTATGTATCTGTAAGAAGGTAAAGGAGCAATGTTCTGCAGATCTCTAGAGAAGTCAGTGGTATAATAATCTGCAGAATATATCATTATGTATCTGTCACGAGGTAGAGGAGCAATGTTCTGCAGATCTCTAGAGATGTCAGTGGTGTAATAATCTGAAGAATATATCATTATGTATCTGTCACGAGGTAGACGAGCAATGTTCTGCAGATCTCTAGAGATGTCAGTGGTGTAATAATCTGCAGAATATATTACTATGATGTATCTATCAGCAGGTAGAGAGGACAGAGCATTGTTCTGCAGATCTCTAGAGTGGTCAGTGGTGTAATAATCTGCAGAATATATCACTATGTATCTATCAGGAGGTACAGGAGCAATGTTCTGCAGATCTCTAGAGAAATCCGTGGTGTAATAATCTGCAGAATATATCACTATGTATCTGTAAGAAGGTAAAGGAGCAATGTTCTGCAGATCTCTAGAGAAGTCAGTGGTATAATAATCTGCAGAATATATCACTATGTATCTGTCAGGAGGTAGAGGAGCAATGTTCTGCAGATCTCTAGAGAGGTCAGTGGTGTAATAATCTGCAGAATATATCACTATGTATCTGTCAGGAGGTAGAGGAGCAATGTTCTGCAGATCTCTAGAGAGGTCAGTGGTGTAATAATTTGCAGGATATATCACTATGTATCTGTCAGGAGGTAGAAGAGCAATGTTCTGCAGATCTCTGGAGAAGTCAGTGGTGTAATAATCTGCAGAATATATCACTATGTATCTGTCAGGAGGTAGAGGAGCAATGTTCTGCAGATCTCTAGGGAAGTCAGTGGTGTAATAATCTGCAGAATATAAAACTATTTATCTGTCAGGAGGTAGAGGAGCAATGTTCTGCAGATCTCTAGAAAGGTCAGTGGTGTAATAATCTGCAGAATATATCACTATGTATCTGTCAGGGGGTAAAGGAGCAATGTTCTGCAGATCTCTAGAGAGGTCAGTGGTGTAATAATCTGCAGAATATATCACTATGTATCTGTCAGGAGGTAGAGGAGCAATGTTCTGCAGCTCTCCAGAGAGGTCAGTGGTGTAATAATCTGCGGAATATATTACTATGTATCTGTCAGGAGGTAGAGGAGCAATGTTCTGCAGATCTCCAGAGAGGTCAGTGGTGTAATAATCTGCGGAATATATCACTATGTATCTGTCAGGAAGTAGAGGAGCAATGTTCTGCAGATCTATAGAGAGGTCAGTGGTGTATTAATCTGCAGAATATATCACTATGTATCTGTCAGGAGGTAGAGTAGCAATGTTCTGCAGATCTCCAGAGAGGTCAGTGGTGTAATAATCTACAGAATATATCACTATGTATCTGTCAGGAGATAGAGAGGACAGAGCAATGTTCTGCAGATCTCCAGAGAGGTCAGTGGTGTAATAATCTGCAGAATATATCACTATGTATCTATCAACAGGTAGAGAGGACAGAGCAATGTTCTGCAAATCTCCAGAGAGGTCAGTGGTGTAATGATCTGCAGAATATATCACTATGTATGTGTCAGGAGATAGAGAGGACAGAGCAATGTTCTGCAGATCTCCAGAGAGGTCAGTGGTGAAGTAATCTGCAGAATATATCACTCTGTATCTGTCAGGAGATAGAGGAGCAATGTTCTGCAGATCTCCAGAGAGGTCAGTGGTGTAATAATCTGCAGAATATATCTTTGTGTATCTGTCAGGAGGTAGAGAGGACAGAGCCATCTTGACTAGCCTAAGTAGAGTCATGTGCTGAGTAACCATTTTACCTTTATTCCCCTTCTTTCGCCCCCTTCCCAATAAAGACACGTGACAACCGAGGTTGGATGTGAAATGGCCACAGCAGCCGTTTATTTATTTAACATGAATTAAATGCAATTTAATCCGAAACATTCGGATAACTCTTTTAGGAATTCGACCAGAGAATTCCTACTATAATTCACATGACCCAACATGGGTCAATTAACACTAAACAGAGCAGGGGAAGTCCTTGAAGCCATTTTTCCGATTTCCTTTAAATTAGCCATCTGCAAACCACCACCAACTATTTACCTCCAGTCGTAAACCAGCTCGGAAGCACCGCTCACCCCTGCAGATGGCTCCAACCACCAGAAGACCACTTCAAAGGGATAACACCCTATGAAGTCTTCAAATGATCTACCATTTTTTGGGGGACGCATACCCCCGATGCGACCCCCCCACCATTTTGTACTGACCAACCTCAAGGACTCCCCCCGCCACAGCGAAACAGGCCTTGACTACCTTAAGCCTGTGAGTCCCTCCAAACCACCACCGCCCTCTCAATGCCTTCTGCTAAAGCCAGGCTCCACATATCAATTCCAACCTGGGTCAAATGTACTCCATCACTCCTCCAATAATTACCGACTCCTGACTCCAGATCCTTGTGTCGAACACAAATGCACCCGTTCCTAGCAACAAAACGCGACACCGCCCGGTTTACCTTAATACGGGCTTTATTGACCCTCTCAACCGATCTTGCCAAACGCCAAAACATCCTCGGAACGATGTCCGACCAAACAATCACCAGGTGAGGATAAGATGCCCATAAACACAACAGATCGTGTTTAATATCCCGCACTAACTCGCGAAACGGGCGCACCCCCAGATCATTCCCCACCCGCATGTAACACCAGAACCTCCGGAACCCTATCTAACTGAGAGTATGTCTGAAACTCAGCAAGTACCCGGCTCCACAACATACCTCGGAAGCCCAGCCAGTGTAAAACCGCATCGTGCCGCAGAATGCGAAGCTGGCGGCCGTCTGGGCGAACGTCCACCCGCAATGCCCCCCAGTGCACAAAAGAAAGTCCTAAAATCCACACTAAGCAAGGGTGGTGATCTGAAAAGAAAGAACAAAACCGCACATGTCAAACAATCAAAGCTACCTTACCGACTCACAACAAATGAGGGCGCACATAAGTCCGAAACCTGTTGGACTCCCACCAGCCGATGCGCCGCACACCCTCGTCGTCCAACCCCCAACGCCCCGCCTCAGTAGCAGCGCCGATCCTGAACGAGTGAGACGAGTAATACCCCTGCCCCACGCCAACCGCAGCAAAGCATTTCTTAAACACCGCACCAAATTGATACCTGGACAAAAACGAGCCATTCTCATGACGGAGCAATGGCGACTCAGGCACCCCAACCAGTGGCTTAAAAGCCACTATACAAGCAACTGGACACATCGCCGACCCTGGGAGGGCAAACAACACTATCCGCTTACCCCGACCCGCTTGATCAGTCTTGGACCGCCGCAAAAACAACTCGAGTCTATCCTCATATAGCCCCATGTCCGCCTGCCGCAATCCCCCAGCCCTAGCCGCACTAGGAGAAACAAACTCCCCAATTCTGAGTGCTCCGAAAAACGCGAGGGAAAAAGCCAAACGGAACAAGACTACCTCATCAGGCGAATTACAAACAGCCCCCAGCGATGCTCCCAACGACCCAAGGAGGGAAAAAGAAACGGGTTGCCTCTGATCTGCTACCGCCCTGCCCCGACGCAAACCTTTTAGAGCTTGCCTTACTAAAAAATGTTTGGACACATCCTGAAAACCCCGTAATTTGAATCCAAACGCCAAACCAGCAACAAAACGATTCACTTTTGCCGGGGAAAACCCCGCCTCCCAAGCATCCCCCGACCAGTACAATAATGGCACCAACCTGTCTTGTGCCGTGCTGACGTTACCCAACACTCTTACCCACTCCTCCCACTGCTGCCAACATGCCGAATAAGCGCTCCAAGTCACGCTAGCCAATGACCTTTCAATCAACCGTTCCACGGGACCGAAACCAGACCCCAGAGATGTTCCGGGCAAGGCAAACCGACCAGCTCCGCTCCCGGTGCCATTTGACGAAAACGATCCCACTGCGAGCGAGAAAGAGCATCAGCAATACAATTGGAAACCCCAGGTACATGCACTGCAACCACCCACGTGTTTAAAGACAAGCACACCAAAACTAGGTGACGCAACAACTGAACCACCGGTGGAGAAGATGCTGATAAGTTGTTAATTGCTAACACCACCCCCATGGTATCGCAGTGGACACGAACCTTTTTATCCCTGAGCCTATCCCCCCAAATGGTCACCGCCACCACGATGGGGAACAGCTCGAGCAGGGCCAGATTTCGCGTAAGACCACCAGTCACCCAGCTGTCCGGCCAGTTCCCCGCACACCATTGTCCTCCTGCATACGCGCCAAAACCACCAGACCCTGCCGCGTCAGTAAACAGCTCCAACTCGCCCATCTCCTGTACCTGCGACATCCACAACGATCTACCATTATACTGCCCGAGGAACTCGTCCCAGACCTGCAGATCCGCCCTGTGATCCCCACCAATCCTCACAAAATGATGGGGCGCCCGGATACCCGCCGTCGCTGACGCCAACCTCCTACTAAAAATTCTACCCATTGGCATAATTCGACAGGCAAAGTTCAACTTTCCAAGCAGCGACTGAATATCCTGAAAAGTGATCTTCTTCAATTGGCAAGCCCGCCTGACCTGCCGTAGTGGCAATAATTTATCCTCAGGAAGCCTGCACTCCATTGCCACCGAATCAATTTGGATCCCCAAAAAACTGATGGTAGATACCGGGCCCTCTGTTTATCCAGGCGCCAAAGGGATTCCAAAATCCGTTGCAACCTTCTGCAATAATACAAGAATACAATAAATTACCGCAAACCGGGGAACCGCTAGGGCCTACGCACAAAAAATCATCAAGATAATGTATTAAGGAATCGACCCCAGCTACACCCTTCGTCACCCATTCCACAAAACTACTAAACGCCTCGAAGTATGCGCAAGAAAGGGAGCAACCCATTGGAAGGCACCTATCCACATAAAATTCCCGCTCCGGAAGCAACCCAACAGCCGTTGGCTTTCTGGATGTACCGGCAGCAAGCGAAAGGCCACCTCAATGTCAGTCTTTGCCAACAACGCACCGGGCCCTGCCTCCCGCACTAACGCCACCGCTTTGTCAAATGACGTGTAAACAACCGAACATAAGTCGTGATCTATCCCATCGTTCACCGACGCTCTCCTGGGAAACGACAAATGCTGGATCAAACGGAATTTGTGAGGCTCCCGCTTTAGCACAACTCCCAAGGGTGATACCACTAAATTCTCAATCGGCGGCTCGGCAAAAGGCCCGGACATCCTACCCAAAACCAAACAAAAACCCCTCATAAATTAACTTGGCCGCAACCCTATCCGGATATTCACTTAGATACGGGGCCATCCTTTCTACCCTCACCGGCGACCGCCCCTTGACCAACTGAAGAGGACTTAGGGCCTGACCGCCTCCCTTTCCGCGTACATTTTGAGGCCCCGTGTGAGGAGCCATTGCACTCCGAACAGACATGTTTAAATTTACAGGTGGCCCTGAAATTACACGGCCATCATTGAATTGCCAGCAGAACCCCAGTTTTGACCCGGAACCTTGCCCGGATTGACTAGACTGGCCCCCTTGGCCAACGCTCCCGGGAAAGGACTGCTTAACCGGCGCCGTAACCCGCAACCACAATGCAATATCCTTTTGATCCCACCGGATCGCCGTCCGGACCGCCTTCTGCTGGCGAAATTGCTCGTCGTACCGCAAACACGCCTGGCCCCCGTACGCCCAATAGGCCTCCCCGATGGCATCAAAATAACAAAACAACGCCGAGCAATTTTCTGGCGCCTTTTCCCCGATCACGCTTGCCAAAATAGCGAAAGCTTGCGACCAGTTGGCAAACGTCTGCGGGATAAGCCTATACCGCCGACGTTCTTCCTCCTCTTTCTTACTCTCATCCCGCTTGCCCTTATCCAATTTGAATTTCGCAAGCGGCAGAAGAGAAAATATCTCCACGTATTCATCCTTCCAAGTCCGTTCACGTACCTCTTGCTTAAGGTGAGCCCCTAAAGGGCCCTCAAAACAGACGTAAACCTCACCCCGAGCGCGATCATCAAGCCGAATCCTATCCCCATCCTTCTGCGCCTCGGTTTGGACAGACACTGCTACCGCTTCTTTTGCCACCCGCGGGACCTCCCCCACCATGGACCGCGACTGTACATCACGAGGACCTTCCCATACCACAACCGGAGACCCCGCCGGCACTACAGGCGCCGCTGCCCTATCTAAGCGCCGGACTAGCTCGTGCAAACAACCCACTAAATCTGTCAAGCCATCGCGCCCGGCAACGCCACTACCGACAGCCGCTACCCTGCTCGCTGACCCACCCCCAACACCCGACATGAAAATTGCTGGATACGGTAACGTAGGAGTTACACACTCACCAGGCTGCCTAGGCGCTGTATTCCCGCCAGCCGGAAAATCCTGACCACGTTGCGACTCATCCAGCTCTCCATCTTCCAAATCCTCTCTCGCCGCCGACTGGTACTTGCACCGACATCTTCGACACGGGGATCCCGGCACGCTGACAGGTGGGCCGACAACCTGCCGCCTGACCGCAGGGACCCAGACTTCCGACCGGACCTGTTGCCTCGTCGTCGACGCTGATCTTGGCGTCCTCACCGATGCTCTCGAGGAAGCCTGCCCCCTGGCCGGAACATCACCATGCGGGGCGACCGTATACTGCCCTCCGAACACAGCGTCTGAAGGCGGGGGTGTGACAGGGAGCCCGGCCTGCGACTCCCAGTTAACCGCCGAGCCCCGTCGCGGCTGGGGATTCCTGCCAGGACGCAGGCCCTAGGAAGAGGCACCCGTCCCAGCAGCCTGGCCTGCAGCGTCATTAGAAGGGCTCCCCCTGCGACGCCGGGCCCGCGGGGCCACGTCTGGACTAAGACGCTCTGGTGGGCGAGTCCTATGGGAGCGGTGGGGTGACTTAGCCTGGGCAACCGCCGCTCCCGCCGAAGCCCTCTGCTTTATTACAGCAGGGGCCGACATTAACAGCTCTCCCCCCACCGCCATATCCCCAGCGTCTGAGAGGGGGGCGCGGGAAGGGAGCGCATCAGCGCGGGCTGCCGACCAAGACGACGGGCCCGCCTGAGGGATCCGGGCCAGCGATGCCACAGTCTCCTCCAGCCAGCCCGGATCGTGATAAGCAGCTTCTGCCCGCAGCTGATCGAGCAGCAAGGCCGGAGATGCCATGACAGGTAAGTAGCACTATCTAACCTGACCTAAGTTTTTTGCTTGTTTCTCCTCCAGCTGCCTCCGGCTCAATGCCGAAAACAGCGGGAGGAACGGTTAACACACCCCGGCTCCTCGCATCTCCCCCTCCTCCCTCACCTAACCTGTCCTTCCTATTGGTTGAACCAACCAATCTTACGGCAATCATGGAGGCTTCCCGTTGAGCCCTCCGTGCTGCCGTCCAGCCTCTGCTGTAGATCTCTAGAGAGATCAGTGGTATAATAATCTGCAGAATATATCACTATGTATCTGTCAGGCGGTAGAGAGGAGAGAGCAATGTTCTGCAGATCTCTATTTGAGTGGGAGGCGGATGCTTCTTTTTACCGCTAGCTGATTTTTTCAACTAGTGGACAAAAGAAGCGTCCTGCCCGATCTGAAGTGAATGGGAGTAGGAATCTTTTGGCTGACGGCAGGAATAATTCTTCGGCCGATTTTGCAACAGGACCCACCAAGCAAAATCCACCGTGTGAACATGGTCTTAGTGACCCCTTTTGTGGTGTAACTTACTCGGCGGCAGCGGCAGTAAAATGGAAGAAACTAGACACCAAAAATAAAAAGTTAAGCCCCCTGTGTTTTACCATAGATAAGTTAGGCCCCCTGTGTTTTATCATAGATAAGTTAGACCCCCTGTGTTTTACCATAGATAAGTTAGGCCCATGGCCGACCTTATATACGTTCGATCAGAGCGGTCGCACAGGGCGCCAGCCGCCACACTGCAAGGGGAGCGCCAGCGGGTGTGTGTATCCCTGCGCCGTTGCAACTAGCAGCGCGGATACACACACTAACTACAGTCGCCTTTCCACCCGGGCGCTTCTTCACTTAGTGGCCGTCGCTACCGCTGTATCAGCCATAGCAGCTGCTAGCGGTGACACCGGGCATGAGGGCGGTGGCGCAACTAGCAGCTGCTGCGGCTGCTATAGCGGTAGCGACGGCACTATAGCAGAGCAGAGAGGTATCTCCCTGCTCTGCTATCTACTAGCGCCACTGTAGCTCTCTGAAGGAACGGAATCCCCGTGTGGCCGGGGATTCCGCTCCTGGAGCACTGCTTGATGTCTCTGTCCATATATGGACAGTGACATCAGGGGAAACTCCTGAAGTGGAATCCCCGGTCACAGCGTTGCAGACGCTATGACCGGGGATTCCACTCCATGAGAAGCTAATGACGTCATGGACACAGACGACAGGAGCTTCTCCTGGAGTGGAAGCGAAGGTCACAGCGTCAGCAACGCTGTGGACGAGGATTCCGCTTCAGGAGTTTCCCCTGATTTCACTGTCCATATATGAACAGAGACATCAAGCAGCGCTGCAGGAGCAGTATCCCTGGCCACATGGGGCTTCTGCTCCTTCAGGGAGCTACAGTGGCGCTATCTATACTGGAAGGGGGGGGGGTTTCAATCTACAGGGGGGTGTGGGCTGAGTGGCACTACCTACAAAAAAGGACAACTGTGCAGGAGCACACAAAATACCCAGCTTTCCCAGCTATCAAATAAATGTGTGGAAATAAACTAAGATATAATTTTTATTTAATCTAGCTAAGAGGATTAATCCTTTACCTAGACTAAATAAAAGTTATATCTTAGTTTATTTCCACACATTTATTTGATAGCTGGAAAAGCTGGGTATTTTGTGTGCTCCTGCACAGTTGTCCTTTTTTGAATGTCTATTGCCCGCCAGCTATCAGGGTAATTTCGTAGTCCTTGCACTACGTACAGGGGGGCTGTGGGCTGTGTGGCACTCCCTAGCAGGGGGCTGTGCGGCACTCTCTAGCAGGGGGGCTCTGCGGCACTTCCTACCAGGGGGCTGTGCGGCACTTCCTACCAGGGGGCTGTGCGGCACTCCCTACAGGGGGCTGTGCGGCACTCCCTACAGGGGGCTGTGTGGTGCTCCCTACAAGGGGGCTGTGTGGCGCTATCTACAAGGGGCTGTTTGGCGCTACCCACAAGGGGGCTTTGTGGCGCTACCCACAAGGGGGCTGTGTGGTGCTACCTACAAGGGGCTGTGTGATGCTACCCACAAGGGGCTGTGTGGCACTACCCACAAGGGGCTGTGTGGCGCTACCCACAAGGGACTGTGTGGCGCTACCCACAAGAGGCTGTGTGGCGCTACCTACAAGGGGCTGTGTGGCGCTACCTACAGGGGGAATCTGTGAGTGGTGGGCTGATGGTCATTTTACTGTTAGTGGTGGGATGATGGTCATTTTACTGTGAGTGGGGGGCTGATGGTCATTTTACTGTGAGTGGGGGGCTGATGGTCTTCAAGTGGTTTCCGCCTCTGACCTCCAATTGAAATTAATAGGAGGCAGAAAATAACTGCGGCGCTCGTTTGGAGCTTTTTTTTCCTGCATCTTTTGCATTCGCTTCAACAGCTTAAGAAAAAACACAAAAAAAAGGTCAAACAACGCTGTCAGTTCCTGAAGGAATTTTGGGGCAGATTTTTTTGCCTTAAAAAAAATGTGTGTGAACAAACCCTACGAGTGTAGTGCTTGTTCTCAGCCTTTTTTCTGTCTTTCTCAGAACTATTTTTGGTAGGGGGACCCTGAGGAAATTTTATTTTTCCAGTCCTGCCTCGGGTCCGAAAAGGTTGGGAAACTCTGTACTAGGCCACAGGATCCCATCGTGGAGCAGCTCAGTTCGTCATGGGAACGGGGCCTAGGTGAGTAAAATTGTTGTTTTTGTTTGGAGACACGGTCTACAAGGGGGAGGTGGGGGACTGTATGGCACTGTCTACAAGGGGGAGGTGGGGGGGCTGTATGGCACGATCTACAAAAAGGAGGTGGGGGATTATGACACTGTCTAGAGGGAGGCTATATGGCAAAATCTACAGAGGGCATTATACTGTGTGGGGGCCACTAAGCGGACATTATACTGTGTAGGGGTACTACAGGGGGCATAATACTGTGGGCACAATTAGAGGACAATATACTGTGACCTTGAAGGGGTTGTAATATATTAGATTGTTAAATATTATTATTATACTGTCTGGGGGCACTAAAGGGGCATTATAATTGTTTTTATGGGGCATTTTTTTTTCATGATGGGGTGGGGCGCCGAAAGATCATTTCACAATGGGCGTCATCTATCCTAGGGCCGGCCCTTGTTAGGCCCCTGTGTTTTATCATAGATAAGTTAGGCCCCCTAGGGGGTGTTTTACCATAGATAAGTTAGGCCCCCCTGTGTTTTACCATAGATAAGTTAGGCCCCTGTGTTTTACCATAGATAAGTTAGGCCCCTGTATTTTACCATAGATAAGTTAGGCCCCCTGTGTTTTAACATAGATAAGTTAGGCCCCTGTGTTTTACCATAGATAAGTTAGGCCCCCTGTGTTTTACCATAGATAAGTTAGGCCCCCTGTGTTTTACCATAGATAAGTTAGGCCCCCTGTGTTTTACCATAGATAAGATAGGCCCCTGTGTTTTACCATAGATAAGTTAGGCCCCCCTGTGTTTTACCATAGATAAGTTAGGCCCCCTGTGTTTTACCATAGATAAGTTAGGCCCCTGTGTTTCACCATAGATAAGTTAGGCCCCCTGTGTTTTACCATAGATAAGTTAAGCCCCCCTGTGTTTTACCATAGATAAGTTAGGCCCCCTGTGTTTTACCATAGATAAGTTAGACCCCCTGTGTTTTACCATAGATAAGTTAGGCCCCCTGTGTTTTACCCTAGATAAGTTAGGCCCCCTTTGCACCAATAAAAATAAAACTCACCTTACCCATTCCCACGACGGCCTGATGGGTCCTGTCACAGATTTTTAGCCTCTAAATGACCGAACAATGAAACACAAAGTATAAGTATATTAGAAAGTTGTAGACATTTTTACTGTATATTGAATAAACTTTAACCTCTTAAGGACACGGCCAATTTGAGTGTTTTCATTTTAGCCTTTTCCTTCCCGTCTTCCGAAAGCCATAACTTTTTTTGTATTTTTTCGTCGACATAGCCATATGAGAGCTTGTGTTTTGCGGGACAAGTTGTAGTTTTTCATAGCACCATTTATTCTTCAGCATAATATACTGGGAAGCTGAATCAAAAAAATTTTGTGATGTGAAATAGGCAAAAGTACAGCAATTACGCCATATTTTGGGGGGTTTTGTTTTAACGGCGTGAACAGTGAACAGTGAGGTCTCTGTTTTTCTCAAACCTTTTTCCCTACCTACTTGTACGACCCAACCTAAACGACAGCGCACAACTGGGCGGCGTTCCCTATACTGGTAAAAGTGAAACTGACAAAGAAAGAAGACAGAGACAGTGCGAAATAACAAAGGGTCACCTGGGAAGTACACGTAGGGAGAGGCAGGGTAATTGCGCCGCGGACAATTCCGGGCACAAAAGGCGGAGTCAGGCAGGCAGGGTCAAACCGGCAGAATGCGGAAAAACAAAAGTCAGAAGGCAAAGAAAAGTCAGGTGTAATGATGGGGTAGGGAGACAGACAGTTGAGCCCTAATCTACCCGCCACTCAGTCCCTGCCTACTTGCATGGCCCGTCTTAGGCGACGGCGTACAACTGGGCGACGGTCCCTACGCTCAATATGTGCACGACAGACAAACAGACAAGGGTACACAGAAGCTAAGGGAAATGGGGCAGTTGCCCACGGCAACACCGTGAGCAACAGGAGTAGTGAACGAGCCGAGTCAAACCAGGAGTGTAAGAGGTACCAAACGCAGAGCAGGAGCGTAGTCAGTAAAGCCAGGGTCAAAATGAAGCAAGGTCAATAATAATAATAGAAGGAGCAGCAGAGCCAGGAAACAGGAAAGAATCACAGGCAAAGTCAAGCAGGAAGTGAAGGTATAAACAGACCGAGGGCGGGAGCTAGAACCGTCTGGCCAGGCTGTGATAGGTTCTCCCACTCCTGAGCCTACCAGCCTGAGTGTTAGCAGATCGAGTCACTCTATCAGACCTAGGAGCAGGTGCAGACTGATTAACCGCGAGCGTCGACACAGAAGCTGTGTCTGGCAGATCCTTTTTACAGTACCCCGCCTTTTATGAGGGGCCACTGGACTCTTTCTAGGTGGACCTGGCTTATTTGGGAACCGAAGATGGAACCTCCTGAGCAATACCCCAGCGTGAACATCCCGGGCGGATACCCAAGTCCTCTCCTCAGGCCCGTATCCTCTCCATTGGACCAGGTACTGGAGGGAGCCTTGGACCATCCTGCTGTCCACAATCTTGGCCACCTCGAATTCTACCCCTTCAGGGGTGAGAACAGGGACCAGAGATTTCCTCGAGGTAGCCAAGGACGGGGAGCAGCGTTTCAGGAGGGAGGCATGAAACACGTTGTGTATTCGAAAAGACTGGGGTAACTCCAGTCGGAAGGAGACAGGGTTAAGGACCTCAATGACCTTGTACGGCCCTATATACCGGGGAGAACATTTTTTGGACGGGACTTTAATGCACAAATTTTTTGAAGACAGCCACATCAGATCCCCGACCACAAACAAGGGGTTAGCAGAACGTCTTCTATCTGCCTGAGTCTTTTGTATGCTCTGGGACACCTCTAGGTTCTTCTGAACCTGGGCCCAGATTGTGCACAGTTCCCGATGAACGACATCTACCTTGGGATTGTTGGAACCACCTGGTGAAACGGAGGAGAACCGTGGATTAAACCCAAAATTACAGAAAAAGGGGGAGACCCCTGACGAGTTACTGACCCGGTTATTAAGGGAAAATTCGGTAAGGGAAATGAAGGAGACCCAATCATATTGACAGTCAGAGATAAAACACCTTAAATATTGTTCTAGAGACTGATTAGTCCTCTCGGTTTGGCCATTAGTTTCAGGATGGAAGGCCGAGGAGAAGGACAGATCAATCTCCAACTTTTTACAGAAAGCTCTCCAAAACAATGAAACAAATAGTACCCCTCTGTCAGAAACAATATTTACAGGAACCCCATGGAGACGCAGGATGTGTTTGACAAATAAGGTAGCTAACGTCTTAGCATTGGGTAGTTTCTTAAGGGGCACAAAGTGGCACATCTTTCTGAAGCGGTCTACTACAACCCACACCACCGACTTGCCTTGAGATGGAGGCAGATCGGTGATAAAATCCATGGAGATATGGGTCCAAGGTCTCTGGGGAATGGACAAAGAACATAGTAAGCCCGCTGGTCTGGACCTGGGAGTCTTGGACCTAGCATAAATTTCACAAGCGGCGACGTAGGCCTTAACATCTTTAGGCAACCCAGGCCACCAATAGTTTCTGGCATTGAGGTGCTTGGTACCCAGGATGCCTGGATGGCCAAATAGTGCAGAGTCATAAATTTCCCTGAGTACCCTTAGCCGGAATTGCAGGGGAACAAACAGCTTGTTCTCAGGAAGATTCCCGGGAGATGAACCTTGATCAGCCGCAATTTCAGAGACTAAGTGAGAAGCAACAGAGGAAATGATTATACCTGGGGTCAAAACACAAGCAGGATCTTCCTCCGAAGGAGGGCTGGCCATGAAGCTACGCGACAGTGCATCAGCTTTAATATTTTTAGACCCAGCGCTATAGGTGACCAAAAAGTTTAATCTAGTAAAAAACAACGCCCATCAAGCTTGTCTCGGGTTTAGCTTCCGGGCAGATTCTAGGAAAACCAGATTCTTGTGGTCGGTAAGGACCGTTACCTGGTGCCTAGCCCCCTCCAGGAAGTGGCGCCACTCTTCAAATGCCAATTTAATGGCTAAGGGTTCGCGGTTGCCAATGTCATAGTTACTCTCAGTGTGCGAGAACTTCCTGTAGAAGTAGGCGCAGGGACGAAGATGGGTGAGGGACCTGGTACCCTGGGACAAGACAGCACCCACTCCCATCTCGGAGGCATCAACCTCCACGATGAATGGCTCCATTTGGTTAGGCTGATTCAGCAGTGGGGCCGAGATAAAGCACTTCTTAAGGACCTCAAAAGCCTGAACCGCCTCCGGAGGCGAGTGGAGGAGATCAGCACCTTTGCGAGTAAGATCCATAAGAGGCTTAGCGATGACCGAGAAGTTAGCAATAAATCTCCTGTAATAATTAGCAAACCCCAGGAAGCACTCTAACGCCTTCAGGGAGACAGGTTGGACCCATTCAGCCACAGCCTGAACCTTGGCAGGGTCCATACGGAATTCATTAGGAGTGAGGATTTGACCCAAAAATTGTATCTCCTGCACCCCAAACACACATTTTTCGGTTTTAGCAAAGAGTTTGTTTTCCCAAAGTGCCTGGAGCACCTTCCTGACATGCTCAATGTGGGAGGACCAGTCCTTGGAAAGCACAAGTATGTCATAAAGGTACACTACAAGAAATATCCCCAGGTAGTCTCTTAAAATCTCATTTATGAAATTCTGGAAGACCGCGGGAGCATTACACAACCCAAAGGGCATGACGAGGTATTCGAAATGACCTTCGGGCGTGTTAAACGCAGTCTTCCACTCATCCCCCTCTCTGATGCGGATAAGGTTCCCGATTACCCACATCATAATTTTGCTCAGTGGGAAAGAACTTATGGGAAAAGAAGGCACAGGGTCGGAGGTGAGTGAGAAGTATGACCCTGAGACAATACTGCTCCCACACCCACCTCGGAAGCATCCACCTCCACAATAAAGGGTTGAGTATAATCCGGTTGGATTAGTACCGGGGCAGAGGAACAGCACCCCTTAAGGAGCTCGAAGGCTCGGACCGCCTACAGAGACCAGTGGAGGAGATCCGCACTTTTACGGGTGAGGTCAGTAAGGGGTTTGGCAATTACTGAAAATTTTTCGATAAAACGTCTGTAATAATTAGCGAACCCTAAAAATCTTTGGAGGGCTTTCAGGAAACAGGCCGAACCCAGTCAGATACCGCCTGGAGCCTAGCAGGATCCATGCGGAAATCCTCAGGGCTAAGGATGCGTCCCATGAAAGGCATCTCTTGAATACCAAAACTACATTTTTCAAATTTAGCGAACAAATTATTGGCCCTGAGAATGTGGAGGACAGTCCTGACATGTTTGACGTGCGAGTCCCAGTCTTTGGAAAACACCAAAATATCATCTAAGTATACCACCAAGAAGAGCCCCAGATAGTCTCTAAAAATATAATTTATGAAAGTCTGGAACACAGCTGGCACATTACATAGACCGAAGGGCATCACCATGTACTTAAAGTGCCCTTTGGGGGTGTTAAAGGCAGTCTTCCACTCATCCCCCTTATAAACTCTAATCAGGTTATAAGCCCCCCCCCCCCCGCATGCCAAACTTAGAGAACCATTTGGCCCCCTGAACCTGATTAAATAGATCGGGGATGAGCTGTGTTGGTTCTTTATAGTAATATTGTTAAGCTGATGGTAGTCGATACAGGGTCGGAGCCCCTCGTCTTTCGGATGCAAAAGGCAGGCAGGGTCAAACCGGGAAAGTACGGAAAAACAAAAGTCAGAAGGCAAAGACAAGTCAGGAGTCCAGCCGAGGTTAGGTCACAAAAAGTCAAAAAGCAAGTCGCTCAGGGGAGTCTCAAAACAAGGGAAATCACCAGGCAAGGAAACTCTAATTACAGACAAAGGTCAACTATCCCAGGCTGAACGAAATAATTGCCTCAGTCTGCCAGGCCGGGAGACGCCCTAACGAGTAACTCTCAATGTCCTGGAGACCGAGGGAGCCATAGGCATAGAGTACGTAACACCATCATTCCCATGACCACCCCCGTGGCCGCGCTACACCTGTGACGTCTGTTAGAACACTTTTCTACAGGGTTGGTGTTAGGATGGGGGTCAAACTGGGCAAATGCCCAGGGCCACCATCCCCACAGGGTCTCCTGTCTGAGGATAAAAATATCAGCCCACTGTTATCAGTGGGTCCGTCTCCCATCTGGGTCAGGTAGCAACCACTACAATCACAACTGGGCCTGGAAGAGAAGCGGGCCTGTTAATGGCAACATTAGTATATGGGGGCATAAAGGGGGCACTATTACTGTATGGGTGCACAAAGGGGGCGCTATTATGGTGTGGGGCACCAAGTGGGTGGCATTACTACTATCTGGCGCACTGTAGATGACGAGTTTGTTTAGAGGATGGGGTATAGGTGGGATGAATGCAAGAAAAGCAGGAAACCAACTTGTCTGTATTTTAAATTCTGCAGAGGGGATTCATGGGTAGAAGTCATTTTAGGTTTCTGGGCAGGATGGAGAAGAAAAGGGAAAGTGAACAAATCTAATCTGAGAAGACGTCACCTGTGAGTCACTGTGCTGTATATGGTCTACAACCCTCCTGTGTAGGACCAGTATTTACCACTATATGGTCACTGGATGTCATTGTACTGTAATCACTTATATGGTCTGTAGAGTTCCTGTGTAGGACCGGTATCTAACACTATATGGTCAATGCATGTCACTGTACTGTAATCACTTATATGGTCTGTAGAGCCCCTGTGTAGGACCGGAATCTATGATTATATGGTCACTATAAGGTGGTGATATTGTTTTTTTTTTCAGTGGTTTTGATTCAGTAACAGTATGGTAATATTATTCAGTCACTGTGTGGTCATTGTGTAGCGGAAGTATTGAGTAACTATGCAGGTAAGAGCCTATTCACATCTGCGTTGGAGGCTCTGTGAAAGATCTGGACGAAAATACCGGAAACCATAGCGCAGCCTGCTGCGCTTTTGTTTTTGGTATAATCACGGATACCATGACGGAAACCAGACGGTAATTTTGTGGTTTTAGGCCTCCACATAAACACTGATGCAGGTGTGAACAAGCCCTAAGCGGGATTAGTTTGCGTGTACGATCCCAACCTGAAAACACAACCAGCTGCCATCTTTTAACAATTTAAAGCCCATTTACCTCTGCCGCCTTTATACCGTAGGTGGAGGTAAACAGGTTAAGGACGGGCAGCTACTATTGGTCCAGTGCTGTGTGCTTGTCCCCCTAAGCTAAAATTTGTGGCCTGCACATCAGGATATTTTTTTATACAATTTCTTGGGATGAGAGGTGATCATAAAACAGGATTTTTTATTTTTTTTTAAAGCGACCTGTCCACAGAGTTTAAGGCCTGATTTACACGAGCGTGTGCGTTTTGCGCGCGCAAAAAACGCAGCGTTTTGCTCGCGCAAAAGGCACTTGACAGCTCCGTGTATCATCCGTGTATGATGCGCGGCTGCGTGATTTTCGTGCAGCCGCCATCATAGAGATGAGGCCAGTCGACGTCCTTCACTGTCCAGGGTGCTGAAAGAGCTAACTGATTGGCAGTAACTCTTTCAGCACCCTCGACAGTGAATGCCGATCAAAATATACACCAATCTGTGAATAAAAAAAAGACGTTCATACTTACCAAGAACGTCCTGCTTCCTCCAGTCCGGTCTCCCGGCCGTTGCCTTGGTGACGCGTCCCTCTCTTGTCATCCGGCCCCACCTCCCAGGATGACGCGGCAGTCCAAGTGACCGCTGCAGCCTGTTATTGGCTGCAGCCTGTGCTTGGCCTGTGATTGGCTGCAGCTATCACTTGGACAGAATTGTCATCCCGGGAGGTCAGACTGGAGGAAGAACCCGGGAGTTCTCGGTAAGTCAGAACTTCTGGTTATTTTTACACGTACATGTATATTGTGATCGGAAGTCACTGTCCATGGTGCTGAACCAGTTTAACTCTTTCAGCACCGTGGACAGTGACTGTCTCCCGACGTCGCGTACCGGAAATTTTTTTGCCGGGTTCGGTCAAAACGAGTTCGGCCGAACCCGGTGAAGTTCGGTGCGCTCATCTCTAATTTGACACTCCGTTTGGATGTTTGTAAACAGAAAAGCACGTGGTGCTTTTCTGTTTACATTCATCCTTTTGACAGCTCTTGAGCGAATCACGCAGTTCGCACGGAAGTGCTACCGTGCGGCATGCGTGGTTTTCACGCACCCATTGACTTCAATGGGTGCGTGATGCGCGAAAAACGCACGATTATAGAACATGTCGTGAGTTTTACGCAACGCACTCGCGCTGCGCAAAATTCACGCATCGTCTAAACTGCCCCATAGAGTAATATAGGTGCGTACGACACGCGTGAAAAGCACGCGCGTCGCACGCGCGTATATTACGCTCGTGTAAATGAGGCCTAAGGCAGCACAGAATATTTCAGGAGAGGAGCGTGCAGATTCTGTGCTGCTGTGAACTCTGCTCTTACCATTACGTAGCTCTCAGTCTGTTACCTCTCCTCCACTCCTGTCCTCAATAACACCTTCACATGATTGGCAAGTCACCACCCCGCACAAGATCCGCACGCTCATCTCCTGAAATACTCTGTGCTGCCTTAAACTCTGTGGACAGGTCAGGATCCTGTTTCTTTTAAATGCTGCTGGGGAACCCGCTCGATCCACTATATAAGGCTGCGCCTCCATCCTCTTCTGCCCCAGTCACTTATTCCTAAGCACTGTAGCGCAGCCTTATATAGTGGATCGAGCGGGTTCCCCAGCAGCATTTAAAAGAAACAGGATCCTGACCTGTCCACAGAGTTTAAGGCAGCACAGAGTATTTCAGGAGATGAGCACGGCCGGGCACGGGCAGCCGGTCGTTTTTCCGAGCCGTGCTCCCATTATAAAGTATAGGAGCACGGCCCGTAAAATAAAAAAATAGAACATGTTCTATCTTTTTAACGGCACGGGCACCTTCCCATGAGAAGGTACATATCACTATGTATCTGTCAGGCGGTAGAGGAGCAATGTTCTGCAGATCTCTAGAAAGGTCTGTGGTGTAATAATCTGCAGAATATAAAACTATTTATCTGTCAGGGGGTAAAGGCGCAATGTTCTGCAGATCTCTAGAGAGGTCAGTGGTGTAATAATCTGCAGAATATATCACTATGTATCTGTCAGGAGGTAGAGAGGAGAGAGCAATGTTCTGCAGATCTCTATTTCAGTGGGAGGCGGATGCTTCTTTTTACCGCTAGCTGATTTTTTCAACTAGTGGACAAAAGAAGCGTCCTGCCCGATCTGAAGTGAATGGGAGTAGGAATCTTTTGGTTGACGGCAGGAATAATTCTGCGGCCGATTTTGCAGCGGGACCCACCAAGCAAAATCCACCGTGTGAACATGGTCTTAGTGACCCCTTTGCGGTGCAACTTACTCGGCAGCAGCGGCAGTAAAATGGAAGAAACTAGACACCAAAAATAAAAAGTTAGGCGCGCTGTGTTTTACCATAGATAAGTTAGGTCCCCTGTGTTTTACCATAGATAAGTTAGGCCCCTGTGTTTTACCATAGATAAGTTAGGTCCCTGTGTTTTACCATAGATAAGTTAGGCCCCCTGTGTTTTACCATAGAAAAGTTAGGTCCCCTTTGTTTTACCATAGATAAGTTAGGCCCCCTGTGTTTTACCATAGATAAGTTAGGCCCCCTGTGTTTTACCATAGATAAGTTAGGCCCCCCTGTGTTTTACCATAGATAAGTTAGGCCCCCTGTGTTTTACCATAGATAAGTTAGGCCCCTGTGTTTTACCATAGATAAGTTAGGCCCCCTGTGTTTTACCATAGATAAGTTAGGCCCCCTGTGTTTTACCATAGATAAGTTAGGCCCCCTGTGTTTTACCATAGATAAGTTAGGCCCCTGTGTTTTACCATAGATAAGTTAGGCCCCTGTGTTTTACCATAGATAAGTTAGGCCCCCTGTGTTTTACCATAGATAAGTTAGGCCCCTGTGTTTTACTATAGATAAGTTAGGCCCCCTTTGCACCAATAAAAAAAAAACTTAATTTACCCGTTCCCACGATGGCCTGATGGGCCCTGTAACAAATTTTTAGTCTCTAAATGACGGAATAATGAAACACAAAGTATATTAGAAAGTTGTAGAAATCTTTACTGTATACTGAATAAACTTTAACCCCTTAAGTACACGGCCAATTTGAGTTTTTTCATTTTAGCCTTTTCCTTCCCGCCTTCCAAAAGCCATAACTTTTTTTATATTTTTTCGTCGACGTAGCCTTATGAGGGCTTGTGTTTTGCGGGACAAGTTGTAGTTTTTCATGGCGCCATTTATTCTACAGCATAATATACTGGGAAGCTGAATCAAAAATTATTTGTAATGTGAAATAGGCAAAAAAACAGCAATTACGCCATTTTTTGGGGGGTTTTGTTTTAACGGCGTCCATCAGGCGGTAAAAAAAACTACATGTTTACCTTATTCTACAGGTTGATACGATTACGGCGATACCACATTGTTATGTTTTGTTTTATGTTTTACCACTTTTTGAAAAAATAAAACTATTTGCCTAAGGGCAGATACAGACGGACGTTGCGTTTTTGCGCGCGCAAACAACGCGGCGTTTTGCGTGCGCAAAAACCATTTGACAGCTGCGTGTGTCATCCGTGTATGATGCGCGGCTGCGTGATTTTCGCGCAGCCCCCATCATAGAGATGAGGCTAGTCGACGCCCGTCACTGTCCAAGGTGCTGAAAGAGCTAACTGATCGGCAGTAACTCTTTCAGCACCCTCGACAGTGAATGCCGAACACAATATACAGCAACCTGTTAAAAAAAAAAAAAAGTTCGTACTTACTGAGATCTGCCCTCCCGGCCGTTGCCATGGTGACGCGTCCTTGGTGACGCGCCTCTCTTGACATCGGGCCCCACCTCCCTGGATTACGCGGCAGTCCATGTGACCGCTGCAGCCTGTGCTTGGCCTGTGATTGGCTGCAGCTGTCACTTGGACTGAATTGTCATCCCGGGAGGTCAGACTGGAGGAAGAAGCCGGGAGTTATCGGTAAGTCAGAACTTCGTTTTTTTTTACAGGTTCATGTTTTTTGGGATCGGTAGTCACTGTCCATGGTGCTGAAACAGTTTAACTCTTTCAGCACCCTGGACAGTGACTATGTCCTGACGTCGCGTACTGGACATTTTTTTGCCGGGTTCGGCTTGTCCGGGTTCGCTCATCTCAAAGACACTCCGTTTGGATGTTCGGAAACAGAAAAGCACGTGGTGCTTTTCTGTTTACATTCATCCTTTTGACAGCTGGTGCGCTGTTTCAGTCGGTTCGCACGGAAGTGCTTCCGTGCAACCTGCGTGGTTTTCACGCACCCATTGACTTCAATGGGTGCGTTATTGCGCGCGAAATACGCAGAGTTATTGAACATGTCGCGTTTTGTACGCAGCGAACAAACGCTGCGCAAAAAGCACGGACTGTCTGTACTGCCCCATAGACTTGTATTGGTCGATGCGTGGCGCGTGAAACCACGCGGCCCGCACGGACCGAATACACGCTCGTGTGAATCCCCCCTAAGAAAAATAATGTTTTGTGTCACCTTATTCTGAGAGCCATAACTTTTTTTTATTTTTCCGTCACTATACCGGTGTGAGGGCTTACATTTTGCGGGGCGAGCTGTAGTTTTCACCGATACCATTTTGGGGTACAAGCGACTTTTTGATCACTTTTTATTCTATTTGTTTGGAGCGCTAAGGTGACCCAAAAACAGCAATTTACTTTTTTTTTTTTGTAAACTCGTTTTATTGAAGAATCGTAGTACAAATGCAATCATGCCATGCACATAATACAGAAAATAAGGCAGAGATGTGTGTGAGACATAACACACCAACATTTCAAATAAAGGAGAAATACAGACATGTATTCAGACATTTAACATGTATCCAAAGGCAAAAAAACAAAACAAATCAAGACACTATTTTATGAATTATATACTGTAGATCCACAACCCAGTAGCTTCAATTGTGTGTCAATGACCGGCGGAGGTCATTATACCTGTGTGGGGTATACTGAGTCACCGCAGAGTCACACCAGGCTTCCCATATCTTATAGAATTTATCAATGCATCCTCTCTGTCTATACATTATCCTCTCATACGGAATGATAGAATTCACAAGTGATTTCCATTTAGCCGTAGTGAGAGGAGGAATATTTTCAAATAATGAGGCCAATGTTCATCCTGTAGCATACCAAACAAACAAACTTGTGGACTAACCTGGACTGGTATATGCAGAATTCCAGTAGCTGCCCCAACTACCTCTTCCCAAAAAGAGGAAATAAATGGACATGCCCAGATCATGTGCCAAAAGTCTGACCTAGGGTACCAGCACCTGTGACATTCCGTGCTCGGGTATCTACCCATTTTGTGTAATCTAACAGGAGTAAGGTAACTTTGATGGATTATGGATATTTGTATCATCCTATTGTTAGCGGCTGGAGACACAAATAGTTGCGAGGATAGGATCTCGTCCCAATCCCCTTCCGTAAGGTCAGGTATCTGTGTAGTCCATTTGTCTTTTAACTGCAGGGGTGTTCTGGCTAATTTGGTCAATATGAGAGATGTGTATATGGCAGATATCAAACCTCTGGTGCCTTTGGATCTAAAAATTCCTATCAGAGGAAATTGCGAGAATGCCGTGTCAGAGGAAGGGTACTGCGCCCCGAGAGCATGGCGCAATTGTAGGTATCTGTAAAAGGCAGTCCTAGGTATTGCAAAGCCAGACTGCAGTTGTGTAAACGATTTAAGAATATTATCCTCATACATATCCCCAACAGTGCATACCCCGTGCTGAATCCAAAAGGAGGGAGCCAAAACATCTGACATCTGGGAGAGGAGTGGGTTAAACCATAACGGCATATCAGTTTGTACATCAGAGTACCCATAAATGCTTTTCGCAGCCATCCACACCTGAGACGCCACCCTATGAATGGGCAATACATTTTGAATTGCAGTCAGGGACCCCTCTAATACTGGCCAGAGAGTGGTCATTTGCAGATGAAACGCCAGATGATGTTCCCTATTTGGCAAGGTCATGTTGGCGACCCAAACTTTCAAATATCTTAATTGCCCCGCCAAATAATAGAGGTAGAGATCTGGCAAGGCTGCTCCTCCTAATGTTTTGGGACGCTGCAAAGTAGTGAGACTGAGCTTAGATCGATTGGAACCAGAAAAATAAATGCTGGAAATAAGGCATGTATCTGCTTGAAAAATGTTTTAAACACTGGTGTCGCTGCGTGTTCGAGGACATAAAGACATTTGGGAAGAACGACCATTTTAATTAAGTTTATTCTGCCAGTCACTGCTAGGGGAAGAGCGCTCCAGATCCTAAACTTAACCTTTACGTATTCCAGTAGCGGCAATATATTAGTGGCATGATCATCCCCATGATCCCGATTGATAATAATACCTAGGTATTTAAATGAGGAAACCACCCGTAAGCCATGTATGGAGTCTGGCCATCCCACCCCCTGTAGGGGCATAAAAAAAGACTTAGTCCAGTTGATATGGAGTCCAGAGAAGCTCCCAAATATCTCCAGAGTAGTAATCGCCTGGGGTAATGTCACAATTGGCTGGGACGTAAAAAGAACTATGTCGTCTGCAAATAAGCCAATTCTATCCTCCCTGCCCCCCAAACAAATCCCTTTGTGTTGTCGTATACGTATAGATAATGGTTCAATAGCAAGAGCGAAAAGCAATGGGGAGAGCAGGGACATCCCTGCCTAGTACCTCTCTGTAAACTGAAATATGGGGATAGTTCACCATTCACCAGAATTTGCGCCCTCGGCACCTTGTATAGGAGCGAAATCCATCAAAGGAACTGTGGACCAAACCCAAACCTCTCCAAAGTCTACAGCAGGTATACACATTCAATGGAATCAAAGGCTTTCGCAGCGTCCTGAGACGCCATTGCCCAATCAGCCTTTATAGCACCCCCTATCTGAGCAAGAATCTGCACCCTCCGGATGTTATCGGAGGTAGACTTCCCTGGCATAAAGCCGGACTGCTCATCATGAATAACTTGGGAAATGACTTTATTAAGTCTGTTTGCCAGAATTTTAGTAAGTAGTTTGTAGTCATTTTTTAATAACGATATCGGACGATAGGAGCCACATTCCATAGGGTCTTTATCGGGTTTTAACAGGACAATAATTGTGGCATCATACATGCTATCTGGTAATTGCCACACACCAAGGGCATAAGAAAACATAGCGCATAGTGAGGGAATGAGATGGTCTGAGTATTTGTGGTATACCTCTATAGCAGGGGTCTCAAACTCGGCCAGGTAAGTGGGCCGCATATAGAATAAATGGGAAGTTGACGGGCCGCATTACTTTGAAATTTGATACAATACAAAATTATTGTTAATCAATTAGTTATTTGAACTACTATAACACTGTATTACTAGAATAATAATAATACATTACTATAATAGCGCTAGGTTTAAAATTTGAGATATTTCTCCACGTGCTTATTTCAACAATCCAGCTTTCCAGTTTAAGTGTCGCTAAATGCAGTCCGGCGGCTCAGTTAGCACACATGTCAAGATTGGGCAGCCCCTTTTTAGATAGTGCCGCAGTGCCCTCTGTGGATGCTGCCGCAGTGCCCTCTTTGGATGCTGCCGCAGTGCCCTCTTTGGATGCTGCCGCAGTGCCCTCTGTGGATGCTGCCGCAGTGCCCTCTGTGGATAATGCCACAGTGCCCTCTGTAGATAAGGCCACAGTGCCCTCTGTAGATAAGGCCACAGTGCCCTCTGTAGATAAGGCCACAGTGCCCTCTGTAGATAAGGCCACAGTGCCCTCTGTAGATAAGGCCACAGAGCCCTCTGTAGATAAGGCCACAGTGCCCTCTGTAGATAAGGCCACAGTGCCCTCTGTAGATAAGGCCACAGTGCCCTCTGTAGATAAGGCCACAGTGCCCACTGTAGATAAGGCCACAGTGCCCTCTGTAGATAAGGCCACAGTGCCCTCTGTAGATAAGGCCACAGTGCCCTCTGTAGATAAGGCCACAGTGCCCTCTGTAGATAATGCAACACACCCCTAGATAATGCCAGTGTCCTCTTCAGATACTGCCACACACCCACTTGTAGATAATGCCACAGTGCCCTCTGTAGAGGCTGCCACAGTGCCCTCGGTAGAGGCTGCCCCAGTGCCCTCTGTAGAGGCTGCCCCAGTGCCCTCTGTAGAGGCTGCCCCAGTGCCCTCTGTAGAGGCTGTCCCAGTGCCCTCTGTAGAGGCTGCCCCAGTGCCCTCTGTAGAGGCTGCCCCAGTGCCCTCTGTAGAGGCTGCCCCAGTGCCCTCTGTAGAGGCTGACCCAGTGCCCTCTGTAGAGGCTGCCCCAGTGCCCTCTGTAGAGGCTGCCCCAGTGCCCTCTGTAGAGGCTGCCCCAGTGATGTCAGGGGCTTGCCCAGAGCTGGAGTCCCGGAGCAGAGCCGCTTCTGGCACTCTGCCTGGGATTCCAGCTCTGCTCCTGACATCACTGTCCATATATGGACAGAGATGTCAGGGGCAACCCCAGAGCTGGAGTCCCAGGCAGAGCGCTAGTAGGCTCTTCCTGGGACTCCAGCTGTGCTCCTGACATCACTGGGACTCCTGCTCTGGGGAAGCCCCTGACATCATTGTCGATGTATGGACAGCGATGTCAGAGGCTCCCCCAGAGTCCCGGAGCAGAGCCGATAATAGCGCTCTGCCCGGGACTCCGCTCTGGGGAAGACCCTGACACACTGTCCATATATGGGCAGCGACGTCAGGGAATTCCACAGAGTCCCGGAGCAGAGCCTGTACTAGCGCTCTGCCCGGGACTCCGGCTCTGGGGAAGCCCCAGACATCGCTGTTCATATGTGGACAGCGATGTCAGGGAATTCCATAGAGTCCCGGAGCAGAGCCGACACCAGCGCTCTGCTCGGGACTCCGGCTCTGGGGAAGCCCCAGACATAGCTGTTCATATGTGGACAGCGATGTCAGGGAATTCCACAGAGTCCAGGAACAGAGCCGACACCAGCGCTCTGCTCCGCTCTCGGCAAGACCCTGACACACTGTCCATATATGGGCAGCGATGTCAGGGAATTCCACAGAGTCCCGGAGCAGAGCCTGTACTAGCGCTCTGCCGGGGACTCCGGCTCTGGGGAAGCCCCAGACATCGCTGTTCATATGTGGACAGCGATGTCAGGGAATTCCATAGAGTCCCGGAGCAGAGCCGACACCAGCGCTCTGCTCGGGACTCCGGCTCTGGGGAAGCCCCAGACATAGCTGTTCATATGTGGACAGCGATGTCAGGGAATTCCACAGAGTCCAGGAACAGAGCCGACACCAGCGCTCTGCTCCGCTCTCGGCAAGACCCTGACACACTGTCCATATATGGGCAGCGATGTCAGGGAATTCCACAGAGTCCCGGAGCAGAGCCTGTACTAGCGCTCTGCCGGGGACTCCGGCTCTGGGGAAGCCCCAGACATCGCTGTTCATATGTGGACAGCGATGTCAGGGAATTCCAGAGTCTCGGAGCAGAGCCGATACTAGCGGCTCTGTGTCCCACGGGCCGCAGATGACAGCCCCAGGGGCCGCATGCGGCCCGCGGGCCGCGTGCTTGAGACCCCTGCTCTATACCCGATGCTTTCCATTTTGACATACCTTTCAAGGATTCCCGTATCTTCTCCTCAGTCACATCAGCTTCCAGGGCTGCTCTACCTTCTACACTCAGTGTTGGGAACGAAATACCATCCATATAGTACTGAAACTCAGACATATCATAACTGGATTAAAAAGGTATATAGCTCCCTGTAAAACTGCACAAATGCCTCGGCTATTCCTTGGGAGTCCATCAAACAATCCCCAGAGCTACTGTGAATTTTGAGAATAGCCGGGCTTTTAGAGTTTTGATGGATTAAGTGGGCCAAGAGTTTGCTGGACTGGTTACCCAACTCAAAATACGATTGCTTCGCAAAAATATCTTCCTATTTGCCTTTTCCTGTAGCAGTAATAGGTATTTCCGCCCCATTTGCAGCCATAAATCTTTATTTATGTCAGTGGGATCAGCAGTGTATTTACCCTCTAGAGCTGCGCATTGCAACTCTGACTCAATTCTGGAAGAGTCCTTTTTTAAATAGGAAATAGTGGACCGGAGACACCCTCTAAGATAGGCCTTCACAGTATCCCATGCAATGCTGGAATTTTCAAATGTGCTATTTTCTATATTAAATACCTCCATGAGCGGCCGCACTGCCGACTGCAGGGAATAAGGGGAGGCCGCCATGACAGGATAGGAGGGAACAGGTGAGGAAGGGGTTAAGGTTGAGTAGCAGGGAGTGAAGGGGAGTGGTTTGGAAGGGAGGAGGGAGGGGGTGGGAGTCTCAGGCTTCCCGCTGTTTTCCTCAGTGCGAGGGAGACAGCGGGAGGTAACACAGCAACAGGAGGAGCAGCAGCAGCGTTGTAGTGTTATATTTACTTACCTGCTCGTTGGAGATGGCATCTTTCAGTGAGCTTGTGGAGCGGCTCCGGGCGGCAGTTGATCAGCAGGATGTCGGATGGTTCGAGGAGCAGGTGACGAGACTTGTGGGGCTGACTGTGCCCCAGGCAGCTGGGCCCCGGCGCTCTCATCGCGCGGTGTCCAGGGAGGTGGGGTGGGGCGGCTTCTTCCCTGTCGTCCCCTGTAATGCTGGACTTAAATTTAGGCAGCCCTCTGCTGCTCAGCCCTCTGGCTAGTGGAGGGATCATGCCCGATGTCTGTTCACCTGAGGTCGTGCCTGCTCGCAGGTCACGGCGTGCCAGACCCCCAGGGAGACTTAGCCCTGACGAAATCCCGCGGGTACGGCGCCGCAGGGGAAGCCCCTTCAGGGTCGCTGCAGGCCAGTCTCCAGGGAGAGCTGCATCCCCTCGGTGGTCCCGGCCTGGCAGAAATCCCCAGCCGCGGCGGTGCTTGGCGGCTAGGGGGGGGGGGGTTGGCTCCTGGCTTCCCAAATACCCCCCCTCCATCTGGTGTGGTGCAAGATGCGGGGATGTCGGCAGCCCCGCCTGGTGAGGTGCCAATCAGGGGGCTGGCTGCTTCGAGGTCTGAGTCCGGAAGAATGGCGAGTCCGGTGGGCCGTGGAGTGCGGTCTGAGCTCTGGATACCGCATAACGGGCAGCAGGCGGCTGGCCCTATCAGCATCAGGGCTAGTATGGAGGCCGGCCCTTCGGGACAGTCTGGTCAGGGATCTCCGTGCTTGCATTGTGGGTGCGGGCAGCGGTCGCAGATGGCGGGTGACTTAGAAGAAGGAGACGATGTTGAGCATCGGCGTGTTCAAGTTCGTCCGGCTGGCGGGATCACAGCGCCTGAGCAGCCAGGTGGGTGTTTTTCTTCTTTCTCTTCTCCTAATACGCGCATGTTGGGGGGTGCGGGGGATGCGGCGGGTTCTACGGCTGTTGACGGGTCTTCCGGAGGAGGTGGTAGCGGTCTTGATGACTTAGTGGGATGCTTGCGCGAGCTGGTCAACAGATTAGATAGGTCGCAGGCCCCGGTATCGGCGGGGGTGTCCCCGGTTGCGGTTTGGACGGCGCCGCCGTTGGTAGGGCAGCCTCAATATAGGGTGCAAGTGCGGGGGCGGTGGCTGTGTCGGTGCAGACAGACGGGGCTCAAGAGGGTGACAGGGTGCGGTTGGATGATAGAGCAAGAGGTGAGGTTTATGTCTGTTTTGAGGGCCCGTTGAGGGCGCATTTGAAACAGGAAGTTCAGGAGCGCATTTGGAAGGACGAGTATGTGGAGATATTTTCTCTCCTTCCATTGGCAAAATTTAATTTGGATAAAGGGAAGAGGGATGAGAGTAAGAAGGAAGAGGAGGAACGTCTGCGTTATCGGCTCATTCCGCAAACATTTGTGAATTGGCTGCAGGCCTTCGCGATCTTGGCTAGTGTTGGGGAAAAGGCGCCGGAAAATTGTTCCGCGATTTTTTGTTATATGGATGCTATCGGTGAGGCGCATCGTGCGTATGGTGGTATGGCTTGGCTGCGTTATGATGAGCAATTTCGGCAGCGGAAGGCGGTGCGGCCCAGCATTAGATGGGATCAGAAAAATATCGCATTGTGGTTGAGGGTGACTGCTCCGGTTAAGCCGGGACAGTCCTTTCCAGGGAGCGGAGGGTCTGTAGGGCAGGTCGGTTAGTCCGGTCAAGGTTCCGGTTCAAAACTCGGTTTCTGCTGGCAGTTTAACGACGGCCAGTGTAAATTTGGGGCAGCGTGCAAGTTCAAGCACGTGTGTTCCCATTGCAGCGGGTCATCTCATGGCGCGTCGAAGTGTTTGCGAAAAGGCAAGAAGGGAGGTGGACCAGGGGGTTCAGCTGGTCAAGGGGGTGACGCCGGTGAAGCTGGAAAGGATGGCCCCCTTTCTAAGTAGATATCCGGATAGGGCTGGGGCGCAATTGATTGCGGATGGGTTTAGCATGGGCTTTGTAATTCCTTCTCCTCCTTATGACATTCCAGTGACTCGTCGGAATCTCCGGTTCGCTTATCAGCACGCCGGGGTGGTGACTGAAAAACTTCGTAAAGATGTGGTTTTGGGTCGCATGGCAGGGCCTTTTGTGGAACCACCCGTGTCGGATCTTGTTGTTTCCCCGTTGGGTGTGGTGCCTAAGCGTGAGCCGAACAAGTTTCGGTTGATACATCATCTTTTTTTCCCCGGGGTGCATCGGTTAATGATGGTATTGATCCGGTGTTGTGTTCGGTGGTGTACGCGTCGTTTGATAAGGCAGTGGCGTTGGTTCGCGAAGCGGGTGCAGGTGCCTTGTTGTCAAAAACTGATATTGAGGCGGCTTTTCGGTTACTGCCGGTTCATCCCAAGAGTCAACGGTTGTTGGGTTGTTTTTGGGAGGGGAATTTTTTGTGGATCATTGTTTGCCGATGGGTTGTTCCCTGTCTTGCGCCTATTTTGAGGCATTTAGTTCATTTTTGGAATGGGCAACTCGGGACGTCGCAGGTGTGAATTCAGTTATTCACTACCTTGATGATTTTTTGTGTGTTGGCCCGGGCAGATCGGCGATGTGCGCCAATATTTTGTTTGCGTTGCAGAGAGTCATGAGGGATTTTGGAGTCCCGCTGGCTCCTGACAAAACAGAGGGGCATGTTACGGTTATTCGTTTTTTAGGCATTGAAATCGACTCGGTTTTAATGGAATGCAGGCTTCCGGAGGATAAGTTGGTGGCCCTTCGTTTGGAGGTTCAGGCGTTGTCTGGGCTTAAAAAGGTCACATTACGCAGTCTGCAGTCATTGTTAGGGAAGTTAAACTTTGCGTGTCGGATCATGCCCATGGGCAGAGTGTTTAGTAGGCGTTTGGCGGCGGCGACTGCTGGTGTGGTGGCACCGGATCACTTTGTAAGATTGAGAGGGGAGCATCGACTTGGAAGTGTGACATCGGTTTTTGGGACAGTACAACGGGCGGTCCCTGTGGATGGCTGGGGCTTTCGATTCCGTGGATCTGGACTTGTTTACAGATGCGGCTGGAGGGGGCGGTTTTGGGGCCTATTGTGGTGGCCAGTGGTGTGCTGGGGGGTGGCCGGTTAGCTGGGTGGAAAACGGTCTGACAAAAAACCTGGCCCTGCTCGAGCTATTTCCTATCGTGGTCGCTGTGACCATTTGGGGGGATAGGCTCAGGGACAAGAAGATTCATTTTCACTGCGATAATCTGGGGGTGGTGTTGGCTATCAATAACATCTCGGCGTCGTCTCCTCCGGTGGTTCAACTGTTGCGGCATTTGGTGCTGGTTTGTTTGTCGTTAAATGCTTGGGTGGTGGCGGTGCATGTGCCGGGGGTTGACAATTGTGTTGCTGATGCCCTTTCTCGCTCACAGTGGGATCGTTTTCGTCAGCTGGTGCCGGGAGCGGAGCAGATTGGCATGGTGTGCCCGGATCATCTTTTGGAGTTGGTTTCTCTGCGGCAGGAGCATTGATTGAGCGATCATTGGCAAGTTCTACGTGGGCAGCATATACGGCTGGCTGGGCTCAATGGGAGCTTTGGTTGAGAGGTTTGGGCGACGTCCGGTCAGACCGGGACAGGCTGGTGGCCTTTTTGTATTGGTTGGGGGATGTGTATGAGTCAGGTGTGTCTGTAGCAAAAGTGAATAAGTTTGTGTCCGCTGTGGCGTTTCGTTTGAAATTGCATGGCGAAAAAGATGTGACCAAGGAATTTTTGGCGATTCAAGAATTAAAAGGTATTCGCAGGGGGAGAGGGTCGGTAGATCGGCGGCGAACAGTTTCTTATCGGATTCTTTGCTTGTTGGGTACGGCGGTGGAGGTGGTTTGTAGTTCGGCCTTTGAAGTCCGATTGTTTCGCTTGGTTTTTTCGTTAGCCTTTTTTTGGGCTTTTAGAGTGGGTGAATTGGTGTCGCCGAGTGGGTTGCGTGCGGGGGGAATAAGTCAAGAGGATGTGGAGTTGTTTGCTGATGCGCAGGTCAAAAACTGACACGGTGGGTAAGGGGACGCGGATTGTGTTGTTTGCTATCGGGCGTTCGGCGGTGTGTCCGGTACAGTGTATGTCTGCTTTTGGGGTACAGGTGGGGGCAACGGGGGTTCCGTTATTGCGGCATGAAGACAGGTCCTTTTTATCCAGGTTCCAATTTGGGGCAGTGTTTAAGCGCTGTTTGCTGGCAATTGGGTTGAAGTCAGCTGAGTATTCTTCCCATTCGTTTAGAATTGGTGCAGCAACTGAAGCGGTGCGATGGGGTTCGGATGAGTCAGGGGTTAGGTGTATTGGGAGATGGGAGTCTAACCGTTTCCGCACTTATGTTCGGCCTCATTTGCTGTCAGACTGTTAAAAGGTTGCTAGGGGGTATGTTGTGCCTGTGGAAGATAGAGTGCGAATGGGATTTGTAAGATGTGTGTGTTTTCTTTCTTTCGCAGGTTCGCGTCCTTTGCTGGTTTGGATCTTGGGGCACTCCTTTGTGTATTGGGGCGCACTAAGGGCGGAAGTTCGCCCGGATGGTCGACAACTGAGGATTCCGCGGGAGGATGCTGTCCTGCATTGGCTTTGTTTCCGAGGAATGGTTTGGTCCAGGGTGTTACCAGAGTTTCAGGTGTATACGCAGCTAGACCGGGTTCCCGAGATTTTAGTTTTACATGTTGGGGGGAATGACTTGAGTGTGCGCCCTTTTCGTGATTTGGTGAGGGATATTAAGCACGATTTGTTGTGTTTATGGGCGTTACACCCGGGCCTGATTATAGTCTGGTCAGATATTGTGCCCAGAAAGACATGGCGCTTTGCCCGATCCGTGGAGAGGCTCAATCAGGCCAGAATAAAAGTGAATAGGGCGGTGTCGGTATTTGTGGCAAAAAATCGAGGTGTGGTGGTCAGGCACAGGGACCTGGAAGCGGGTGTAGGTTGTTATTGGAGACAGGATGGGGTGCATTTGAATGAGGTGGGGATGGATTTGTGGGGTTTGGCCCTAGCAGACGGGATTGAAAGAGGGGTGTTGGTGTGGAGGAGCTCATGGGCTTGAGGTGGTCAAGGTCCATGTCGCAGTGGCGGGGGGAGTCCTTGAGGTTGGTCAGTAAAACTGGTGGGGGGGTCGCATCAGGGGTATGCGTCCCCCAAAATATGAAGGCTTCTTAGGGTGTTACCCCTTTGAAGTGCTTTATGGGCAAAGCCATCTGCAAGAAGTGAGCGGTGCCTTCGAGCCGGGTTACGGCTGGAGGTAAAAACAAGTGGTGGTGGCAGATGGCTATCTTTTCTAAGTTGTGGTAACCTCAAGGGCTTCCCCTGGTCATGTTATGGGTGTTATTTATATTGACGCTGTTAAGGGTTTGGTATGTTTATTCTGGAAGAATTCCAATGTTGGGGAATTCTAGGTTATTTAAGGTTTGGTTATAAAATTTCTAATTTTATAAAATTTATAATAAACGGCTGCTGTGGCCAGTGGCGTAGCTATAGGGGTCGCAGCGGTCGCAGTTGCGACCGGGCCCCTAAGCCTGGGGGGCCCACGGGCCCCCGTTGCCATACAGCATGTTTCCTAACAATCTTCTGTGCCGTGAAGCCGGCACTTCCTGGCTACGGTCACATGGTGTACCATAGTGTACCATGTGACCGTGTTGTCACGTGACACGGCTTCCAGACGGAGCAGAAGAGTGGGTGCGGAGGACTCCAGGTAAGCTGCAGTGTAATGTTATGTATTGTAATGTAATGTTATGTATTGTAATATAATGTATTGTGTTGTGATGCCTTGTAATGTATTGTGTTGTTTGCGGTGGAGAGGGGGGGGGCGTTAAATCACAGCCCCCCCCCCTCCTGCACCGCAAACTGCACAATACAGTATAGTACACATGACTATGAGAGCGGGGCTGCGGCTGTGTAATACAGTCACTGCCCCGCTCCTGAGTCCTGACATGTGCGCGCCGTCAGGATTATGTGATGCGGCCGGCGCTGCACTAATGATCTGCGGCACTGAAGACAGAACATGGCGGGCGCGCTACAAAACACCCCCATGTTCTGTCTTCAGTGCATGCACCGCCGCTCATTAGTGCAGCGCCGGCCGCATCACCTCATGCTGACCGCGCGTGCACTTGTTGTCAGGAGCGGGGCAATGACTATTACACAGCCGCAGCCCCGCTCTATAACGGCGGAGATCAGAGAAACCTCTCATCTCTGCCGCTATTCTCCTGGATGCTGCGATCACAGCTGACTGCAGCATTCAGGGGAAAGTGAGAAGGGGGATGCCCCTGGATCGCGTCACGGGGAATTCCTGTGACGCGATTGAGGGACATACCATATATGGGCAGACAGCCCAGGGTCTATTGACTGACCCCAGGGCTGTTTTACCATATTTCCTGTTGTTAGGGCATACTGAGGTATGTCCTAACAACTGCCTGTGTACTATACATACACAGGCTAATGTACTGGCTTATAGCTATAGGCCAGTACATTGAAGTTTAAAAATAAAGTAAAAACAAAGTAATGTTAAATAAAAAAAATACACATACACCTTTTTTACAATAAACATTAAAATAAGTCTCAATACATAAAACATACACATAATCGGTATTGGCGCGGCCGTAAAAACCTGCACAACTATTTTTTTGCATCATTTATGTGTACTCTGTAAAAAAAAAAAAAAAAAAAAAATAGCTTTCTATCACTTAGGCCCCATTCACACGACCGTGCCCGCAATCACGGCCTGCGATTGCGGGCACGGCCGGCCACCGACTGCCACCCGCATTTTCGGGCCATGCTCCCGTACAAAGTATGGGAGCACGGGCCGCAAAATGCAAATGGTCGGACATGTTCCATAATTTTCTGAACATTTCTACGGCACGGTCACCCATGCGCAGCGCTACGGAAATGTGTCCGCGCTCAATGAAAGTGAATGGGTCCATTTTTGCAGACCGCAATTGCGGTCCGCAAAAACGGAGGTTATCTACGGTCGTGTGCATGGGGCCTAATTGTGAAACGCGAGGTGCGATGATGAATTTAACCTCCATGTGCCTCACATTAATAGTAATTAACCCCATCATGTACCTTACACATTAACCCATTATGACTGAGAAACATGATGGGGTTAATTACTATTAATGTGAAACATTCAAAATTCATCATCGCACCTCGTGCCTAACATTAGAAAACGAAAGAACTTTTTTTTTTTTTATTACTGTTGGCAAAGTAAACGAAGTATCGGTATCGAAGTCCAAATTTTGGTATCGGGACATCCCTACACTGTGGGTCACGTCCCCCTGGGGGTTCGTGAGTCACTCACCGAGGTCCCGGTTCCAATCAATGCTGGAGCAAGGAGCTGACATCTCCATGATCTAGCATTCCCTGTGCCCTGAGCGGCTCGACGCAGGCAGGCGGGATGTAGCGACATCATCGCCCCTGCCTGCGCTGAGTCACTCATACCACACACCGGAGGAGGCGAAGGATCCTCCACTCGACGTGGGAACGGGGATAGGTAAGTAATTATGCACATATGGGGGCATTATACTGTATGGGGGGGCTGATATTGTGGGGGGGGGGCATTATACTGTATGGGGGGCTGATATGGGGAGCATTATACGGTATAGGGCTGTTATGGGGGGGCATTATACTGTGTGGGGGCAGCTGTGGGAGCATTAACTGTGTGGGGGCATTATACTATGGGGGCTGTTGGGCAAGGCGTCTGGGCATAGGAGCGCGCGGGGGTCTGATGATGATGGTGGTGCTGGGGAGGGGTAGGGGGGCCCAAGCTGAATTCTTGCACCCGGGCCCATGAGCCTTTAGCTACGCCCCTGGCTGTGGCCATTAAAATCCAACCTTGGTGTCATGTGTTATTATTCTTAAGGGGGTAAGGAATAATTACTGATCACTCGACTCTACATATCCAAGTCAAGTTGTTCAGGGATCCTATCCTGAGGGCCTGTCAGGGTCAACCAAAAGGGGTGTATTTTCCAGCTCCTAGGTAAGGAGGGGCCAGGGAGACTAAAGCTGGTCACCATAGGAGAATGATCAGACGCCGCTCTAGATTTATAAGTGACAGATTCAACCAAAGGTACAATGAGAGAATTTCCCAACATATAGTCTATGCAGGATAGGGAGTTTCTGCCTAGGGAGGAATACACTTTAGTTGTTGGGTGTTTATATCGGTAAAGTTCTGTCCATCCCATCTCAGCAAACAGTAAACCCAGTACAGATATGGCGGGGGTACACGGTCCTGCCCAGAAGAAGCACTAAACCTATCCAGACTGCAGTTCACAACCATGTTAAAATCTCCCATGCCCAACACTTTAGCGGTCGGATATGTTGCAGCAAAGGTAGCCACCATATGCAAAATCTGTAAACATGCTGGTGGAGGAATGTACATGCCCAATAAAACATAAGGAACATTTTCTATGAGAGCATACACAAATACATATCTGCCCTCACTATCGGTTTTAGTATGGATAGCTTCCCATCTCACAGATTTGTGTACCAAAATGAACACGTCCCTCGAGTACGATGTGTGATATGAGTGGCTAGACCACTGGACCCAGGGCCTAAGAACAGTTTTCATTTTAGCAGGTGTTAAATGCGTCTCCTGGAGGCACAATATATGAGGGTTAACTTTGCGAATATAACCATACAATATTACTCTCTTCTGCGGGCTGCCCATACCCCTCACATTTCACGACATTACAGTTAAAGAAGACATTCATAAAATATACTTCTCACATGTAGGAGAGATCCACAATGCCTGATATACATCAACAATCCCGCCTTTCTCAGAAGCAGCTGATAATTATTCGGTGCATCCCTTATGCGTTTACATTTGTACATGAGTGGTATCATAACTGCCCGCACCCAAGGCACATTCCAACCTAGAACCCAAAAGAACAGATTGTAAATAGTAGAACAATACCGACAATACATGTAGATGCATGTTACATTGCCGGAGCGTGCCCAAAAACGTGGCATTTAAGTATACGGGGGTAATACCCGCGCCAAACAGCAACTTAGTTAAGCTTCCACCATTAAGGGGACGTGCGGCAGCCTCCTCAGGTATGGCGCCCCACAAATCCAAGGACACAAAAAGTCGCACTAGCCAGGCAGTAGGTCTAACCGATCTCTGTCAGACCCAGTCCAGATCACCATCAGAATGGAATGTTCCCGAAATCCTACGATTAGTCATGGAAGTCCGGTGATTCAGAATAGCCCAACATCATCAGTCATCCTTACACGAAACTCCATCTGTGTTATCAGGCAGAATTAGTTCCGTCGAGGGGGGCGCTTGCTTCTCACCCATTCATCAGCATCCTGCGGGGAGTTGAAAAAAACCGGATCTTTCTCCATCCACAATTCGCAACCTAGCTGGATATGACATGGAGTATGGAATACCCAGATCTCTCAGGCGCCTCTTAACAGCAAGAAATGTCGCACGTCTCTTTTGCAAGTCAGCCGAGGTCAGGGAATATAGAGACTTTTGCCCCATTATAAGTAATTTCCGGTAGCCTGCGTGTCAGGCGTAAAATCGTGTTTTAGCATGCTTCTCCTCCTTTAGAGCGCTGAGGCAGGGGAGGGCGGCCGCCATCTTGCCCCTCACCCGGTGCAAAGCCTTGCAGCTTCTCCGCGGCCGACTGACCTCTGGTGGGGCTCATACTGGCTCCGGTAGTCACCCTCGACCGTCTAGATCGTTTGGACGGTATTTTTAAAGCCTTAGGAAGCCTCAGGATGTCTGCAGGATAACATTGGCGCGGGTTCACTGCGGAGCTCCTAGAACATGTAACCGCTCTCGCTGCGCGCTAAGCCACGCCCCAGCAATTTGCTTTTTACATTTTCTATATATATATATATATATCGTTTTTTTTTACAGCTTTCACCAAGCGAGTTAAATAACGCTATATTATGATAGTTCAGACTTTTATGGACGCGGCGACACTAGTTATGTTAACGTTAATTTTTTTTTTAACATTGCTTTATGGAATAAAAATGGGAAAAAGGGGTTTTTGAACTTGAAACATTTTTTTTTTGGAACCTTAAGAAAAACGTTAACTGTTTTTTTTTCTTATTAGTCCCCCTAGAGGACTTGAACCAGCGATCATTGGATCGCTTACATGATATACTGCAATACTAATGTATTGCAGTATATCGCTATACTGACAGTCTCCTTTAAAGCCCTGCAAGAGGCCCCCAGGCTGCCATAACATGCATCATTCTGGCAGGGCTTCAAAGGAGTACAAAGATGGCTGACCAGGGGGCCTTTATTAGGGGGCCTTTAATAATATATATAATACATAGATGTGTGGCAAGATATGATGCAATTCTGTATGAACAAGCCAGGTATTATGGGGCAGGTGTTTCACTGATAGATGGTGTCCTTTCTTATCCCTCTTTTCTGACACGCTCTGCTTCTTTTTAGATCCTTTCCTTCTTTACAGTTTAGAAAACGTTGCTGGGAAAGTATTGTCCTAGTATAAACCGGGTGCCCTCGCTTCAGGCAGATGTGGTCGGGCCCTCCCCTACCTGGTTCCCAAATATTAGGGCCTTCATAATGACCTCATGAAACTAATGTAATGTTCCCCTCTGGCCTGCGAGGGGTGAGCTGGGCTGGGCAGGTCCACCAGTAGATTTTTAGGACCCCATCATTCTCATGACCACCCCCATGGCTGCGCTACACCTGTGACGTCTGTTAGAACAGGAAGAGGTGAGCAGAAGTCTAGACAGAGGGGCCGCTGTGGATTTAGTGTTTTTGGACTTTGCAAAGGCATTTGACACTGTCCCCCATAGACGCCTAATGGGTAAATTAAGGACTATAGGTTTAGAAAATATAGTTTGTAATTGGATTGAGAATTGGCTCAAGGACCGTATCCAGAGGGTTGTGGTCAATGATTCCTTCTCTGAATGGTCCCCGGTTATAAGTGGTGTACCCCAGGGTTCAGTGCTGGGACCACTATTATTCAACTTATTTATTAATGATATAGAGGAAGGGATTAATAGCACTATTTCTATTTTTGCAGATGACACCAAGCTATGTAATATAGTTCAGACTATGGAAGATGTTCATGAATTACAGGCAGATTTAAACAAACTAAGTGTTTGGGCATCCACTTGGCAGATGAAGTTTAATGTAGATAAATGTAAAGTTATGCATCTGGGTACCAACAACCTGCATGCATCATATGTCCTAGGGGGCGCTACACTGGCGGATTCACTTGTTGAGAAGGATCTGGGTGTACTTGTAAATCATAAACTCAATAACAGCATGCAGTGTCAATCAGCTGCTTCAAAGGCCAGCAGGATATTGTCGTGTATTAAAAGAGGCATGGACTCGCGGGACAGGGATGTAATATTACCACTTTACAAAGCATTAGTGAGGCCTCATCTAGAATATGCAGTTCAGTTCTGGGCTCCAGTTCATAGAAAGGATGCCCTGGAGTTGGAAAAAATACAAAGAAGAGCAACGAAGCTAATAAGGGGCATGGAGAATTTAAGTTATGAGGAAAGATTGAAAGAATTAAACCTATTTAGCCTTGAAAAAAGAAGACTAAGGGGGGACATGATTAACTTATATAAATATATTAATGGCACATACAAAAAATATGGTGAAATCCTGTTCCTTGTAAAACCCCCTCAAAAAACAAGGGGGCACTCCCTCCGTCTGGAGAAAAAAAGGTTCAAGCTGCAGAGGCGACAAGGCTTCTTTACAGTGAGAACTGTGAATTTATGGAATAGCCTACCGCAGGAGCTGGTCATAGCAGGGACAGTAGATGGCTTTAAAAAAGGGTTAGATAATTTCCTAGAACAAAAAAATATTAGCTCCTATGTGTAGAAATTTTTCCTTCCCTTTTCCCTTCCATTGGTTGAACTTGATGGACATGTGTCTTTTTTCAGCCGTACTAACTATGTAACTATGTAACTATGTAACACTTTTCTACTGGGCTGGTGTTAGGAGGGGGTCAAACTGGGCAAATGCCTAGGGCCACCATCCCCACAGGGTCTCCTGTCAGAGGATAAAAATATCAGCCCACTGTTATCGGGGGGTCCCTTTCCCATCTGGGTCTGGTAGCAACCACTACCATCACAACTGGGCCTGGAGGAGAAGGGGGCCTGTTAATGGCAGCATTACTGTATGGGGGGCATAAAGGAGGCACATTTACTATATGATTGCACAAAGGGGGCACTATTATTGTGTGGGGCACAAAGTGGGTATCATTATTACTATCTGGGGCACTGTGGGTGACGAGTTTGTTTAGAGGATGCGGCATAGGTGGGATGAATGCTAGAAAAGCAGGAAACCAACTTGTCTGTATTTTAAATTCTGCAGAGGCGATCGTGGCTAGAAGAAGTCGTCATAGCGCTCTGGGCAGGATGGAGAAGAAAAGGTAAAATGAACAAATCTAATCTGAGAAGACATCACCTCTGAGTCACTGGATGTCACTGTGCTGTATATGGTCTACAGACCTCCTGTGTAGGAACAGTATTTACCACTATATGGTCACTGGATGTCACTATACTTTAATCACTTATATTGCCTGTAGAGCCCCTGTGTAGAACCGGTGTCTACCACTATATGGTCATTGTACTGTAATCACTTATTAGGTCTGTAGGGCTCCTGTATAGGACTGGTATCTACCCCTATATCGTTACTGGATGTCACTGTGCTGTAATTACTTATACCGGTCCTACACAGAGCCCCTGTGTAGGACCGGCATCTATGACTATATGCAGTTGCGTAACTACCGCCGTAGCGGCCGTAGCGGCTGCTACGGGGCCCGCGGCATGAGGGGGCCATGTCGCCCGCCGGTACGGGCCCCCACCATGGCCGGAGGCTCCGCTAGCTGCCGCTATGGCTACTACAGCGCGACGCCACTAAACACTATGGCAGAGCAGGGAGGTATCTCCCCGCTCTGCCATTAAAGGGGTTGTTCCTACAAAAGACATGTATCCCCTATCCACAGGACTGGGGATACATGTGTGATCGCTTGCAGCCATAGGGAGAACGGGGGACCGAAAGTCCCCTGAAGTTCTCCATCACAAACCTCGGACTTCCGGGGTCTGTGTCGGCAGCTCCGTAGAAATGAATGGAGCGCCGGTCGCGCTTGTGCGCATGCGTGACCAGCGCTCCTTTCATTTCTATTGAGCTGCGCAGACTCCTGAAGTCTGAGGTTAGTCATGGAGAACTTGGGGGACTTTCGGTCCCCCGTTCTCCCTATCGCTGCCAGCGATCACACATGTATCCCTTATCCTGTGGATAGGGGATACATGTCTTTTGTAGGACACACTATAGGCCAGATATTTTTGGGGGTTTGGGGCTGTATGGCGTTACCTACAGGGGGGCTGTATGGCATTACCTACAGGGGGGGGCTGTATGGCGTTACCTACAGGGGGGGCTGTATGGTGTTACCTACATTGGGGGGCTGTATGGCGTTACCTACAAGGAGGTGGGCTGTATGGCCTTACCTACAAGGGGGGGGGGGGCTGTATGGCATTACCTAAAGTGGGGGGCTGTATAGCTTTACCTACAGTGGGGCCGTGTAGCGTTACCTACAGGGGGGGCTGTATGGCGTTACCTACAGGGGGCTGTATGGCGTTCTCTACAGGGGGGCTCTATTGCGTTATCTACAGGGGGCTGTATGGCGTTATCTACAGGGGGGCTGTATGGCGCTATCTACAGGGGGGCTGTATGGCGTTATCTACAGGGGGGGCTGTATGGCGTTATCTACAGGGGGGCTGTATGGCGTTATCTACAGGGGGCTGTATGGCGTTCTCTACAGTGGGGGCTGTATGGCGTTATCTACAGGGGGGGCTGTAAAAAAGGCACTATCTACAAGGGGGGATTGTGTGACACTCAGGGGAGGGGGGGGGGCTCAGTCAAAAGTTTGCTATGGGGCCCAGTCTTTCCTAGTTACGCCCCTGGTTTTGTTCAGTGTTTTTATTCAGTAACAGTATGGTAATATTATTCACTATATGATCATTGTGTGGCGGAAGTATTCAGAAACAATATGCCGGTAAGAGCAGATTCACATCTGCTTTGGAGGTTCTATCACAGATCTGGGTAAAAATACCGGAAACAATAGCGCAGACTGCTGCGCTTTTGTTTTTGGTATGACCACGGACACCATGACTTGAAGTCAGACGATATTATTGTTGTTCTGCTGCTCAACGGAAACACTGACGCAGGTGTGAACAGGCCCTAAGCAGGATTAGTTTGCGTGTGCAATCCCAACATGAAGACGCAACCAGCTGCCATCTTTTAACAATTTAAAGCCCAGTTTCCTCTGCCGCCTTTATAGCGTAGGTGGAGGTAACCAGATTAAGGATGGGCCGCTACTCTTGGACCAGTGCTGTGGGCTTGCACCCCAGGCTAAAATGTGCCAGCCAGCCCCTGTGGCCTGCATATCAGGATGTTTTTTTAATTCAATTTCTCGAGATTCAAGGTGATCATAAAACAGCAATTGGGGCATTGTCTTTTTTACAGCGTTCACCGGGTGGTATAAACGACATGTTAACTTTATTCGGCGGATAACTGCGATTACGGCCATTCCAAATTTATATAATTTTTTTTATGTTTTACTTCTTTTTCACAATAAAAACACTTACATAAAGTTGCCATATTCTGAGAGCCATAACTTTTTATTTTTCCATCCACAGAGCTGTGAGGGCGCGTTTTTTGCGGGACATGCTGTAGTTTTTTTTGGTACCATCTTGGGGTAAATTTTTTTGGTAGCTTTATATTCCAATGTTTTGGAGGTGATGTGACCAAAAAACAGAATATCTGTATTCTTTTAAAATATTTTTCTTACAGCGTTTACCACGCAGGATAAATGATGTGATTATTTTTGTGTCTTTATGGATGTGGCAATACCAGTTGTGTATAGTTTTATATATTTTTCTAATAAGGACTTTATAAAGAGAGAGTGCCGGTTTTTATTTTTTTATTTTTCCAAAGCATTTTTTTACTTTTTTGTTCCACTAGGGGACTTGAGGATCCAATCACGTCTTAGCTGGTATAATACACTGCATTCTGGCAGGGCCTAATAGGCTTCTGTACATGGCAGACCAGGAGGCCATTGTTAGGCCTCCAGTTGCCATAGCAACCATTGGCACCCCCGCGATCACCTGCTATTGTATAGAAGAAGCCCCCTCCCACTGTCAACCACTTAGATGCTGCGCTCGCTATTGACTTTGTCGACTTATACGGCCTATCAGGACGCGGATCTAGTTGAACTCTATGACAGAGACCCCTGCCGTTCTCTGTTTTGTAGGATACAGACTTTCAATCACTGCATCACGCCGTCGCTCCTGGCCGTTAACCTTAAAGGCTAAAAGAGGCCTCATCTGCTCTGCTTGTTGTGCAATTCACCGGGTTTGAGGAATATAAATTTTAGTTGCACATTAAAAATATTTTTAAGCAAAAATAATTTGTTTTTGCATCTCCGCTTTCCAAGAGCGGTAATTTTTGTATTGTTTCGTCAATATCGCTGTATAAGGGCTTTTTTTTTTTGCCAGACAAGTTATTTTCTTTAATGGCACCATTTTTGGGTACATATGATATATTGATTAACTTTTATTATATTTTTTGTGGGGGGTATTTTTTTATTTTTTTTACGGTCTTCACCATGCTGTTTAAATAATGTGTTAACTTTATTGCTCGGGTCGTTACGATCGTGGCGATACCACATATGTGTATTTTTTTTCCCACTTGTACAAAATAAAACCCACTTTTTATGAAAAAAATGGTTTTGTTTCATTTTTACTGTATATGTAAATGCCCGTGTTGTACGTTTTATGGGTGCGATTACGTTTAAGAAAGCCAGTGGAATTGACCACATTGATTTGAGAATTCTTTAAGATGATAGAAACTTCCCCAGAGGGTGTAGTGAGACCCTACTGTCTGTATTCTTGTACCATATTACGTTTTATATGGCCACCGGATCACTGAGATACGCTTCTTGTGATGTCATCTAGAATGTGGGCAGATTCTATTTCTCTACACCTCTTAATCTGGATGTGTAAACATCTTATGACATCATCAAGTCTATAAATTGGGGTCACACATTGACCACGGTGTCGGTTTCTCTTGCTGGCTCTCATTATGAAGGTGTCTTTGATGAAGAGGAGGATAGTGAAGATGTTTTTCAAGATGAGGATTATAGAGAAAATGGAGGTTGGCGGACGTCAATTTCCTGATGATGTAGAGATGGAGGACGTGGAGGAGGACGAGAAAATGGAGGTTGGCGGACGTCAATTTCCAGATGATATAGAGATGGAGGATATGGAGGATAAGAAAGACAAAAAGGAAGTTCGCGGACGCAAACTTCCAGAGGATGTGGAGATGGAGGACCTTTCGGGGGTTACCGTTACCACCAGGGCCTCAAACCCCCGGAAGAGAAAGTGGGCATTTTAATTCATCTGACACTCGGGGCCCATTTACCATCAGGGCCCCGAACCCCCGGGAGAGAAAGAGGCCTGTTCTGTTCCATCTGTCGCTCGGGGCCCATTCACCATCTTTTGTCACCCCAACATGGTGGTCTTTACCACCTAAACCATCTGAAATTGTCATGAAGACTCCTCCAGCGCTGAGAACCAGTGATGTGCAGAACAGAAGCGAGATCCGGTATGTCCGACGTCTTCTGCTCCGTCTTCATCTCCTTGTGGTGAAGGTTTTGTGAATTTTTGGGCTAATTCAGATTTTTTGTCTTTTCTAGGATACAACTGTGAAAAAATAGAAAAATGTTTTACGCTCTCTTATGATCCAGGACTGAGCTGTGTAAGGGTGGACTGGCGGCCATATCCACGTGTGAAGAAGGACCCTCCTCTTCTTCATGTCACAGATCATCACATGTTAAAGGGCCGGAGAAAACCGCACAGCAATTCTACTGGATTCTGGAATAAACATATATTTTCTTTACAATTTTTTGTGTTTTCATATATATATTGGGGAATTTAACCAGGGAGCCTTTTATCTACAGGGATCATAAGGGTGTGGAAAAGTCATAGGTGTAATAATCTGCAGAATATATCAATAAGTATCTATCAGCAGGTAGAGAGGACAGAGCAATATTCTGCAGATCTCCAGAGAGGTCAGTGGTGTAATAATCTGCAGAATACATCACTATGTATCTGTCAGGAGGTATAGGAGCAATGTTCTGCAGATCTCCAGAGAGGTCAGTGGTGTAATAATCTGCAGAACATATGACTATGTATCTGTCAGGAGGTAGAGGAGCAATATTCTGCAGATCTCTAGAGAGGTCAGTGGTGTAATAATCTGCAGAATATATCACTATGTATCTGTCAGGAGGTAGAGGAGCAATATTCTGCAGATCTCCAGAGAGGTCAGTGGTGTAGTAATCTGCAGAATATATCACTATGTATCTGTCAGGAGGTAGAGGAGCAATGTTCTGCAGATCTCTAGAGAGGTCAGTGGTGTAATAATCTGCAGAATATATCACTATGTATCTGTCAGGAGGTAGAGGAGCGATGTACTGCAGATTTCTAGAGATGTCAGTGGTGTAATAATCTGCAGAATACATCACTATGTATCTGTCAGGAGGTAGAGGAGCGATGTTCTGCAGATTTCTAGAGATGTCAGTGGTGTAATAATCTGAAGAATATATCATTATGTATCTGTCACGAGGTAGAGGAGCAATGTTCTGCAGATCTCTAGAGATGTCAGTGGTGTAATAATCTGCAGAATATATTACTATGTATCTATCAGCAGGTAGAGAGGACAGAGCAATGTTCTGCAGATCTCTAGAGTGGTCAGTGGTGTAATAATCTGCATAATATATCACTATGTATCTATCAGGAGGTACAGGAGCAATGTTCTGCAGATCTCTAGAGAAATCCGTGGTGTAATAATCTGCAGAATATATCACTATGTATCTGTAAGAAGGTAGAGGAGCAATGTTCTGCAGATCTCTAGAGAAGTCAGTGGTATAATAATCTGCAGAATATATCACTATGTATCTGTCAGGAGGTAGATGAGCAATGTTCTGCAGATCTCTAGAGAGGTCAGTGGTGTAATAATCTGCAGAATATATCACTATGTATCTGTCAGGAGGTAGAGGAGCAATATTCTGCAGATCTCCAGAGAGGTCAGTGGTGAAATAATCTGCAGAATATATCACTATGTATCTGTCAGGAGGTAGAGGAGCGATGTTCTGCAGATCTCTAGAGTAGTCAGTGGTGTAATAATCTGCAGAATATATCACTATGTATCTGTCAGGAGGTAGAGGAGCAATATTCTGCAGATCTCCAGAGAGGTCAGTGGTGAAATAATCTGCAGAATATATCACTATGTATCTGTCAGGAGGTAGAGGAGCAATGTTCTGCAGATCTCCATAGAGGTCAGTGGTGTAATAATCTGCAGAATATATCACTATGTATCTGTCAGGAGGTAGAGGAGCGATGTTCTGCAGATCTCTAGAGTAGTCAGTGGTGTAATAATCTGCAGAATATATCACTATGTATCTGTCAGGAGGTAGAGGAGCAATATTCTGCAGATCTCCAGAGAGGTCAGTGGTGAAATAATCTGCAGAATATATCACTATGTATCTGTCAGGAGGTAGAGGAGCAATGTTCTGCAGATCTCCATAGAGGTCAGTGGTGTAATAATCTGCAGAATATATCACTATGCATCTGTCAGGAGGTAGAGGAGCAATGTTCTGCAGATCTCTATTTCAGTGGTGTAGTAATCTGCAGAATATATCACTATGTATCTGTCAGGCAGTAGAGAGGAGAGAGCAATATTCTGCAGATCTCAAGAGAAGTCATTGGTGTAATAATCTGCAGAATATATCACTATGTATCTGTCAGGAGGTAGAGGAGCAATGCTCTGCGATTCTCTAGAGAGGTCAGTGGTGTAATAATCTGCAGAATATATCACTATGTATCTGTCAGGAGGTAGAGGAGCGATGTACTGCAGATTTCTAGAGATGTCAGTGGTGTAATAATCTGCAGAATACATCACTATGTATCTGTCAGGAGGTAGAGGAGCGATGTTCTGCAGATTTCTAGAGATGTCAGTGGTGTAATAATCTGCAGAATACATCACTATGTATCTGTCAGGAGGTAGAGGAGCGATGTTCTGCAGATTTCTAGAGATGTCAGTGGTGTAATAATCTGAAGAATATATCTTTATGTATCTGTCACGAGGTAGAGGAGCAATGTTCTGCAGATCTCTAGAGATGTCAGTGGTGTAATAATCTGCAGAATATATTACTATGTATCTATCAGCAGGTAGAGAGGACAGAGCAATGTTCTGCAGATCTCTAGAGTGGTCAGTGGTGTAATAATCTGCAGAATATATCACTATGTATCTATCAGGAGGTACAGGAGCAATGTTCTGCAGATCTCTAGAGAAATCCGTGGTGTAATAATCTGCAGAATATATCACTATGTATCTGTAAGAAGGTAGAGGAGCAATGTTCTGCAGATCTCTAGAGAAGTCAGTGGTATAATAATCTGCAGAATATATCACTATGTATCTGTCAGGAGGTAGAGGAGCAATGTTCTGCAGATCTCTAGAGAGGTCAGTGGTGTAATAATCTGCAGAATATATCACTATGTATCTGTCAGGAGGTAGAGGAGCAATGTTCTGCAGATCTCTAGAGAGGTCAGTGGTGTAATAATGTGCAGGATATATCACTATGTATCTGTCAGGAGGTAGAAGAGCAATGTTCTGCAGATCTCTGGAGAAGTCAGTGGTGTAATAATCTGCAGAATATATCACTATGTATCTGTCAGGAGGTAGAGGAGCAATGTTCTGCAGATCTCTAGGGAAGTCAGTGGTGTAATAATCTGCAGAATATAAAACTATTTATCTGTCAGGAGGTAGAGGAGCAATGTTCTGCAGATCTCTAGAAAGGTCAGTGGTGTAATAATCTGCAGAATATATCACTATGTATCTGTCAGGGGGTAAAGGAGCAATGTTCTGCAGATCTCTAGAGAGGTCAGTGGTGTAATAATCTGCAGAATATATCACTATGTATCTGTCAGGAGGTAGAGGAGCAATGTTCTGCAGCTCTCCAGAGAGGTCAGTGGTGTAATAATCTGCGGAATATATCACTATGTATCTGTCAGGAGGTAGAGGAGCAATGTTCTGCAGATCTCCAGAGAGGTCAGTGGTGTAATAATCTGCGGAATATATCACTATGTATCTGTCAGGAAGTAGAGGAGCAATGTTCTGCAGATCTATAGAGATTTCAGTGGTGTATTAATCTGCAGAATATTATCACTGTGTATCTGTCAGGAGGTAGAGTAGCAATGTTCTGCAGATCTCCAGAGAGGTCAGTGGTGTAATAATCTGCAGAATATTTCACTATGTATCTATCAACAGGTAGAGAGGACAGAGCAATGCTCTGCAATCTCCAGAGAGGTCAGTGGTGTAATGATCTGCAGAATATATCACTATGTATTTGTCAGGAGATAGAGAGGACAGAGCAATGTTCTGCAGATCTCCAGAGAGGTCAGTGGTGTAGTAATCTGCAGAATATATCACTCTGTATCTGTCAGGAGATAGAGGAGCAATGTTCTGCAGATCTCCAGAGAGGTCAGTGGTGTAATAATCTGCGGAATATATCACTATGTATCTGTCAGGAAGTAGAGGAGCAATGTTCTGCAGATCTATAGAGAGGTCAGTGGTGTATTAATCTGCAGAATATATCACTATGTATCTGTCAGGAGGTAGAGTAGCAATGTTCTGCAGATCTCCAGAGAGGTCAGTGGTGTAATAATCTGCAGAATATATCACTATGTATCTATCAACAGGTAGAGAGGATAGAGCAATGTTCTGCAAATCTCCAGAGAGGTCAGTGGTGTAATGATCTGCAGAATATATCACTATGTATGTGTCAGGAGATAGAGAGGACAGAGCAATGTTCTGCAGATCTCCAGAGAGGTCAGTGGTGTAATAATCTGCAGAATATATCTTTGTGTATCTGTCAGGAGGTAGAGAGGACAGAGCCATCTTGACTAGCCTAAGTAGAGTCATGTGCTGAGTAACCGTTTTACCTTTATTCCCCTTCTTTCGCCTTCCCAATAAAGGCACGTGACAACCGAGGTTGGATGTGAAATGGCCACAGCAGCCGTTTATTTATTTAACATGAATTAAATGCAATTTAATCCGAAACATTCGGATAAGGCCTCATTTACACGAGCGTATTATACGCGCGTGCGACGCGCGTGCTTTTCACGCGTGTCGTACGCACCTATAATAGTCTATGGGGCTGTTTAGACGATGCGTGAATTTTGCGCAGCGTGAGTGCGTTGCGTAAAACTCACGACATGTTCTATATTCTTGCGTTTTTCACGCAACACGCACCCATTGACTTCAATGGGTGTGTGAAAACAACGCATGCCACACTGACGGTCCTGCGTTGCATGCGCGAAAATCACGCAAGAGCTGTCAAAAGGATGAATGTAAACAGAAAAGCACCACGTGCTTTTCTGGTTACAAACATCCAAACGGAGTGTCAAATTAGAGATGAGCGCACCGAACTTCACCGGGTTCGGCCGAACTCGTTTTAACCGAACCCGGCAAAAAATGTTCGGGTACGCGATGTCAGGAGACAGTCACTGCCCACGGTGCTGAAAGACTTAAACTGTTTCAGCACCATGGACAGTGACTTTCGATCACAATATACATATACGTGTAAAAAAAAAAAGAAGTTCTGACTTACCGATAACTCCCGGCTTCTTCCTCCAGTCCGACCTCCCGGGATGACAATTCAGGCCAAGTGACAGCTGCAGCCAATCACAGGCCAAGCACAGGCTGCAGCCAATCACAGGCTGCAGCGGTCTCATGGCCTGCCGCGTCATCCTGGGAGGTGGGGCCGGATGACAAGAGAGGGACGCGTCACCAAGGCAACGGCCGGGAGACCGGACTGGAGGAAGCAGGCAGTTCATGGTAAGTGTGAACGTCTTTTTTTATTCACAGGTTGGTGTAGATTGTGATCGGCATTCACTGTCGAGGGTGCTGAAAGAGTTACTGCCGATCAGTTAGCTCTTTCAGCACCTTGGACAGTGACGGGCGTCGACTACCTCATCTCTATGATGGCGGCTGCGCGAAAATCACGCAGCCGCGCATCATACACGGATGACACACGGAGCTGTCAATTGCCTTTTGCGCACGCAAAACGCAGCGTTTTTTTGCGTGCGCAAAACGCACACGCTCGTGTAAATGAGGCCTAACTCTTTTAGGAATTCGACCAGAGAATTCCTACTATAATTCACATGACCCAACATGGGTCAATTAACACTAAACAGAGCAGGGGAAGTCCTTGAAGCCATTTTTCCGATTTCCTTTAAATTAGCTATCTGCAAACCACCACCAACTATTTACCTCCAGCCGTAAACCAGCTCGGAAGCACCGCTCACCCCTGCAGATGGCTCCAACCACCAGAAGACCACTTCAAAGGGATAACACCCTATGAAGTCTTCAAATGATCTACCATTTTTTGGGGGACGCATACCCCCGATGCGACCCCCCCACCATTTTGTACTGACCAACCTCAAGGACTCCCCCCGCCACAGCGAAACAGGCCTTGACCACCTTAAGCCTGTGAGTCCCTCCAAACCACCACCGCCCTCTCAATTCCTTCTGCTAAAGCCAGGCTCCACATATCAATTCCAACCTGGGTCAAATGTACTCCATCACTCCTCCAATAATTACCGACTCCTGACTCCAGATCCTTGTGTCGAACACAAATGCCCCCGTTCCTAGCAACAAAACGCGACACCGCCCGGTTTACCTTAATACGGGCTTTATTGACCCTCTCAACCGATCTTGCCAAACGCCAAAACTTCCTCGGAACGATGTCCGACCAAACAATCACCAGGTGAGGATAAGATGCCCATAAACACAACAGATCGTGTTTAATATCCCGCACTAACTCGCGAAACGGGCGCACCCCCAGATCATTCCCCACCCGAATGTAACACCAGAACCTCCGGAACCCTATCTAACTGAGAGTATGTCTGAAACTCAGCAAGTACCCGGCTCCACAACATACCTCGGAAGCCCAGCCAGTGTAAAACCGCATCGTGCCGCAGAATGCGAAGCTGACGGCCATCTGGGCGAACGTCCGCCCGCAATGCCCCCCAGTGCACAAAAGACAGTCCTAAAATCCACACTAAGCAAGGGTGGTGATCTGAAAAGAAAGAACAAAACCGCACATGTCAAACAATCAAAGCTACCTTACCGACTCACAACAAATGAGGGCGCACATAAGTCCGAAACCTGTTGGACTCCCACCGGCCGATGCGCCGCACACCCTCGTCGTCCAACCCCCAACGCCCCGCCTCAGTAGCAGCGCCGATCCTGAACGAGTGATACGAGTAATACCCCTGCCCCACGCCAACCGCAGCCAAGCATTTCTTAAACACCGCACCAAATTGATACCTGGACAAAAACGAGCCATTCTCATGACGGAGCAATGGCAACTCAGGCACCCCAACCAGTGGCTTAAAAGCCACCATACAAGCAACTGGACACATCGCCGACCCTGGGAAGGCAAACAACACTATCCGCTTACCCCGACCCGCTTGATCAGTCTTGGACCGCCGCAAAAACAACTCGAGTCTATCCTCATATAGCCCCATGTCCGCCTGCCGTAATCCCCCAGCCCTAGCCGCACTAGGAGAAACCAACTCCCCAATTCTGAGTGCTCCGAAAAACGCGAGGGAAAAAGCCAAACGGAACAAGACTACCTCATCAGGCGAATTACAAACAGCCCCCAGCGATGCTCCCAACGACCCAAGGAGGGAAAAAGAAACGGGTTGCCTCTGATCTGCTACCACCCTGCCCCGACGCAAACCTTTTAGAGCTTGCCTTACTAAAAAATGTTTGGACACATCCTGAAAACCCCGTAATTTGAATCCAAACGCCAAACCAGCAACAAAACGATTCACTTTTGCCGGGGAAAACCCCGCCTCCCAAGCATCCCCCAACCAGTACAATAATGGCACCAACCTGTCTTGCGCCGTGCTGACGTTACCCAACACTCTTACCCACTCCTCCCACTGCTGCCAACACGCCGAATAAGCGCTCCAAGTCACGCTAGCCAATGACCTTTCAATCAACCGTTCCACGGGACCGGAACCAGACCCCAGAGATGTTCCGGGCAAGCCAAACCGACCAGCTCCGCTCCCGGTGCCATTTGACGAAAACGATCCCACTGCGAGCGAGAAAGAGCATCAGCAATACAATTGGAAACCCCAGGTACATGCACCGCAACCACCCACGTGTTTAAAGACAAGCACACCAAAACTAGGTGACGCAACAACTGAACCACCGGTGGAGAAGATGCTGATAAGTTGTTAATTGCTAACACCACCCCCATGTTATCGCAGTGGACACTAACATTTTTATCCCTGAGCCTATCCCCCCAAATGGTCACCGCCACCACGATGGGGAACAGCTCGAGCAGGGCCAGATTTCGCGTAAGACCACCAGTCACCCAGCTGTCCGGCCAGTTCCCCGCACACCATTGTCCTCCTACATACGCGCCAAAACCACCAGACCCTGCCGCGTCAGTAAACAGCTCCAACTCGCCCATCTCCTGTACCTGCGACATCCACAACGATCTACCATTATACTGCCCGAGGAACTCGTCCCAGACCTGCAGATCCGCCCTGTGATCCCCACCAATCCTCACAAAATGATGGGGCGCCCGGATACCCGCCGTCGCTGACGCCAACCTCCTACTAAAAATTCTACCCATTGGCATAATTCGACAGGCAAAGTTCAACTTTCCAAGCAGCGACTGAAGATCCCGAAAAGTGATCTTCTTCAATTGGCAAGCCCGCCTGACCTGCCGTAGTGGCAATAATTTATCCTCAGGAAGCCTGCACTCCATTGCCACCGAATCAATTTGGATCCCCAAAAAACTGATGGTAAATACCGGGCCCTCTGTTTATCCAGGCGCCAAAGGGATTCCAAAATCCGTCGCAACCTTCTGCAAGGAATACAATAAATTACCGCAAACTGGGGAACCTCTAGGGCCTACGCACAAAAAATCATCAAGATAATGTATTAAGGAATCGACCCCAGCTACACCCTTCGTCACCCATTCCACGAAACTACTAAACGCCTCGAAGTATGCGCAAGAAAGGGAGCAACCCATTGGAAGGCACCTATCCACATAAAATTCCCCGCTCCAGAAGCAACCCAACAGCCGTTGGCTTTCTGGATGTACCGGCAGCAAGCGAAAGGCCGCCTCAATGTCAGTCTTTGCCAACAACGCACCGGGCCCTGCCTCCAGCACTAACGCCATCGCTTTGTCAAATGACGTGTAAACAACCGAACATAAGTCGTGATCTATCCCATCGTTCACCGACGCTCTCCTGGGAAACGACAAATGCTGGATCAAATGGAATTTGTGAGGCTCCCGCTTTGGCACAACTCCCAAGGGTGATACCACTAAATTCTCAATCGGCGGTTCGGCAAAAGGCCCGGACATCCTACCAAAAACCAAACAAAAACCCCTCATAAATTAACTTGGCCGCAACCCTATCCGGATATTCACTTAGATACGGGGCCATCCTTTCTACCCTCACCGGCGACCGCCCTTTGACCAACTGAAGAGGACTGAGGGCCTGACCGCCTCCCTTTCCGCATACATTTTGAGGCCCCGTGTGAGGAGCCATTGCACTCCGAACAGACATGTTTAAATTTACAGGTGGCCCTGAACTTACACGGCCATCATTGAATTGCCAGCAGAACCCCAGTTTTGACCCGGAACCTTGCCCGGATTGACTAGACTGGCCCCCTTGGCCAACGCTCCCGGGAAAGGACTGTTTAACCGGCGCCGTAACCCGCAACCACAATGCAATATCCTTTTGATCCCACCGGATCGCCGTCCGGACCGCCTTCCGCTGGCGAAATTGCTCGTCGTACCGCAAACACGCCTGGCCCCCGTACGCCCAATAGGCCTCCCCGATGGCATAAAAATAACAAAACAACGGCGAGCAATTTTCCGGCGCCTTTTCCCCGATCACGCTTGCCAAAATAGCGAAAGCTTGCGACCAGTTGGCAAACGTCTGCGGGATAAGCCTATACCGCCGACGTTCTTCCTCCTCTTTCTTACTCTCATCCCGCTTGCCCTTATCCAATTTGAATTTCGCAAGCGGCAGAAGAGAAAATATCTCCACGTATTCATCCTTCCAAATCCGTTCACGTACCTCTTGCTTAAGGTGAGCCCCTAAAGGGCCCTCAAAACAGACGTAAACCACTCCCCGAGTGCGATCATCAAGCCGAATCCTATCCCCATCCTTCTGCGCCTCGGTTTGGACAGACACTGCTACCGCTTCTTTTGCCACCCCCGGGACCTCCCCCACCATGGACCGCGACTGTACATCACGAGGACCTTCCCATACCACAACCGGAGACCCCGCCGGCACTACAGGCGCCGCTGCCCTATCTAAGCGCCGGACTAGCTCGCGCAAACAACCCACTAAATCTGTCAAGCCATCGCGCCCGGCAACGCCACTACCGACAGCCGCTACCCCGCTCGCTGACCCACCCCCAACACCCGACATGAAAATTGCTGGATACGGTAACGTAGGAGTTACACACTCACCAGGCTGCCAAGGCGCTGTAGTCCCGCCAGCCGGAAAATCCTGACCACGTTGCGACTCATCCAGCTCTCCATCTTCCAAATCCTCTCTCGCCGCCGACTGGTACTCGCACCGACATCTTCGTCACGGGGATCCCGGCACGCTGACAGGTGGGCCGACAACCTGCCGCCCGACCGCAGGGACCCAGACTTCCGACCGGACCTGTTGCCTCGTCGTCGTCGCTGATCTTGGCGTCCTCACCGATGCTCTCGAGGAAGCCTGCCCCCTGGCCGGAACATCACCATGCGGGGCGACCGTATACTGCCCTCCGAACACAGCGTCTGAAGGCGGGGGTGTGACAGGGAGCCCGGCCTGCGACTCCCAGTTAACCGCCGAGCCCCGTCGCGGCTGGGGATTCCTGCCAGGACGCAGGCCCTAGGAAGAGGCACCCGTCCCAGCAGCCTGGCCTGCAGCGTCATTAGAAGGGCTCCCCCTGCGACGCCGGGCCCGCGTGGCCACGTCTGGACTAAGACGCTCTGGTGGGCGAGGCCTATGGGAGCGGCGGGGTGACTTAGCCTGGGCAACCGCCGCTCCCGCCGAAGCCCTCTGCTTTATTACAGCAGGGGCCGACATTAACAGCTCTCCCCCCACCGCCATATCCCCAGCGTCTGAGAGGGGGGCGGGGGAAGGGAGCGCATCAGCGCGGGCTGCCGACCAAGACGACGGGCCCGCCTGAGGGATCCGGGCCAGCGATGCCACAGTCTCCTCCAGCCAGCCCGGATCGTGATAAGCAGCTTCTGCCCGCAGCTGATCGAGCAGCAAGGCCGGAGACGCCATAACAGGTAAGTAGCACTATCTAACCTGACCTAAGTTTTTTGCTTGTTTCTCCTCCCGCTGCCTCCGGCTCAATGCCGAAAACAGCGGGAGGAACAGTTAACACACCCAGGCTCCTCGCATCTCCCCCTCCTCCCTCACCTAACCTGTCCTTCCTATTGGTTGAACCAACCAATCTTACGGTAATCATGGAGGCTTCCCGTTGAGCCCTCCGTGCTGCCGTCCAGCCTCTGCTGTAGATCTCTAGAGAGATCAGTGGTATAATAATCTGCAGAATATATCACTATGTATCTGTCAGGCGGTAGAGAGGAGAGAGCAATGTTCTGCAGATCTCTATTTCAGTGGGAGGCGGATGCTTCTTTTTACTGCTAGCTGATTTTTTCAACTAGTGGACAAAAGAAGCGTCCTGCCCGATCTGAAGTGAATGGGAGTAGGAATCTTTTGGCTGACGGCAGGAATAATTCTTCGACCGATTTTGCAGCAGGACCCACCAAGCAAAATCCACCGTGTGAACATGGTCTTAGTGACCCCTTTTGTGGTGCAACTTACTCGGCGGCAGCGGCAGTAAAATGGAAGAAACTAGACACCAAAAATAAAAAGTTAAGCCCCCTGTGTTTTACCATAGATAAGTTAGACCCCCTGTGTTTTACCATAGATAAGTTAGGCCCATGGCCGACCTTATATACGTTCGACCAGAGCGGTCGCACAGGGCGCCAGCCGCCACACTGCAAGGGGGGCGCCAGCGGGTGTGTGTATCCCTGCGCCGTTGCAACTAGCAGCGCGGATACACACACTAACTACAGTCGCCTTTCCACCCGGGCGCTTCTTCACTTAGTGGCCGTCGCTACCGCTGTATCAGCCATAGCAGCTGCTAGCGGTGACACCGGGCATGAGGGCATTGGCGCCGCTAGCAGCTGCTGCGGCTGCTATAGCGGTAGCGACGGCACTATAGCAGAGCAGAGAGGTATCTCCCTGCTCTGCTATCTACTAGCGCCACTGTAGCTCTCTGAAGGAACGGAATCCCCGTGTGGCCGGGGATTCCGCTCCTGGAGCACTGCTTGATGTCTCTGTCCATATATGGACAGTGACATCAGGGGAAACTCCTGAAGTGGAATCCCCGGTCACAGCGTTGCAGACGCTATGACCGGGGATTCCACTCCATGAGAAGCTAATGATGTCATGGACACAGACGACAGGAGCTTCTCCTGGAGTGGAAGCGAAGGTCACAGCGTCAGCAACGCTGTGGACGAGGATTCCGCTTCAGGAGTTTCCCCTGATGTCACTGTCCATATATGAACAGAGACATCAAGCAGCGCTGCAGGAGCAGTATCCCTGGCCACATGGGGCTTCCGCTCCTTCAGGGAGCTACAGTGGCGCTATCTATACTGGAAGGGGGGGGGTTTCAATCTACAGGGGGGTGTGGGCTGAGTGGCACTACCTACAAAAAAGGACAACTGTGCAGGAGCACACAAAATACCCAGCTTTCCCAGCTATCAAATAAATGTGTGGAAATAAACTAAGATATAATTTTTATTTAATCTAGCTAAGAGGATTAATCCTTTACCTAGACTAAATAAAAGTTATATCTTAGTTTATTTCCACACATTTATTTGTTAGCTGGGAAAGCTGGGTATTTTGTGTGCTCCTGCACAGTTGTCCTTTTTTGAATGTCTATTGCCCGCCAGCTATCAGGGTCATTTCGTAGTCCTTGCACTACGTACAGGGGGGCTGTGGGCTGTGTGGCACTCCCTAGCAGGGGGCTGTGCGGCACTCTCTAGCAGGGGGGCTCTGCGGCACTTCCTACCAGGGGGCTGTGCGGCACTTCCTACCAGGGGGCTGTGCGGCACTCCCTACAGGGGGCTGTGCGGCACTCCCTACAGGGGGCTGTGTGGTGCTCCCTACAAGGGGGCTGTGTGGCGCTATCTACAAGGGGCTGTGTGGCGCTACCCACAAGGGGGCTTTGTGGCGCTACCCACAAGGGGGCTGTGTGGTGCTACCTACAAGGGGCTGTGTGATGCTACCCACAAGGGGCTGTGTGGCGCTACCCACAAGGGGCTGTGTGGCGCTACCCACAAGAGGCTGTGTGGCGCTACCTACAAGGGGCTGTGTGGCGCTACCTACAGGGGGAATCTGTGAGTGGTGGGCTAATGGTCACTTTACTGTGAGTGGTGGGATGATGGTCATTTTACTGTGAGTGGGGGGCTGATGGTCATTTTACTGTGAGTGGGGCGCTGATGGTCTTCAAGTGGTTTCCGCCTCTGACCTCCAATTGAAATTAATCGGAGGCAGAAAATGCCTGCGGCGCTCGTTTGGAGCTTTTTTTTCCTGCGTCTTTTGCATTCGCTTCAACAGCTTAAGAAAAAACACAAAAAAAAGGTCAAACAACGCTGTCAGTTCCTGAAGGAATTTTGGGGCAGATTTTTTTGCCTTAAAAAAATGTGTGTGAACAAACCCTACGAGTGTAGTGCTTGTTCTCAGCCTTTTTTCTGTCTTTCTCAGAACTATTTTTGGTAGGGGGACCCTGAGGAAATTTTATTTTTCCAGTCCTGCCTCGGGTCCGAAAAGGTTGGGAAACTCTGTACTAGGCCACAGGATCCCATCCTGGAGCAGCTCAGTTCGTCATTAGAACGGGGTCTAGGTGAGTAAAATTTTTGTTTTTGTTTGGGGACACGGTCTACAAGGGGGAGGTGGGGGACTGTATGGCACTGTCTACAAGGGGGAGGTGGGGGGGGGGGCTGTATGGCACGATCTACAAAAAGGAGGTGGGGGATTATGGCACTGTCTAGAGGGAGGCTATATGGCAAAATCTACAGGGGGGCACTATACTGTGTGGGGGCCACTAAGCGGACATTATACAGTGTAGGGGTACTACAGGGGGCATAATACTGTGGCCACAATTAGAGGACAATATACTGTGTCCTTGAAGGGGTTGTAATATATTATATTGTTAAATATTATTATTATACTGTCTGGGGGCACTAAAGGGGCATTATAATTGTTTTTATTTGGCATTTTTTTTTAATGATGGGGTGGGGCGCCGAAAGATCATTTCGCAATGGGCGCCATCTATCCTAGGGCCGGCCCTGGTTAGGCCCCTGTGTTTTACCATAGATAAGTTAGGCCCCCTGTGTTTTACCATAGATAAGTTAGGCCCCTGTGTTTCACCATAGATAAGTTAGGCCCCTTGTGTTTTACCATAGATAAGTTAAGCACCCCTTTGTTTTACCATAGATAAGTTAGGCCCCCTGTGTTTTACCATAGATAAGTTAGACCCCCTGTGTTTTACCATAGATAAGTTAGGCCCCCTGTGTTTTACCATAGATAAGTTAGGCCCCCTGTGTTTTACCATAGATAAGTTAGGCCCCCTTTGCACCAATAAAAATAAAACTCACCTTACCCATTCCCACGACGGCCTGATGGGTTCTGTCACAGATTTTTAGCCTCTAAATGACCGAACAATGAAACACAAAGTATAAGTATATTAGAAAGTTGTAGACATTTTTACTGTATATTGAATAAACTTAAGGACACGGCCAATTTGAGTGTTTTCATTTTAGCCTTTTCCTTCCCGTCTTCCGAAAGCCATAACTTTTTTTGTATTTTTTCGTCGACATAGCCATATGAGAGCTTGTGTTTTGCGGAACAAGTTGTAGTTTTTCATAGCACCATTTATTCTACAGCATAATATACTGGGAAGCTGAATCAAAAATTTTTTGTGATGTGAAATAGGCAAAAAAACAGCAATTACGCCATATTTTGGGGGGTTTTGTTTTAACGGCATGAACAGTGAACAGTGAGGTCCCTGTTTTTCTCAAACCTTTTTCCCTACCTACTTGTACGACCCGACCTAAACGACAGCGCACAACTGGGCGGCGTTCCCTATACTGGTAAAAGTGAAACTGACAAAGAAATAAGACAGAGACAGTGCGAAATAACAAAGGGTCACCTGGGAAGTACACGTAGGGAGAGGCAGGGCAATTGCGCCGAGGACAAGTCCGGGCACAAAAGGCGGAGTCAGGCAGGCAGGGTCAATCCGGGAGAATGCGGAAAAACAAAAGTCAGAAGGCAAAAAAAAGTCAGGTGTAATGATGGGGTAGGGAGACAGACAGGTGAGCCCTAATCTACCCGCCACTCAGTCCCTGCCTACTTGCACGGCCCGTCTTAGGCGACGGCGTACAACTGGGCGACGGTCCCTACGCTCAATATGTGCATGACAGACAAACAGACAAGGGTACACAGAAGCTAAGGGAAATGGGGCAGTTGCCCACGGCAACACCGTGAGCAACAGGAGTAGTGAACGAGCCGAGTCAAACCAGGAGTGTAAGAGGTACCAAACGCAGAGCAGGAGCGTAGTCAGTAAAGCCAGGGTCAAAATGAAGCAAGGTCAATAATAATAATAGAAGGAGCAGCAGAGCCAGGAAACAGGAAAGAATCACAGGCAAAGTCAAGCAGGAAGTGAAGGTATAAACAGACCGAGGGCGGGAGCTAGAACCGTCTGGCCAGGCTGTCATAGGTTCTCCCACTCCTGAGCCTACCAGCCTGAGTGTTAGCAGATCGAGTCACTCTATCAGACCTAGGAGCAGGTGCAGACTGATTAACCGCGAGCGTCGACACAGAAGCTGTGTCTGGCAGATCCTTTACAGTACCCTGCCTTTTATGAGGGGCCACCGGACTCTTTCTAGGTGGACCTGGCTTATTGGGGAACCGAAGATGGAACCTCCTGAGCAATACCCCAGCGTGAACATCCCGGGCGGGTACCCAAGTCCTCTCCTCAGGCCCGTATCCTCTCCATTGGACCAGGTACTGGAGGGAGCCTTGGACCATCCTGCTGTCCACAATCTTGGCCACCTCGAATTCTACCCCTTCAGGGGTGAGAACAGGGACCTGAGATTTCCTCGAGGTAGCCAAGGACGGGGAGCAGCGTTTCAGGAGGGAGGCATGAAACACGTTGTGTATTCGAAAAGATGGGTGTAACTCCAGTCGGAAGGAGACAGGGTTAAGGACCTCAATGACCTTGTACGGCCCTATATACCGGGGAGCACATTTTTTGGACGTGACTTTAAGGCGCAAATTTTTTGAAGACAGCCACACCAGAACCCCGCCCACAAACAAGGGGTTAGCAGAACGTCTTCTATTTGCCTGAGTCTTTTGTATGCTCTGGGACACCTCTAGGTTCTTCTGAACCTGGGCCCATACTATGCACAGTTCCCGATGAACGACATCTACCTCGTCATATAGGAGCCCAAGAGCAGAAAAAAAAGATCAACAGAGGAAAGTTCAGGGGCGTCAGGAGCCAAGGAAAAGGCCCTTTCTTGGGGCCCGTCCTGGAGCCGGGACATAATTTTACCCACTCACTGGCTCTCAGAACCTGAGGAGTGGGGCCTTAGACGAAAATAGAGCCTACAACTCTCCCAAAAGGAGAAAAAAGTCTTCCGGTCCCCTGAGAACCGGTCAGGCAACTTGAGCTGGGGTTCAAGAGGTGGGTGGCACTACCAGGGTAGCACCACGCTGGTTGCCCCTCTGAGCCAGGGCTTAGACCTGTAGGGAGAGGCCCTGCATTTGCTGAGCCAGGGTCTCAAGGGGGTCCATAGTTGTGTCAGGGACCAGGGTAGAAAAGGTATATGGGCCTGTGATTATGTAATGACGGGGTAGGGAGACAGACAGTTGAGCCCTAATCTACCCGCCACTCAGTCCCTGCCTACTTGCACGGCCCGTCCTAGGCGACGGCGTACAACTGGGCGACGGTCCCTATGCTCAATATAGTCAGTAAAGCCAGGGTTAAAATGAAGCAAGGTCAATAATAATAGCAGGAGCAGCAGAACCAGGAAACAGGAGAGAATCACAGGCAAAGTCAAGCAGGAAATGAAGGTATAAATAGACCGAGGGTGGGAGCTAGAACCGTCTGGCCAGGCTGTGATAGGTTCTCCCACTCCTGAGCCTACCAACCTGAGTGACCCTCAATTTCCCAGTGAGAAGCTCCACTTCAGGGTTATCTGATACACATGGGGAAAATGAAGAAAACCGGGGATTAAAACCATAATTAGCAAAGAAACTCCTGACGATGTGCTGATGTGATTATTGAGGGCAAGTTACCCAAGCACCAAAAACCTGAATCATTTATACTGAGCGTCGGCCACAAAACATCTGAGATACTGTTCCAGAGACTGATTGGTCCTCTCAGTCTGGCCATTAGTTTCTGGATGAAAGCCCGATGAAAAGGACAAGTCTAGTCCAAACTGCTTGCAGGACGCCCTCCAAAACAATGATACAAATTGGACCCCCCTGTCAGAGACGATGTTAACAGGTACCCCGTGCAAACGTAAAATATGTTTAATAAAGAGGTTAACTCTTTAGCATTGGGCAATTTCTTCAGGGGAATGAAGTGAGCCATTTTACTAAACCGGTCTACAACTACCCAGATCACCGACCTGCCCTGGGATGAAGGCAGATCGGTGATAAAATCCATGGCTAGATGGGTCCAGGGTCCTTCGGGCACCGGCAAAGGACACAGCAAGCCTGCAGGTCGGGATCTGGGAGTTTTAGACCGAGCGCAGGTCTCACATGAGACCACGTAGACTCGGACATCCCGTAGCAGCCCTGGCCACCAGAAACCACGGATGACAAGGTCCCTGGTACCAGAGATGCCTGGGTGACCTGACTGGACTGAGTCATGACACTCCTGGAGGAGCCTCAGCCGGAGGTCTAGGGGTACAAACAATTTGCCCTCTGGAAGGGGCAGAGTCCTGGCTGGCCGTGATCTCTGTGGTCAGGTCAGAGTCTACGGTTGCCAGTACCGCACCAGGAAGCAATACTGCTTCGGGTTTGGTCTCAGGCGGAGGGGTGGCCAGAAAACTACGGAACAAAGTATCCGCTTTAATATTCTTTGAACCAGGCCTGTAGGTAAGAACAAAATTGAACCTGGTAAAAAATAGAGCCCATCTAGTCTGTCTGGGTTTGAGTCTCTTGGCTGAATCTAGAAAGACTACATTTTTATGGTCAGTGAGGACTGTGACCCGATGTCTTGCCCCTTCGAGAAAATGGTGCCATCCCTCCAAGGCCCATTTGATGGCCAGCAGTTCCCGATTACCCACATCATAATTTTGCTCAGTGGGAAAGAACTTATGGGAAAAGAAGGCACAGGGTCGGAGGTGAGTGAGAAGTAGGACCCTGAGACAATACTGCTCCCACACCCACCTCGGAAGCATCCACCTCCACAATAAAGGGTTGAGTATAATCCGGTTGGATTAGTACCGGGGCAGAGGAACAGCACCCCTTAAGGAGCTCGAAGGCTCGGACCGCCTACAGAGACCAGTGGAGGAGATCCGCACTTTTACGGGTGAGGTCAGTAAGGGGTTTGGCAATTACTGAAAATTTTTCGATAAAACGTCTGTAATAATTAGCGAACCCTAAAAACCTTTGGAGGGCTTTCAGGGAACAGGCCGAACCCAGTCAGATACCGCCTGGAGCCTGGCAGGATCCATGCGGAAATCCTCAGGGCTAAGGATGCGTCCCATGAAAGGCATCTCTTGAATACCAAAACTACATTTTTCAAATTTAGCGAACAAATTATTGGCCCTGAGAATGTGGAGGACAGTCCTGACATGTTTGACGTGCGAGTCCCAGTCTTTGGAAAACACCAAAATGTCATCTAAGTATACCACCAAGAAGAGCCCCAGATAGTCTCTAAAAATATAATTTATGAAAGTCTGGAACACAGCTGGCACATTACATAGACCGGAGGGCATCACCATGTACTTAAAGTGCCCTTTGGGGGTGTTAAAGGCAGTCTTCCACTCATCCCCCTTATAAACTCTAATCAGGTTATAAGCCCCCCCCCCCCCCGCATGCCAAACTTAGAGAACCATTTGGCCCCCTGAACCTGATTAAATAGATCGGGGATGAGCTGTGTTGGTTCTTTATAGTAATATTGTTAAGCTGATGGTAGTCGATACAGGGTCGGAGCCCCTCGTCTTTCGGATGCAAAAGGCAGTCAGGGTCAAACCGGGAAAGTACGGAAAAACAAAAGTCAGAAGGCAAAGACAAGTCAGGAGTCCAGCCGAGGTTAGGTCACAAAAAGTCAAAAAGCAAGTCGCTCAGGGGAGTCTCAAAACAAGGGAAATCACCAGGCAAGGAAACTCTAATTACAGACAAAGGTCAACTATCCCAGGCTGAACTAAATAATTGCCTCAGTCTGCCAGGCCGGGAGACGCCCTAACGAGTAACTCTCAATGTCCTGGAGACCGAGGGAGCCGTAGGCATAGAGTACGTAACACCATCATTCCCATGACCACCCCCGTGGCCGCGCTACACCTGTGACGTCTGTTAGAACACTTTTCTACAGGGTTGGTGTTAGGATGGGGGTCAAACTGGGCAAATGCCCAGGGCCACCATCCCCACAGGGTCTCCTGTCTGAGGATAAAAATATCAGCCCACTGTTATCAGTGGGTCCGTCTCCCATCTGGGTCAGGTAGCAACCACTACAATCACAACTGGGCCTGGAAGAGAAGCGGGCCTGTTAATGGCAACATTAGTATATGGGGGCATAAAGGGGGCACTATTACTGTATGGGTGCACAAAGGGGGCACTATTATGGTGTGGGGCACCAAGTGGGTGGCATTACTACTATCTGGCGCACTGTAGATGACGAGTTTGTTTAGAGGATGGGGTATAGGTGGGATGAATGCAAGAAAAGCAGGAAACCAACTTGTCTGTATTTTAAATTCTGCAGAGGGGATTCATGGGTAGAAGTCATTTTAGGTTTCTGGGCAGGATGGAGAAGAAAAGGGAAAGTGAACAAATCTAATCTGAGAAGACGTCACCTGTGAGTCACTGTGCTGTATATGGTCTACAACCCTCCTGTGTAGGACCAGTATTTACCACTATATGGTCACTGGATGTCATTGTACTGTAATCACTTATATGGTCTGTAGAGTTCCTGTGTAGGACCGGTATCTAACACTATATGGTCAATGCATGTCACTGTACTGTAATCACTTATATGGTCTGTAGAGCCCCTGTGTAGGACCGGAATCTATGATTATATGGTCACTATAAGGTGGTGATATTGTTTTTTTTTTCAGTGGTTTTGATTCAGTAACAGTATGGTAATATTATTCAGTCACTGTGTGGTCATTGTGTAGCGGAAGTATTGAGTAACTATGCAGGTAAGAGCCTATTCACATCTGCGTTGGAGGCTCTGTGAAAGATCTGGACGAAAATACCGGAAACCATAGCGCAGCCTGCTGCGCTTTTGTTTTTGGTATAATCACGGATACCATGACGGAAACCAGACGGTAATTTTGTGGTTTTAGGCCTCCACATAAACACTGATGCAGGTGTGAACAAGCCCTAAGCGGGATTAGTTTGCGTGTACGATCCCAACCTGAAAACACAACCAGCTGCCATCTTTTAACAATTTAAAGCCTATTTACCTCTGCCGCCTTTATACCGTAGGTGGAGGTAAACAGGTTAAGGACGGGCAGCTACTGTTGGTCCAGTGCTGTGTGCTTGTCCCCCTAAGCTAAAATTTGTGGCCTGCACATCAGGATATTTTTTTATACAATTTCTTGGGATGAGAGGTGATCATAAAACAGGAATTTTTTTTTTTTTTTAAAGCGACCTGTCCACAGAGTTTAAGGCCTGATTTACACGAGCGTGTGCGTTTTGCACGCGCAAAAAACGCAGCGTTTTGCGCGCGCAAAAGGCACTTGACAGCTCCGTGTGTCATCCGTGTATGATGCGCTGTGCGTGATTTTCGCGCAGCCGCCATCATAGAGATGAGGCCAGTCGACGTCCGTCACTGTCCAGGGTGCTGAAAGAGCTAACTGATCGGCAGTAACTCTTTCAGCACCCTCGACAGTGAATGCCAATCAAAATATACACCAATCTGTGAATAAAAAAAAGACGTTCATACTTACCAAGAACGTCCTGCTTCCTCCAGTCCGGTCTCCCGGCCGTTGCCTTGGTGACGCGTCCCTCTCTTGTCATCCGGCCCCACCTCCCAGGATGACGCGGCAGTCCAAGTGACCGCTGCAGCCTGTGATTGGCTGCAGCCTGTGCTTGGCCTGTGATTGGCTGCAGCTGTCACTTGGACAGAATTGTCATCCCGGGAGGTCAGACTGGAGGAAGAACCCAGGAGTTCTCGGTAAGTCAGAACTTCTGTTTTTTTTTACACGTACATGTATATTGTGATCGGAAGTCACTGTCCATGGTGCTGAACCAGTTTAACTCTTTCAGCACCGTGGACAGTGACTGTCTCCCGACGTCGCGTACCGGAAATTTTTTTGCCGGGTTCGGTCAAAACGAGTTCGGCCGAACCCGGTGAAGTTCGGTGCGCTCATCTCTAATTTGACACTCCGTTTGGATGTTTGTAAACAGAAAAGCACGTGGTGCTTTTCTGTTTACATTCATCCTTTTGACAGCTCTTGCGCGAATCACGCAGTTCGCACGGAAGTGCTTCCGTGCGGCATGCGTGGTTTTCACGCACCCATTGACTTCAATGGGTGCGTGATGCGCGAAAAACGCACGATTATAGAACATGTCGTGAGTTTTACGCAACGCACTCACGCTGCGCAAAATTCACGCATCGTCTAAACTGCCCCATAGAGTAATATAGGTGCGTACGACACGCGTGAAAAGCACGCGCGTCGCACGCGCTTATATTACGCTCGTGTAAATGAGGCCTAAGGCAGCACAGAGTATTTCAGGAGAGGAGCGTGCAGATTCTGTGCTGCTGTGAACTCTGCTCTTACCATTACGTAGCTCTCAGTCTGTTACCTCTCCTCCACTCCTGTCCTCAATAACACCTTCACATGATTGGCAAGTCACCACCCCGCACAAGATCCGCACGCTCATCTCCTGAAATACTCTGTGCTGCCTTAAACTCTGTGGACAGGTCAGGATCCTGTTTCTTTTAAATGCTGCTGGGGAACCCGCTCGATCCACTATATAAGGCTGCGCCTCCATCCTCTTCTGCCCCAGTCACTTATTCCCAAGCACTGTAGCGCAGCCTTATATAGTGGATCGAGCGGGTTCCCCAGCAGCATTTAAAAGAAACAGGATCCTGACCTGTCCACAGAGTTTAATGCAGCACAGATTATTTCAGGAGATGAGCACGGCCGGGCACGGCCGGCCACGGGCAGCCGGTCGTTTTTCCGAGCCGTGCTCCCATTATAAAGTATAGGAGCACGGCCCGTAAAATAAAAAAATAGAACATGTTCTATCTTTTTAACGGCACGGGCACCTTCCCGTGAGAAAACGGGAAGGTACCCGTGGCTAACAGAAGTCTATGGGCCCGCTATTTCGGGTCGTAATTACGACCCGTAATAACGGGTGTTTTTACGGTCGGGTGCATGAGGCCCCGTAATGACGGGTGGCTACATGTGTGCACCCGTCATTACGGCAGCGTTGCTAGGCGACGTCAGTAAATAGTCACTGTCCAGGGTGCTGAAAGAGTTAACTGATCGGCAGTAACTCTTTCAGCACCCTGGACAGTGAATTCCGATCAGAATATAGAGTAACCTGTAAAAAAAAAAGACGTTCATACTTACCGAGAACTTTCTGCTTCCTCCAGTCCGGTCTCCCGGCCGTTGCCTTGGTGACGCGTCCCTCTCGACATCCGGCCCGACATTCCTGGTTGACGTTACAGCCCATGTGACCGCTGCAGCCAATCACAGGCTGCCGCGGCCTCTGCAGCCAATCACAGGCTGCAGCGGCCTCTGCAGCCAATCACAGGCTGCAGCAGCCTCTGCAGCCAATCACAGGCTGCCGCGTCAGGAAAGAAGGTCGGACTGGAGGAAGAAGAGGGACTCGTCACCAAGACAACGACCGGGTACATATGAAATGCTTTTTATTTTATTTTTAATCAGCAGCCTCTTTTCTCTATCAGTGATTGATAGAAATAAGTGGCTGCCGATTTGTATAATATTTTTGACCGGGTTCGGTCAAAACGTGTTCGGCCGAACCCGGTGAAGTTCGGATTCGCTGCGAACCGAACTTTTCCCGATGTTCGGACCGAAACCGGGTTCGGTTGTCCCGGTTCGCTCATCTCTATTCATGGCATAGACGACCTGTTAACTTTATTCGGCGGTTAACTATGATTACGGCCATACTAAATTTATATTCTTTTTTTTATGTTTCACTACTTTTTCACAATAAAAACACTAAGGCTATGTTCACACAGAGTTTTTTGCAGGCGGAATTTCTGCCTCAAAATTTCAATTGTAAGTTTGAGGCAGATTTTCCTCTCCCTGCATGCCGATTTTCGCGGCATTTTTCGCAGCGTTTTTGCCCACGGCCTTTGAGCGCCGCGGGCATAAAACGCCGCAAAATACGCTTTCTCTGCCTCCCATTGAAGTCAATTGGAGGTCAGAGGCGTAAACGCCCGAAAATAGGGCATGTCCCTTCTTTGTCCCGCGAGAAATAAACGGGAGGCATTTTCGGGCCGTTTTTGACGAGTTTTCCGGCGCGGTTTCCGCTTCAAAAAACTTGTAAAAAAACTCAGTGTGAACATAGCCTTACATAAAGTCGCCATATTCTGAGAGCCATAACTTTTTCCATCTGCAGAGCTGTGAGGGCGTTTTTTTGCGGGACATGCTGTAGTTTTTATTGGTACCGTCTTGGGGTACATTTTTTTGGTAGCTTTATATTCCAATGTTTTGGAGGTGATGTGACCAAAAACAGAATATCTGTAATTTTTTTTTATATTTTTCTTACAGCGTTTACCGCGCAGGATAAATGATGTGATTATTTTTGTGTCTTTATGGATGTGGCAATACCAGTTGTGTATAGTTTTATATATTTTTTTAATAATGACTTTATAAAGAGAGAGTGGCAATTTTTGTTTTTTTATTTTTCTAGAGCATTCTTTTTAGTTTTTTGTTCCACTAGGGGAATTGAGGATCCGATCACCTCTTAGGCTGGGTTCACACGTGGCGGAATTTCACTTAAATTCCGCTGCAGACACTCCGCAGCGTTAATCCGCAGCGGTGCCGTTTGTCCATTGACTTACACTTTAATTTAGCAGTGTTCGTTTAGACGAGGCGTAAAATTCCGCTGCGGAGCATAGGCTGCGGAGCGGAATTTGGTGTCCGCAGCATGCTCTGTCTGTTGCGGAGCAGTGGCGGACTCATGGCGGAATTTCTCCATTGACTTCAATGGAGAGTCAAAATTCCGCAACGAAGTCCGCAGATCTTATGTGTGCTGCGGAGCGTATTGGTTTTACTACCATGACATTTCTTCATTCTGGCTGGACCTATGTATTTCTAGGTCTACAGCCAGACTGAGGAAGTCAATGGGGCTCCCGTAATGACGGGAGCGTTGCTAGGAGACGTCAGTAAATAGTCACTGTCCAGGGTGCTGAAAGAGTTAAGCGATCGGCAGTAACTGTTTCTGCACCCGGGACAGTGACTACCGATCTCAATATACATGTATCTGTAAAAAAACATATAAGTTCATACTTACCGAGAACTCCCTGCGTCTGTCTCCAGTCCGGCCTCCCAGAATGACGTTTCAGTGTAAGTGACGGCTGCAGCCAATCACAGGCCAAGCACAGGCTGCAGCGGTCACATGGACTGGCGCGTCATCCAGGGAGGTCGGGCATTAATGCCGAAAGAGGGACGCGTCACCAAGACAACGGCCGGTAAGTATGAAAATCGTTTACTTTCACTAGGGAAAGTGCTGTCCCTTCTCTCTATCCTGCACTGATAGGGAGAAGGGAAGCACTTTTCCCGCAGTCCGCAGCAGCTAGTCCGCATCAATGTACTGCACATTTTGTGCAGATCCGCAGCAGAATCTGCAACGCAGATTCTGTGCGGCATTGATGCGGACAGTTGCGGAGGAAATCCGCCACGTGTGGTCATGCCCTTTGCTGGTATAATACACTGAATTCTGGCAGGGCCTAATAGGCTTCAGTACATGGCAGACCAGGAGGCCATTGTTAGGCCTCCAGTTGCCATAGCAACCATTGGCACCCCCGCGATCACCTGCTATTGTATAGAAGAAGCCCCCTCCCTCTGTCAACTACTTAGATGCTGCGCTCGCTATTGACTTTGTCGACTTAGGGCTTGTACGGCCTATCAGGACGCGGATCTAGTTGAAATCTATGACAGAGACCCCTGCCGTTGTAGGATACAGACTTTCAATCACTGCATCACGCCGCCGCTCCTGGCCGTTAACCTTAAAGGCTAAAAGAGGCCTCATCTGCTCTGCTTGTTGTGCAATTCACTGGGTTTGGTGAATATAAATTTTAGTTGCACATTAAAAATATTTTTAAACAAAAATAATTTGTTTTTGCGTCTCCGCTTTCCAAGAGCGGTAATTTTTGTATTGTTTCGTCAATATCGCTGTATAAGGGCTTTTTTTTTTGCCAGACGAGTTATTTTCTTTAATGGCACCATTTTTGGGTACATATGATATATTGATTAACTTTTATTATATTTTTTGTGGGGGGTATTTTTTTATTTTTTTTACGGTCTTCACCATGCTGTTTAAATACTATATTAACTTTATTGCTCTGGTCGTTACTATCGTGGCGATACCACATATGTGTATTTTTTTTCCCACTTGTACAAAATAAAACCCACTTTTTATGAAAAAAATGGTTTTGTTTCATTTTTACTGTATATGTAAATGCCTGTGTTGTACGTTTTATGGGTGCGATTACGTTTAAGAAAGCCAGTGGAATTGACCACATTGATTTGAGAATTCCTTGAGATGATAGAGACTTCCCCAGAGGGTGTAGTGAGACCCTACTGTCTGTATTCTTGTACCATATTACGTTTTATATGGCCACCGGTTCACTGAGATACGCTTCTTGTGATGTCATCTAGAATGTGGGCAGATTCTATTTCTCTACACCTCTTAATCTGGATGTGTAAACATCTTATGACATCATCAAGTCTATAAATTGGGGTCACACATTGACCACGGTGTCGGTTTCTCTTGCTGGCTCTCATTATGAAGGTGCCTTTGATGAAGAGGAGGATAGTGAAGATGTTTTTCAAGATGAGGATTATAGAGAAAATGGAGGTTGGCGGACGTCAATTTCCTGATGATGTAGAGATGGAGGACGTGGAGGAGGATGAGAAAATGGAGGTTGGCGGACGTCAATTTCCAGATGATATAGAGATGGAGGATATGGAGGATAAGAAAGACAAAAAGGAAGTTCGCGGACGCAAACTTCCAGAGGATGTGGAGATGGAGGACCTTTCGGGGGTTACCGTTACCACCAGGGCCTCAAACCCCCGGAAGAGAAAGTGGCCATTTTAATTCATCTGACACTCGGGGCCCATTTACCATCAGGGCCCCGAGCCCCCGGGAGAGAAAGAGGCCTGTTCTGTTCCATCTGTCGCTCGGGGCCCATTCACCATCTTTTGTCACCCCAACATGGTGGTCTTTACCACCTAAACCATCTGAAATTGTCATGAAGACTCCTCCAGCGCTGAGAACCAGTGATGTGCAGAACAGAAGCGAGATCCGGTATGTCCGACGTCTTCTGCTCCGTCTTCATCTCCTTGTGGTGAAGGTTTTGTGAATTTTTGGGCTAATTCAGATTTTTTATCTTTTCTAGGATACAACTGTGAAAAAATAGAAAAATGTTTTACGCTCTCTTATGATCCAGGACTGAGCTGTGTAAGGGTGGACTGGCGGCCATATCTACGTGTGAAGAAGGACCCTCCTCTTCTTCATGTCACAGATCATCACATGTTAAAGGGCCGGAGAAAACCGCACAGCAATTCTACTGGATTCTGGAATAAACATATATTTTCTTTACAATTTTTTGTGTTTTCATATATATATTGGGGAATTTACCCAGGGAGCCTTTTATCTACAGGGATCATAAGGGTGTGGAAAAGTCAGTGGTGTAATAATCTGCAGAATATATCAATAAGTATCTATCAGCAGGTAGAGAGGACGGAGCAATATTCTGCAGATCTCCAGAGAGGTCAGTGGTGTAATAATCTGCAGAATACATCACTATGTATCTGTCAGGAGGTATAGGAGCAATGTTCTGCAGATCTCCAGAGAGGTCAGTGGTGTAATAATCTGCAGAATATATCACTATGTATCTGTCAGGAGGTAGAGGAGCGATGTTCTGCAGATCTCTAGAGTAGTCAGTGGTGTAATAATCTGCAGAATATATCACTATGTATCTGTCAGGAGGTAGAGGAGGAATATTCTGCAGATCTCCAGAGAGGTCAGTGGTGAAATAATCTGCAGAATATATCACTATGTATCTGTCAGGAGGTAGAGGAGCAATGTTCTGCAGATCTCCATAGAGGTCAGTGGTGTAATAATCTGCAAAATATATCACTATGTATCTGTCAGGAGGTAGAGGAGCAATGTTATGCAGATCTCTATTTCAGTGGTGTAATAATCTGCAGAATATATCACTATGTATCTGTCAGGCAGTAGAGAGGAGAGAGCAATATTCTGCAGATCTCCAGAGAAGTCAGTGGTGTAATAATCTGCAGAATATATCACTATGTATCTGTCAGGAGGTAGAGGAGCAATGCTCTGCGATTCTCTAGAGAGGTCAGTGGTGTAATAATCTGCAGAATATATGACTATGTATCTGTCAGGAGGTAGAGAGGACAGAGCAATGTTCTGCAGATCTCCAGCGAGGTCAGTGGTGTAATAATCTGCAGAATATATCACTATGTATCTGTCAGGAGGTAGAGGAGCGATGTACTGCAGATTTCTAGAGATGTCAGTGGTGTAATAATCTGAAGAATATATCATTATGTATCTGTCACGAGGTAGAGGAGCAATGTTCTGCAGATCTCTAGAGATGTCAGTGGTGTAATAATCTGCAGAATATATTACTATGTATCTATCAGCAGGTAGAGAGGACCGAGCAATGTTCTGCAGATCTCTAGAGTGGTCAGTGGTGTAATAATCTGCAGAATATATCACTATGTATCTATCAGGAGGTACAGGAGCAATGTTCTGCAGATCTCTAGAGAAATCCGTGGTGTAATAATCTGCAGAATATATCACTATGTATCTGTAAGAAGGTAGAGGAGCAATGTTCTGCAGATCTCTAGAGAAGTCAGTGGTGTAATAATCTGCAGAATATATCACTATGTATCTGTCAGGAGGTAGAGGAGCAATGTTCTGCAGATCTCTAGAGAGGTCAGTGGTGTAATAATCTGCAGAATATATCACTATGTATCTGTCAGGAGGTAGAGGAGCAATGTTCTGCAGATCTCTAGAGAGGTCAGTGGTGTAATAATGTACAGGATATATCACTATTTATCTGTCAGGAGGTAGAAGAGCAATGTTCTGTAGATCTCTGGAGAAGTCAGTGGTGTAATAATCTGCAGAATATATCACTATGTATCTGTCAGGAGGTAGAGGAGCAATGTTCTGCAGATCTCTAGGGAAGTCAGTGGTGTAATAATCTGCAGAATATAAAACGATTTATCTGTCAGGAGGTAGAGGAGCAATGTTCTGCAGATCTCTAGAAAGGTCAGTGGTGTAATAATCTGCAGAATATATCACTATGTATCTGTCAGGGGGTAAAGGAGCAATGTTCTGCAGATCTCTAGAGAGGTCAGTGGTGTAATAATCTGCAGAATATATCACTATGTATCTGTCAGGAGGTAGAGGAGCAATGTTCTGCAGCTCTCCAGAGAGGTCAGTGGTGTAATAATCTGCGGAATATATCACTATGTATCTGTCAGGAGGTAGAGGAGCAATGTTCTGCAGATCTATAGAGAGGTCAGTGGTGTATTAATCTGCGGAATATATCACTATGTATCTGTCAGGAAGTAGAGGAGCAATGTTCTGCAGATCTATAGAGAGGTCAGTGGTGTATTAATCTGCAGAATATATCACTATGTATCTGTCAGGAGGTAGAGTAGCAATGTTCTGCAGATCTCCAGAGAGGTCAGTGGTGTAATAATCTGCAGAATATTTCACTATGTATCTATCAACAGGTAGAGAGGACAGAGCAATGCTCTGCAATCTCCAGAGAGGTCAGTGGTGTAATGATCTGCAGAATATATCACTATGTATTTGTCAGGAGATAGAGAGGACAGAGCAATGTTCTGCAGATCTATAGAGAGGTCAGTGGTGTATTAATCTGCAGAATATATCACTATGTATCTGTCAGGAGGTAGAGGAGCAATGTTCTGCAGATCTATAGAGAGGTCAGTGGTGTATTAATCTGCAGAATATATCACTATGTATCTGTCAGGAGGTAGAGTAGCAATGTTCTGCAGATCTCCAGAGAGGTCAGTGGTGTAATAATCTGCAGAATATATCACTATGTATCTATCAACAGGTAGAGAGGATAGAGCAATGTTCTGCAAATCTCCAGAGAGGTCAGTGGTGTAATGATCTGCAGAATATATCACTATGTATGTGTCAGGAGATAGAGAGGACAGAGCAATGTTCTGCAGATCTCCAGAGAGGTCAGTGGTGTAGTAATCTGCAGAATATATCACTCTGTATCTGTCAGGAGATAGAGGAGCAATGTTCTGCAGATCTCCAGAGAGGTCAGTGGTGTAATAATCTGCAGAATATATCACTCTGTATCTGTCAGGAGGTAGAGGAGCAATGTTCTGCAGATCTCCAGAGAGGTCAGTGGTGTAGTAATCTGCAGAATATATCACTCTGTATCTGTCAGGAGGTAGAGGAGCAATGTTCTGCAGATCTCCAAAGAGGTCAGTGGTGTAATAATCTGCAGAATATATCTTTGTGTATCTGTCAGGAGGTAGAGAGGACAGAGCCATCTTGACTAGCCTAAGTAGAGTCATGTGCTGAGTAACCATTTTACCTTTATTCCCCTTCTTTCGCCCCCTTCCCAATAAAGACACGTGACAACCGAGGTTGGATGTGAAATGGCCACAGCAGCCGTTTATTTATTTAACATTAATTAAATGCAATTTAATCCGAAACATTCGGATAACTCTTTTAGGAATTCGACGAGAGAATTCCTACTATAATTCACATGACCCAACATGGGTCAATTAACACTAAACAGAGCAGGGGAAGTCCTTGAAGCCATTTTTCCGATTTCCTTTAAATTAGCCATCTGCAAACCACCACCAACTATTTACCTCCAGCCGTAAACCAGCTCGGAAGCACCGCTCACCCCTGCAGATGGCTCCAACCACCAGAAGACCACTTCAAAGGGATAACACCCTATGAAGTCTTCAAATGATCTACCATTTTTTGGGGGACGCATACCCCCGATGCGACCCCCCCACCATTTTGTACTGACCAACCTCAAGGACTCCCCCCGCCACAGCGAAACAGGCCTTGACCACCTTAAGCCTGTGAGTCCCTCCAAACCACCACCGCCCTCTCAATTCCTTCTGCTAAAGCCAGGCTCCACATATCAATTCCAACCTGGGTCAAATGTACTCCATCACTCCTCCAATAATTACCGACTCCTGACTCCAGATCCTTGTGTCGAACACAAATGCCCCCGTTCCTAGCAACAAAACGCGACACCGCCCGGTTTACCTTAATACGGGCTTTATTGACCCTCTCAACCGATCTTGCCAAACGCCAAAACTTCCTCGGAACGATGTCCGACCAAACAATCACCAGGTGAGGATAAGATGCCCATAAACACAACAGATCGTGTTTAATATCCCGCACTAACTCGCGAAACGGGCGCACCCCCAGATCATTCCCCACCCGCATGTAACACCAGAACCTCCGGAACCCTATCTAACTGAGAGTATGTCTGAAACTCAGCAAGTACCCGGCTCCACAACATACCTCGGAAGCCCAGCCAGTGTAAAACCGCATCGTGCCGCAGAATGCGAAGCTGACGGCCATCTGGGCGAACGTCCGCCCGCAATGCCCCCCAGTGCACAAAAGAAAGTCCTAAAATCCACACTAAGCAAGGGTGGTGATCTGAAAAGAAAGAACAAAACCGCACATGTCAAACAATCAAAGCTACCTTACCGACTCACAACAAATGAGGGCGCACATAAGTCCGAAACCTGTTGGACTCCCACCGGCCGATGCGCCGCACACCCTCGTCGTCCAACCCCCAACGCCCCGCCTCAGTAGCAGCGCCGATCCTGAACGAGTGATACGAGTAATACCCCTGCCCCACGCCAACCGCAGCCAAGCATTTCTTAAACACCGCACCAAATTGATACCTGGACAAAAACGAGCCATTCTCATGACGGAGCAATGGCGACTCAGGCACCCCAACCAGTGGCTTAAAAGCCACCATACAAGCAACTGGACACATCGCTGACCCTGGGAGGGCAAACAACACTATCCGCTTACCCCGACCCGCTTGATCAGTCTTGGACCGCCGCAAAAACAACTCGAGTCTATCCTCATATAGCCCCATGTCCGCCTGCCGCAATCCCCCAGCCCTAGCCGCACTAGGAGAAACCAACTCCCCAATTCTGAGTGCTCAGAAAAACGCGAGGGAAAAAGCCAAACGGAACAAGACTACCTCATCAGGCGAATTACAAACAGCCCCCAGCGATGCTCCCAACGACCCAAGGAGGGAAAAAGAAACGGGTTGCCTCTGATCTGCTACCGCCCTGCCCCGACGCAAACCTTTTAGAGCTTGCCTTACTAAAAAATGTTTGGACACATCCTGAAAACCCCGTAATTTGAATCCAAACGCCAAACCAGCAACAAAACGATTCACTTTTGCCGGGGAAAACCCCGCCTCCCAAGCATCCCCCAACCAGTACAATAATGGCACCAACCTGTCTTGCGCCGTGCTGACGTTACCCAACACTCTTACCCACTCCTCCCACTGCTGCCAACACGCCGAATAAGCGCTCCAAGTCACGCTAGCCAATGACCTTTCAATCAACCGTTCCACGGGACCGAAACCAGACCCCAGAGATGTTCCGGGCAAGCCAAACCGACCAGCTCCGCTCCCGGTGCCATTTGACGAAAACGATCCCACTGCGAGCGAGAAAGAGCATCAGCAATACAATTGGAAACCCCAGGTACATGCACCGCAACCACCCACGTGTTTAAAGACAAGCACACCAAAACTAGGTGACGCAACAACTGAACCACCGGTGGAGAAGATGCTGATAAGTTGTTAATTGCTAACACCACCCCCATGTTATCGCAGTGGACACTAACATTTTTATCCCTGAGCCTATCCCCCCAAATGGTCACCGCCACCACGATGGGGAACAGCTCGAGCAGGGCCAGATTTCGCGTAAGACCACCAGTCACCCAGCTGTCCGGCCAGTTCCCCGCACACCATTGTCCTCCTGCATACGCGCCAAAACCACCAGACCCTGCCGCGTCAGTAAACAGCTCCAACTCGCCCATCTCCTGTACCTGCGACATCCACAACGATCTACCATTATACTGCCCGAGGAACTCGTCCCAGACCTGCAGATCCGCCCTGTGATCCCCACCAATCCTCACAAAATGATGGGGCGCCCGGATACCCGCCGTCGCTGACGCCAACCTCCTACTAAAAATTCTACCCATTGGCATAATTCGACAGGCAAAGTTCAACTTTCCAAGCAGCGACTGAAGATCCCGAAAAGTGATCTTCTTCAATTGGCAAGCACGCCTGACCTGCCGTAGTGGCAATAATTTATCCTCAGGAAGCCTGCACTCCATTGCCACCGAATCAATTTGGATCCCCAAAAAACTGATGGTAGATACCGGGCCCTCTGTTTATCCAGGCGCCAAAGGGATTCCAAAATCCGTCGCAACCTTCTGCAAGGAATACAATAAATTACCGCAAACTGGGGAACCGCTAGGGCCTACGCACAAAAAATCATCAAGATAATGTATTAAGGAATCGACCCCAGCTACACCCTTCGTCACCCATTCCACGAAACTACTAAACGCCTCGAAGTATGCGCAAGAAAGGGAGCAACCCATTGGAAGGCACCTATCCACATAAAATTCCCCGCTCCAGAAGCAACCCAACAGCCGTTGGCTTTCTGGATGTACCGGCAGCAAGCGAAAGGCCGCCTCAATGTCAGTCTTTGCCAACAACGCACCGGGCCCTGTCTCCCGCACTAACGCCATCGCTTTGTCAAATGACGTGTAAACAACCGAACATAAGTCGTGATCTATCCCATCGTTCACCGACGCTCTCCTGGGAAACGACAAATGCTGGATCAAACGGAATTTGTGAGGCTCCCGCTTTGGCACAACTCCCAAGGGTGATACCACTAAATTCTCAATCGGCGGCTCGGCAAAAGGCCCGGACATCCTACCCAAAACCAAACAAAAACCCCTCATAAATTAACTTGGCCGCAACCCTATCCGGATATTCACTTAGATACGGGGCCATCCTTTCTACCCTCACCGGCGACCGCCCCTTGACCAACTGAAGAGGACTGAGGGCCTGACCGCCTCCCTTTCCGCATACATTTTGAGGCCCCGTGTGAGGAGCCATTGCACTCCGAACAGACATGTTTAAATTTACAGGTGGCCCTGAACTTACACGGCCATCATTGAATTGCCAGCAGAACCCCAGTTTTGACCCGGAACCTTGCCCGGATTGACTAGACTGGCCCCCTTGGCCAACGCACCCGGGAAAGGACTGCTTAACCGGCGCCGTAACCCGCAACCACAATGCAATATCCTTTTGATCCCACCGGATCGCCGTCCGGACCGCCTTCCGCTGGCGAAATTGCTCGTCGTACCGCAAACACGCCTGGCCCCCGTACGCCCAATAGGCCTCCCCGATGGCATCAAAATAACAAAACAACGGCGAGCAATTTTCCGGCGCCTTTTCCCCGATCACGCTTGCCAAAATAGCGAAAGCTTGCGACCAGTTGGCAAACGTCTGCGGGATAAGCCTATACCGCCGACGTTCTTCCTCCTCTTTCTTACTCTCATCCCGCTTGCCCTTATCCAATTTGAATTTCGCAAGCGGCAGAAGAGAAAATATCTCCACGTATTCATCCTTCCAAATCCGTTCACGTACCTCTTGCTTAAGGTGAGCCCCTAAAGGGCCCTCAAAACAGACGTAAACCTCGCCCCGAGCGCGATCATCAAGCCGAATCCTATCCCCATCCTTCTGCGCCTCGGTTTGGACAGACACTGCTACCGCTTCTTTTGCCACCCCCGGGACCTCCCCCACCATGGACCGCGACTGTACATCACGAGGACCTTCCCATACCACAACCGGAGACCCCGCCGGCACTACAGGCGCCGCTGCCCTATCTAAGCGCCGGACTAGCTCGCGCAAACAACCCACTAAATCTGTCAAGCCATTGCGCCCGGCAACGCCACTACCGACAGCCGCTACCCCGCTCGCTGACCCACCCCCAACACCCGACATGAAAATTGCTGGATACGGTAACGTAGGAGTTACACACTCACCAGGCTGCCCAGGCGCTGTAGTCCCGCCAGCCGGAAAATCCTGACCACGTTGCGACTCATCCAGCTCTCCATCTTCCAAATCCTCTCTCGCCGCCGACTGGTACTCGCACCGACATCTTCGACACGGGGATCCCGGCACGCTGACAGGTGGGCCGACAACCTGCCGCCCGACCGCAGGGACCCAGACTTCCGACCGGACCTGTTGCCTCGTCGTCGTCGCTGATCTTGGCGTCCTCACCGATGCTCTCGAGGAAGACTGCCCCCTGGCCGATACATCACCATGCGGGGCGACCGTATACTGCCCTCCGAACACAGCGTCTGAAGGCGGGGGTGTGACAGGGAGCCCGGCCTGCGACTCCCAGTTAACCGCCGAGCCCCGTCGCGGCTGGGGATTCCTGCCAGGACGCAGGCCCTAGGAAGAGGCACCCGTCTCAGCAGCCTGGCCTGCAGCGTCATTAGAAGGGCTCCCTCTGCGACGCCGGGCCCGCGGGGCCACGTCTGGACTAAGACGCTCTGGTGGGCGAGGCCTATGGGAGCGGCGGGGTGACTTAGCCTGGGCAACCGCCGCTCCCGCCGAAGCCCTCTGCTTTATTACAGCAGGGGCCGACATTAACAGCTCTCCCCCCACCGCCATATCCCCAGCGTCTGAGAGGGGGGCGGGGGAAGGGAGCGCATCAGCGCGGGCTGCCGACCAAGACGACGGGCCCGCCTGAGGGATCCGGGCCAGCGATGCCACAGTCTCCTCCAGCCAGCCCGGATCGTGATAAGCAGCTTCTGCCCGCAGCTGATCGAGCAGCAAGGCCGGAGACGCCATAACAGGTAAGTAGCACTATCTAACCTGACCTAAGTTTTTTGCTTGTTTCTCCTCCCGCTGCCTCCGGCTCAATGCCGAAAACAGCGGGAGGAACAGTTAACACACCCCGGCTCCTCGCATCTCCCCCTCCTCCCTCACCTAACCTGTCCTTCCTATTGGTTGAACCAACCAATCTTACGGCAATCATGGAGGCTTCCCGTTGAGCCCTCCGTGCTGCCGTCCAGCCTCTGCTGTAGATCTCTAGAGAGATCAGTGGTATAATAATCTGCAGAATATATCACTATGTATCTGTCAGGCGGTAGAGAGGAGAGAGCAATGTTCTGCAGATCTCTATTTGAGTGGGAGGCGGATGCTTCTTTTTACCGCTAGCTGATTTTTTCAACTAGTGGACAAAAGAAGCGTCCTGCCCGATCTGAAGTGAATGGGAGTAGGAATCTTTTGGCTGACGGCAGGAATAATTCTTCGGCAGATTTTGCAGCAGGACCCACCAAGCAAAATCCACCGTGTGAACATGGTCTTAGTGACCCCTTTTGTGGTGCAACTTACTCGGCGGCAGCGGCAGTAAAATGGAAGAAACTAGACACCAAAAATAAAAAGTTAAGCCCCCTGTGTTTTACCATAGATAAGTTAGGCCCCCTGTGTTTTATCATAGATAAGTTAGACCCCCTGTGTTTTACCATAGATAAGTTAGGCCCATGGCCGACCTTATATACGTTCGACCAGAGCGGTCGCACAGGGCGCCAGCCGCCACACTGCAAGGGGGGCGCCAGCGGGTGTGTGTATCCCTGCGCCGTTGCAACTAGCAGCGCGGATACACACACTAACTACAGTCGCCTTTCCACCCGGGCGCTTCTTCACTTAGTGGCCGTCGCTACCGCTGTATCAGCCATAGCAGCTGCTAGCGGTGACACCGGGCATGAGGGCATTGGCGCCGCTAGCAGCTGCTGCGGCTGCTATAGCGGTAGCGACGGCACTATAGCAGAGCAGAGAGGTATCTCCCTGCTCTGCTATCTACTAGCGCCACTGTAGCTCTGTGAAGGAACAGAATCCCCGTGTGGCCGGGGATTCCGCTCCTGGAGCACTGCTTGATGTCTCTGTCCATATATGGACAGTGACATCAGGGGAAACTCCTGAAGTGGAATCCCCGGTCACAGCGTTGCAGACGCTATGACCGGGGATTCCACTCCATGAGAAGCTAATGACGTCATGGACACAGACGACAGGAGCTTCTCCTGGAGTGGAAGCGAAGGTCACAGCGTCAGCAACGCTGTGGACGAGGATTCCGCTTCAGGAGTTTCCCCTGATGTCACTGTCCATATATGAACAGAGACATCAAGCAGCGCTGCAGGAGCAGTATCCCTGGCCACATGGGGCTTCCGCTCCTTCAGGGAGCTACAGTGGCGCTATCTATACTGGAAGGGGGGGGGGGGGTTTCAATCTACAGGGGGGTGTGGGCTGAGTGGCACTACCTACAAAAAAAGACAACTGTGCAGGAGCACACAAAATACCCAGCTTTCCCAGCTATCAAATAAATGTGTGGAAATAAACTAAGATATAATTTTTATTTAATCTAGCTAAGAGGATTAATCCTTTACCTAGACTAAATAAAAGTTATATCTTAGTTTATTTCCACACATTTGTTTGTTAGCTGGGAAAGCTGGGTATTTTGTGTGCTCCTGCAGAGTTGTCCTTTTTTGAATGTCTATTGCCCGCCAGCTATCAGGGTCATTTCGTAGTCCTTGCACTACGTACAGGGGGGCTGTGGGCTGTGTGGCACTCCCTAGCAGGGGGCTGTGCGGCACTCTCTAGCAGGGGGGCTCTGCGGCACTTCCTACCAGGGGGCTGTGCGGCACTTCCTACCAGGGGGCTGTGCGGCACTCCCTACAAGGGGCTGTGCGGCACTCCCTACAGGGGGCTGTGTGGTGCTCCCTACAAGGGGGCTGTGTGGCGCTATCTACAAGGGGCTGTGTGGCGCTACCCACAAGGGGGCTTTGTGGCGCTACCCACAAGGGGGCTGTGTGGTGCTACCTACAAGGGGCTGTGTGATGCTACCCACAAGGGGCTGTGTGGCGCTACCCACAAGGGGCTGTGTGGCGCTACCCACAAGAGGCTGTGTGGCGCTACGTACAAGGGGCTGTGTGGCGCTACCTACAGGGGGAATCTGTGAGTGGTGGGCTAATGGTCACTTTACTGTGAGTGGTGGGATGATGGTCATTTTACTGTGAGTGGGGGGCTGATGGTCATTTTACTGTGAGTGGGGGGCTGATGGTCTTCAAGTGGTTTCCGCCTCTGACCTCCAATTGAAATTAATAGGAGGCAGAAAATACCTGCGGCGCTCGTTTGGAGCTTTTTTTTCCTGCGTCTTTTGCATTCGCTTCAACAGCTTAAGAAAAAACGCAAAAAAAAAAGTCAAACAACGCTGTCAGTTCCTGAAGGAATTTTGGGGCAGATTTTTTTGCCTTAAAAAAATGTGTGTGAACAAACCCTACGAGTGTAGTGCTTGTTCTCAGGCTTTTTTCTGTCTTTCTCAGAACTATTTTTGGTAGGGGGACCCTGAGGAAATTTTATTTTTCCAGTCCTGCCTCGGGTCCGAAAAGGTTGGGAAACTCTGTACTAGGCCACAGGATCCCATCGTGGAGCAGCGCAGTTCGTCATGGGAACGGGGCCTAGGTGAGTAAAATTTTTGTTTTTGTTTGGGGACACGGTCTACAAGGGGGAGGTGGGGGACTGTATGGCACTGTCTACAAGGGGGAGGTGGGGGGGCTGTATGGCACGATCTACAAAAAGGAGGTGGGGGATTATGGCACTGTCTAGAGGGAGGCTATATGGCAAAATCTACAGGGGGGCACTATACTGTGTGGGGGCCACTAAGAGGACATTATACTGTGTAGGGGTACTACAGGGGGCATAATACTGTGGCCACAATTAGAGGACAATATACTGTGTCCTTGAAGGGGTTGTAATATATTATATTGTTAAATATTATTATTATACTGTCTGGGGGCACTAAAGGGGCATTATAATTGTTTTTATGGGGCATTTTTTTTTAATGATGGGGTGGGGCGCCGAAAGATCATTTCGCAATGGGCGCCATCTATCCTAGGGCCGGCCCTGGTTAGGCCCCTGTGTTTTACCATAGATAAGTTAGGCCCCCTGTGTTTTACCATAGATAAGTTAGGCCCCTGTGTTTCACCATAGATAAGTTAGGCCCCTTGTGTTTTACCATAGATAAGTTAAGCCCCCCTTTGTTTTACCATAGATAAGTTAGGCCCCCTGTGTTTTACCATAGATAAGTTAGACCCCCTGTGTTTTACCATAGATAAGTTAGGCCCCCTGTGTTTTACCATAGATAAGTTAGGCCCCTGTGTTTTACCATAGATAAGTCAGGCCCCCTGTGTTTTATCATGGATAAGTTAGGCCCCCTGTGTTTTACCATAGATAAGTTAGGCCCATGTGTTTTACCATAGATACGTTAGGCCCCCTGTGTTTTACCATAGATAAGTTAGGCCCCCTTTGCACCAATAAAAATAAAACTCACCTTACCCATTCCCACGACGGCCTGATGGGTCCTGTCACAGATTTTTAGCCTCTAAATGACCGAACAATGAAACACAAAGTATAAGTATATTAGAAAGTTGTAGACATTTTTACTGTATATTGAATAAACTTAAGGACACGGCCAATTTGAGTGTTTTCATTTTAGCCTTTTCCTTCCCGTCTTCCGAAAGCCATAACTTTTTTTGTATTTTTTCGTCGACATAGCCATATGAGAGATTGTGTTTTGCGGAACAAGGTGTAGTTTTTCATAGCACCATTTATTCTACAGCATAATATACTGGGAAGCTGAATCAAAAAATTTTTGTGATGTGAAATAGGCAAAAAAACAGCAATTACGCCATATTTTGGGGGGTTTTGTTTTAACGGCATGAACAGTGAACAGTGAGGTCCCTGTTTTTCTCAAACCTTTTTCCCTACCTACTTGTACGACCCGACCTAAACGACAGCGCACAACTGGGTGGCGTTCCCTATACTGGTAAAAGTGAAACTGACAAAGAAATAAGACAGAGACAGTGCGAAATAACAAAGGGTCACCTGGGAAGTACACGTAGGGAGAGGCAGGGCAATTGCGCCGAGGACAAGTCCGGGCAGAAAAGGCGGAGTCAGGCAGGCAGGGTCAAACCGGGAGAATGCGGAAAAACAAAAGTCAGAAGGCAAAGAAAAGTCAGGTGTAATGATGGGGTAGGGAGACAGACAGGTGAGCCCTAATCTACCCGCCACTCAGTCCCTGCCTACTTGCACGGCCCGTCTTAGGCGACGGCGTACAACTGGGCGACGGTCCCTACGCTCAATATGTGCACGACAGACAAACAGACAAGGGTACACAGAAGCTAAGGGAAATGGGGCAGTTGCCCACGGCAACACCGTGAGCAACAGGAGTAGTGAACGAGCCGAGTCAAACCAGGAGTGTAAGAGGTACCAAACGCAGAGCAGGAGCGTAGTCAGTAAAGCCAGGGTCAAAATGAAGCAAGGTCAATAATAATAATAGAAGGAGCAGCAGAGCCAGGAAACAGGAAAGAATCACAGGCAAAGTCAAGCAGGAAGTGAAGGTATAAACAGACCGAGGGTGGGAGCTAGAACCGTCTGGCCAGGCTGTGATAGGTTCTCGCACTCCTGAGCCTACCAGCCTGAGTGTTAGCAGATCGAGTCACTCTATCAGACCTAGGAGCAGGTGCAGACTGATTAACCGCGAGCGTCGACACAGAAGCTGTGTCTGGCAGATCCTTTACAGTACCCTGCCTTTTATGAGGGGCCACCGGACTCTTTCTAGGTGGACCTGGCTTATTGGGGAACCGAAGATGGAACCTCCTGAGCAATACCCCAGCGTGAACATCCCGGGCGGGTACCCAAGTCCTCTCCTCAGGCCCGTATCCTCTCCATTGGACCAGGTACTGGAGGGAGCCTTGGACCATCCTGCTGTCCACAATCTTGGCCACCTCGAATTCTACCCCTTCAGGGGTGAGAACAGGGACCTGAGATTTCCTCGAGGTAGCCAAGGACGGGGAGCAGCGTTTCAGGAGGGAGGCATGAAACACGTTGTGTATTCGAAAAGATGGGGGTAACTCCAGTCGGAAGGAGACAGGGTTAAGGACCTCAATGACCTTGTACGGCCCTATATACCGGGGAGAAAATTTTTTGGACGGGACTTTAATGCACAAATTTTTTGAAGACAGCCACTTCAGATCCCCGACCACAAACAAGGGGTTAGCAGAACGTCTTCTATCTGCCTGAGTCTTTTGTATGCTCTGGGACACCTCTAGGTTCTTCTGAACCTGGGCCCAGATTGTGCACAGTTCCCGATGAACGACATCTACCTTGGGATTGTTGGAACCACCTGGTGAAACGGAGGAGAACCGTGGATTAAACCCAAAATTACAGAAAAAGGGGGAGACCCCTGACGAGTTACTGACCCGGTTATTAAGGGAAAATTCGGCAAGGGAAATGAAGGAGACCCAATCATATTGACAGTCAGAGATAAAACACCTTAAATATTGTTCTAGAGACTGATTAGTCCTCTCGGTTTGGCCATTAGTTTCAGGATGGAAGGCCGAGGAGAAGGACAGATCAATCTCCAACTTTTTACAGAAAGCTCTCCAAAACAATGAAACAAATTGTACCCCTCTGTCAGAAACAATATTTACAGGAACCCCATGGAGACGCAGGATGTGTTTGACAAATAAGGTAGCTAACGTCTAAGCATTGGGTAGTTTCTTAAGGGGCACAAAGTGGCACATCTTTCTGAAGCGGTCTACTACAACCCACACCACCGACTTGCCTTGAGATGGAGGCAGATCGGTGATAAAATCCATGGAGATATGGGTCCAAGGTCTCTGGGGAATGGACAAAGAACATAGTAAGCCTGCTGGTCGGGACCTGGGAGTCTTGGACCTAGCATAAATTTCACAAGCGGCGACGTAGGCCTTAACATCTTTAGGCAACCCAGGCCACCAATAGTTTCTGGCAATGAGGTGCTTGGTACCCAGGATGCCTGGATGGCCAAATAGTGCAGAGTCATAAATTTCCCTGAGTACCCTTAGCCGGAATTGCAGGGGAACAAACAGCTTGTTCTCAGGAAGATTCCCGGGAGATGAACCTTGATCAGCCGCAATTTCGGAGACTAAGTGAGAAGCAATAGAGGAAATGATTATACCTGGGGTCAAAACACAAGCAGGATCTTCCTCCGAAGGAGGGCTGGCCATGAAGCTACGCGACAGTGCATCAGCTTTAATATTTTTAGACCCAGCCCTATAGGTGACCAAAAAGTTTAATCTAGTAAAAAACAACGCCCATCGAGCTTGTCTCGGGTTTAGCTTCCGGGCAGATTCTAGGAAAACCAGATTCTTGTGGTCGGTAAGGACCGTTACCTGGTGCCTAGCCCCCTCCAGGAAGTGGCGCCACTCTTCAAATGCCAATTTAATGGCTAAGGGTTCGCGGTTGCCAATGTCATAGTTACTCTCAGTGTGCGAGAACTTCCTGGAGAAGTAGGCGCAGGCACGAAGATGGGTGAGGGACCTGGTACCCTGGGACAAGACAGCACCCACTCCCATCTCGGAGGTGTCAACCTCCATGATGAATGGCTCCATTTGTTTAGGCTGACTCAGCAGTGGGGCCGAGATAAAGCACTTCTTAAGGACCTCAAAAGCCTGAACCGCCTCCGGAGGCGAGTGGAGGACATCAGCACCTTGCGAGTAAGATCCATAAGAGGCATAGCGATGACCGAGAAGTTAGCAATAAATCTCCTGTAATAATTAGCAAACCCCAGGAAGCACTCTAACGCCTTCAGAGAGGCAGGTTGGACCCATTCAGCCACAGCCTGAACCTTGGCAGGGTCCATGCGGAATTCATTAGGAGTGAGGATTTGACCCAAAAATTGTATCTCCTGCACCCCAAACACACATTTTTCGGTTTTAGCAAAGAGTTTGTTTTCCCAAAGTGCCTGGAGCACCTTCCTGACATGCTCAATGTGGGAGGACCAGTCCTTGGAAAGCACAAGTATGTCATAAAGGTACACTACAAGAAATATCCCCAGGTAGTCTCTTAAAATCTCATTTATGAAATTCTGGAAGACCGCGGGAGCATTACACAACCCAATGGGCATGACGAGGTATTCGAAATGACCTTCGGGCGTGTTAAACGCAGTCTTCCACTCATCCCCCTCTCTGATGCGGATAAGGTTATAAGCCCCCCGAAGATCAAACTTAAAGAATCATTGGGCCCCCTGAACCTGATTGAAGAGATCAGGAATCAAAGGAAGGGGATACTGGTTCCTTACAGTACCCCCCCCCCATTTATGAGGGGTCTCTGGACCCTTTCTAGGTGGACCTGGCTTATTGGGGAACCGAAGATGGGACCTTCTGAGCAATACCCCAGCGTGAACATCCCGGGCAGGTACCCAAGTCCTCTCCTCAGGCCCGTATCCTCTCGAATGGACCAGGTACTGGAGGGAGCCTTGGACTATCCTGCTGTCCACAATCTTGGCCACCTCGAATTCTACCCCTTCAGGGGTGAGAACAGGGACCAGAGATTTCCTCGAGGTAGCCAAGGACGGGGAGCAGCGTTTCAGGAGGGAGGCATGAAACACGTTGTGTATTCGAAAAGACGGGGGTAACTCCAGTCGGAAGGAGACAGGGTTAAGGACCTCAATGACCTTGTACGGCCCTATATACCGGGGAGCAAATTTTTTGGACGTGACTTTAAGGCGCAAATTTTTTAAAGACAGCCACACCAGAACCCCGCCCACAAACAAGGGGTTAGCAGAACGTCTTCTATTTGCCTGAGTCTTTTGTATGCTCTGGGACACCTCTAGGTTCTTCTGAACCTGGGCCCATACTATGCACAGTTCCCGATGAACGACATCTACCTCGTCATATTGGAGCCCAAGAGCAGAAAAAAAAAGATCAACAGAGGAAAGTTCAGGGGCGTCAGGAGCCAAGGAAAAGGCCCTTTCTTGGGGCCTGTCCTGGAGCCGGGACATAATTTTACCCACTCACTGGCTCTCAGAACCTGAGGAGTGGGGCCTTAGACGAAAATAGAGCCTACAACTCTCCCAAAAGGAGAAAAAAGTCTTCCGGTCCCCTGAGAACCGGTCAGGCAACTTGAGCTGGGGTTCAAGAGGTGGGTGGCACTACCAGGGTAGCACCACGCTGGTTGCCCCTCTGAGCCAGGGCTTAGACCTGTAGGGAGAGGCCCTGCATTTGCTGAGCCAGGGTCTCAAGGGGGTCCATAGTTGTGTCAGGGACCAGGGTAGAAAAGGTATATGGGCCTGTGATTATGTAATGACGGGGTAGGGAGACAGACAGTTGAGCCCTAATCTACCCGCCACTCAGTCCCTGCCTACTTGCACGGCCCGTCCTAGGCGACGGCGTACAACTGGGCGACGGTCCCTATGCTCAATATAGTCAGTAAAGCCAGGGTTAAAATGAAGCAAGGTCAATAATAATAGCAGGAGCAGCAGAACCAGGAAACAGGAGAGAATCACAGGCAAAGTCAAGCAGGAAATGAAGGTATAAATAGACCGAGGGTGGGAGCTAGAACCGTCTGGCCAGGCTGTGATAGGTTCTCCCACTCCTGAGCCTACCAACCTGAGTGACCCTCAATTTCCCAGTGAGAAGCTCCACTTCAGGGTTATCTGATACACATGGGGAAAATGAAGAAAACCGGGGATTAAAACCATAATTAGCAAAGAAACTCCTGACGATGTGCTGATGTGATTATTGAGGGCAAGTTACCCAAGCACCAAAAACCTGAATCATTTATACTGAGCGTCGGCCACGAAACATCTGAGATACTGTTCCAGAGACTGATTGGTCCTCTCAGTCTGGCCATTAGTTTCTGGATGAAAGCCCGATGAAAAGGACAAGTCTAGTCCAAACTGCTTGCAGGACGCCCTCCAAAACAATGATACAAATTGGACCCCCCTGTCAGAGACGATGTTAACAGGTACCCCGTGCAAACGTAAAATATGTTTAATAAAGAGGTTAACTCTTTAGCATTGGGCAATTTCTTCAGGGGAATGAAGTGAGCCATTTTACTAAACCGGTCTACAACTACCCAGATCACCGACCTGCCCTGGGATGAAGGCAGATCGGTGATAAAATCCATGGCTAGATGGGTCCAGGGTCCTTCGGGCACCAGCAAAGGACACAGCAAGCCTGCAGGTCGGGATCTGGGAGTTTTAGACCGGGCGCAGGTCTCACATGAGACCACGTAGACTCGGACATCCCGTAGCAGCCCTGGCCACCAGAAACCACGGATGACAAGGTCCCTGGTACCAGAAATGGTGCCATCCCTCCAAGGCCCATTTGATGGCCAGCAGTTTCCGATTACCCACATCATAATTTTTCTCAGTGGGAAAGAACTTATGGGAAAAGAAGGCACAGGGTCGGAGGTGAGTGAGAAGTAGGACCCTGAGACAATACTGCTCCCACACCCACCTCGGAAGCATCCACCTCCACAATAAAGGGTTGAGTATAATCCGGTTGGATTAGTACCAGGGCAGAGGAACAGCACCCCTTAAGGAGCTCGAAGGCTCGGACCGCCTACAGAGACCAGTGGAGGAGATCCGCACTTTTACGGGTGAGGTCAGTAAGGGGTTTGGCAATTACTGAAAATTTTTCGATAAAACGTCTGTAATAATTAGCGAACCCTAAAAACCTTTGGAGGGCTTTCAGGGAACAGGCCGAACCCAGTCAGATACCGCCTGGAGCCTGGCAGGATCCATGCGGAAATCCTCAGGGCTAAGGATGCGTCCCATGAAAGGCATCTCTTGAATACCAAAACTACATTTTTCAAATTTAGCGAACAAATTATTGGCCCTGAGAATGTGGAGGACAGTCCTGACATGTTTGACGTGCGAGTCCCAGTCTTTGGAAAACACCAAAATGTCATCTAAGTATACCACCAAGAAGAGCCCCAGATAGTCTCTAAAAATATAATTTATGAAAGTCTGGAACACAGCTGGCACATTACATAGACCGAAGGGCATCACCATGTACTTAAAGTGCCCTTTGGGGGTGTTAAAGGCAGTCTTCCACTCATCCCCCTTATAAACTCTAATCAGGTTATAAGCCCCCCCCCCCCCCCCCGCATGCCAAACTTAGAGAACCATTTGGCCCCCTGAACCTGATTAAATAGATCGGGGATGAGCTGTGTTGGTTCTTTATAGTAATATTGTTAAGCTGATGGTAGTCGATACAGGGTCGGAGCCCCTCGTCTTTCGGATGCAAAAGGCAGTCAGGGTCAAACCGGGAAAGTACGGAAAAACAAAAGTCAGAAGGCAAAGACAAGTCAGGAGTCCAGCCGAGGTTAGGTCACAAAAAGTCAAAAAGCAAGTCGCTCAGGGGAGTCTCAAAACAAGGGAAATCACCAGGCAAGGAAACTCTAATTACAGACAAAGGTCAACTATCCCAGGCTGAACTAAATAATTGCCTCAGTCTGCCAGGCCGGGAGACGCCCTAACGAGTAACTCTCAATGTCCTGGAGACCGAGGGAGCCGTAGGCATAGAGTACGTGACACCATCATTCCCATGACCACCCCCGTGGCCGCGCTACACCTGTGACGTCTGTTAGAACACTTTTCTACAGGGTTGGTGTTAGGATGGGGGTCAAACTGGGCAAATGCCCAGGGCCACCATCCCCACAGGGTCTCCTGTCTGAGGATAAAAATATCAGCCCACTGTTATCAGTGGGTCCGTCTCCCATCTGGGTCAGGTAGCAACCACTACAATCACAACTGGGCCTGGAAGAGAAGCGGGCCTGTTAATGGCAACATTAGTATATGGGGGCATAAAGGGGGCACTATTACTGTATGGGTGCACAAAGGGGGTGCTATTATGGTGTGGGGCACCAAGTGGGATGCATTACTACTATCTGGCGCAATGTAGATGACGAGTTTGTTTAGAGGATGGGGTATAGGTGGGATGAATGCAAGAAAAGCAGGAAACCAACTTGTCTGTATTTTAAATTCTGCAGAGGGGATTCATGGGTAGAAGTCGTTTTAGGTTTCTGGGCAGGATGGAGAAGAAAAGGGAAAGTGAACAAATCTAATCTGAGAAGACGTCACCTGTGAGTCACTGTGCTGTATATGGTCTACAACCCTCCTGTGTAGGACCAGTATTTACCACTATATGGTCAATGCATGTCACTGTACTGTAATCACTTATATGGTCTGTAGAGCCCCTGTGTAGGACCGGAATCTATGATTATATGGTCACTATAAGGTGGTGATATTGGTTTTTTTTCAGTGGTTTTGATTCAGTAACAGTATGGTAATATTATTCAGTCACTGTGTGGTCATTGTGTAGCGGAAGTATTGAGTAACTATGCAGGTAAGAGCCTGTTCACATCTGCGTTGGAGGCTCTGTGAAAGATCTGGACGAAAATACCGGAAACGATAGCGCAGCCTGCTGCGCTTTTGTTTTTGGTATAATCACGGATACCATGACGGAAACCAGACGGTAATTCTGTGGTTTTAGGCCTCCACATAAACACTGATGCAGGTGTGAACAAGCCCTAAGCGGGATTAGTTTGCGTGTACGATCCCAACCTGAAAACACAACCAGCTGCCATCTTTTAACAATTTAAAGCCCATTTACCTCTGCCGCCTTTATACCGTAGGTGGAGGTAAACAGGTTAAGGACGGGCAGCTACTATTGGTCCAGTGCTGTGTGCTTGTCCCCCTAAGCTAAAATTTGTGGCCTGCACATCAGGATATTTTTTTATACAATTTCTTGGGATGAGAGGTGATCATAAAACAGGAATTTTTTTTTTTTTTTAAAGCGACCTGTCCACAGAGTTTAAGGCCTGATTTACACGAGCGTGTGCGTTTTGCGCGCGTAAAAAACGCAGCGTTTTGCGCGCGTAAAAGGCACTTGACAGCTCCGTGTGTCATCCGTGTATGATGCGCGGCTGCGTGATTTTCGTGCAGCCGCCATCATAGAGATGAGGCCAGTCGACGTCCGTCACTGTCCAGGGTGCTGAAAGAGCTAACTGATTGGCAGTAACTCTTTCAGCACCCTCGACAGTGAATGCCGATCAAAATATACACCAATCTGTGAATAAAAAAAAGACGTTCATACTTACCAAGAACGTCCTGCTTCCTCCAGTCCGGTCTCCCGGCCGTTGCCTTGGTGACGCGTCCCTCTCTTGTCATCCGGCCCCACCTCCCAGGATGACGCGGCAGTCCAAGTGACCGCTGCAGCCTGTGATTGGCTGCAGCCTGTGCTTGGCCTGTGATTGGCTGCAGCTGTCACTTGGACAGAATTGTCATCCCGGGAGGTCAGACTGGAGGAAGAACCCGGGAGTTCTCGGTAAGTCAGAACTTCTGTTTTTTTTTACACGTACATGTATATTGTGATCGGAAGTCACTGTCCATGGTGCTGAACCAGTTTAACTCTTTCAGCACCGTGGACAGTGACTGTCTCCCGACGTCGCGTACCGGAAATTTTTTTGCTGGGTTCGGTCAAAACGAGTTCGGCCGAACCCGGTGAAGTTCGGTGCGCTCATCTCTAATTTGACACTCCGTTTGGATGTTTGTAAACAGAAAAGCACGTGGTGCTTTTCTGTTTACATTCATCCTTTTGACAGCTCTTGAGCGAATCACGCAGTTCGCACGGAAGTTTTCACGCACCCATTGACTTCAATGGGTGCGTGATGCGCGAAAAACGCACGATTATAGAACATGTCGTGAGTTTTACGCAACACACTCACGCTGCGCAAAATTCACGCATCGTCTAAACTGCCCCATAGAGTAATATAGGTGCGTACAACACGCGTGAAAAGCACGCGCGTCGCACGCGCGTATATTACGCTCGTGTAAATGAGGCCTAAGGCAGCACAGAATATTTCAGGAGAGGAGCGTGCAGATTCAGTGCTGCTGTGAACTCTGCTCTTACCATTACGTAGCTCTCAGTCTGTTACCTCTCCTCCACTCCTGTCCTCAATAACACCTTCACATGATTGGCAAGTCACCACCCCGCACAAGATCCGCACGCTCATCTCCTGAAATACTCTGTGCTGCCTTAAACTCTGTGGACAGGTCAGGATCCTGTTTCTTTTAAATGCTGCTGGGGAACCCGCTCGATCCACTATATAAGGCTGCGCCTCCATCCTCTTCTGCCCCAGTCACTTATTCCCAAGCACTGTAGCGCAGCCTTATATAGTGGATCGAGCGGGTTCCCCAGCAGCATTTAAAAGAAACAGGATCCTGACCTGTCCACAGAGTTTAAGGCAGCACAGAGTATTTCAGGAGATGAGCACGGCCGGGCACGGGCAGCCGGTCGTTTTTCCGAGCCGTGCTCCCATTATAAAGTATAGGAGCACGGCCCGTAAAATAAAAAAATAGAACATGTTCTATCTTTTTAACGGCACGGGCACCTTCCCATGAGAAGGTACATATCACTATGTATCTGTCAGGAGGTAGAGGAGCAATGTTCTGCAGATCTCTAGAAAGGTCTGTGGTGTAATAATCTGCAGAATATAAAACTATGTATCTGTCAGGAGGTACAGGAGCAATGTTCTGCAGATCTCTACAGAGGTCAGTGGTGTAATAATCTGCAGAATATATCACTATGTATCTGTCAGGAGGTAGAGAGGACAGAGCAATGTTCTGCAGATCTATAGAGAGGTCAGTGGTGTATTAATCTGCAGAATATATCACTATGTATGTCAGGAGGTAGAGGAGCAATGTTCTGCAGATCTCCAGAGAGGTCAGTGGTGTAATAATCTGCAGAATATATCACTATGAAGGTACCCGTGGCTAACAGAAGTCTATGGGCCCGCTATTTCGGGTCGTAATTACGACCCGTAATAACGGGTGTTTTTACGGTCGGGTGCATGAGGCCCCGTAATGACGGGTGGCTACATGTGTGCACCCGTCATTACGGCAGCGTTGCTAGGCGACGTCAGTAAATAGTCACTGTCCAGGGTGCTGAAAGAGTTAACCGATCGGCAGTAACTCTTTCAGCACCCTGGACAGTGAATTCCGATCAGAATATAGAGTAACCTGTAAAAAAAAAAAGACGTTCATACTTACCGAGAACTTTCTGCTTCCTCCAGTCCGGTCTCCTGGCCGTTGCCTTGGTGACGCGTCCCTCTCGACATCCGGCCCGACATTCCTGGATGACGTTACAGCCCATGTGACCGCTGCAGCCAATCACAGGCTGCCGCGGCCTCTGTAGCCAATCACAGGCTGCAGCGGCCTCTGCAGCAAATCACAGGCTGCAGCGGCCTCTGCAGCCAATCACAGGCTGCAGCGGCCTCTGCAGCCAATCACAGGCTGCCGCATCAGGAAAGAAGGTCGGACTGGAGGAAGAAGAGGGACTCGTCACCAAGACAACGACCGGGTACGTATGAAATGCTTTTTATTTTATTTTTAATCAGCAGCCTCTTTTCTCTATCAGTGATTGATAGAAATAAGTGGCTGCCGATTTGTATAATATTTTTGACCGGGTTCGGTCAAAACGTGTTCGGCCGAACCCGGTGAAGTTCGGATTTGCTGCGAACCGAACTTTTCCCGATGTTCGGACCGAAACCGGGTTTGGTTGTCCCGGTTCGCTCATCTCTATTCATGGCATAGACGACCTGTTAACTTTATTCGGCGGTTAACTATGATTACGGCCATACTAAATTTATATTCTTTTTTTTATGTTTCACTACTTTTTCACAATAAAAACACTAAGGCTATGTTCACACAGAGTTTTTTTGCAGGCGGAATTTCTGCCTCAAAATTTAGTTTGTAAGTTTGAGGCAGATTTTCCTCTCCCTGCACGCAGATTTTCGTGGCATTTTTGCCTGCGGCCTTTGAGCGCTGCGGGCATAAAACGCCGCAAAATACGCTTTCTCTGCCTCCCATTGAAGTCAATTGGAGGTCAGAGGCGTAAACGCCCGAAAATAGGGCATGTTCCTTCTTTGTCCCGCGAGAAATAAACGGGAGGCATTTTCGGGCCGTTTTTGACGAGTTTTCCGGCGCGGTTTCCGCGTCAAAAAACTTGTAAAAAAACTCAGTGTGAACATAGCCTTACATAAAGTCGCCATATTCTGAGAGCCATAACTTTTTCCATCTGCAGAGCTGTGAGGGCGTTTTTTTGCGGGACATGCTGTAGTTTTTATTGGTACCGTCTTGGGGTACATTTTTTTGGTAGCTTTATATTCCAATGTTTTGGAGGTGATGTGACCAAAAACAGAATATCTGTAATTTTTTTTTATATTTTTCTTACAGCGTTTACCGCGCAGGATAAATGATGTGATTATTTTTGTGTCTTTATGGATGTGGCAATACCAGTTGTGTATAGTTTTATATATTTTTTTAATAATGACTTTATAAAGAGAGAGTGGCAATTTTTGTTTTTTTTATTTTTCTAGAGCATTCTTTTTAGTTTTTTGTTCCACTAGGGGAATTGAGGATCCGATCACCTCTTAGCTGGTATAATACACTGAATTCTGGCAGGGCCTAATAGGCTTCAGTACATGGCAGACCAGGAGGCCATTGTTAGGCCTCCAGTTGCCATAGCAACCATTGGCACCCCCGCGATCACCTGCTATTGTATAGAAGAAGCCCCCTCCCTCTGTCAACCACTTAGATGCTGCGCTCGCTATTGACTTTGTCGACTTAGGGCTTGTACGGCCTATCAGGACGCGGATCTAGTTGAAATCTATGACAGAGACCCCTGCCGTTGTAGGATACAGACTTTCAATCACTGCATCACGCCGCCGCTCCTGGCCGTTAACCTTAAAGGCTAAAAGAGGCCTCATCTGCTCTGCTTGTTGTGCAATTCACCGGGTTTGGTGAATATAAATTTTAGTTGCACATTAAAAATATTTTTAAACAAAAATAATTTGTTTTTGCATCTCCGCTTTCCAAGAGCGGTAATTTTTGTATTGTTTCGTCAATATCGCTGTATAAGGGCTTTTTTTTCTTTTTGCCAGACGAGTTCAAAAAAACAACACTTTTGCCGTGTTTTTTGAATTTTTTTATTTTTTTACGGTCTTCACCATGCTGTTTAAATACTATATTAACTTTATTGCTCTGGTCGTTACGATCGTGGCGATACCACATATGTGTATTTTTTTTCCCACTTGTACAAAATAAAATCCATTTTTTATGAAAAAAATGGTTTTGTTTCATTTTTACTGTATATGTAAATGCCCGTGTTGTACGTTTTATGGGTGCGATTACGTTTAAGAAAGCCAGTGGAATTGACCACATTGATTTGAGAATTCTTTAAGATGATAGAAACTTCCCCAGAGGGTGTAGTGAGACCCTACTGTCTGTATTCTTGTACCATATTACGTTTTATATGGCCACCGGATCACTGAGATACGCTTCTTGTGATGTCATCTAGAATGTGGGCAGATTCTATTTCTCTACACCTCTTAATCTGGATGTGTAAACATCTTATGACATCATCAAGTCTATAAATTGGGGTCACACATTGACCACGGTGTCAGTTTCTCTTGCTGGCTCTCATTATGAAGGTGTCTTTGATGAAGAGGAGGATAGTGAAGATGTTTTTCAAGATGAGGATTATAGAGAAAATGGAGGTTGGCGGACGTCAATTTCCTGATGATGTAGAGATGGAGGACGTGGAGGAGGACGAGAAAATGGAGGTTGGCGGACGTCAATTTCCTGATGATATAGAGATGGAGGATATGGAGGATAAGAAAGACAAAAAGGAAGTTCGCGGACGCAAACTTCCAGAGGATGTGGAGATGGAGGACCTTTCGGGGGTTACCGTTACCACCAGGGCCTCAAACCCCCGGAAGAGAAAGTGGGCATTTTAATTCATCTGACACTCGGGGCCCATTTACCATCAGGGCCCCGAACCCCCGGGAGAGAAAGAGGCCTGTTCTGTTCCATCTGTCGCTCGGGGCCCATTCACCATCTTTTGTCACCCCAACATGGTGGTCTTTACCACCTAAACCATCTGAAATTGTCATGAAGACTCCTCCAGCGCTGAGAACCAGTGATGTGCAGAACAGAAGCGAGATCCGGTATGTCCGACGTCTTCTGCTCCGTCTTCATCTCCTTGTGGTGAAGGTTTTGTGAATTTTTGGGCTAATTCAGATTTTTTGTCTTTTCTAGGATACAACTGTGAAAAAATAGAAAAATGTTTTACGCTCTCTTATGATCCAGGACTGAGCTGTGTAAGGGTGGACTGGCGGCCATATCCACGTGTGAAGAAGGACCCTCCTCTTCTTCATGTCACAGATCATCACATGTTAAAGGGCCGGAGAAAACCGCACAGCAATTCTACTGGATTCTGGAATAAACATATATTTTCTTTACAATTTTTTGTGTTTTCATATATATATTGGGGAATTTATCCAGGGAGCCTTTTATCTACAGGGATCATAAGGGTGTGGAAAAGTCATAGGTGTAATAATCTGCAGAATATATCAATAAGTATCTATCAGCAGGTAGAGAGGACAGAGCAATATTCTGCAGATCTCCAGAGAGGTCAGTGGTGTAATAATCTGCAGAATACATCACTATGTATCTGTCAGGAGGTATAGGAGCAATGTTCTGCAGATCTCCAGAGAGGTCAGTGGTGTAATAATCTGCAGAACATATGACTATGTATCTGTCAGGAGGTAGAGGAGCAATATTCTGCAGATCTCTAGAGAGGTCAGTGGTGTAATAATCTGCAGAATATATCACTATGTATCTGTCAGGAGGTAGAGGAGCAATATTCTGCAGATCTCCAGAGAGGTCAGTGGTGTAGTAATCTGCAGAATATATCACTATGTATCTGTCAGGAGGTAGAGGAGCAATGTTCTGCAGATCTCTAGAGAGGTCAGTGGTGTAATAATCTGCAGAATATATCACTATGTATCTGTCAGGAGGTAGAGGAGCGATGTACTGCAGATTTCTAGAGATGTCAGTGGTGTAATAATCTGCAGAATACATCACTATGTATCTGTCAGGAGGTAGAGGAGCGATGTTCTGCAGATTTCTAGAGATGTCAGTGGTGTAATAATCTGAAGAATATATCATTATGTATCTGTCACGAGGTAGAGGAGCAATGTTCTGCAGATCTCTAGAGATGTCAGTGGTGTAATAATCTGCAGAATATATTACTATGTATCTATCAGCAGGTAGAGAGGACAGAGCAATGTTCTGCAGATCTCTAGAGTGGTCAGTGGTGTAATAATCTGCATAATATATCACTATGTATCTATCAGGAGGTACAGGAGCAATGTTCTGCAGATCTCTAGAAAAATCCGTGGTGTAATAATCTGCAGAATATATCACTATGTATCTGTAAGAAGGTAGAGGAGCGATGTTCTGCAGATCTCTAGAGAAGTCAGTGGTATAATAATCTGCAGAATATATCACTATGTATCTGTCAGGAGGTAGATGAGCAATGTTCTGCAGATCTCTAGAGAGGTCAGTGGTGTAATAATCTGCAGAATATATCACTATGTATCTGTCAGGAGGTAGAGGAGCAATGTTCTGCAGATCTCTAGAGAGGTCAGTGGTGTAATAATCTGCAGAATATATCACTATGTATCTGTCAGGAGGTAGAGGAGCAATGTTCTGCAGATCTCTAGAGAGGTCAGTGGTGTAATAATGTGCAGGATATATCACTATGTATCTGTCAGGAGGTAGAAGAGCAATGTTCTGCAGATCTCTGGAAAGGTCAGTGGTGTAATAATCTGCATAATATATCACTATGTATCTATCAGGAGGTACAGGAGCAATGTTCTGCAGATCTCTAGAGAAATCCGTGGTGTAATAATCTGCAGAATATATCACTATGTATCTGTCAGGAGGTAGATGAGCAATGTTCTGCAGATCTCTAGAGAGGTCAGTGGTGTAATAATCTGCAGAATATATCACTATGTATCTGTCAGGAGGTAGAGGAGCAATGTTCTGCAGATCTCTAGAGAGGTCAGTGGTGTAATAATCTGCAGAATATATCACTATGTATCTGTCAGGAGGTAGAGGAGCAATGTTCTGCAGATCTCTAGGGAAGTCAGTGGTGTAATAATCTGCAGAATATAAAACTATTTATCTGTCAGGAGGTAGAGGAGCAATGTTCTGCAGATCTCTAGAAAGGTCAGTGGTGTAATAATCTGCAGAATATATCACTATGTATCTGTCAGGGGGTAAAGGAGCAATGTTCTGCAGATCTCTAGAGAGGTCAGTGGTGTAATAATCTGCAGAATATATCACTATGTATCTGTCAGGAGGTATAGGAGCAATGTTCTGCAGATCTCCAGAGAGGTCAGTGGTGTAATAATCTGCAGAACATATCACTATGTATCTGTCAGGAGGTAGAGAGGACAGGGCAATGTTCTGCAGATCTCCAGAGAGGTCAGTGGTGTAATAATCTGCAGAATATATCACTATGTATCTGTCAGGAGGTAGAGGAGCGATGTTCTGCAGATCTCCAGAGAGGTCAGTGGTGTAATAATCTGCAGAATACATCACTATGTATCTGTCAGGAGGTATAGGAGCAATGTTCTGCAGATCTCCACAGAGGTCAGTGGTGTAATAATCTGCAGAACATATCACTATGTATCTGTCAGGAGGTAGAGAGGACAGGGCAATGTTCTGCAGATCTCCAGAGAGGTCAGTGGTGTAATAATCTGCAGAATATATCACTATGTATCTGTCAGGAGGTAGAGGAGCGATGTTCTGCAGATCTCTAGAGTAGTCAGTGGTGTAATAATCTGCAGAATATATCACTATGTATCTGTCAGGAGGTAGAGGAGCAATATTCTGCAGATCTCCAGAGAGGTCAGTGGTGAAATAATCTGCAGAATATATCACTATGTATCTGTCAGGAGGTAGAGGAGCAATGTTCTGCAGATCTCCATAGAGGTCAGTGGTGTAATAATCTGCAGAATATATCACTATGTATCTGTCAGGAGGTAGAGGAGCAATGTTCTGCAGATCTCTATTTCAGTGGTGTAATAATCTGCAGAATATATCACTATGTATCTGTCAGGCAGTAGAGAGGAGAGAGCAATATTCTGCAGATCTCCAGAGAAGTCAGTGGTGTAATAATCTGCAGAATATATTACTATGTATCTGTCAGGAGGTAGAGGAGCAATGCTCTGCGATTCTCTAGAGAGGTCAGTGGTGTAATAATCTGCAGAATATATCACTATGTATCTGTCAGGAGGTAGAGAGGACAGAGCAATGTTCTGCAGATCTCCAGCGAGGTCAGTGGTGTAATAATCTGCAGAATATATCACTATGTATCTGTCAGGAGGTAGAGGAGCGATGTACTGCAGATTTCTAGAGATGTCAGTGGTGTAATATTCTGCAGAATACATCACTATGTATCTGTCAGGAGGTAGAGGAGCGATGTTCTGCAGATTTCTAGAGATGTCAGTGGTGTAATAATCTGCAGAATATATCACTATGTATCTGTCACGAGGTAGAGGAGCGATGTTCTGCAGATCTCTAGAGTAGTCAGTGGTGTAATAATCTGCAGAATATATCACTATGTATCTGTCAGGAGGTAGAGGAGCAATATTCTGCAGATCTCCAGAGAGGTCAGTGGTGAAATAATCTGCAGAATATATCACTATGTATCTGTCAGGAGGTAGAGGAGCAATGTTCTGCAGATCTCCATAGAGGTCAGTGGTGTAATAATCTGCAGAATATATCACTATGTATCTGTCAGGAGGTAGAGGAGCAATGTTCTGCAGATCTCTATTTCAGTGGTGTAATAATCTGCAGAATATATCACTATGTATCTGTCAGGCAGTAGAGAGGAGAGAGCAATATTCTGCAGATCTCCAGAGAAGTCAGTGGTGTAATAATCTGCAGAATATATTACTATGTATCTGTCAGGAGGTAGAGGAGCAATGCTCTGCGATTCTCTAGAGAGGTCAGTGGTGTAATAATCTGCAGAATATATCACTATGTATCTGTCAGGAGGTAGAGAGGACAGAGCAATGTTCTGCAGATCTCCAGCGAGGTCAGTGGTGTAATAATCTGCAGAATATATCACTATGTATCTGTCAGGAGGTAGAGGAGCGATGTACTGCAGATTTCTAGAGATGTCAGTGGTGTAATATTCTGCAGAATACATCACTATGTATCTGTCAGGAGGTAGAGGAGCGATGTTCTGCAGATTTCTAGAGATGTCAGTGGTGTAATAATCTGAAGAATATATCATTATGTATCTGTCACGAGGTAGAGGAGCAATGTTCTGCAGATCTCCAGAGAGGTCAGTGGTGTAGTAATCTGCAGAATATATCATTATGTATCTGTCACGAGGTAGAGGAGCAATGTTCTGCAGATCTCTAGAGATGTCAGTGGTGTAATAATCTGCAGAATATATTACTATGTATCTATCAGCAGGTAGAGAGGACAGAGCAATGTTCTGCAGATCTCTAGAGTGGTCAGTGGTGTAATAATCTGCATAATATATCACTATGTATCTATCAGGAGGTACAGGAGCAATGTTCTGCAGATCTCTAGAGAAATCCGTGGTGTAATAATCTGCGGAATATATCACTATGTATCTGTCAGGAGGTAGAGGAGCAATGTTCTGCAGATCTCTAGAGAAGTCAGTGGTATAATAATCTTCAGAATATATCACTATGTATCTGTCAGGAGGTAGAGGAGCAATGTTCTGCAGATCTCTAGAGATGTCAGTGGTGTAATAATCTGCAGAATATATCACTATGTATCTGTCAGGAGGTAGAGGAGCAATGTTCTGCAGATCTCTAGAGAGGTCAGTGGTGTAATAATGTGCAGGATATATCACTATGTATCTGTCAGGAGGTAGAGGAGCAATGTTCTGCAGATCTCTGGAGAAGTCAGTGGTGTAATAATCTGCAGAATATATCACTATGTATCTGTCAGGAGGTAGAGGAGCAATGTTCTGCAGATCTCTAGGGAAGTCAGTGGTGTAATAATCTGCAGAATATAAAACTATTTATCTGTCAGGAGGTAGAGGAGCAATGTTCTGCAGATCTCTAGAAAGGTCAGTGGTGTAATAATCTGCAGAATATATCACTATGTATCTGTCAGGGGGTAAAGGAGCAATGTTCTGCAGATCTCTAGAGAGGTCAGTGGTGTAATAATCTGCAGAATATATCACTATGTATCTGTCAGGAGGTAGAGGAGCAATGTTCTGCAGCTCTCCAGAGAGGTCAGTGGTGTAATAATCTGCGGAATATATCACTATGTATCTGTCAGGAGGTAGAGGAGCAATGTTCTGCAGATCTCCAGAGAGGTCAGTGGTGTAATAATCTGCAGAATATTTCACTATGTATCTATCAACAGGTAGAGAGGACAGAGCAATGCTCTGCAATCTCCAGAGAGGTCAGTGGTGTAATGATCTGCAGAATATATCACTATGTATTTGTCAGGAGATAGAGAGGACAGAGCAATGTTCTGCAGATCTCCAGAGAGGTCAGTGGTGTAGTAATCTGCAGAATATATCACTCTGTATCTGTCAGGAGATAGAGGAGCAATGTTCTGCAGATCTCCAGAGAGGTCAGTGGTGTAATAATCTGCGGAATATATCACTATGTATCTGTCAGGAAGTAGAGGAGCAATGTTCTGCAGATCTATAGAGAGGTCAGTGGTGTATTAATCTGCAGAATATATCACTATGTATCTGTCAGGAGGTAGAGTAGCAATGTTCTGCAGATCTCCAGAGAGGTCAGTGGTGTAATAATCTTCAGAATATATCACTATGTATCTATCAACAGGTAGAGAGGTTAGAGCAATGTTCTGCAAATCTCCAGAGAGTTCAGTGGTGTAATGATCTGCAGAATATATCACTATGTATGTGTCAGGAGATAGAGAGGACAGAGCAATGTTCTGCAGATCTCCAGAGAGGTCAGTGGTGTAATAATCTGCAGAATATATCTTTGTGTCAGGAGGTAGAGAGGACAGAGCCATCTTGACTAGCCTAAGTAGAGTCATGTGCTGAGTAACCATTTTACCTTTATTCCCCTTCTTTCGCCTTCCCAATAAAGACACGTGACAACCGAGGTTGGATGTGAAATGGCCACAGCAGCCGTTTATTTATTTAACATGAATTAAATGCAATTTAATCCGAAACATTCGGATAACTCTTTTAGGAATTCGACCAGAGAATTCCTACTATAATTCACATGACCCAACATGGGTCAATTAACACTAAACAGAGCAGGGGAAGTCCTTGAAGCCATTTTTCCGATTTCCTTTAAATTAGCCATCTGCAAACCACCACCAACTATTTACCTCCAGCCGTAAACCAGCTCGGAAGCACCGCTCACCCCTGCAGATGGCTCCAACCACCAGAAGACAACTTCAAAGGGATAACACCGTATGAAGTCTTCAAATGATCTACCATTTTTTGGGGGACGCATAACCCCGATGCGACCCCCCCACCATTTTGTACTGACCAACCTCAAGGACTCCCCCCGCCACAGCGAAACAGGCCTTGACCACCTTAAGCCTGTGAGTCCCTCCAAACCACCACCGCCCTCTCAATTCCTTCTGCTAAAGCCAGGCTCCACATATCAATTCCAACCTGGGTCAAATGTACTCCATCACTCCTCCAATAATTACCGACTCCTGACTCCAGATCCTTGTGTCGAACACAAATGCCCCCGTTCCTAGCAACAAAACGCGACACCGCCCGGTTTACCTTAATACGGGCTTTATTGACCCTCTCAACCGATCTTGCCAAACGCCAAAACTTCCTCGGAACGATGTCCGACCAAACAATCACCAGGTGAGGATAAGATGCCCATAAACACAACAGATCGTGTTTAATATCCCGCACTAACTCGCGAAACGGGCGCACCCCCAGATCATTCCCCACCCACATGTAACACCAGAACCTCCGGAACCCTATCTAACTGAGAGTATGTCTGAAACTCAGCAAGTACCCGGCTCCACAACATACCTCGGAAGCCCAGCCAGTGTAAAACCGCATCGTGCCGCAGAATGCGAAGCTGAAGGCCATCTGGGCGAACGTCCGCCCGCAATGCCCCCCAGTGCACAAAAGAAAGTCCTAAAATCCACACTAAGCAAGGGTGGTGATCTGAAAAGAAAGAACAAAACCGCACATGTCAAACAATCAAAGCTACCTTACCGACTCACAACAAATGAGGGCGCACATAAGTCCGAAACCTGTTGGACTCCCACCGGCCGATGCGCCGCACACCCTCGTCGTCCAACCCCCAACGCCCCGCCTCAGTAGCAGCGCCGATCCTGAACGAGTGATACGAGTAATACCCCTGCCCCACGCCAACCGCAGCCAAGCATTTCTTAAACACCGCACCAAATTGATACCTGGACAAAAACGAGCCATTCTCATGACGGAGCAATGGCGACTCAGGCACCCCAACCAGTGGCTTAAAAGCCACCATACAAGCAACTGGACACATCGCCGACCCTGGGAGGGCAAACAACACTATCCGCTTACCCCGACCCGCTTGATCAGTCTTGGACCGCCGCAAAAACAACTCGAGTCTATACTCATATAGCCCCATGTCCGCCTGCCGCAATCCCCCAGCCCTAGCCGCACTAGGAGAAACCAACTCCCCAATTCTGAGTGCTCCGAAAAACGCGAGGGAAAAAGCCAAACGGAACAAGACTACCTCATCAGGCGAATTACAAACAACCCCCAGCGATGCTCCCAACGACCCAAGGAGGGAAAAAGAAACGGGTTGCCTCTGATCTGCTACCGCCCTGCCCCGACGCAAACCTTTTAGAACTTGCCTTACTAAAAAATGTTTGGACACATCCTGAAAACCCCGTAATTTGAATCCAAACGCCAAACCAGCAACAAAACGATTCACTTTTGCCGGGGAAAAACCCGCCTCCCAAGCATCCCCCAACCAGTACAATAATGGCACCAACCTGTCTTGCGCCGTGCTGACGTTACCCAACACTCTTACCCACTCCTACCACTGCTGCCAACACGCCGAATAAGCGCTCCAAGTCACGCTAGCCAATGACCTTTCAATCAACCGTTCCAAGGGACCGAAACCAGACCCCAGAGATGTTCCGGGCAAGCCAAACCGACCAGCTCCGCTCCCGGTGCCATTTGACGAAAACGATCCCACTGCGAGCGAGAAAGAGCATCAGCAATACAATTGGAAACCCCAGGTACATGCACCGCAACCACCCACGTGTTTAAAGACAAGCACACCAAAACTAGGTGACGCAACAACTGAACCACCGGTGGAGAAGATGCTGATAAGTTGTTAATTGCTAACACCACCCCCATGTTATCGCAGTGGACACTAACATTTTTATCCCTGAGCCTATCCCCCCAAATGGTCACCGCCACCACGATGGGGAACAGCTCGAGCAGGGCCAGATTTCGCGTAAGACCACCAGTCACCCAGCTGTCCGGCCAGTTCCCCGCACACCATTGTCCTCCTGCATACGCGCCAAAACCACCAGACCCTGCCGCGTCAGTAAACAGCTCCAACTCGCCCATCTCCTGTACCTGCGACATCCACAACGATCTACCATTATACTGCCCGAGGAACTCGTCCCAGACCTGCAGATCCGCCCTGTGATCCCCACCAATCCTCACAAAATGATGGGGCGCCCGGATACCCGCCGTCGCTGACGCCAACCTCCTACTAAAAATTCTACCCATTGGCATAATTCGACAGGCAAAGTTCAACTTTCCAAGCAGCAACTGAAGATCCCGAAAAGTGATCTTCTTCAATTGGCAAGCCCGCCTGACCTGCCGTAGTGGCAATAATTTATCCTCAGGAAGCCTGCACTCCATTGCCACCGAATCAATTTGGATCCCCAAAAAACTGATGGTAGATACCGGGCCCTCTGTTTATCCAGGCGCCAAAGGGATTCCAAAATCTGTCGCAACCTTCTGTAAGGAATACAATAAATTACCGCAAACTGGGGAACCGCTAGGGCCTACGCACAAAAAATCATCAAGATAATGTATTAAGGAATCGACCCTCGCTACACCCTTCGTCACCCATTCCACGAAACTACTAAACGCCTCGAAGTATGCGCAAGAAAGGGAGCAACCCATTGGAAGGCACCTATCCACATAAAATTCCCCGCTCCAGAAGCAACCCAACAGCCGTTGGCTTTCTGGATGTACCGGCAGCAAGCGAAAGGCCGCCTCAATGTCAGTCTTTGCCAACAACGCACCGGGCCCTGCCTCCCGCACTAACGCCATCGCTTTGTCAAATGACGTGTAAACAACCGAACATAAGTCGTGATCTATCCCATCGTTCACCGACGCTCTCCTGGGAAACGACAAATGCTGGATCAAATGGAATTTGTGAGGCTCCCGCTTTGGCACAACTCCCAAGGGTGATACCACTAAATTCTCAATCGGCGGTTCGGCAAAAGGCCCGGACATCCTACCCAAAACCAAACAAAAACCCCTCATAAATTAACTTGGCCGCAACCCTATCTGGATATTCACTTAGATACGGGGCCATCCTTTCTACCCTCACCGGCGACCGCCCCTTGACCAACTGAAGAGGACTGAGGGCCTGACCGCCTCCCTTTCCGCATACATTTTGAGGCCCCGTGTGAGGAGCCATTGCACTCCGAACAGACATGTTTAAATTTACAGGTGGCCCTGAACTTACACGGCCATCATTGAATTGCCAGCAAGTTTTGACCCGGAACCTTGCCCGGATTGACTAGACTGGCCCCCTTGGCCAACGCTCCTGGGAAAGGACTGCTTAACCGGCGCCGTAACCCGCAACCACAATGCAATATCCTTTTGATCCCACCGGATCGCCGTCCGGACCGCCTTCCGCTGGCGAAATTGCTCGTCGTACCGCAAACACGCCTGGCCCCCGTACGCCCAATAGGCCTCCCCGATGGCATCAAAATAACAAAACAACGGCGAGCAATTTTCCGGCGCCTTTTCCCCGATCACGCTTGCCAAAATAGCGAAAGCTTGCGACCAGTTGGCAAACGTCTGCGGGATAAGCCTATACCGCCGACGTTCTTCCTCCTCTTTCTTACTCTCATCCTGCTTGCCCTTATCCAATTTGAATTTCGCAAGCGGCAGAAGAGAAAATATCTCCACGTATTCATCCTTCCAAATCCGTTCACGTACCTCTTGCTTAAGGTGAGCCCCTAAAGGGCCCTCAAAACAGACGTAAACCTCGCCCCGAGCGCGATCATCAAGCCGAATCCTATCCCAATCCTTCTGCGCCTCGCTTTGGACAGACACTGCTACCGCTTCTTTTGCCACCCCCGGGACCTCCCCCACCATGGACCGCGACTGTACATCACGAGGACCTTCCCATACCACAACCGGAGACCCCGCCGGCACTACAGGCGCCGCTGCCCTATCTAAGCGCCGGACTAGCTCGCGCAAACAACCCACTAAATCTGTCAAGCCATCGCGCCCGGCAACGCCACTACCGACAGCCGCTACCCTGTTCGCTGACCCACCCCCAACACCCGACATGAAAATTGCTGGATACGGTAACGTAGGAGTTACACACTCACCAGGCTGCCCAGGCGCTGTAGTCCCGCCAGCCGGAAAATCCTGACCACGTTGCGACTCATCCAGCTCTCCATCTTCCAAATCCTCTCTCGCCGCCGACTGGTACTCGCACCGACATCTTCGACACGGGGATCCCGGCACGCTGACAGGTGGGCCGACAACCTGCCGCCCGACCGCAGGGACCCAGACTTCCGACCGGACCTGTTGCCTCGTCGTCGTCGCTGATCTTGGCGTCCTCACCGATGCTCTCGAGGAAGCCTGCCCCCTGGCCGGAACATCACCATGCGGGGCGACCGTATACTGCCCTCCGAACACAGAGTCTGAAGGCGGGGGTGTGACAGGGAGCCCGGCCTGCGACTCCCAGTTAACCGCCGAGCCCCGTCGCGGCTGGGGATTCCTGCCAGGACGCAGGCCCTAGGAAGAGGCACCCGTCCCAGCAGCCTGGCCTGCAGCGTCATTAGAAGGGCTCCCCCTGCGACGCCGGGCCCGCGGGGCCACGTCTGGACTAAGACGCTCTGGTGGGCGAGGCCTATGGGAGCGGCGGGGTGACTTAGCCTGGGCAACCGCCGCTCCCGCCGAAGCCCTCTGCTTTATTACAGCAGGGGCCGACATTAACAGCTCTCCCCCCACCGCCATATCCCCAGCGTCTGAGAGGGGGGCGGGGGAAGGGAGCGCATCAGCGCGGGCTGCCGACCAAGACGACGGGCCCGCCTGAGGGATCCGGGCCAGCGATGCCACAGTCTCCTCCAGCCAGCCCGGATCGTGATAAGCAGCTTCTGCCCGCAGCTGATCGAGCAGCAAGGCCGGAGACGCCATAACAGGTAAGTAGCACTATCTAACCTGACCTAAGTTTTTTGCTTGTTTCTCCTCCAGCTGCCTCCGGCTCAATGCCGAAAACAGCGGGAGGAACAGTTAACACACCCCGGCTCCTCGCATCTCCCCCTCCTCCCTCACCTAACCTGTCCTTCCTATTGGTTGAACCAACCAATCTTACGGCAATCATGGAGGCTTCCCGTTGAGCCCTCCGTGCTGCCGTCCAGCCTCTGCTGTAGATCTCTAGAGAGATCAGTGGTATAATAATCTGCAGAATATATCACTATGTATCTGTCAGGCGGTAGAGAGGAGAGAGCAATGTTCTGCAGATCTCTATTTCAGTGGGAGGCGGATGCTTCTTTTTACCGCTAGCTGATTTTTTCAACTAGTGGACAAAAGAAGCGTCCTGCCCGATCTGAAGTGAATGGGAGTAGGAATCTTTTGGCTGACGGCAGGAATAATTCTTCGGCCGATTTTGCAGCAGGACCCACCAAGCAAAATCCACCGTGTGAACATGGTCTTAGTGACCCCTTTTGTGGTGCAACTTACTCAGCGGCAGTGGCAGTAAAATGGAAGAAACTAGACACCAAAAATAAAAAGTTAAGCCCCCTGTGTTTTACCATAGATAAGTTAGGCCCCCTGTGTTTTATCATAGATAAGTTAGACCCCCTGTGTTTTACCATAGATAAGTTAGGCCCATGGCCGACCTTATATACGTTCGACCAGAGCGGTCGCACAGGGCGCCAGCCGCCACACTGCAAGGGGGGCGCCAGCGGGTGTGTGTATCCCTGCGCCGTTGCAACTAGCAGCGCGGATACACACACTAACTACAGTCGCCTTTCCACCCGGGCGCTTCTTCACTTAGTGGCCGTCGCTACCGCTGTATCAGCCATAGCAGCTGCTAGCGGTGACACCGGGCATGAGGGCGGTGGCGCCGCTAGCAGCTGCTGCGGCTGCTATAGCGGTAGCGACGGCACTATAGCAGAGCAGAGAGGTATCTCCCTGCTCTGCTATCTACTAGCGCCACTGTAGCTCTCTTAAGGAACGGAATCCCCGTGTGGCCGGGGATTCCGCTCCTGGAGCGCTGCTTGATGTCTCTGTCCATATATGGACAGTGACATCAGGGGAAACTCCTGAAGTGGAATCCCCGGTCACAGCGTTGCAGACGCTATGACCGGGGATTCCACTCCATGAGAAGCTAATGACGTCATGGACACAGACGACAGGAGCTTCTCCTGGAGTGGAAGCGAAGGTCACAGCGTCAGCAACGCTGTGGACGAGGATTCCGCTTCAGGAGTTTCCCCTGATGTCACTGTCCATATATGAACAGAGACATCAAGCAGTGCTGCAGGAGCAGTATCCCTGGCCACATGGGGATTCCGCTCCTTCAGGGAGCTACAGTGGCGCTATCTATACTGGAAGGGGGGGGGGTTTCAATCTACAGGGGGGTGTGGGCTGAGTGGCACTACCTACAAAAAAGGACAACTGTGCAGGAGCACACAAAATACCCAGCTTTCCCAGCTATCAAATAAATGTGTGGAAAAAAACTAAGATATAATTTTTATTTAATCTAGCTAAGAGGATTAATCCTTTACCTAGACTAAATAAAAGTTATATCTTAGTTTATTTCCACACATTTATTTGTTAGCTGGGAAAGCTGGGTATTTTGTGTGCTCCTGCATAGTTGTCCTTTTTTGAATGTCTATTGCCCGCCAGCTATCAGGGTCATTTCGTAGTCCTTGCACTACGTACAGGGGGGCTGTGGGCTGTGTGGCACTCCCTAGCAGGGGGCTGTGCGGCACTCTCTAGCAGGGGGGCTCTGCGGCACTTCCTACCAGGGGGCTGTGCGGCACTTCCTAACAGGGGGCTGTGCGGCACTCTCTACAGGAGGCTGTGCGGCACTCCCTACAGGGGGCTGTGTGGTGCTCCCTACAAGGGTGCTGTGTGGCGCTATCTACAAGGGGCTGTGTGGCGCTACCCTCAAGGGGGCTTTGTGGCGCTTCCCACAAGGGGGCTGTGTGGTGCTACCTACAAGGGGCTGTGTGATGCTACCCACAAGGGGCTGTGTGGCACTACCCACAAGGGACTGTGTGGCGCTACCCACAAGGGGCTGTGTGGCGCTACCCACAAGAGGCTGTGTGGCGCTACCTACAAGGGGCTGTGTGGCGCTACCTACAGGGGGAATCTGTGAGTGGTGGGCTGATGGTCATTTTACTGTTAGTGGTGGGATGATGGTCATTTTACTGTGAGTGGTGGGATGATGGTCATTTTACTGTGAGTGGGGGGCTGATGGTCATTTTACTGTGAGTGGGGGGCTGATGGTCTTCAAGTGGTTTCCGCCTCTGACCTCCAATTGAAATTAATAGGAGGCAGAAAATACCTGCGGCTAGAGATGAGCGAACTTATCAAAAGTTCGGTTGGGCTAGTTCGCCGAATTTCACAAAAAAGTTCGGTTCGGACCGAACTAGTTCGGACCGAACCTGTCACTTACGTGCGCCGAGCATGCTACTGTCCGGGGTGCTGATAGAGTTAATGGGCTGCACTAACTCTTTCAGCAACCTTCACAGTACATGCTCGGTGCGCGGAAAATACAATTTAAATGTAATAAAAAAATAAAAATTATACGTTCGTACTTACTTTCCTCCTGTCCGGCCTCCAGCGATGACGTTTCATCCCTTTCGCCGCTGCAGCCAATCACAGGCTGTAGTGGCGGTCACGCACGTCAGGATGACGCTTCATCCCACGTGACCGCCTCTGCAGCCAATCACAGGCTGCAGCGGCGACATGGATGAAACGTCATCGCTGGAGGCCGGACAGGAGGAAAGTAAGTATGAACGTATTATTATTTTTTTTTGGCATGTATGTATGTTGGCATGTATGTATGTTGTCATGTATGTATGTATGTATATCTGTGCATGTATGTTGGCATGTATGTATATATGTGCATGTTTGTATGTATATTTGCATGTATATATTTGCATGTATGTATGTATGTTTGCATGTGTGTATGTTTGCATGTATGTATTTTTGCATGTATGTTGTCATGTATGTATGTATGTATGTTGTCATGTATGTATATATGTGCATGTGTGTATGTATATTTGTATGTATGTATGTTTGCATGAATGTGTGTTTGCATGAATGTATGTTTGTATGTATGTATGCATGTTTGTATGTATATTTGCATGTGTGTGTATATATATATATATATATGTATGTATGTTGTCATGTATGTATATATGCGCATGTATGTTGGCATGTATGTATATATGTGCATGTGTGTATGTATGTATATTTGCATGTATATATTTGCAAGAATGTATGTTGTCATGTATGTATGTATATATGTGCATGTATGTTGGCATGTATGTATACATGTGCATGTTTGTATGTATATTTGCATGTATATATGTTTGCATGTGTGTATGTATGTTTGCATGTATGTATGTATGTTTGCATGTATGTATGTTGTCATGTATGTTTGTATGTATGTATGTTGTCATGTATGTATGTATATATGTGCATGTATGTATGTTTGCATGTTTTTATTTTTGCATGTATGTTTGCATGTATGTTTATATATATGTGCATGTATGTAATTATGTTTGCATGTATTTATGTTTGCATGTATATTTGTGCATGCTTGTATATATGTATGTATGTATCTTTGCATGTTTGTTTGTATGTATGTATGTTTTCATGTGTGTGTGTATGTATGTACGTATGTATGATAGTTTGCATGTATATATGTGTGTATGTTTGCATGTATGTATATTTGCATGTATATATGTGCATGCTTGTATGTATGTTTGTATATATGTATGTATGGCCATGTATGATACTGTCTGCTGGCGCCCTGTATCTAAGTCAACTTCACGGCAGGCTTCTATACATGGTATAACAGTCAGTATCACACATTAAACTGAATCTAACCCTACGACATGTTTTATTTCATTTTTTTTTTTTTTTTACAGGTTTGGTGTTTGGACTACGTCGGTTTCGAGGACTACTTAGATGAAGTTTTTTTTTCTACAATAAAATGGTTAATGAGGGTTGTGTTGGGGGTGCTTTATTTCAATAAAATATTTTATCTATATCTTTGTCTTTTTCTTTTCAAATTTTATTACTACCACTTTAGTAATGGCCGCTGTCTGAGTGACAACATCCATTACTAATGCGAGGCTTAGTGTTAGCCGGTGCAGAGGCTAACACTAACCACCATTATTACCCCGGTACCCACCACCACCAGGGGTGCCGGGAAGAGCTGGGTACGATCCAGTACCCGACCATCTGTTGTGATGGTCGGGCTCTGGGGCGGCCGCAGACTGGTATTATGAGGCTGGGAAGGGCCAAAAACAGTGGACCTTCCCACCCTTGTAATGCTAGGCTGCTGCTGCTGTGTTGTATCTGGCTGGTTATAAAAGTGTGGGGGACCCCACGTCATTTTTTTAAATTATTTATTTATTTACATTTTTTTTTAAAAAAGACATGGGGTTCCACCCAATTTATCATAACCAGCCACAAACACAGTGTTATTAGCCTGGGAATGGACAAAACCAGTGGCCCTTCCCACCCATGTAATGCCAGACTGCTGCGGCCTTGTATATGGCTGGTTATTAAATGTGGGGGACCCGTCTATTGCTAAATTTGTTAAATTTAAAAAAAAAACGACGTGGGGGTCCCCCCATTTTTATAACCAGCCCGATACAACACAGCAGCAGCAGCAGCCTAGCATTACAAGGGTGGGAAGGTCCACTGATTTTGGCCCTTCCCAGCCTCATAATACCAGCCTACGGCCGCCCCAGTACCCGACCATCACAACAGATGGTTGGGTACTGGATCGTACCAAGCTCTTCCCGGCACCCCTGGTGGTGGTGGGTACCGGGGTAATAATGGGTGGTTAGTGCTAGCCTCTGCACCGGCTAACACTAAGTACCGCCTTAATAATGGACGCTGTCAATCAGCCAACTGCCATTATCTAGGCACTAATAAAGTTTAAAAAAAAACACAAAGACAATTCTTTTTTATTGAAATAAGAAATCCCCAACAAAACCCTCGTTAACCATTTTATTAAAATTTGAAAAAACGTAGATCTACGCAGTAGTCCAACGAATCGAAGATGTAGTCCAATCGGTACATCAAAATCTGCAACAACATAAAAAAACAGTTATCAATGTGAACAATAACAATACTTCTACTCACCTACACACATATATACACGCACACACAAACAAACAACCATACACAGATACACACATATATACACAAACACAACAAGATATACACACACACACACACATAAACAGACAAACACACACACATATACACGAACTCACACATATACAAACAAAAACACACATATCCAAACACACACACACACACACACACACACACACAGTTATACACACACATACACGAACACATATACACAAACACATATACAAACAAAAACACACACAAACACACACCCATATACACAAACACACACATATACAAAAACACACACAAACATCTACACACAAACATATACACAAATACACCCATATATACACAAACACATATACACAAACACACCCATATATACACACACACACATATACACAAACACACATATAAAAACAAAAACAGACAAAGTCACATACCCAAACACACATATATACACAAACACGGTTTCTTTTAAATGCTGCTGGGGAACCCGCTCGATCCACTATATAAGGCTGCGCTACAGTGCAGCATTTAAAAGAAACAGGATCCTGACCTGTCCATAGAGTTTAAGGCAGCACAGAGTATTTCAGGAGATGAGCGTGCAGATTCAGTGCTGCTGTGAACTCTGCTCTTACCATTACGTAGCTCTCAGTCTGTTACCTCTCCTCCACTCCTGTCCTCCAGAACACCTTCACATGATTGGCAAGTCACCACGTAATGGTAAGAGCAGAGTTCGCAGCAGCACAGAGTATTTCAGGAGATGAGCGTGCGGATCTTGTGCGGGGTGGTGACTTGCCAATCATGTGAAGGTGTTATTGAGGACAGGAGTGGAGGAGAGGTAACAGACTGAGCTACGTAATGGTAAGAGCAGAGTTCACAGCAGCACTGAATCTGCACGCTCCTCTCCTGAAATACTCTGTGCTGCTGTGAACTCTGTTCTTACCATTACGTAGCTCAGTCTGTTACATCTCCTCCACTCCTGTCCTCTATAACACGTTCACATGATTGGCAAGTCACCACCACGCACAAGATCCGCACGCTCATCTCCTGAAATACTCTGTGCTGCTGTGAACTCTGCTCTTACCATTACGTGGTGACTTGCCAATCATGTGAAGGTGTTCTTGAGGACAGGAGTGGAGGAGAGGTAACAGACTGAGAGCTACGTAATGGTAAGAGCAGAGTTCACAGCAGCACTGAATCTGCACGCTCATCTCCTGAAATACTCTGTGCTGCCTTAAACTCTATGGACAGGTCTGGATCCTGTTTCTTTTAAATGCTGCACTGTAGCCTAGCCTTATATAGTGGATCGAGCGGGTTCCCTAGCAGCATTTAAAAGAAACAGGATCCTGACCTGTCCAGAGTTTAAGGCAGCACAGAGTATTTCAGGAGATGAGCACGGGCAGCCGTTCGTTTTTCCGAGCCGTGCTCCCATTATGCACACGACCGTAAAAACACCCGTTATTGCGGGTCGTAATTACGACCCGCAATAACGGGCTCATAGACTTCTGTTACCCACGGGTACCTTTCCGTTTTCTCACGGGAAGGTGCCCGTGCCGTCGTGCTGCTATAATTATAATGACAGCACGGTTCGCAAAAGCGGCCGGCTGCCCGTGGCCGGCCGTGCTCGTAATTACGAGCACGGCCCGTAAAATAAAAAAATAGAACATGTTCTATCTTTTTAACGGCACGGGCACCTTCCCGTGAGAAAACGGGAAGGTACCCGTGGCTAACAGAAGTCTATGGGCCCACTATTTCGGGTCGTAATTACGACCTGTGATTAGAGATGAGCGAACCGGGACAACCGAACCCGGTTTCGGTCCGAACTTCCGGTAAAGTTCGGTTCGCAGCGAATCCGAACTTCACCGGGTTCGGCCGAACCCGTTTTGACCGAACCCGGTCAAAAACATTATACAAATCGGGAGCCACTTATCTCTATCAATCACTGATAGAGAAAAGAGGCTGCTGATTAAAAATAAAATAAAAAGCATTTCATACGTACCCGGTCGTTGTCTTGTTGACGAGTCCCTCTTCTTCCTCCAGTCCGACCTTTTCTGACGCGGCAGCCTGTGATTGGCTGCAGAGGCCTCTGCAGCCTGTGATTGGCTGCAGAGGCCGCGGCAGCCTGTGATTGGCTGCAGCGCTCACAAGGCTGCATCGTCATCAAGGAATGTCGGGCCGGATGTCGAGAGGGACGCGTCACCAAGGCAACGGCCAGGAGACCGGACTGGAGGAAGCAGAAAGTTCTCGGTAAGTATGAACGTCTTTTTTTTTACAGGTACTGTGATCGGTAGTCACTGTCCAGGGTACTGAAACAGTTACTGCCGATCAGTTAACTCTTTCAGCACCCTGAACAGTGACTATTTAGTGTATGTGCACACACACTAATTACGTCCGTAAATGACGGACGTATTTCGGCCGCAAGTACCGGACCGAACACAGTGCAGGGAGCCGGGCTCCTAGCATCATACTTATGTACGATGCTAGGAGTCCCTGCCTCTCTGCAGGACAACTGTCCCGTACTGTAATCATGTTTTCAGTACGGGACAGTAGTTCCACGGAGAGGCAGGGACTCCTAGCATCGTACATAAATATGATGCTAGGAGCCCGGCTCCCTGCAGGGTGTTCGGTCCGGTACTTGCGGCCGAAATACGTCCGTCAATTACGGACGTAATTAGTGTGTGTGCACATACCCTTACTGACGTCGCCTAGCAACGCTGCCGTAATGACGGGTGCACACCTGTAGCCACCCATCATTACGGGGCCTCATGCACACGACCATAAAAACACCCGTTATCACGGGTCGTAATTACGACCCGAAATAGCGGGCCCATAGACTTCTGTTAGCCACGGGTACCTTCCCGTTTTCTCACGGGAAGGTGCCCGTGCCGTTAAAAAGATAGAACATGTTCTATTTTTTTATTTTACGGGCCGTGCTCGTAATTACGACTCGTAAGTACGAGCACGGCCGGCCGGCCACGGGCAGCTGGCCGCTTTTGCGAACCGTGCTGTCATTATAATTATAGCAGCACGGCCCGTAAAATAGAACATGTTCTATTTTTTTAACGGCACGGGCACCTTCCCGTGAGAATACGGAAAGGTACCCGTGGGTAACAGAAGTCTATGAGCCCGTTATTGCGGGTCGTAATTACGACCCGCAATAACGGGTGTTTTTACGGTCGTGTGCATGATGGGAGCACGGCTCGGAAAAACGAACGGCTGCCCGTGCTCATCTCCTGAAATAATCTGTGCTGCCTTAAACTCTGTGGACAGGTCAGGATCCTGTTTCTTTTAAATGCTGCTAGGGAACCCGCTCGATCCACTATATAAGGCTACGCTACAGTGCAGCATTTAAAAGAAACAGGATCCTGACCTGTCCACAGAGTTTAAGGCAGCACAGAGTATTTCAGGAGATGAGCGTGCAGATTCAGTGCTGTTGTGAACTCTGCTCTTACCATTACGTAGCTCTCAGTCTGTTATCTCTCCTCCACTCCTGTCCTCAAGAACACCTTCACATGATTGGCAAGTCACCACGTAATGGTAAGAGCAGAGTTCACAGCAGCACAGAGTATTTCAGGAGATGAGCGTGCGGATCTTGTGCGTGGTGGTGACTTGCCAATCATGTGAACGTGTTATAGAGGACAGGAGTGGAGGAGATGTAACAGACTGAGCTACGTAATGGTAAGAACAGAGTTCACAGCAGCACAGAGTATTTCAGGAGAGGAGCGTGCAGATTCAGTGCTGCTGTGAACTCTGCTCTTACCATTACGTAGCTCAGTCTGTTACCTCTCCTCCACTCCTGTCCTCAATAACACCTTCACGTGATTGGCAAGTCACCACCCCGCACAAGATCCGCACGCTCATCTCCTGAAATACTCTGTGCTGCTGTGAACTCTGCTCTTACCATTACGTGGTGACTTGCCAATCATGTGAAGGTGTTCTGGAGGACAGGAGTGGAGGAGAGGTAACAGACTGAGAGCTACGTAATGGTAAGAGCAGAGTTCGCAGCAGCACTGAATCTGCACGCTCATCTCCTGAAATACTCTGTGCTGCCTTAAACTCTATGGACAGGTCAGGATCCTGTTTCTTTTAAATGCTGCACTGTAGCGCAGCCGTATATAGTGGATCGAGCGGGTTCCCCAGCAGCATTTAAAAGAAACCGTGTTTGTGTATGTGTGTGTTTGTGTATATATGTGTGTTTGGGTATGTGACTTTGTCTGTTTTTGTTTTTATATGTGTGTGTGTATATATGGGTGTGTTTGTGTATATGTGTTTTGTGTATATGTTTGTGTATATATGGGTGTATTTGTGTATATGTTTGTGTGTAGATGTTTGTGTGTGTTTTTGTATATGTGTATATGTGTGTATATGGGTGTGTGTTTGTGTGTATATATGGGTGTGTTTGTGTATATGTGTTTGTGTATATGGGTGTGTGTTTGTGTGTATATATGGGTGTGTTTGTGTATATGTGTTTGTGTATATGTGTGTTTGGGTATGTGTGTTTTTGTTTGTATATGTGTTCGTGTATGTGTGTATAACTGTGTGTGTGTGTGTTTGGATATGTGTGTTTTTGTTTGTATATGTGTGAGTTCGTGTATATGTGTGTGTTTGTCTGTTTATGTGTGTGTGTATATCTTGTTGTGTTTGTGTATATATGTGTGTGTCTGTGTATGGTTGTTTGTTTGTGTGTGCGTGTATATATGTGTGTAGGTGAGTAGAAGTATTGGTATTGTTCACATTGATAACTGTTTTTTTATGTTGTTGCAGATTTTGATGTACCGATTGGACTACATCTACGATTCGTTGGACTACTGCGTAGATCTGCGTTTTTTCAAATTTTAATAAAATGGTTAACGAGGGTTTTGTTGGGGATTTCTTATTTCAATAAAAAAGAATTGTCTTTGTGTTTTTTTTTTCAAACTTTATTAGTGCCTAGATAATGGCAGTTGGCTGATTGACAGCGTCCATTATTAAGGCGGTACTTAGTGTTAGCCGGTGCAGAGGCTAGCACTAACCACCCATTATTACCCCGGTACCCACCACCACCAGGGGTGCCGGGAAGAGCTTGGTACGATCCAGTACCCAACCATCTGTTGTGATGGTCGGGTACTGGGGCGGCCGTAGGCTGGTATTATGAGGCTGGGAAGGGCCAAAATCAGTGGACCTTCCCACCCTTGTAATGCTAGGCTGCTGCTGCTGTGTTGTATCGGGCTGGTTATAAAAATGGGGGGGACCCCCACGTCGTTTTTTTTTGGAATTTAACAAATTTAGCAATAGACGGGTCCCCCACATTTTTAATAACCAGCCATATACAAGGCCGCAGCAGTCTGGCATTACATGGGTGGGAAGGGCCACTGGTTTTGTCCATTCCCAGGCTAATAACACTGTGTTGTATGTGGCTGGTTATGATAAATTGGGTGGAACCCCATGTCTTTTTTAAAAAAAAAATGTAAATAAATAAATAATTTAAAAAAATGACGTGGGGTCCCCCCCCACTTTTATAACCAGCCAGATACAACACAGCAGCAGCAGCCTAGCATTACAAGGGTGGGAAGGTCCACTGTTTTTGGCCCTTCCCAGCCTCATAATACCAGCCTGCGGCCGCCCCAGGGCCCGACCATCACAACAGATGGTCGGGTACTGGATGGTACCTGGCTCTTCCCGGCACCCCTGGTGGTTTTGGGTACCGGGGTAATAATGGTGGTTAGTGTTAGCCTCTGCACCGGCTAACACTAAGCCTCGCATTAGTAATGGATGTTGTCACTCAGACAGCGGCCATTACTAAAGTGGTAATAATAAAATTTGAAAAGAAAAAGACAAAGATATAGATAAAATATTTTATTGAAATAAAGCACCCCCAACACAACCCTCATTAACCATTTTATTGTAGAAAAAAAACCGTCATCGAAGTAGTCCTCGAAACCGACGTAGTCCAAACACCAAACCTGTAAAAAAATAAAATAATGAAATAAAACATGTTGTAGGCTTAGATTCAGTTTAATGTGTGATACTGACTGTTATACCATGTATAGAAGCCTGCCGCGAAGTTGACTTAGATACAGGGCGCCAGCAGACAGTATCATACATGGCCATACAGACATATATACATGCAAACTATCATACATACATGCATACACACACACATGAAAACATACATACATACAAACAAACATGCAAAGATACATACATACATATATACAAGCATGCACAAATATACATGCAAACATAAATACATGCAAACATAATTACATACATGCACATATATAAACATACATGCAAACATACATGCAAAAATAAAAACATGCAAACATACATACATGCACATATATACATACATACATGACAACATACATACAAACATACATGACAACATACATACATGCAAACATACATACATGCAAACATACATACACACATGCAAACATATATACATGCAAATATACATACAAACATGCACATGTATACATACATGCCAACATACATGCAAACATACATGCACATATATACATACATACATGACAACATACATACATGCAAATATACATACATACACACATGCACATATATACATACCAACATACATGCACATATATACATACATGACAACATACATACATACATGACAACATACATACATATATATATATATATATATACACACATGCAAATATACATACATTCATGCAAACATACATGCAAACATACATACAAATATACATACACACATGCACATATATACATACATGACTACATACATACATACATACATGACAACATACATGCAAAAATACATACATGCAAATATATACATGCAAATATACATACAAACATGCACATATATACATACATGCCAACATACATGCAAACATACATGCACAGATATACATACATACATACATGCCAACATACATACATGCCAAAAAATAATAATAATACGTTCATACTTACTTTCCTCCTGTCCGGCCTCCAGCGATGACGTTTCATTCATGTCGCCGCTGCAGCCTGTGATTGGCTGCAGAGGCGGTCACGTGGGATGAAGCGTCATCCTGACGTGCGTGACCGCCACTACAGCCTGTGATTGGCTGCAGCGGCGAAAGGGATGAAACGTCATCGCTGGAGGCCGGACAGGAGGAAAGTAAGTACGAACGTATAATTTTTATTTTTTTATTACATTTAAATGGTATTTTCCGCGCGCCGAGCATGTACTGTGAAGGTTGCTGAAAGAGTTAGTGCAGCCCATTAACTCTATCAGCACCCTGGACAGTAGCATGCTCGGCGCACGTAAGTGACAGGTTCGGTCAGAACTAGTTCGGTCCGAACCGAACTTTTTTGTGAAATTCGGCGAACTAGCCGAACCGAACTTTTGATAAGTTCGCTCATCTCTACCTGTGATAACGGGTGTTTTAATGGTCGTGTGCATGAGGCCCCGTAATGACGGGTGGCTACATGTGTGCACCCGTCATTACGGCAGTGTTGCTAGGCGACGTCAGTAAGTGTATGTGCACACACACTAATTACGTCCGTAATTGACGGACGTATTTCGGCCGCAAGTACCGGACCGAACACAGTGCAGGGAGCCGGGCTCCTAGCATCATATTTATGTACGATGCTAGGAGTCCCTGCCTCTCCGTGGAACTACTGTCCCGTACTGAAAACATGATTACAGTACGGAACAGTTGTCCTGCAGAGAGGCAGGGACTCCTAGCATCGTACATAACTATGATGCTAGGAGCCCGGCTCCCTGCACTGTGTTCGGTCCGGTACTTGCGGCCGAAATACGTCCGTCAATTACGGACGTAATTAGTGTGTGTGCACATACCCTAAATAGTCACTGTCCAGGGTGCTGAAAGAGTTAACTGATCGGCAGTAACTGTTTGAGTACCCTGGACAGTGACTACCGATCACAGTACCTGTAAAAAAAAACGGTCGTTTTTCCGAGCCGTGCTCCCATTATAAAGTATAGGAGCACGGCCCGTAAAATAAAAAAATAGAACATGTTCTATCTTTTTAACGGCACGGGCACCTTCCCGTGAGAAAACGGGAAGGTACCCGTGGCTAACAGAAGTCTATGGGCCCGCTATTTCGGGTCATAATTACGACCCGTAATAACGGGTGTTTTTACGGTCGGGTGCATGAGGCCCCGTAATGACGGGTGGCTACATGTGTGCACCCGTCATTACGGCAGCGTTGCTAGGCGATGTCAGTAAATAGTCACTGTCCAGGGTGCTGAAAGAGTTAACTGATCGGCAGTAACTCTTTCAGCACCCTGGACAGTGAATTCCGATCAGAATATAGAGTAACCTGTAAAAAAAAAAGACGTTCATACTTACCGAGAACTTTCTGCTTCCTCCAGTCCGGTCTCCCGGCCGTTGCCTTGGTGACGCGTCCCTCTCGACATCCGGCCCGACATTCCTGGATGACGTTACAGCCCATGTGACCGCTGCAGCCAATCACAGGCTGCCGCGGCCTCTGCAGCCAATCACAGGCTGCAGCGGCCTCTGCAGCCAATCACAGGCTGCAGCAGCCTCTGCAGCCAATTACAGGCTGCCGCGTCAGGAAAGAAGGTCGGACTGGAGGAAGAAGAGGGACTCGTCACCAAGACAACGACCGGGTACGTATGAAATGCTTTTTATTTTATTTTTAATCAGCAGCCTCTTTTCTCTATCAGTGATTGATAGAAATAAGTGGCTGCCGATTTGTATAATATTTTTGACCGGATTCGGTCAAAACGTGTTCGGCCGAACCCGGTGAAGTTCGGATTCGCTGCGAACCGAACTTTTCCCGATGTTCGGACCGAAACCGGGTTCGGTTGTCCCGGTTCGCTCATCTCTATTCATGGCATAGACGACCTATTAACTTTATTCGGCGGTTAACTATGATTACGGCCATACTAAATTTATATTCTTTTTTTTATGTTTCACTACTTTTTCACAATAAAAACACTAAGGCTATGTTCACACAGAGTTTTTTGCAGGCGGAATTTCTGCCTCAAAATTTCAATTGTAAGTTTGAGGCAGATTTTCCTCTCCCTGCACGCCGATTTTCGCGGCATTTTTCGCAGCGTTTTTGCCCACGGCCTTTGAGCGCCGCGGGCATAAAACGCCGCAAAATACGCTTTCTCTGCCTCCCATTGAAGTCAATTGGAGGTCAGAGGCGTAAACGCCCGAAAATAGGGCATGTCCCTTCTTTGTCCCGCGAGAAATAAACGGGAGGCATTTTCGGGCCGTTTTTGACGAGTTTTCCGGCAAGGTTTCCGCTTCAAAAAACTTGTAAAAAAACTCAGTGTGAACATAGCCTTACATAAAGTCGCCATATTCTGAGAGCCATAACTTTTTCCATCTGCAGAGCTGTGAGGGCGTTTTTTTGCGGGACATGCTGTAGTTTTTATTGGTACCGTCTTGGGGTACATTTTTTTGGTAGCTTTATATTCCAATGTTTTGGAGGTGATGTGACCAAAAACAGAATATCTGTAATTTTTTTTTATATTTTTCTTACAGCGTTTACCACGCAGGATAAATGATGTGATTATTTTTGTGTCTTTATGGATGTGGCAATACCAGTTGTGTATAGTTTTATATATTTTTTTAATAATGACTTTATAAAGAGAGAGTGGCAATTTTTGTTTTTTTATTTTTCTAGAGCATTCTTTTTAGTTTTTTGTTCCACTAGGGGAATTGAGGATCCGATCACCTCTTAGCTGGTATAATACACTGCATTCTGGCAGGGCCTAATAGGCTTCAGTACATGGCAGGCCACGAGGCCATTGTTAGGCCTCCAGTTGCCATAGCAACCATTGGCACCCCCGCGATCGCCTGCTATTGTACAGAAGAAGCCCCCTCCCTCTGTCAACCACTTAGATGCTGCGCTCGCTATTGACTTTGTGGACTTAGGGGTTATACGGCCTATCAGGAGGCGGTTCTAGTTGAAATCTATGACAGACACCCCTGTCGCTCTCTGTTTTGTAGGATACAGACTTTCAATCACTGCATCACGCCGCCGCTCCTGGCCGTTAACCTTAAAGGCTAAAAGAGGCATCATCTGCTCTGCTTGTTGTGCAATTCACCGGGTTTGGTGAATATAAATTTTAGTTGCACATTAAAAATATTTTTCAACAAAAATAATTTGTTTTTGCATCTCCGCTTTCCAAGAGCGGTAATTTTTGTATTGTTTCGTCAATATCGCTGTATAAGGGCTTTTTTTTTTGCCAGACGAGTTATTTTCTTTAATGGCACCATTTTTGGGTACATATGATATATTGATTAACTTTTATTATATTTTTTGTGGGGGGTATTTTTTTATTTTTTTTACGGTCTTCACCATGCTGTTTAAATACTATGTTAACTTTATTGCTCTGGTCGTTACTATCGTGGCGATACCATATATGTGTATTTTTTTTCCCACTTGTACAAAATAAAACCCACTTTTTATGAAAAAAATGGTTTTGTTTCATTTTTACTGTATATGTAAATGCCCGTGTTGTACGTTTTATGGGTGCGATTACGTTTAAGAAAGCCAGTGGAATTGACCACATTGATTTGAGAATTCTTTGAGATGATAGAAACTTCCCCAGAGGGTGTAGTGTGACCCTACTGTCTGTATTCTTGTACCATATTACGTTTTATATGGCCACCGGATCACTGAGATACGCTTCTTGTGATGTCATCTAGAATATGGGCAGATTCTATTTCTCTACACCTCTTAATCTGGATGTGTAAACATCTTATGACATCATCAAGTCTATAAATTGGGGTCACACATTGACCACGGTGTCGGTTTCTCTTGCTGGCTCTCATTATGAAGGTGTCTTTGATGAAGAGGAGGATAGTGAAGATGTTTTTCAAGATGAGGATTATAGAGAAAATTGAGGTTGGCGGACGTCAATTTCCTGATGATGTAGAGATGGAGGACGTGGAGGAGGACGAGAAAATGGAGGTTGGCGGACGTCAATTTCCAGATGATATAGAGATGGAGGATATGGAGGATAAGAAAGACAAAAAGGAAGTTCGCGGACGCAAACTTCCAGAGGATGTGGAGATGGAGGACCTTTCGGGGGTTACCGTTACCACCAGGGCCTCAAACCCCCGGAAGAGAAAGTGGGCATTTTAATTCATCTGACACTCGGGGCCCATTTACCATCAGGGCCCCAAACCCCCGGGAGAGAAAGAGGCCTGTTCTGTTCCATCTGTCGCTCGGGGCCCATTCACCATCTTTTGTCACCCCAACATGGTGGTCTTTACCACCTAAACCATCTGAAATTGTCATGAAGACTCCCCAGCGCTGAGAACCAGTGATGTGCAGAACAGAAGCGAGATCCGGTATGTCCGACGTCTTCTGCTCCGTCTTCATCTCCTTGTGGTGAAGGTTTTGTGAATTTTTGGGCTAATTCAGATTTTTTGTCTTTTCTAGGATACAACTCTGAAAAAATAGAAAAAATGTTTTACGCTCTCTTACGATCCAGGACTGAGCTGTGTAAGGGTGGACTGGCGGCCATATCCACGTGTGAAGAAGGACCCTCCTCTTCTTCATGTCACAGATCATCACATGTTAAAGGGCCGGAGAAAACCGCACAGCAATTCTACTGGATTCTGGAATAAACATATATTTTCTTTACAATTTTTTGTGTTTTCATATATATATTGGGGAATTTATCCAGGGAGCCTTTTATCTACAGGGATCATAAGGGTGTGGAAAAGTCATATGTGTAATAATCTGCAGAATATATCAATAAGTATCTATCAGCAGGTAGAGAGGACAGAGCAATATTCTGCAGATCTCCAGAGAAGTCAGTGGTGTAATAATCTGCAGAATATATCAGTATGTATCTGTCAGGAGGTAGAGGAGCGATGTCCTGCAGATCTATAGAGAGGTCAGTGGTGTAATAATCTGCAGAATATATCACTATGTATCTGTCAGGGGTAGAGGAGCAATGTTCTGCAGATCTCTAGAGAGGTCAGTGGTGTAATAATCTGAAGAATATATCACTATGTATCTGTCAGGGGTAGAGGAGCAATGTTCTGCAGATCTCTAGAGAGGTCAGTGGTATAATAATCTGCAGAATATATCAGTATGTATCTGTCAGGATGTAGAGGAGCGATGTCCTGCAGATCTCTAGAGAGGTCAGTGGTGTAATAATCTGCAGAATATATCACTATGTATCTGTCAGGAGTTAGAGGAGCGATGTTCTGCAGATCTCTAGAGAGGTCAGTGGTGTAATAATCTGCAGAATATATCACTATATATATGTTACGAGGTGGAGGAGCAATGTTCTGCAGATCTCTAGAGAGGTCAATGGTGTAATAATCTGCAGAATATATCACTATGTATCTATCAGGAGGTAGAGGAGCAATGTTCTGCAGATCCCTAGAGAGGTCAGTGGTGTAATAATCTGCAGAATATATCACTATGTATCTGTCAGGGGTAGAGGAGCAATGTCCTGCAGATCTCTAGAGAGGTCAGTGGTGTAATAATCTGCAGAATATATCACTGTGTATCTGTCAGGAGTTAGAGGAGCGATGTTCTGCAGATCTCTAGAGAGGTCAGTGGTGTAATAATTTGCAGAATATATCACTATGTATCTGTCAGGAGTTAGAGGAGCGATGTTCTGCAGATCTCTAGAGAAGTCAGTGGTGTAATAATCTGCAGAATATATCACTATGTATCTGTCAGGGGTAGTGGAGCAATGTCCTGCAGATCCCTAGAGAGGTCAGTGGTGTAATAATCTGCAGAATATATCACTATGTATCTGTCAGGAGTTAGAGGAGCGATGTTCTGCAGATCTCTAGAGAAGTCAGTGGTGTAATAATCTGCAGAATATATCACTATGTATCTGTCAGGAGGTAGAGGAGCAATGTTCTGCAGATCTCTAGAGAGGTCAGTGGTGTAATAATCTGCAGAATATATCACTATGTATGTCAGGAGGTAGAGGAGCAATGTTCTGCAGATCTCGAGAGGTCAGTGGTGTAATAATCTGCAGAATATATCACTATGTATCTGTCAGGAGGTAGAGAGGAGAGAGCAATGTTCTGCAGATCTCTATTTCAGTGGGAGGCGGATGCTTCTTTTTACCGCTAGCTGATTTTTTCAACTAGTGGACAAAAGAAGCGTCCTGCCCGATCTGAAGTGAATGGGAGTAGGAATCTTTTGGTTGACGGCAGGAATAATTCTGCGGCCGATTTTGCAGCGGGACCCACCAAGCAAAATCCACCGTGTGAACATGGTCTTAGTGACCCCTTTGCGGTGCAACTTACTCGGCAGCAGCGGCAGTAAAATGGAAGAAACTAGACACCAAAAATAAAAAGTTAGGCCCGCTGTGTTTTACCATAGATAAGTTAGGTCCCCTGTGTTTTACCATAGATAAGTTAGGCCCCTGTGTTTTACCATAGATAAGTTAGGTCCCTGTGTTTTACCATAGATAAGTTAGGCCCCCTGTGTTTTACCATAGAAAAGTTAGGTCCCCTGTGTTTTACCATAGATAAGTTAGGCCCCTGTGTTTTACCATAGATAAGTTAGGTCCCTGTGTTTTACCATAGATAAGTTAGGCCCCTGTGTTTTACCATAGATAAGTTAGGTCCCTGTGTTTTACCATAGATAAGTTAGGCCCCCTGTGTTTTACCATAGAAAAGTTAGGTCCCCTGTGTTTTACCATAGATAAGTTAGGCCCCCTGTGTTTTACCATAGATAAGTTAGGCCCCCTGTGTTTTACCATAGATAAGTTAGGCCCCCCTGTGTTTTACCATAGATAAGTTAGGCCCCCTGTGTTTTACCATAGATAAGTTAGGCCCCTGTGTTTTACCATAGATAAGTTAGGCCCCCTGTGTTTTACCATAGATAAGTTAGGCCCCCTTTTTTTTTTACCATAGATAAGTTAGGCCCCTGTGTTTTACCATAGATAAGTTAGGCCCCTGTGTTTTACCATAGATAAGTTAGGCCCCCTGTGTTTTACCATAGATAAGTTAGGCCCCTGTGTTTTACTATAGATAAGTTAGGCCCCCTTTGCACCAATAAAAAAAAAACTTAATTTACCCGTTCCCACGATGGCCTGATGGGCCCTGTAACAGATTTTTAGTCTCTAAATGACGGAATAATGAAACACAAAGTATATTAGAAAGTTGTAGAAATCTTTACTGTATACTGAATAAACTTTAACCCCTTAAGTACACGGCCAATTTGAGTTTTTTCATTTTAGCCTTTTCCTTCCCGCCTTCCAAAAGCCATAACTTTTTTTATATTTTTTCGTCGACGTAGCCTTATGAGGGCTTGTGTTTTGCGGGACAAGTTGTAGTTTTTCATGGCGCCATTTATTCTACAGCATAATATACTGGGAAGCTGAATCAAAAATTATTTGTGATGTGAAATAGGCAAAAAAACAGCAATTACGCCATTTTTTGGGGGGTTTTGTTTTAACGGCGTCCATCAGGCGGTAAAAAAAACTACATGTTTACCTTATTCTACATGTTGATACGATTACGGCGATACCACATTGTTATGTTTTGTTTTATGTTTTACCACTTTTAGAAAAAATAAAACTATTTACCTAAGGGCAGATACAGACGGACGTTGCATTTTTGCGCGCGCAAACAACGCGGCGTTTTGCGTGCGCAAAAACCATTTGACAGCTGCGTGTGTCATCCGTGTATGATGCGCGGCTGCGTGATTTTCACGCAGCCCCCATCATAGAGATGAGGCTAGTCGACGCACGTCACTGTCCAAGGTGCTGAAAGAGCTAACTGATCGGCAGTAACTCTTTCAGCACCCTCGACAGTGAATGCCGAACACAATATACAGCAACCTGTTAAAAAAAAAAAAAGTTCGTACTTACCGAGATCTGCCCTCCCGGCCGTTGCCTTGGTGACGCGTCCTTGGTGACGCGCCTCTCTTGACATCGGGCCCCACCTCCCTGGATTACGCGGCAGTCCATGTGACCGCTGCAGCCTGTGCTTGGCCTGTGATTGGCTGCAGCTGTCACTTGGACTGAATTGTCATCCCGGGAGGTCAGACTGGAGGAAGAAGCCGGGAGTTATCGGTAAGTCAGAACTTCGTTTTTTTTTACAGGTTCATGTTTTTTGGGATCGATAGTCACTGTCCATGGTGCTGAAACAGTTTAACTCTTTCAGCACCCTGGACAGTGACTATGTCCTGACGTCGCGTACCGGACATTTTTTTGCCGGGTTCGGCCAAAACGAGTTCGGCCCAACCCGGTGAAGTTCGGTTCGCTTGTCCGGGTTCGCTCATCTCAAAGACACTCCGTTTGGATGTTCGGAAACAGAAAAGCACGTGGTGCTTTTCTGTTTACATTCATCCTTTTGACAGCTGGTGCGCTGTTTCAGTTGGTTCGCACGGAAGTGCTTCCGTGCAACCTGCGTGGTTTTCACGCACCCATTGACTTTAATGGGTGCGTGATGCGCGAAATACGCAGAGTTATTGAACATGTCGCGCTTTTTGCGCAGCAGACAAACGCTGCGCAAAAAGCACGGACTGTCTGTACTGCCCCATAGACTTGTATTGGTCGATGCGTGGCGCGTGAAAACCACGCGGCCCGCACGGACCGAATACACGCTCGTGTGAATCCCCCCTAAGAAAAATAATGTTTTGTGTCACCTTATTCTGAGAGCCATAACTTTTTTTAATTTTTCCGTCACTATACCGGTGTGAGGGCTTACATTTTGCGGGGCGAGCTGTAGTTTTCACCGATGCCATTTTGGGGTACAAGCGACTTTTTGATCACTTTTTATTCTATTTGTTTGGAGCGCTAAGGTGACCAAAAAACAGCAATTTACTTTTTTTTTTGTATACTCGTTTTATTGAAGAATCGTAGTACAAATGCAATCATGCCATGCACATAATACAGAAAATAAGGCAGAGATGTGTGTGAGACATAACACACCAACATTTCAAATAAAGGAGAAATACAGACATGTATTCAGACATTTAACATGTATCCAAAGGCAAAAAAACAAAACAAATCAAGACACTATTTTATGAATTATATACTGTAGATCCACAACCCAGTAGCTTCAATTGTGTGTCAATGACCGGCGGAGGTCATTATACCTGTGTGGGGTATACTGAGTCACCGCAGAGTCACACCAGGCTTCCCATATCTTATAGAATTTATCAATGCATCCTCTCTGTCTATACATTATCCTCTCATACGGAATGATAGAATTCACAAGTGATTTCCATTTAGCCGTAGTGAGAGGAGGAATATTTTCAAATAATGAGGCCAATGTTCATCCTGTAGCATACCAAACAAACAAACTTGTGGACTAACCTGGACTGGTATATGCAGAATTCCAGTAGCTGCCCCAACTACCTCTTCCCAAAAAGAGGAAATAAATGGACATGCCCAGATCATGTGCCAAAAGTCTGACCTAGGGTACCGGCACCTGTGACATTCCGTGCTCGGGTATCTACCCATTTTGTGTAATCTAACAGGAGTAAGGTAACTTTGATGGATTATGGATATTTGTATCATCCTATTGTTAGCGGCTGGAGACACAAATAGTTGCGAGGATAGGATCTCGTCCCAATCCCCTTCCGTAAGGTCAGGTATCTGTGTAGTCCATTTGTCTTTTAACTGCAGGGGTGTTCTGGCTAATTTGGTCAATATGAGAGATGTGTATATGGCAGATATCAAACCTCTGGTGCCTTTGGATCTAAAAATTCCTATCAGAGGAAATTGCGAGAATGCCGTGTCAGAGGAAGGGTACTGCGCCCCGAGAGCATGGCGCAATTGTAGGTATCTGTAAAAGGCAGTCCTAGGTATTGCAAAGCCAGACTGCAGTTGTGTAAACGATTTAAGAATATTATCCTCATACATATCCCCAACAGTGCATACCCCGTGCTGAATCCAAAAGGAGGGAGCCAAAACATCTGACATCTGGGAGAGGAGTGGGTTAAACCATAACGGCATATCAGTTTGTACATCAGAGTACCCATAAATGCTTTTCGCAGCCATCCACACCTGAGACGCCACCCTATGAATGGGCAATACATTTTGAATTGCAGTCAGGGACCCCTCTAATACTGGCCAGAGAGTGGTCATTTGCAGATGAAACGCCAGATGATGTTCCCTATTTGGCAAGGTCATGTTGGCGACCCAAACTTTCAAATATCTTAATTGCCCCGCCAAATAATAGAGGTAGAGATCTGGCAAGGCTGCTCCTCCTAATGTTTTGGGACGCTGCAAAGTAGTGAGACTGAGCTTAGATCGATTGGAACCAGAAAAATAAATGCTGGAAATAAGGCATGTATCTGCTTGAAAAATGTTTTAAACACTGGTGTCGCTGCGTGTTCGAGGACATAAAGACATTTGGGAAGAACGACCATTTTAATTAAGTTTATTCTGCCAGTCACTGCTAGGGGAAGAGCGCTCCAGATCCTAAACTTAACCTTTACGTATTCCAGTAGCGGCAATATATTAGTGGCATGATCATCCCCATGATCCCGATTGATAATAATACCTAGGTATTTAAATGAGGAAACCACCCGTAAGCCATGTATGGAGTCTGGCCATCCCACCCCCTGTAGGGGCATAAAAAAAGACTTAGTCCAGTTGATATGGAGTCCAGAGAAGCTCCCAAATATCTCCAGAGTAGTAATCGCCTGGGGTAATGTCACAATTGGCTGGGACGTAAAAAGAACTATGTCGTCTGCAAATAAGCCAATTCTATCCTCCCTGCCCCCCAAACAAATCCCTTTGTGTTGTCGTATACGTATAGATAATGGTTCAATAGCAAGAGCGAAAAGCAATGGGGAGAGCAGGGACATCCCTGCCTAGTACCTCTCTGTAAACTGAAATATGGGGATAGTTCACCATTCACCAGAATTTGCGCCCTCGGCACCTTGTATAGGAGCGAAATCCATCAAAGGAACTGTGGACCAAACCCAAACCTCTCCAAAGTCTACAGCAGGTATACACATTCAATGGAATCAAAGGCTTTCGCAGCGTCCTGAGACGCCATTGCCCAATCAGCCTTTATAGCACCCCCTATCTGAGCAAGAATCTGCACCCTCCGGATGTTATCGGAGGTAGACTTCCCTGGCATAAAGCCGGACTGCTCATCATGAATAACTTGGGAAATGACTTTATTAAGTCTGTTTGCCAGAATTTTAGTAAGTAGTTTGTAGTCATTTTTTAATAACGATATTGGACGATAGGAGCCACATTCCATAGGGTCTTTATCGGGTTTTAACAGGACAATAATAGTGGCATCATACATGCTATCTGGTAATTGCCACACACCAAGGGCATAAGAAAACATAGCGCATAGTGAGGGAATGAGATGGTCTGAGTATTTGTGGTATACCTCTATAGCAGGGGTCTCAAACTCGGCCAGGTAAGTGGGCCGCATATAGAATAAATGGGAAGTTGACGGGCCGCATTACTTTCAAATTTGATACAATACAAAATTATTGTTAATCAATTAGTTATTTGAACTACTATAACACTATATTACTAGAATAATAATAATACATTACTATAATAGCGCTAGGTTTAAAATTTGAGATATTTCTCCACGTGCTTATTTCAACAATCCAGCTTTCCAGTTTAAGTGTCGCTAAATGCAGTCCGGCGGCTCAGTTAGCACACATGTCAAGATTGGGCAGCCCCTTTTTAGATAGTGCCGCAGTGCCCTCTGTGGATGCTGCCGCAGTGCCCTCTTTGGATGCTGCCGCAGTGCTCTCTTTGGATGCTGCCGCAGTGCCCTCTGTGGATAATGCCACAGTGCCCTCTGTAGATAAGGCCACAGTGCTCTCTGTAGATAAGGCCACAGTGCCCTCTGTAGATAAGGCCACAGTGCCCTCTGTAGATAAGGCCACAGTGCCCTCTGTAGATAAGGCCACAGAGCCCTCTGTAGATAAGGCCACAGTGCCCTCTGTAGATAAGGCCACAGTGCCCACTGTAGATAAGGCCACAGTGCCCTCTGTAGATAAGGCCACAGTGCCCTCTGTAGATAAGGCCACAGTGCCCTCTGTAGATAAGGCCACAGTGCCCTCTGTAGATAATGCAACACACCCCTAGATAATGCCAGTGTCCTCTTCAGATACTGCCACACACCCACTTGTAGATAATGCCACAGTGCCCTCTGTAGAGGCTGCCACAGTGCCCTCGGTAGAGGCTGCCCCAGTGCCCTCTGTAGAGGCTGCCCCAGTGCCCTCTGTAGAGGCCGCCCCAGTGCCCTCTGTAGAGGCTGTCCCAGTGCCCTCTGTAGAGGCTGCCCCAGTGCCCTCTGTAGAGGCTGCCCCAGTGCCCTCTGTAGAGGCTGCCCCAGTGCCCTCTGTAGAGGCTGACCCAGTGCCCTCTGTAGAGGCTGCCCCAGTGCCCTCTGTAGAGGCTGCCCCAGTGCCCTCTGTAGAGGCTGCCCCAGTGATGTCAGGGGCTTGCCCAGAGCTGGAGTCCCGGAGCAGAGCCGCTTCTGGCACTCTGCCTGGGATTCCAGCTCTGCTCCTGACATCACTGTCCATATATGGACAGAGATGTCAGGGGCAACCCCAGAGCTGGAGTCCCAGGCAGAGCGCTAGTAGGCTCTTCCTGGGACTCCAGCTGTGCTCCTGACATCACTGGGACTCCTGCTCTGGGGAAGCCCCTGACATCATTGTCGATGTATGGACAGCGATGTCAGAGGCTCCCCCAGAGTCCCGGAGCAGAGCCGATAATAGCGCTCTGCCCGGGACTCCGCTCTGGGGAAGACCCTGACACACTGTCCATATATGGGCAGCGACATCAGGGAATTCCACAGAGTCCCGGAGCAGAGCCTGTACTAGCGCTCTGCCCGGGACTCCGGCTCTGGGGAAGCCCCAGACATCGCTGTTCATATGTGGACAGCGATGTCAGGGAATTCCATAGAGTCCCGGAGCAGAGCCGACACCAGCGCTCTGCTCGGGACTCCGGCTCTGGGGAAGCCCCAGACATAGCTGTTCATATGTGGACAGCGATGTCAGGGAATTCCACAGAGTCCAGGAACAGAGCCGACACCAGCGCTCTGCTCCGCTCTCGGCAAGACCCTGACACACTGTCCATATATGGGCAGCGATGTCAGGGAATTCCACAGAGTCCCGGAGCAGAGCCTGTACAGGGCTGCTCTACCTTCTACACTCAGTGTTGGGAACGAAATACCATCCATATAGTACTGAAACTCAGACATATCATAACTGGATTGAAAGGTATATAGCTCCCTGTAAAACTGCACAAATGCCTCGGCTATTCCTTGGGAGTCCATCAAACAATCCCCAGAGCTACTGTGAATTTTGAGAATAGCCGGGCTTTTAGAGTTTTGATGGATTAAGTGGGCCAAGAGTTTGCTGGACTGGTTACCCAACTCAAAATACGATTGCTTCGCAAAAATATCTTCCTATTTGCCTTTTCCTGTAGCAGTAATAGGTATTTCCGCCCCATTTGCAGCCATAAATCTTTATTTATGTCAGTGGGATCAGCAGTGTATTTACCCTCTAGAGCTGCGCATTGCAACTCTGACTCAATTCTGGAAGAGTCCTTTTTTAAATAGGAAATAGTGGACCGGAGACACCCTCTAAGATAGGCCTTCACAGTATCCCATGCAATGCTGGAATTTTCAAATGTGCTATTTTCTATATTAAATACCTCCATGAGCGGCCGCACTGCCGACTGCAGGGAATAAGGGGAGGCCGCCATGACAGGATAGGAGGGAACAGGTGAGGAAGGGGTTAAGGTTGAGTAGCAGGGAGTGAAGGGGAGTGGTTTGGAAGGGAGGAGGGAGGGGGTGGGAGTCTCAGGCTTCCCGCTGTTTTCCTCAGTGCGAGGGAGACAGCGGGAGGTAACACAGCAACAGGAGGAGCAGCAGCAGCGTTGTAGTGTTATATTTACTTACCTGCTCATTGGAGATGGCATCTTTCAGTGAGCTTGTGGAGCGGCTCCGGGCGGCAGTTGAACAGCAGGATGTCGGATGGTTCGAGGAGCAGGTGACGAGACTTGTGGGGCTGACTGTGCCCCAGGCAGCTGGGCCCCGGCGCTCTCATCGCGCGGTGTCCAGGGAGGTGCGGTGGGGCGGCTTCTTCCCTGTCGTCCCCTGTAGTGCTGGACTTAAATTTAGGCAGCCCTCTGCTGCTCAGCCCTCTGGCTAGTGGAGGGATCATGCCCGATGTCTGTTCACCTGAGGTCGTGCCTGCTCGCAGGTCACGGCGTGCCAGACCCCCAGGGAGACTTAGCCCTGACGAAATCCCGCGGGTACGGCGCCGCAGGGGAAGCCCCTTCAGGGTCGCTGCAGGCCAGTCTCCAGGGATAGCTGCATCCCCTCGGTGGTCCCGGCCTGGCAGAAATCCCCAGCCGCGGCGGTGCTTGGCGGCTAGGGGGGGGGGGGTTGGCTCCTGGCTTCCCAAATACCCCCCCTCCATCTGGTGTGGTGCAAGATGCGGGGATGTCGGCAGCCCCGCCTGGTGAGGTGCCAATCAGGGGGCTGGCTGCTTCGAGGTCTGAGTCCGGAAGAATGGCGAGTCCGGTGGGCCGTGGAGTGCGGTCTGAGCTCTGGATACCGCATAACGGGCAGCAGGCGGCTGGCCCTATCAGCATCAGGGCTAGTATGGAGGCCGGCCCTTTGGGACAGTCTGGTCAGGGATCTCCGTGCTTGCATTGTGGGTGCGGGCAGCGGTCGCAGACGGCGGGTGACTTAGAAGAAGGAGACGATGTTGAGCATCGGCGTGTTCAAGTTCGTCCGGCTGGCGGGATCACAGCGCCTGAGCAGCCAGGTGGGTGTTTTTCTTCTTTCTCTTCTCCTAATACGCGCATGTTGGGGGGTGCGGGGGATGCGGCGGGTTCTACGGCTGTTGACGGGTCTTTCGGAGGAGGTGGTAGCGGTCTTGATGACTTAGTGGGATGCTTGCGCGAGCTGGTCAACAGATTAGATAGGTCGCAGGCCCCGGTATCGGCGGGGGTGTCCCCGGTTGCGGTTTGGACGGCGCCGCCGTTGGTAGGGCAGCCTCAATATAGGGTGCAAGTGCGGGGGCGGTGGCTGTGTCGGTGCAGACAGACGGGGCTCAAGAGGGTGACAGGGTGCGGTTGGATGATAGAGCAAGAGGTGAGGTTTATGTCTGTTTTGAGGGCCCGTTGAGGGCGCATTTGAAACAGGAAGTTCAGGAGCGCATTTGGAAAGACGAGTATGTGGAGATATTTTCTCTCCTTCCATTGGCAAAATTTAATTTGGATAAAGGGAAGAGGGATGAGAGTAAGAAGGAAGAGGAGGAACGTCTGCGTTATCGGCTCATTCCGCAAACATTTGTGAATTGGCTGCAGGCCTTCGCGATCTTGGCTAGTGTTGGGGAAAAGGCGCCGGAAAATTGTTCCGCGATTTTTTGTTATATGGATGCTATCGGTGAGGCGCATCGTGCGTATGGCGGTATGGCTTGGCTGCGTTATGATGAGCAATTTCGGCAGCGGAAGGCGGTGCGGCCCAGCATTAGATGGGATCAGAAAAATATCGCATTGTGGTTGAGGGTGACTGCTCCGGTTAAGCCGGGACAGTCCTTTCCAGGGAGCGGAGGGTCTGTAGGGCAGGTCGGTTAGTCCGGTCAAGGTTCCGGTTCAAAACTCGGTTTCTGCTTGCAGTTTAACGACGGCCAGTGTAAATTTGGGGCAGCGTGCAAGTTCAAGCACGTGTGTTCCCATTGCAGCGGGTCATCTCATGGCGCGTCGAAGTGTTTGCGAAAAGGCAAGAAGGGAGGTGGACCAGGGGGTTCAGCTGGTCAAGGGGGTGACGCCGGTGAAGCTGGAAAGGATGGCCCCCTTTCTAAGTAGATATCCGGATAGGGCTGGGGCGCAATTGATTGCGGATGGGTTTAGCATGGGCTTTGTAATTCCTTCTCCTCCTTATGACATTCCAGTGACTCGTCGGAATCTCCGGTTCGCTTATCAGCACGCTGGGGTGGTGACTGAAAAACTTCGTAAAGATGTGGTTTTGGGTCGCATGGCAGGGCCTTTTGTGGAACCACCTGTGTCGGATCTTGTTGTTTCCCCGTTGGGTGTGGTGCCTAAGCGTGAGCCGAACAAGTTTCGGTTGATACATCATCTTTCTTTTCCCCGGGGTGCATCGGTTAATGATGGTATTGATCCGGTGTTGTGTTTGGTGGTGTACGCGTCGTTTGATAAGGCAGTGGCGTTGGTTCGCGAAGCGGGTGCAGGTGCCTTGTTGTCAAAAACTGATATTGAGGCGGCTTTTCGGTTACTGCCGGTTCATCCCAAGAGTCAACGGTTGTTGGGTTGTTTTTGGGAGGGGAATTTTTTGTGGATCATTGTTTGCCGATGGGTTGTTCCCTGTCTTGCGCCTATTTTGAGGCATTTAGTTCATTTTTGGAATGGGCAACTCGGGACGTCGCAGGTGTGAATTCAGTTATTCACTACCTTGATGATTTTTTGTGTGTTGGCCCGGGCAGATCGGCGATGTGCGCCAATATTTTGTTTGCGTTGCAGAGAGTCATGAAAGATTTTGGAGTCCCGCTGGCTCCTGACAAAACAGAGGGGCTTGTTACGGTTATTCGTTTTTTAGGCATTGACATCGACTCGGTTTTAATGGAATGCAGGCTTCCGGAGGATAAGTTGGTGGCCCTTCGTTTGGAGGTTCAGGCGTTGTCTCGGCTTAAAAAGGTCACATTACGCAGTCTGCAGTCATTGTTAGGGAAGTTAAACTTTGCGTGTCGGATCATGCCCATCGGCAGAGTGTTTAGTAGGCGTTTGGCGGCGGCGACTGCTGGTGTGGTGGCACCGCATCACTTTGTAAGATTGAGAGGGGAGCATCGGGCCGACTTGGAAGTGTGACATCGGTTTTTGGGACAGTACAACGGGCGGTCCCTGTGGATGGCTGGGGCTTTCGATTCCGTGGATCTGGACTTGTTTACAGATGCGGCTGGAGGGGGCGGTTTTGGGGCCTATTGTGGTGGCCAGTGGTGTGCTGGGGGGTGGCCGGTTAGCTGGGTGGAAAACGGTCTGACAAAAAACCTGGCCCTGCTCGAGCTATTTCCTATCGTGGTCGCTGTGACCAGGGCCGCCATCAGGAATTTCAGGGCCCCCTACAGCTAAATTTTCGGGGCCCCCCTACCGTGGCACCGCCTGTTAACGGTACTCCGTCCAGCACTATATCATGGTACCCAGGGCCGCCATCAGTGGGGGTATTAGGGGTACTGATGTGAGAGGCCCGGCCAAACCTAATTGAAAGGGGGGCCCGGCAAACTGCCGCGACTTGCCTTTGGTAGAAAAAAAACAGGCCCCTGCAATGGGGCCCGTTTTTTTCACCAAAAGAATGTCATGAGCTGCGGGCCCCCCTTTCAATTAGGTTTGGCCGGGCCTCTCACATCAGTACCCCTAATACCCCCCCTGATGGCGGCCCTGGGTAGCATGGGGGTCGTCATGGGGGCCGTCAAACACTGCCGCCCGTGCGACCGATCGCGCGCACCCGCAAACTCCCACGCATGCGCACCGGCGACCGCCTGGAACCGCGCACCGAATTTTGAGGCAGATTTTGACCTGCCCACACTATCTTGCCGCGTTTTTTGCCTGCGGCGATTGAGGACAGCAGACAGAAAACGCAGCGAAAAATGCATTTTCTGCCTCCCATTGATTTCGATGGCAGGTCAGAGGCGGAACCGCGACAAGAAAGGACGTGCTGCTTTTTCTTTTTTCCGCGACTGGCTCCCATTGATTTCAGATTAAATCAATGGGAGGCGGTTTTGGAAGTTGTTTGGTGCTGATTCTGACGCAGCGTCCGAGTCAATATCAAGGGCCAAAAACTCTGTGAACTGGGCCTTATTGTTAGGGCTTATTCAGACGAACGTGTAATACATCCGTGCAACGTGCGTGATTTTCACGCGCCTGGCACGGACCTATGTTACTCTATGGGGCCGTGCGGACTGTCAGTGATTTTCACGCAGCGTGTGTCCGCTGAGTAAGGGTATGTTCACACGGCGGGGGTCCGTAACGGCTGAAATTACGGGGATGTTTCAGCCTGAAAACATCCCCGTAAATTCAGCCGTACCGGCATGTGCAGGCGCTTGAACGCCGCGTCAATTACGCCCGTAATTAGCGCTGCTATTCATTGGAGTCAATGAATAGCGGCTCCAATTACGGCCAAAGAAGTGACAGGTCACTTCTTCTACGCGGGCGTCTATTTACGCGCCGTCATTTGACAGCGACGCGTAAATATACGCCTCGTGTGAACAGACAAACGTCTGCCCATTGCTTTCAATGGGCAGATGTTTGTCAACGCTATTGAGGCGCTATTTTCAGACGTAATTCGGGGCAAAAACGCCCGAATTACGTCCGTAAATAGGCCGTGTGAACATACCCTAAAACTCACGACATGTCCGATATTTGTGCATTGTTCGCACATCACGCACCCATTGAAGTCAATGGGTGGGTGAAAATCCCGCCCAGCACTTCCGCAGCCGTATAAACTATGAATGAAAACAGAAAAGCACCGCGTGCTACAAACATACAAACAGAGTGTCATAATGATGGTGGCTGCGCGAAAATCACGCAGCCACGCATCATACGCTGCTGACACACGGAGCTGTTATGGACCTTTTGCATGCGCAAAACGCCACGTTTTTTGCGCGTGCAAAAAGCACACGCTCGTGTAAATCCGGCCTTAGGGTAGGAACACACTAGGCATGAACACTGCGCATTTTATGCAACACATTTTATTGTGGAAAATCCGCAGCGTATTACAGTCGCAGCCGAGGGGATGAGATATGAACAAATCTCATCCACACGCTGCAAAAATAATGGACCTGCCGTGTGGTTTTTGGCTTTTTAAGCCGCAGCGTGTCAATGTATTCTGTGGAATCGCCGCTCCTCTGATGCGGAAATGCTGCGGTTCAGCCGCAAAAATCACAAATGAGAAAAAAAAAAAAGGCACTTTTTAAAATTTATAAAAAAGTTTAGATTTGCCCCGGCCGTAGTCCTGGTGACGCGATCCTCTATTCTTAGCGCAGCCCCGCCTCCTGTCATGACGTTTCATCCCATGTGACTGCTGCAGCGGTCACATGGTCTACAGCGTCATCCCAGGAGGCGGGGCTACGTTCAGAAGAGAGAGACGTGTCGCCCTAAACTACGGCCGGGGTAAGTCTAAACTTTTTTTCCCTGCAGGATTCCCGCAGCGGACACGCCTCACCAAACCTGAGCCACTATTTGGTGCGGTTTTGCTGGCAGAATTCCCTGCGGCTACCGGGGCGGATAAGCTGTGTAGTTTTACTCAGCATATCCGCCTAGTGTGTCCCTTATGATGTCGCTCCTGGAGCTGCTGCCGGTCTCTAAATAGGCAATTGGTTCAGTAGAATTTGGAATTATTTTTTTTTGTGAACCAGCTTAAAAAAATACAAAACTTTTGTGTTAGGGCCTGTTCACATCACCGTTCACTTCCGTTCCGTCGGAGGTTTCTGTCGGGTGAACCCCGCAACGGAAAGTGAAAGTGACAGCACAGCTTCCGTTTCAGTCACCATTGATCTCAATGGTGACGGAAACATCGCTAATGGTTTCCATTCGTCACCATTCCGGCTGGTTTTCAGACGGAATCAATAGCGCAGTCGACTGCGCTAATGGTGACGGAAACGGAAGCTGTGCTGTCACTTTCACTTTCCGTTGCGGGGTTCACCCGACAGAAACCTCAGACGGAACCCCGGAGCGGAAGCGAACAGTGATGTGAACAGGCCCTAACACAAAAGTTTTGTATTTTTTTAAGCTGGTTCACACAAAAAAAAAAAATCCAAATTCTACTGAACCAACTGCCTATTTAGAGAGCGGCAGCAGCTCCAGGAGCGACATCATAAGGGACACACTAGGCGGATATGCTGAGTAAAACTACACAGCTTATCCGCCCCGGTAGCCGCAGGGAATTCTGCCAGCAAAACCGCACCAAATAGTGGCGCAGGTTTGGTGAGGCGTGTCCGCTGCGGGAATCCTGCAGGGAAAAAAAAGTTTAGACTTGCCCCGGCCGTAGTCCTGGTGACGCATCTCTCTCTTCTGAACGTAGCCCCGCCTCCTGGGATGACGCTGTAGACCATGTGACCGCTGCAGCAGTCACATGGGATGAAACGTCATGACAGGAGGCCGGGCTGCGCTAAGAATAGAGGATCGCGTCACCAGGACTACGGCCGGGGTAAGTCTAAACTTTTTATCAATTTAAAAAAGTGCCTTTTTTTTTCTTCTCATTTGTGATTTTTGCGGCAGAACCGCAGCATTTCCGCAACAGAGGAGCGGCGATTCTGCAGAATAAATTGACACGCTGCGGCTTAAAAAGCCAAAAGCCACACGGCAGGTCCATTATTTTTGCAGCGTGTGGATGAGATTTGTTCATATCTCATCCCCTCGGCTGCGACTGTAATACGCTGCGGATTATCCGCAATAAAATGTGTTGCATAAAATCCGCAGCGTTCATGCTTAGTGTGTTCCTACCCTAAGGCCGGATTTACACAAGCGTGTGCTTTTTGCGTGCGCAAAAACGTGGCGTTTTGCGCATGCAAAAGGTCCATAACAGCTCCGTGTGTCAGCAGCGTATGATGCGTGGCTGCGTGATTTTCGCGCAGCCGCCATCATTATGACACTCTGTTTGTATGTTTGTAGCACGCGGTGCTTTTCTGTTTTCATTCATAGTTTATACGGCTGCGGAAGTGCTGGGCGGGATTTTCACGCACCCATTGACTTCAATGGGTGCGTGATGCGCGAACAATGCACAAATATCGGACATGTCGTGAGTTTTACGCAGCGGACACACGGACACACGCTGCGTGAAAATCACTGACAGTCTGAACGGCCCCATAGAGTAACATAGGTCCGTGCGAGGCGCGTGAAAATCACGCGCGTTGCACGGATGTATTACACGTTCGTCTGAATAAGCCCTAACAATAAGGCCCAGTTCACAGAGTTTTTGGGCCTTGATATTGACTCGGACGCTGCGTCAGAATCAGCACCAAACAACTTCCAAAACTGCCTCCCATTGATTTAATCTGAAATCAATGGGAGCCAGTCGCGGAAAAAAGAAAAAGCAGCACGTCCTTTCTTGCCGCGGTTCCGCCTCTGACCTGCCATCGAAATCAATGGGAGGCAGAAAATGCATTTTTCGCTGCGTTTTTTGTCTGCTGTCCTCAATCGCCGCGAGCAAAAAACGCAGCAAAAAAACGCGGCAAGATAGTGTGGGCAGGTCAAAATCTGCCTCAAAATTCTTTAAGGAATTTTGAGGCAGATTTTTTTTTGCCTGCAAAATACTGTGTGAACAGGGCCATACATAAACAGCACTTTGAGATAATTTACTCACCGTGTCAGAAGAGCTGCTCCCACTCAAGTCCTCTTCCGGCGATGTCTTCCAGGCGAGGTCTTCGGTCCAGACGTCCAGTCCTTCACCTCCAGCCAGGCTCCAGGTAAGTTTTGTCCATGTGTGTCCGCGGTCGATCGCGGGTGCGGGCGTTCGTGGGTGCGCGCTCGCGAGTGCGCACGCGCGGGAGTTTCCTTGTGCGCGCGATCGGGTGCGCGCGGGCGGGCGGACTGTTTGACAGCCCCCCATGACGAGGGGAGGGGGCCCGCAGCAGCAGCAGCAGCAGCTCACGACATTCTTTTGGTGAAAAAAACGGGCCCCATTACAGGGGCCCGTTTTTTCCTACCAAAAGAATGTTGCGGCAGTTGCCGGGCCCCCCTTTCAGTTAGGTTTGGCCGGGCCCCTCACACCACTACCCCTAATACCCCCCTGATGGCGGCCCTGGCTGTGACCATTTGGGGGGATAGGCTCAGGGACAAGAAGATTCATTTTCACTGCGATAATCTGGGGGTGGTGTTGGCTATCAATAACATCTCGGCGTCGTCTCCTCTGGTGGTTCAACTGTTGCGGCATTTGGTGCTGGTTTGTTTGTCGTTAAATGCTTGGGTGGTGGCGGTGCATGTGCCGGGGGTTGACAATTGTGTTGCTGATGCCCTTTCTCGCTCACAGTGGGATCGTTTTCGTCAGCTGGCGCCGGGAGCGGAGCAGATTGGCATGGTGTGCCCGGATCATCTTTGGGAGTTGGTTTCTCTGCGGCAGGAGCATTGATTGAGCGATCATTGGCAAGTTCTACATGGGCAGCATATAGGGCTGGCTGGGCTCAATGGGAGCTTTGGTTGAGAGGTTTGGGCGACGTCCGGTCAGACCGGGACAGGCTGGTGGCCTTTTTGTATTGGTTGGGGGATGTGTATGAGTCAGGTGTGTCTGTAGCAAAAGTGAATAAGTTTGTGTCCGCTGTGGCGTTTCGTTTGAAATTGCATGGCGAAAAAGATGTGACCAAGGAATTTTTGGCGATTCAAGAATTAAAAGGTATTCGCAGGGGGAGAGGGTCGGTAGATCGGCGGCGAACAGTTTCTTATCGGGTTCTTTGCTTGTTGGGTACGGCGGTGGAGGTGGTTTGTAGTTCGGCCTTTGAAGTCCGATTGTTTCGCTTGGTTTTTTCGTTAGCCTTTTTTTGGGCTTTTAGAGTGGGTGAATTGGTGTCGCCGAGTGGGTTGCGTGCGGGGGGAATAAGTCAAGAGGATGTGGAGTTGTTTGCTGATGCGCAGGTCAAAAACTGACACGGTGGGTAAGGGGACGCGGATTGTGTTGTTTGCTATCGGGCGTTCGGCGGTGTGTCCGGTACAGTGTATGTCTGCTTTTGGGGTACAGGTGGGGGCAACGGGGGTTCCGTTATTGCGGCATGAAGACAGGTCCTTTTTATCCAGGTTCCAATTTGGGGCAGTGTTTAAGCGCTGTTTGCTGGCAATTGGGTTGAAGTCAGCTGAGTATTCTTCCCATTCGTTTAGAATTGGTGCAGCAACTGAAGCGGTGCGATGGGGTTCGGATGAGTCAGGGGTTAGGCGTATTGGGAGATGGGAGTCTAACCGTTTCCGCACTTATGTTCGGCCTCATTTGCTGTCAGACTGTTAAAAGGTTGCTAGGGGGTATGTTGTGCCTGTGGAAGATAGAGTGCGAATGGGATTTGTAAGATGTGTGTGTTTTCTTTCTTTCGCAGGTTCGCGTCCTTTGCTGGTTTGGATCTTGGGGCACTCCTTTGTGTATTGGGGCGCACTAAGGGCGGAAGTTCGCCCGGATGGTCGAAAACTGAGGATTCCGCGGGAGGATGCTGTCCTGCATTGGCTTGGTTTCCGAGGAATGGTTTGGTCCAGGGTGTTACCAGAGTTTCAGGTGTATACGCAGCTAGACCGGGTTCCCGAGATTTTAGTTTTACATGTTGGGGGGAATGACTTGAGTGTGCGCCCTTTTCGTGATTTGGTGAGGGATATTAAGCATGATTTGTTGTGTTTATGGGCGTTACACCCGGGCCTGATTATAGTCTGGTCAGATATTGTGCCCAGAAAGACATGGTGCTTTGCCCGATCCATGGAGAGGCTCAATCAGGCCGGAATAAAAGTGAATAGGGCGGTGTCGGCATTTGTGGCAAAAAATCGAGGTGTGGTGGTCAGGCACAGGGACCTGGAAGCGGGTGTAGGTTGTTATTGGAGACAGGATGGGGTGCATTTGAATGAGGTGGGGATGGATTTGTGGAGTTTGGCCCTAGCAGACGGGATTGAAAGAGGGGTGTTGGTGTGGAGGAGCTCATGGGCTTGAGGTGGTCAAGGTCCATGTCGCAGTGGCGGGGGGAGTCCTTGAGGTTGGTCAGTAAAACTGGTGGGGGGGTCGCATCAGGGGTATGCGTCCCCCAAAATATGAAGGCTTCTTAGGGTGTTACCCCTTTGAAGTGCTTTATGGGCAAAGCCATCTGCAAGAAGTGAGCGGTGCCTTCGAGCCGGGTTACGGCTGGAGGTAAAAACAAGTGCTGGTTGCAGATGGCTATCTTTTCTAAGTTGTGGTAACCTAAAGGGCTTCCCCTGGTCATGTTATGGGTGTTATTTATATTGACGCTGTTAAGGGTTTGGTATGTTTATTCTGGAAGAATTCCAATGTTGGGGAATTCTAGGTTATTTAAGGTTTGGTTATAAAATTTCTAATTTTATAAAATTTATAATAAACGGCTGCTGTGGCCATTAAAATCCAACCTTGGTGTCATGTGTTATTATTCTTAAGGGGGTAAGGAATAATTACTGATCACTCGACTCTACATATCCAAGTCAAGTTGTTCAGGGATCCTATCCTGAGGGCCTGTCAGGGTCAACCAAAAGTGGTGTATTTTCCAGCTCCTAGGTAAGGAGGGGCCAGGGAGACTAAAGCTGGTCACCATAGGAGAATGATCAGACGCCGCTCTAGATTTATAAGTGACAGATTCAACCAAAGGTACAATGAGAGAATTTCCCAACATATAGTCTATGCAGGATAGGGAGTTTCTGCCTAGGGAGGAATACACTTTAGTTGTTGGGTGTTTATATCGGTAAAGTTCTGTCCATCCCATCTCAGCAAACAGTAAACCCAGTACAGATATGGCGGGGGTACACGGTCCTGCCCAGAAGAAGCACTAAACCTATCCAGACTGCAGTTCACAACCATGTTAAAATCTCCCATGCCCAACACTTTAGCGGTCGGATATGTTGCAGCAAAGGTAGCCGCCATATGCAAAATCTGTAAAGATGCTGGTGGAGGAATGTACATGCCCAATAAAACATAAGGAACATTTTCTATGAGAGCATACACAAATACATATCTGCCCTCACTATCGGTTTTAGTATGGATAGCTTCCCATCTCACAGATTTGTGTACCAAAATGAACACGTCCCTCAAGTACGATGTGTGATATGAGTGGCTAGACCACTGGACCCAGGGCCTAAGAACAGTTTTCATTTTAGCAGGTGTTAAATGCGTCTCCTGGAGGCACAATATATGAGGGTTAACTTTGCGAATATAACCATACAATATTACTCTCTTCTGCGGGCTGCCCATACCCCTCACATTTCACGACATTACAGTTAAAGAAGACATTCATAAAATATACTTCTCACATGTAGGAGAGATCCACAATGCCTGATATACATCAACAATCCCGCCTTTCTCAGAAGCAGCTGGTAATTATTCGGTGCATCCCTTATGCGTTTACATTTGTACATGAGTGGTATCATAACTGCCCGCACCCAAGGCACATTCCAACCTAGAACCCAAAAGAACAGATTGTAAATAGTAGAACAATACCGACAATACATGTAGATGCATGTTACATTGCCGGAGCGTGCCCAAAAACGTGGCATTTAAGTATACGGGGGTAATACCCGCGCCAAACAGCAACTTAGTTAAGCTTCCACCATTAAGGGGACGTGCGGCAGCCTCCTCAGGTATGGCGCCCCACAAATACAAGGACACAAAAAGTCGCACTAGCCAGGCAGTAGGTCTAACCGATCTCTGTCAGACCCAGTCCAGATCACCATCAGAATGGAATGTTCCCGAAATCCTACGATTAGTCATGGAAGTCCGGTGATTCAGAATAGCCCAACATCATCAGTCATCCTTACACGAAACTCCATCTGTGTTATCAGGCAGAATTAGTTCCGTCGAGGGGGGCGCTTGCTTCTCACCCATTCATCAGCATCCTGCGGGGAGTTGAAAAAAACCGGATCTTTCTCCATCCACAATTCGCAACCTAGCTGGATATGACATGGAGTATGGAATACCCAGATCTCTCAGGCGCCTCTTAACAGCAAGAAATGTCGCACGTCTCTTTTGCAAGTCAGTCGAGGTCAGGGAATATAGAGACTTTTGCCCCATTATAAGTAATTTCCGGTAGCCTGCGTGTCAGGCGTAAAATCGTGTTTTAGCATGCTTCTCCTCCTTTAGAGCGCTGAGGCAGGGGAGGGCGGCCGCCATCTTGCCCCTCACCCGGTGAAAAGCCTTGCAGCTTCTCCGCGGCCGACTGACCTCTGGTGGGGCTCATACTGGCTCCGGTAGTCACCCTCGACCGTCTAGATCGTTTGGACGGTATTTTTAAAGCCTTAGGAAGCCTCAGGATGTCTGCAGGATAACATTGGTGCGGGTTCACTGCGGAGCTCCTAGAACATGCGACCGCTCTCGCTGCGCGCTAAGCCACGCCCCAGCAATTTGCTTTTTACATTTTATATATATATATATATATATATATATATATCGTTTTTTTTTACAGCTTTCACCAAGCGAGTTAAATAACGCTATATTATGATAGTTCAGACTTTTATGGACGCGGCGACACTAGTTATGTTAACGTTAATTTTTTTTTTAACATTGCTTTATGGAATAAAAATGGGAAAAAGGGGTTTTTGAACTTGAAACATTTTTTTTTTGGAACCTTAAGAAAAACGTTAACTGTTTTTTTTTCTTATTAGTCCCCCTAGAGGACTTGAACCAGCGATCATTGGATCGCTTACATGATATACTGCAATACTAATGTATTGCAGTATATCGCTATACTGACAGTCTCCTTTAAAGCCCTGCAAGAGGCCCCCAGGCTGCCATAACATGCATCATTCTGGCAGGGCTTCAAAGGAGTACAAAGATGGCTGACCAGGGGGCCTTTATTAGGGGGCCTTTAATAATATATATAATACATAGATGTGTGGCAAGATATGATGCAATTCTGTATGAACAAGCCAGGTATTATGGGGCAGGTGTTTCACTGATAGATGGTGTCCTTTCTTATCCCTCTTTTCTGACACGCTCTGCTTCTTTTTAGATCCTTTCCTTCTTTACAGTTTAGAAAACGTTGCTGGGAAAGTATTGTCCTAGTATAAACCGGGTGCCCTCGCTTCAGGCAGATGTGGTCGGGCCCTCCCCTACCTGGTTCCCAAATATTAGGGCCTTCATAATGACCTCATGAAACTAATGTAATGTTCCCCTCTGGCCTGCGAGGGGTGAGCTGGGCTGGGCAGGTCCACCAGTAGATTTTTAGGACCCCATCATTCTCATGACCACCCCCATGGCTGCGCTACACCTGTGACGTCTGTTAGAACAGGAAGAGGTGAGCAGAAGTCTAGACAGAGGGGCCGCTGTGGATTTAGTGTTTTTGGACTTTGCAAAGGCATTTGACACTGTCCCCCATAGACGCCTAATGGGTAAATTAAGGACTATAGGTTTAGAAAATATAGTTTGTAATTGGATTGAGAATTGGCTCAAGGACCGTATCCAGAGGGTTGTGGTCAATGATTCCTTCTCTGAATGGTCCCCGGTTATAAGTGGTGTACCCCAGGGTTCAGTGCTGGGACCACTATTATTCAACTTATTTATTAATGATATAGAGGAAGGGATTAATAGCACTATTTCTATTTTTGCAGATGACACCAAGCTATGTAATATAGTTCAGACTATGGAAGATGTTCATGAATTACAGGCAGATTTAAACAAACTAAGGCCTCATGCACACGACCGTAAAAACACCCGTTATTGCGGGTCGTTATTACGACCCGCAATAACGGGCTCATAGGCTTCTGTTAGCCACGGGTACCTTCCCGTTTGCTCACGGGAAGGTACCCGTGCCGTTAAAAAAGATAGAACATGCCCTATTTCATGCCGTAATAACGGCACGGGCATCCCATAGAAGTCTATGGGGCTCCCGTAATCATGGGTGGCTGCGTGTGTTCACCCGTGATTACGGGAGCGTTGCGAGGTGAGGCGAGGTCAGGGGACTACCCGGTCTGCAGGCCACAGCCCAGTGGCGTAACTACCGCCGGGACTACAATGAAAACTATGGCAGAGCGGGGAGGTATCTCCCCGCTCTGCCATAAACAAGACATGTATCCCCTATCCTGTAAAAAATAAAAATAAAAGACGTTCATACTTACCGACAACTTCCTGCTTCCTCCAGTCCGGTCTCCCGCCCGTTGCCTTGGTGACGCGTCCCTCTCGACATCCGGGCCGACGTCCTGGATGACGTTTCAGGCCATGTGACCGCTGCAGCCAATCACAGGTCAATCACAGGCTGCAGCGGTCACATGGACTGCCGCGTCATCCAGGGATGTCGGGCTGGATGTGAAGAGAGGGACGCGTCACCAAGACAACGGCCGGGTAAGTATGAATTTCTTTAACTTTTATTACAGAAAAGGCTGTCCCTTCTCTCTATCCTGCACTGATAGAGAGAAGGGGCTGCCGATTAGTGCAGTGCTATTTTGCTGCCAAAAACGTGCTCGTAAATACGGGTGGAATACGTGTGACACCGGACCCATATTTACGAGCACGGGTTCGTAAATACTGGTGCAAAACGGGTGGAATACGTGTGACACCGGACCCGTATTTACGCCAGTATTTACGGGTGGGAAAAAATACGGTCGTGTGCATGAGGCCTAAGTGTTTGGGCATCCACTTGGCAGATGAAGTTTAATGTAGATAAATGTAAAGTTATGCATCTGGGTACCAACAACCTGCATGCATCATATGTCCTAGGGGGCGCTACACTGGCGGATTCACTTGTTGAGAAGGATCTGGGTGTACTTGTAAATCATAAACTCAATAACAGCATGCAGTGTCAATCAGCTGCTTCAAAGGCCAGCAGGATATTGTCGTGTATTAAAAGAGGCATGGACTCGCGGGACAGGGATGTAATATTACCACTTTACAAAGCATTAGTGAGGCCTCATCTAGAATATGCAGTCCAGTTCTGGGCTCCAGTTCATAGAAAGGATGCCCTGGAGTTGGAAAAAATACAAAGAAGAGCAACGAAGCTAATAAGGGGCATGGAGAATTTAAGTTATGAGGAAAGATTGAAAGAATTAAACCTATTTAGCCTTGAAAAAAGAAGACTAAGGGGGGACATGATTAACTTATATAAATATATTAATGGCACATACAAAAAATATGGTGAAATCCTGTTCCTTGTAAAACCCCCTCAAAAAACAAGGGGGCACTCCCTCCGTCTGGAGAAAAAAAGGTTCAAGCTGCAGAGGCGACAAGGCTTCTTTACAGTGAGAACTGTGAATTTATGGAATAGCCTACCACAGGAGCTGGTCTCTGCAGGGACAGTAGATGGCTTTAAAAAAAGGGTTAGATAATTTCCTAGAACAAAAAAATATTAGCTCCTATGTGTAGAAATTTTTCCTTCCCTTTTCCCTTCCATTGGTTGAACTTGATGGACATGTGTCTTTTTTCAGCCGTACTAACTATGTAACTATGTAACACTTTTCTACTGGGCTGGTGTTAGGAGGGGGTCAAACTGGGCAAATGCCTAGGGCCACCATCCCCACAGGGTCTCCTGTCAGAGGATAAAAATATCAGCCCACTGTTATCGGGGGGTCCCTTTCCCATCTGGGTCTGGTAGCAACCACTACCATCACAACTGGGCCTGGAGGAGAAGGGGGCCTGTTAATGGCAGCATTACTGTATGGGGGGCATAAAGGAGGCACATTTACTATATGATTGCACAAAGGGGGCACTATTATTGTGTGGGGCACAAAGTGGGTATCATTATTACTATCTGGGGCACTGTGGGTGACGAGTTTGTTTAGAGGATGCGGCATAGGTGGGATGAATGCTAGAAAAGCAGGAAACCAACTTGTCTGTATTTTAAATTCTGCAGAGGCGATCGTGGCTAGAAGAAGTCGTCATAGCGCTCTGGGCAGGATGGAGAAGAAAAGGTAAAATGAACAAATCTAATCTGAGAAGACATCACCTCTGAGTCACTGGATGTCACTGTGCTGTATATGGTCTACAGACCTCCTGTGTAGGAACAGTATTTACCACTATATGGTCACTGGATGTCACTATACTTTAATCACTTATATTGCCTGTAGAGCCCCTGTGTAGAACCGGTGTCTACCACTATATGGTCATTGTACTGTAATCACTTATTAGGTCTGTAGGGCTCCTGTATAGGACTGGTATCTACCCCTATATCGTCACTGGATGTCACTGTGCTGTAATTACTTATACCGGTCCTACACAGAGCCCCTGTGTAGGACCGGCATCTATGACTATATGCAGTTGCGTAACTACCGCCGTAGCGGCCGTAGCGGCTGCTACGGGGCCCGCGGCATGAGGGGGCCATGTCGCCCGCCGGTACGGGCCCCCACCATGGCCGGAGGCTCCGCTAGCTGCCGCTATGGCTACTACAGCGCGACGCCACTAAACACTATGGCAGAGCAGGGAGGTATCTCCCCGCTCTGCCATTAAAGGGGTTGTTCCTACAAAAGACATGTATCCCCTATCCACAGGACAGGGGATACATGTGTGATCGCTTGCAGCCATAGGGAGAACGGGGGACCGAAAGTCCCCTGAAGTTCTCCATCACAAACCTCGGACTTCCGGGGTCTGTGTCGGCAGCTCCGTAGAAATGAATGGAGCGCCGGTCGCGCTTGTGCGCATGCGTGACCAGCGCTCCTTTCATTTCTATTGAGCTGCGCAGACTCCTGAAGTCTGAGGTTAGTCATGGAGAACTTGGGGGACTTTCGGTCCCCCGTTCTCCCTATCGCTGCCAGCGATCACACATGTATCCCTTATCCTGTGGATAGGGGATACATGTCTTTTGTAGGACACACTATAGGCCAGATATTTTTGGGGGTTTGGGGCTGTATGGCGTTACCTACAGGGGGGCTGTATGGCATTACCTACAGGGGGGGGCTGTATGGCGTTACCTACAGGGGGGGCTGTATGGTGTTACCTACATTGGGGGGCTGTATGGCGTTACCTACAAGGAGGTGGGCTGTATGGCCTTACCTACAAGGGGGGGGGGCTGTATGGCATTACCTAAAGTGGGGGGCTGTATAGCTTTACCTACAGTGGGGCCGTGTAGCGTTACCTACAGGGGGGGCTGTATGGCGTTACCTACAGGGGGCTGTATGGCGTTCTCTACAGGGGGGCTCTATTGCGTTATCTACAGGGGGCTGTATGGCGTTATCTACAGGGGGGCTGTATGGCGTTATCTACAGGGGGGCTGTATGGCGTTATCTACAGGGGGGGCTGTATGGCGTTATCTACAGGGGGGCTGTATGGCGTTATCTACAGGGGGCTGTATGGCGTTCTCTACAGTGGGGGCTGTATGGCGTTATCTACAGGGGGGGCTGTAAAAAAGGCACTATCTACAAGGGGGGGTTGTGTGACACTCAGGGGAGGGGGGGGGCTCAGTCAAAAGTTTGCTATGGGGCCCAGTCTTTCCTAGTTACGCCCCTGGTTTTGTTCAGTGTTTTTATTCAGTAACAGTATGGTAATATTATTCACTATATGATCATTGTGTGGCGGAAGTATTCAGAAACAATATGCCGGTAAGAGCAGATTCACATCTGCTTTGGAGGTTCTATCACAGATCTGGGTAAAAATACCGGAAACAATAGCGCAGACTGCTGCGCTTTTGTTTTTGGTATGACCACGGACACCATGACTTGAAGTCAGACGATATTATTGTTGTTCTGCTGCTCAACGGAAACACTGACGCAGGTGTGAACAGGCCCTAAGCAGGATTAGTTTGCGTGTGCAATCCCAACATGAAGACGCAACCAGCTGCCATCTTTTAACAATTTAAAGCCCAGTTTCCTCTGCCGCCTTTATAGCGTAGGTGGAGGTAACCAGATTAAGGATGGGCCGCGACTCTTGGTCCAGTGCTGTGGGCTTGCACCCCAGGCTAAAATGTGCCAGCCAGCCCCTGTGGCCTGCATATCAGGATGTTTTTTTAATTCAATTTCTCGAGATTCAAGGTGATCATAAAACAGCAATTGGGGCATTGTCTTTTTTACAGCGTTCACCGGGTGGTATAAACGACATGTTAACTTTATTCGGCGGATCACTGCGATTACGGCCATTCCAAATTTATATAATTTTTTTTATGTTTTACTTCTTTTTCACAATAAAAACACTTACATAAAGTTGCCATATTCTGAGAGCCATAACTTTTTATTTTTCCATCCACAGAGCTGTGAGGGCGCGTTTTTTGCGGGACATGCTGTAGTTTTTATTGGTACCATCTTGGGGTAAATTTTTTTGGTAGCTTTATATTCCAATGTTTTGGAGGTGATGTGACCAAAAAACAGAATATCTGTATTCTTTTAAAATATTTTTCTTACAGCGTTTACCACGCAGGATAAATGATGTGATTATTTTTGTGTCTTTATGGATGTGGCAATACCAGTTGTGTATAGTTTTATATATTTTTCTAATAAGGACTTTATAAAGAGAGAGTGCCGGTTTTTATTTTTTTATTTTTCCAAAGCATTTTTTTACTTTTTTGTTCCACTAGGGGACTTGAGGATCCAATCACGTCTTAGCTGGTATAATACACTGCATTCTGGCAGGGCCTAATAGGCTTCTGTACATGGCAGACCAGGAGGCCATTGTTAGGCCTCCAGTTGCCATAGCAACCATTGGCACCCCCGCGATCACCTGCTATTGTATAGAAGAAGCCCCCTCCCACTGTCAACCACTTAGATGCTGCGCTCGCTATTGACTTTGTCGACTTATACGGCCTATCAGGACGCGGATCTAGTTGAACTCTATGACAGAGACCCCTGCCATTCTCTGTTTTGTAGGATACAGACTTTCAATCACTGCATCACGCCGCCGCTCCTGGCCGTTAACCTTAAAGGCTAAAAGAGGCCTCATCTGCTCTGCTTGTTGTGCAATTCACCGGGTTTGAGGAATATAAATTTTAGTTGCACATTAAAAATATTTTTAAGCAAAAATAATTTGTTTTTGCATCTCCGCTTTCCAAGAGCGGTAATTTTTGTATTGTTTCGTCAATATCGCTGTATAAGGGCTTTTTTTTTTTGCCAGACAAGTTATTTTCTTTAATGGCACCATTTTTGGGTACATATGATATATTGATTAACTTTTATTATATTTTTTGTGGGGGGTATTTTTTTATTTTTTTTACGGTCTTCACCATGCTGTTTAAATACTATGTTAACTTTATTGCTCTGGTCGTTACTATCGTGGCGATACCATATATGTGTATTTTTTTTCCCACTTGTACAAAATAAAACCCACTTTTTATGAAAAAAATGGTTTTGTTTCATTTTTACTGTATATGTAAATGCCCGTGTTGTACGTTTTATGGGTGCGATTACGTTTAAGAAAGCCAGTGGAATTGACCACATTGATTTGAGAATTCTTTAAGATGATAGAAACTTCCCCAGAGGGTGTAGTGAGACCCTACTGTCTGTATTCTTGTACCATATTACGTTTTATATGGCCACCGGATCACTGAGATACGCTTCTTGTGATGTCATCTAGAATGTGGGCAGATTCTAGTTCTCTACACCTCTTAATCTGGATGTGTAAACATCTTATGACATCATCAAGTCTATAAATTGGGGTCACACATTGACCACGGTGTCGGTTTCTCTTGCTGGCTCTCATTATGAAGGTGTCTTTGATGAAGAGGAGGATAGTGAAGATGTTTTTCAAGATGAGGATTATAGAGAAAATGGAGGTTGGCGGACGTCAATTTCCTGATGATGTAGAGATGGAGGACGTGGAGGAGGACGAGAAAATGGAGGTTGGCGGACGTCAATTTCCAGATGATATAGAGATGGAGGATATGGAGGATAAGAAAGACAAAAAGGAAGTTCGCGGACGCAAACTTCCAGAGGATGTGGAGATGGAGGACCTTTCGGGGGTTACCGTTACCACCAGGGCCTCAAACCCCCGGAAGAGAAAGTGGGCATTTTAATTCATCTGACACTCGGGGCCCATTTACCATCAGGGCCCCGAACCCCCGGGAGAGAAAGAGGCCTGTTCTGTTCCATCTGTCGCTCGGGGCCCATTCACCATCTTTTGTCACCCCAACATGGTGGTCTTTACCACCTAAACCATCTGAAATTGTCATGAAGACTCCTCCAGCGCTGAGAACCAGTGATGTGCAGAACAGAAGCGAGATCCGGTATGTCCGACGTCTTCTGCTCCGTCTTCATCTCCTTGTGGTGAAGGTTTTGTGAATTTTTGGGCTAATTCAGATTTTTTGTCTTTTCTAGGATACAACTGTGAAAAAATAGAAAAATGTTTTACGCTCTCTTATGATCCAGGACTGAGCTGTGTAAGGGTGGACTGGCGGCCATATCCACGTGTGAAGAAGGACCCTCCTCTTCTTCATGTCACAGATCATCACATGTTAAAGGGCCGGAGAAAACCGCACAGCAATTCTACTGGATTCTGGAATAAACATATATTTTCTTTACAATTTTTTGTGTTTTCATATATATATTGGGGAATTTATCCAGGGAGCCTTTTTTCTACAGGGATCATAAGGGTGTGGAAAAGTCATAGGTGTAATAATCTGCAGAATATATCAATAAGTATCTATCAGTAGGTAGAGAGGACAGAGCAATATTCTGCAGATCTCCAGAGAGGTCAGTGGTGTAATAATCTGCAGAATACATCACTATGTATCTGTCAGGAGGTATAGGAGCAATGTTCTGCAGATCTCCAGAGAGGTCAGTGGTGTAATAATCTGCAGAATATATCACTATGTATCTGTCAGGAGGTAGAGGAGCGATGTTCTGCAGATCTCTAGAGTAGTCAGTGGTGTAATAATCTGCAGAATACATCACTATGTATCTGTCAGGAGGTAGAGGAGCAATGTTCTGCAGATCTCCATAGAGGTCAGTGGTGTAATAATCTGCAGAATATATCACTATGTATCTGTCAGGAGGTAGAGGAGCAATGTTCTGCAGATCTCTATTTCAGTGGTGTAGTAATCTGCAGAATATATCACTATGTATCTGTCAGGCAGTAGAGAGGAGAGAGCAATATTCTGCAGATCTCAAGAGAAGTCAGTGGTGTAATCATCTGCAGAATATATCACTATGTATCTGTCAGGAGGTAGAGGAGCAATGCTCTGCGATTCTCTAGAGAGGTCAGTGGTGTAATAATCTGCAGAATACATCACTATGTATCTGTCAGGAGGTAGAGGAGCGATGTTCTGCAGATTTCTAGAGATGTCAGTGGTGTAATAATCTGCAGAATACATCACTATGTATCTGTCAGGAGGTAGAGGAGCGATGTTCTGCAGATTTCTAGAGATGTCAGTGGTGTAATAATCTGAAGAATATATCTTTATGTATCTGTCACAAGGTAGAGGAGCAATGTTCTGCAGATCTCTAGAGATGTCAGTGGTGTAATAATCTGAAGAATATATTACTATGTATCTATCAGCAGGTAGAGAGGACAGAGCAATGTTCTGCAGATCTCTAGAGTGGTCAGTGGTGTAATAATCTGCATAATATATCACTATGTATCTATCAGGAGGTACAGGAGCAATGTTCTGCAGATCTCTAGAGAAATCCGTGGTGTAATAATCTGCAGAATATATCACTATGTATCTGTAAGAAGGTAGAGGAGCAATGTTCTGCAGATCTCTAGAGAAGTCAGTGGTATAATAATCTGCAGAATATATCACTATGTATCTGTCAGGAGGTAGAGGAGCAATGTTCTGCAGATCTCTAGAGAGGTCAGTGGTGTAATAATCTGCAGAATATATCACTATGTATCTGTCAGGAGGTAGAGGAGCAATGTTCTGCAGATCTCTAGAGAGGTCAGTGGTGTAATAATGTGCAGGATATATCACTATGTATCTGTCAGGAGGTAGAAGAGCAATGTTCTGCAGATCTCTGGAGAAGTCAGTGGTGTAATAATCTGCAGAATATATCACTATGTATCTGTCAGGAGGTAGAGGAGCAATGTTCTGCAGATCTCTAGGGAAGTCAGTGGTGTAATAATCTGCAGAATATAAAACTATTTATCTGTCAGGAGGTAGAGGAGCAATGTTCTGCAGATCTCTAGAAAGGTCAGTGGTGTAATAATCTGCAGAATATATCACTATGTATCTGTCAGGGGGTAAAGGAGCAATGTTCTGCAGATCTCTAGAGAGGTCAGTGGTGTAATAATCTGCAGAATATATCACTATGTATCTGTCAGGAGGTAGAGGAGCAATGTTCTGCAGCTCTCCAGAGAGGTCAGTGGTGTAATAATCTGCAGAATATATCACTATGTATCTGTCAGGAGGTAGAGGAGCAATGTTCTGCAGATCTCTAGAGAGGTCAGTGGTGTAATAATGTGCAGGATATATCACTATGTATCTGTCAGGAGGTAGAAGAGCAATGTTCTGCAGATCTCTGGAGAAGTCAGTGGTGTAATAATCTGCAGAATATATCACTATGTATCTGTCAGGAGGTAGAGGAGCAATGTTCTGCAGATCTCTAGGGAAGTCAGTGGTGTAATAATCTGCAGAATATAAAACTATTTATCTGTCAGGAGGTAGAGGAGCAATGTTCTGCAGATCTCTAGAAAGGTCAGTGGTGTAATAATCTGCAGAATATATCACTATGTATCTGTCAGGGGGTAAAGGAGCAATGTTCTGCAGATCTCTAGAGAGGTCAGTGGTGTAATAATCTGCAGAATATATCACTATGTATCTGTCAGGAGGTAGAGGAGCAATGTTCTGCAGCTCTCCAGAGAGGTCAGTGGTGTAATAATCTGCGGAATATATCACTATGTATCTGTCAGGAGGTAGAGGAGCAATGTTCTGCAGATCTCCAGAGAGGTCAGTGGTGTAATAATCTGCGGAATATATCACTATGTATCTGTCAGGAAGTAGAGGAGCAATGTTCTGCAGATCTATAGAGATTTCAGTGGTGTATTAATCTGCAGAATATATCACTATGTATCTGTCAGGATGTAGAGTAGCAATGTTCTGCAGATCTCCAGAGAGGTCAGTGGTGTAATAATCTGCAGAATATATCACTATGTATTTGTCAGGAGATAGAGAGGACAGAGCAATGTTCTGCAGATCTCCAGAGAGGTCAGTGGTGTAGTAATCTGCAGAATATATCACTCTGTATCTGTCAGGAGATAGAGGAGCAATGTTCTGCAGATCTCCAGAGAGGTCAGTGGTGTAATAATCTGCGGAATATATCACTATGTATCTGTCAGGAAGTAGAGGAGCAATGTTCTGCAGATCTATAGAGAGGTCAGTGGTGTATTAATCTGCAGAATATATCACTATGTATCTGTCAGGAGGTAGAGTAGCAATGTTCTGCAGATCTCCAGAGAGGTCAGTGGTGTAATAATCTGCAGAATATATCACTATGTATCTATCAACAGGTAGAGAGGATAGAGCAATGTTCTGCAAATCTCCAGAGAGGTCAGTGGTGTAATGATCTGCAGAATATATCACTATGTATGTGTCAGGAGATAGAGAGGACAGAGCAATGTTCTGCAGATCTCCAGAGAGGTCAGTGGTGTAATAATCTGCAGAATATATCTTTGTGTATCTGTCAGGAGGTAGAGAGGACAGAGCCATCTTGACTAGCCTAAGTAGAGTCATGTGCTGAGTAACCATTTTACCTTTATTCCCCTTCTTTCGCCTTCCCAATAAAGACACGTGACAACCGAGGTTGGATGTGAAATGGCCACAGCAGCCGTTTATTTATTTAACATTAATTAAATGCAATTTAATCCGAAACATTCGGATAACTCTTTTAGGAATTCGACCAGAGAATTCCTACTATAATTCACATGACCCAACATGGGTCAATTAACACTAAACAGAGCAGGGGAAGTCCTTGAAGCCATTTTTCCGATTTCCTTTAAATTAGCCATCTGCAAACCACCACCAACTATTTACCTCTAGCCGTAAACCAGCTCGGAAGCACCGCTCACCCCTGCAGATGGCTCCAACCACCAGAAGACCACTTCAAAGGGATAACACCCTATGAAGTCTTCAAATGATCTACCATTTTTTGGGGGACGCATACCCCCGATGCGACCCCCCCACCATTTTGTACTGACCAACCTCAAGGACTCCCCCCGCCACAGCGAAACAGGCCTTGACCACCTTAAGCCTGTCAGTCCCTCCAAACCACCACCGCCCTCTCAATTCCTTCTGCTAAAGCCAGGCTCCACATATCAATTCCAACCTGGGTCAAATGTACTCCATCACTCCTCCAATAATTACCGACTCCTGACTCCAGATCCTTGTGTCGAACACAAATGCCCCCGTTCCTAGCAACAAAACGCGACACCGCCCGGTTTACCTTAATACGGGCTTTATTGACCCTCTCAACCGATCTTGCCAAACGCCAAAACTTCCTCGGAACGATGTCCGACCAAACAATCACCAGGTGAGGATAAGATGCCCATAAACACAACAGATCGTGTTTAATATCCCGCACTAACTCGCGAAACGGGCGCACCCCCAGATCATTCCCCACCCGCATGTAACACCAGAACCTCCGGAACCCTATCTAACTGAGAGTATGTCTGAAACTCAGCAAGTACCCGGCTCCACAACATACCTCGGAAGCCCAGCCAGTGTAAAACCGCATCGTGCCGCAGAATGCGAAGCTGACGGCCATCTGGGCGAACGTCCGCCCGCAATGCCCCCCAGTGCACAAAAGAAAGTCCTAAAATCCACACTAAGCAAGGGTGGTGATCTGAAAAGAAAGAACAAAACCGCACATGTCAAACAATCAAAGCTACCTTACCGACTCACAACAAATGAGGGCGCACATAAGTCCGAAACCTGTTGGACTCCCACCGGCCGATGCGCCGCACACCCTCGTCGTCCAACCCCCAACGCCCCGCCTCAGTAGCAGCGCCGATCCTGAACGAGTGATACGAGTAATACCCCTGCCCCACGCCAACCGCAGCCAAGCATTTCTTAAACACCGCACCAAATTTATACCTGGACAAAAACGAGCCATTCTCATGACGGAGCAATGGCGACTCAGGCACCCCAACCAGTGGCTTAAAAGCCACCATACAAGCAACTGGACACATCGCCGACCCTGGGAAGGCAAACAACACTATCCGCTTACCCCGACCCGCTTGATCAGTCTTGGACCGCCGCAAAAACAACTCGAGTCTATCCTCATATAGCCCCATGTCCGCCTGCCGCAATCCCCCAGCCCTAGCCGCACTAGGAGAAACCAATTCCCCAATACTGAGTGCTCCGAAAAAAGCGTTAGGGAAAAAGCCAAACGGAACAAGACTACCTCATCAGGCGAATTACAAACAGCCCCCAGCGATGCTCCCAACGACCCAAGGAGGGAAAAAGAAACGGGTTGCCTCTGATCTGCTACCGCCCTGCCCTGACGCAAACCTTTTAGAGCTTGCCTTACTAAAAAATGTTTGGACACATCCTGAAAACCCCGTAATTTGAATCCAAACGCCAAACCAGCAACAAAACGATTCACTTTTGCCGGGGAAAACCCCGCCTCCCAAGCATCCCCCAACCAGTACAATAATGGCACCAACCTGTCTTGCGCCGTGCTGACGTTACCCAACACTCTTACCCACTCCTCCCACTGCTGCCAACACGCCGAATAAGCGCTCCAAGTCACGCTAGCCAATGACCTTTCAATCAACCGTTCCACGGGACCGAAACCAGACCCCAGAGATGTTCCGGGCAAGCCAAACCGACCAGCTCCGCTCCCGGTGCCATTTGACGAAAACGATCCCACTGCGAGCGAGAAAGAGCATCAGCAATACAATTGGAAACCCCAGGTACATGCACCGCAACCACCCACGTGTTTAAAGACAAGCACACCAAAACTAGGTGACGCAACAACTGAACCACCGGTGGAGAAGATGCTGATAAGTTGTTAATTGCTAACACCACCCCCATGTTATCGCAGTGGACACTAACCTTTTTATCCCTGAGCCTATCCCCCCAAATGGTCACCGCCACCACGATGGGGAACAGCTCGAGCAGGGCCAGATTTCGCGTAAGACCACCAGTCACCCAGCTGTCCGGCCAGTTCCCCGCACACCATTGTCCTCCTGCATACGCGCCAAAACCACCAGACCCTGCCGCGTCAGTAAACAGCTCCAACTCGCCCATCTCCTGTACCTGCGACATCCACAACGATCTACCATTATACTGCCCGAGGAACTCGTCCCAGACCTGCAGATCCGCCCTGTGATCCCCACCAATCCTCACAAAATGATGGGGCGCCCGGATACCCGCCGTCGCTGACGCCAACCTCCTACTAAAAATTCTACCCATTGGCATAATTCGACAGGCAAAGTTCAACTTTCCAAGCAGCGACTGAAGATCCCGAAAAGTGATCTTCTTCAATTGGCAAGCCCGCCTGACCTGCCGTAGTGGCAATAATTTATCCTCAGGAAGCCTGCACTCCATTGCCACCGAATCAATTTGGATCCCCAAAAAACTGATGGTAGATACCGGGCCCTCTGTTTATCCAGGCGCCAAAGGGATTCCAAAATCCGTCGCAACCTTCTGCAAGGAATACAATAAATTACCGCAAACCGGGGAACCGCTAGGGCCTACGCACAAAAAATCATCAAGATAATGTATTAAGGAATCGACCCCAGCTACACCCTTCGTCACCCATTCCACGAAACTACTAAACGCCTCGAAGTATGCGCAAGAAAGGGAGCAACCCATTGGAAGGCACCTATCCACATAAAATTCCCCGCTCCAGAAGCAACCCAACAGCCGTTGGCTTTCTGGATGTACCGGCAGCAAGCGAAAGGCCGCCTCAATGTCAGTCTTTGCCAACAACGCACCGGGCCCTGCCTCCCGCACTAACGCCACCGCTTTGTCAAATGACGTGTAAACAACCGAACATAAGTCGTGATCTATCCCATCGTTCACCGACGCTCTCCTGGGAAACGACAAATGCTGGATCAAACGGAATTTGTGAGGCTCCCGCTTTGGCACAACTCCCAAGGGTGATACCACTAAATTCTCAATCGGCGGCTCGGCAAAAGGCCCGGACATCCTACCCAAAACCAAACAAAAACCCCTCATAAATTAACTTGGCCGCAACCCTATCCGGATATTCACTTAGATACGGGGCCATCCTTTCTACCCTCACCGGCGACCGCCCCTTGACCAACTGAAGAGGACTGAGGGCCTGACCGCCTCCCTTTCCGCATACATTTTGAGGCCCCGTGTGAGGAGCCATTGCACTCCGAACAGACATGTTTAAATTTACAGGTGTTTCTTTCAGGGATATGTCCCTATTTGTTCGTTTCTAGGTTTAATTGTTATAGGGGACCCCATTGCATGCCATTCAGTTGGTGTGAGGTTTTTGGTTAGGTTGTCTAAATTTACAGGTGGCCCTGAACTTACACGGCCATCATTGAATTGCCAGCAGAACCCCAGTTTTGACCCGGAACCTTGCCCGGATTGACTAGACTGGCCCCCTTGGCCAACGCTCCCGGGAAAGGACTGCTTAACCGACGCCGTAACCCGCAACCACAATGCAATATCCTTTTGATCCCACCGGATCGCCGTCCGGACCGCCTTCCGCTGGCGAAATTTCTCGTCGTACCGCAAACACGCCTGGCCCCCGTACACCCAATAGGCCTCCCCGATGGCATCAAAATAACAAAACAACGCCGAGCAATTTTCCGGCGCCTGTTCCCCGATCACGCTTGCCAAAATAGCGAAAGCTTGCGGCCAGTTGGCGAACGTCTGCGGGATAAGCCTATACCGCCGACATTCTTCCTCCTCTTTCTTACTCTCATCCCGCTTGCCCTTATCCAATTTGAATTTCGCAAGCGGCAGGAGAGAAAATATCTCCACGTATTCATCCTTCCAAATCCGTTCACATACCTCTTGCTTAAGGTGAGCCCCTAAAGGGCCCTCAAAACAGACGTAAACCTCGCCCCGAGCGCGATCATCAAGCCGAATCCTATCCCCATCCTTCTGCGCCTCGGTTTGGACAGACACTGCTACCGCTTCTTTTGCCACCCCCGGGACCTCCTCCACCATGGACCGCGACTGTACATCACGAGGACCTTCCCATACCACAACCGGAGACCCCGCCGCCACTACAGGCGCCGCTGCCCTATCTAAGCGCCGGACTAGCTCGCGCAAACAACCCACTAAATCTGTCAAGCCATCACGCCCGGCAACGCCACTACCGACAGCCGCTACCCCGCTCGCTGACCCACCCCCAACACCCGACATGAAAATTGCTGGATACGGTAACGTAGGAGTTACACACTCACCAGGCTGCCCAGGCGCTGTATTCCCGCCAGCCGGAAAATCCTGACCACGTTGCGACTCATCCAGCTCTCCATCTTCCAAATCCTCTCTCGCCGCCGACTGGTACTCGCACCGACATCTTCGACACGGGGATCCCGGCACGCTGACAGGTGGGCCGACAACCTGCCGCCCGACCGCAGGGACCCAGACTTCCGACCGGACCTGTTGCCTCGTCGTCGTCGCTGATCTTGGCGTCCTCACCGATGCTCTCGAGGAAGCCTGCCCCCTGGCCGGAACATCACCATGCGGGGCGGCCGTATACTGCCCTCCGAACACAGCGTCTGAAGGCGGGTTGTGACAGGGAGCCCGGCCTGCGACTCCCAGTTAACCGCCGAGCCCCGTCGCGGCTGGGGATTCCTGCCAGGACGCAGGCCCTAGGAAGAGGCACCCGTCCCAGCAGCCTGGCCTGCAGCGTCATTAGAAGGGCTTCCCCTGCGACGCCGGGCCCGCGGGGCCACGTCTGGACTAAGACGCTCTGGTGGGCGAGTCCTATGGGAGCGGCGGGGTGACTTAGCCTGGGCAACCGCCGCTCCCGCCGAAGCCCTCTGCTTTATTACAGCAGGGGCCGACATTAACAGCTCTCCCCCCACCGCCATATCCCCAGCGTCTGAGAGGGGGGCGGGGGAAGGGAGCGCATCAGCGCGGGCTGCCGACCAAGACGACGGGCCCGCCTGAGGGATCCGGGCCAGCGATGCCACAGTCTCCTCCAGCCAGCCCGGATCATGATAAGCAGCTTCTGCCCGCAGCTGATCGAGCAGCAAGGCCGGAGACGCCATAACAGGTAAGTAGCACTATCTAACCTGACCTAAGTTTTTTGCTTGTTTCTCCTCCCGCTGCCTCCGGCTCAATGCCGAAAACAGCGGGAGGAACAGTTAACACACCCCGGCTCCTCGCATCTCCCCCTCCTCCCTCACCTAACCTGTCCTTCCTATTGGTTGAACCCTCCCTCCTACGGCAATCATGGAGGCTTCCCGTTGAGCCCTCCGTGCTGCCGTCCAGCCTCTGCTGTAGATCTCTAGAGAGATCCGTGGTATAATAATCTGCAGAATATATCACTATGTATCTGTCAGGCGGTAGAGAGGAGAGAGCAATGTTCTGAAGATCTCTATTTCAGTGGGAGGCGGATGCTTCTTTTTACCGCTAGCTGATTTTTTCATCTAGTGGACAAAAAAAGCGTCCTGCCCGATCTGAAGTGAATGGGAGTAGGAATCTTTTGGCTGAAGGCAGGAATAATTCTTCGGCCGATTTTGCAGCAGGACCCACCAAGCAAAATCCACCGTGTGAACATGGTCTTAGTGACCCCTTTTGTGGTGCAACTTACTCGGCGGCAGCGGCAGTAAAATGGAAGAAACTAGACACCAAAAATAAAAAGTTAAGCCCCCTGTGTTTTAACATAGATAAGTTAGGCCCCCTGTGTTTTATCATAGATAAGTTAGACCCCCTGTGTTTTACCATAGATAAGTTAGGCCCATGGCCGACCTTATATACGTTCGACCAGAGCGGTCGCACAGGGCGCCAGCCGCCACACTGCAAGGGGGGCGCCAGCGGGTGTGTGTATCCCTGCGCCGTTGCAACTAGCAGCGCGGATACACACACTAACTACAGTCGCCTTTCCACCCGGGCGCTTCTTCACTTAGTGGCCGTCGCTACCGCTGTATCAGCCATAGCAGCTGCTAGCGGTGACACCGGGCATGAGGGCGGTGGCGCCGCTAGCAGCTGCTGCGGCTGCTATAGCGGTAGCGATGGCACTATAGCAGAGCAGAGAGGTATCTCCCTGCTCTGCTATCTACTAGCGCCACTGTAGCTCTCTGAAGGAACGGAATCCCCGTGTGGCCGGGGATTCCGCTCCTGGAGCGATGCTTGATGTCTCTGTCCATATATCGACAGTGACATCAGGGGAAACTTCTGAAGTGGAATCCCCAGTCACAGCGTTGCAGACGCTATGACCGGGGATTCCACTCCATGAGAAGCTAATGACGTCATGGACACAGACGACAGGAGCTTCTCCTGGAGTGGAAGCGAAGGTCACAGCGTCAGCAACGCTGTGGACGAGGATTCCGCTTCAGGAGTTTCCCCTGATGTCACTGTCCATATATGAACAGAGACATCAAGCAGCGCTGCAGGAGCAGTATCCCTGGCCACATGGGGATTCCGCTCCTTCAGGGAGCTACAGTGGCGCTATCTATACTGGAAGGGGGGGGTTTCAATCTACAGGGGGGTGTGCGCTGAGTGGCACTACCTACAAAAAACGACAACTGTGCAGGAGCACACAAAATACCCAGCTTTCCCAGCTATCAAATAAATGTGTGGAAATAAACTAAGATATAATTTTTATTTAATCTAGCTAAGAGGATTAATCCTTTACCTAGACTAAATCAAATTTATATCTTAGGCCTCTTTCACACGACAGTGAAAAACGGCCATGTGATGGCCGTCCTTTTAACGGCTTTCACATGGCCGTTTTCAGAACAATGATGTTCTATGGGTGCATTCACACGGCCGTTTTTTTAACGGCCCGTGAATAATGGCCGTCAAAAATAGGACATGTCCTATTTTTGGCCGTTTTAACGGCCTGACGGCCCCCATAGAAGTCAATGGATCCGTTTTTAACGGCTGTCAATACATGTAACAACCGTTAAAAACGGATCTGTTACATGGGGACTGGCAAGGGAACTACTAGTTCCCTTGCTGGCTATCGTTGGCATACTCACGTTTGCGGCGCTTCTTCAGGTGTGGTCACTCGTCTGTGGTCACTCGGGTTTGAAGGCGCCCCGATGACGTCATCGCCCCGTCGCGCTGCCTTGCCAGATCCCGTGCAGACGAGTGACCACAAGTCAAGAAGAGGAGAGACGGCGCTGCTCTCGTGAGTATGTGGCACGATCTATAGGCAGGCTGGTGTGGCATCTACAGGGAGGCTGGTGTGGCATCTACAGGCAGGCTGGTGTGGCATCTACAGGGAGGCTGGTGTTGCATCATGTACAGGGAGGCTGGTGTGGCATTTACAGGGAGGCTGGTGTGGCATCTACAGGGAGGCTGGTGTGGCATCTACAGGGAGGCTGGTGTGGCATCTACAAGGAGGCTGGTGTGGCATCTACAAGGAGGCTGGTGTGGCATCTACAAGGAGGCTGGTGTGGCATCTACAAGGAGGCTGGTGTGGCATCTACAGGGAGGCTGGTGTGGCATCTACAGGGAGGCTGGTGTGGCACGATCTACAGGGAGGCTGGTGTGGCACGATCTACAGGGAGGCTGGTGTGGCACGATCTACAGGGAGGCTGGTGTGGCACGATCTACAGGGAGGCTGGTGTGGCATCATCTACAGGGAGGCGTGTGGCATCATCTACATGGAGGCGTGTGGCATCATCTACAGGGAGGCGTGTGGCATCATCTACAGGGAGGCGTGTGGCATCATCTACAGGGAGGCGTGTGGCATCATCTACAGGGAGGCGTGTGGCATCTACAGGGAGGCGTGTGGCATCATCTACAGGGGGCGTGTGGCATCATCTACAGGGAGGCGTGTGGCATCATCTACAGGGAGCCGTGTGGCATCATCTACAGGGGGCGTGTGGCATCTACAGGGAGGCGTGTGGCATCATCTACAGGGGGCGTGTGGCATCTACAGGGAGGCGTGTGGCATCATCTACAGGGAAGCGTGTGGCATCATCTACAGGGGGCGTGTGGCATCTACAGGGAGGCGTGTGGCATCATCTACAGGGAGGCGTGTGGCATCATCTACAGGGAGGCGTGTGGCATCATCTACAGGGGGCGTGTGGCATCTACAGGGAGGCGTGTGGCATCATATACAGGGAGGCTGGTGTGGCATCATCTACAGGGGGCGTGTGGCATCTACAGGGAGGCGTGTGGCATCATATACAGGGAGGCGTGTGGCATCATATACAGGGAGGCTGTAAATAGTGTCTAGGTGAACATGTGACCTTCCTTTGGTTGTTTTCAGGGGGTTGGGACAAAAAAAGCCTGACCAATGAAATTCATCAGTTTTTTTAACGGCCATGAAAAACTGATGCAAAATGGATGTCAAACGGCCATTAAAAACGGACAGATGGACTTGAAATGGATGAAAATTTAGAGACACACTGATGCAAAATGGCCATGAAAAACTGACAGTTGATCAGTTTTAAATGGACATTTTTTTTCACTGTCGTGTGAATAAGGCCTTAGTTTATTTCCACACATTTATTTGTTAGCTGGGAAAGCTGGGTATTTTGTGTGCTCCTGCACAGTTGTCCTTTTTTGAATGTCTATTGCCCGCCAGCTATCAGGGTCATTTCGTAGTCCTTGCACTACGTACAGGGGGGCTGTGGGCTGTGTGGCACTCCCTAGCAGGGGTCTGTGCGGCACTCTCTAGCAGGGGGGCTCTGCGGCACTTCCTACCAGGGGGCTGTGCGGCACTTCCTACCAGGGGGCTGTGCGGCACTCCCTACAGGGGGCTGTGCGGCACTCCCTACAGGGGGCTGTGTGGTGCTCCCTACAAGGGGGCTGTGTGGCGCTATCTACAAGGGGCTGTGTGGCGCTACCCACAAGGGGGCTTTGTGGCGCTACCCACAAGGGGGCTGTGTGGTGCTACCTACAAGGGGCTGTGTGATGCTACCCACAAGGGGCTGTGTGGCCCTACCCACAAGGGGCTGTGTGGCGCTACCCACAAGGGGCTGTGTGGCGCTACCCACAAGAGGCTGTGTGGCGCTACCTACAAGGGGCTGTGTGGCGCTACCTACAGGGGGAATCTGTGAGTGGTGGGCTGATGGTCATTTTACTGTGAGTGGGGGGCTGATGGTCATTTTACTGTGAGTGGGGGGCTGATGGTCTTCAAGTGGTTTCCGCCTCTGACCTCCAATTGAAATTAATAGGAGGCAGAAAATACCTGCGGCGCTCGTTTGGAGCTTTTTTTTCCTGCGTCTTTTGCATTCGCTTCAACAGCTTAAGAAAAAAAAAGGTCAAACAACGCTGTCAGTTCCTGAAGGAATTTTGGGGCAGATTTTTTTGCCTTAAAAAAATGTGTGTGAACAAACCCTACGAGTGTAGTGCTTGTTCTCAGCCTTTTTTCTGTCTTTCTCAGAACTATTTTTGGTAGGGGGACCCTGAGGAAATTTTATTTTTCCAGTCCTGCCTCGGGTCCGAAAAGGTTGGGAAACTCTGTACTAGGCCACAGGATCCCATCGTGGAGCAGCTCAGTTCGTCATGGGAACGGGGCCTAGGTGAGTAAAATTTTTGTTTTTGTTTGGGGACACGGTCTACAAGGGGGAGGTGGGGGACTGTATGGCACTGTCTACAAGGGGGAGGTGGGGGGGCTGTATGGCACGATCTACAAAAAGGAGGTGGGGGATTATGGCACTGTCTAGAGGGAGGCTATATGGCAAAATCTACAGGCGGGCACTATACTGTGTGGGGGCCACTAAGCGGACATTATACTGTGTAGGGGTACTACAGGGGGCATAATACTGTGGGCACAATTAGAGGACAATATACTGTGTCCTTGAAGGGGTTGTAATATATTATATTGTTAAATATTATTATTATACTGTCTGGGGGCACTAAAGGGGCATTATAATTGTTTTTATGGGGCATTTTTTTTTAATGATGGGGTGGGGCGCCGAAAGATCATTTCGCAATGGGCGCCATCTATCCTAGGGCCGGCCCTGGTTAGGCCCCTGTGTTTTACCATAGATAAGTTAGGCCCCCTGTGTTTTACCATAGATAAGTTAGGCCCCCCTATGTTTTACCATAGATAAGTTAGGCCCCTGTGTTTTACCATAGATAAGTTAGGCCCCTGTATTTTACCATAGTTAAGTTAGGCCCCTGTGTTTTACCATAGATAAGTTAGGCCCCCTGTGTTTTACCATAGATAAGTTAGGCCCCTGTGTTTTACCATAGATAAGTTAGGCCCCCTGTGTTTTAACATAGATAAGTTAGGCCCCTGTGTTTTACCATAGATAAGTTAGGCCCCTGTGTTTTACCATAGATAAGTTAGGCCCCCTGTGTTTTACCATAGATAAGTTAGGCCCCCTCTGTTTTACCATAGATAAGATAGGCCCCTGTGTTTTACCATAGATAAGTTAGGCCCCCCTGTGTTTTACCATAGATAAGTTAGGCCCCCTGTGTTTTTTTTTCCTTCCCGTCTTCCGAAAGCCATAACTTTTTTTGTATTTTTTCGTCGACATAGCCATATGAGAGCTTGTGTTTTGCGGGACAAGTTGTAGTTTTTCATAGCACCATTTATTCTACAGCATAATATACTGGGAAGCTGAATCAAAAATTTTTGGTGATGTGAAATAGGCAAAAAAACAGCAATTACGCCATATTTTGGGGGGTTTTGTTTTAACTGCGTGAACAGTGAACAGTGAGGTCCCTGTTTTTCTCAAACCTTTTTCCCTACCTACTTGTACGACCCGACCTAAACGACAGCGCACAACTGGGCGGCGTTCCCTATACTGGTAAAAGTGAAACTGACAAAGAAATAAGACAGAGACAGTGCGAAATAACAAAGGGTCACCTGGGAAGTACACGAAGGGAGAGGCAGGGCAATTATACAGCGGACAAGTCCGGGCACAAAAGGCGGAGTCAGACGGGCAGGGTCAAACCGGGAGAATGCGGAAAAACAAAAGTCAGAAGGCAAAGAAAAGTCAGGTGTAATGATGGGGTAGGAAGACAGACAGGTGAGCCCTAATCTACCCGCCACTCAGTCCCTGCCTATTTGCACGGCCCGTCTTAGGCGACGGCGTACAACTGGGCGACGGTCCCTACGCTCAATATGTGCACAACAGACAAACAGACAAGGGTACACAGAAGCTAAGGGAAATGGGGCAGTTGCCCACGGCAACACCGTGAGCAACAGGAGTAGTGAACGAGCCGAGTCAAACCAGGAGTGTAAGAGGTACCAAACGCAGACCAGGAGCGTAGTCAGTAAAGCCAGGGTCAAAATGAAGCAAGGTCAATAATAATAATAGAAGGAGCAGCAGAGCCAGGAAACAGGAAAGAATCACAGGCAAAGTCAAGCAGGAAGTGAAGGTATAAACAGACCGAGGGCGGGAGCTAGAACCGTCTGGCCAGGCTGTGATAGGTTCTCCCACTCCTGAGCCTACCAGCCTGAGTGTTAGCAGATCGAGTCACTCTATCAGACCTAGGAGCAGGTGCAGACTGATTAACCGCGAGCGTCGACACAGAAGCTGTGTCTGGCAGATCCTTTACAGTACCCCGCCTTTTATGAGGGGCCACTGGACTCTTTCTAGGTGGACCTGGCTTATTGGGGAACCGAAGATGGAACCTCCTGAGCAATACCCCAGCGTGAACATCCCGGGTGGGTACCCAAGTCCTCTCCTCAGGCCCGTATCCTCTCCATTGGACCAGGTACTGGAGGGAGCCTTGGACCATCCTGCTGTCCACAATCTTGGCCACCTCGAATTCTACCCCTTCAGGGGTGAGAACAGGGACCAGAGATTTCCTCGAGGTAGCCAAGGACGGGGAGCAGCGTTTCAGGAGGGAGGCAAGAAACACGTTGTGTATTCGAAAAGACTGGGGTAACTCCAGTCAGAAGGAGACAGGGTTAAGGACCTCAATGACCTTGTACGGCCCTATATACCGGGGAGAATATTTTTTGGACGGGACTTTAATGCACAAATTTTTTGAAGACAGCCACATCAGATCCCCGACCACAAACAAGGGGTTAGCAGAACGTCTTCTATCTGCCTGAGTCTTTTGTATGCTCTGGGACACCTCTAGGTTCTTCTGAACCTGGGCCCAGATTGTGCACAGTTCCCGATGAACGACATCTACCTTGGGATTGTTGGAACCACCTGGTGAAACGGAGGAGAATCGTGGATTAAACCCAAAATTACAGAAAAAGGGGGAGACCCCTGACGAGTTACTGACCCGGTTATTAAGGGAAAATTCGGTAAGGGAAATGAAGGAGACCCAATCATATTGACAGTCAGAGATAAAACACCTTAAATATTGTTCTAGAGACTGATTAGTCCTCTCGGTTTGGCCATTAGTTTCAGGATGGAAGGCCGAGGAGAAGGACAGATCAATCTCCAACTTTTTACAGAAAGCTCTCCAAAACAATGAAACAAATTGTACCCCTCTGTCAGAAACAATATTTACAGGAACCCCATGGAGACGCAGGATGTGTTTGACAAATAAGGTAGCTAACGTCTTAGCATTGGGTAGTTTCTTAAGGGGCACAAAGTGGCACATCTTTCTGAAGCGGTCTACTACAACCCACACCACCGACTTGCCTTGAGATGGAGGCAGATCGGTGATAAAATCCATGGAGATATGGGTCCAAGGTCTCTGGGGAATGGACAAAGAACATAGTAAGCCCGCTGGTCGGGACCTGGGAGTCTTGGACCTAGCATAAATTTCACAAGCGGCGACGTAGGCCTTAACATCTTTAGGCAACACAGGCCACCAATAGTTTCTGGCAATGAGGTGCTTGGTACCCAGGATGCCTGGATGGCCAAATAGTGCAGAGTCATAAATTTCCCTGAGTACCCTTAGCCGGAATTGCAGGGAAACAAACAGCTTGTTCTCAGGAAGATTCCCGGGAGATGAACCTTGATCAGCCGCAATTTCGGAGACTAAGTGAGAAGCAACAGAGGAAATGATTATACCTGGGGTCAAAACACAAGCAGGATCTTCCTCCGAAGGAGGGCTGGCCATGAAGCTACGCGACAGTGCATCAGCTTTAATATTTTTAGACCCAGCCCTATAGGTGACCAAAAAGTTTAATCTAGTAAAAAACAACGCCCATCGAGCTTGTCTCGGGTTTAGCTTCCGGCAGATTCTAGGAAAACCAGATTCTTGTGGTCGGTAAGGACCGTTACCTGGTGCCTAGCCCCCTCCAGGAAGTGGTGCCACTCTTCAAATGCCAATTTAATGGCTAAGGGTTCGCGGTTGCCAATGTCATAGTTACTCTCAGTGTGCGAGAACTTCCTGGAGAAGTAGGCGCAGGGACGAAGATGGGTGAGGGACCTGGTACCCTGGGACAAGACAGCACCCACTCCCATCTCGTAGGCGTCAACCTCCATGATGAATGGCTCCATTTGGTTAGGCTGATTCAGCAGTGGGGCCGAGATAAAGCACTTCTTAAGGACCTCAAAAGCCTGAACCGCCTCCGGAGGCGAGTGGAGGAGATCAGCACCTTTGCGAGTAAAATCCATAAGAGGCTTAGCGATGACCGAGAAGTTAGCAATAAATCTCCTGTAATAATTAGCAAACCCCAGGAAGCACTCTAACACCTTCAGGGAGGCAGGTTGGACCCATTCAGCCACAGCCTGAACCTTGGCAGGGTCCATGCGGAATTCATTAGGAGTGAGGATTTGACCCAAAAATTGTATCTCCTGCACCCCAAACACACATTTTTCGGTTTTAGCAAAGAGTTTGTTTTCCCAAAGTGCCTGGAGCACCTTCCTGACATGCTCAATGTGGGAGGACCAGTCCTTGGAAAGCACAAGTATGTCATAAAGGTAAACTACAAGAAATATCCCCAGGTAGTCTCTTAAAATCTCATTTATGAAATTCTGGAAGACCGCGGGAGCATTACACAACCCAAAGGGCATGACGAGGTATTCGAAATGACCTTCGGGCGTGTTAAACGCAGTCTTCCACTCATCCCCCTCTCTGATGCGGATAAGGTTATAAGCCCCCCGAAGATCAAACTTAAAGAATCATTGGGCCCCCTGAACCTGATTGAAGAGATCAGGAATCAAAGGAAGGGGATACTGGTTCCTTACAGTACCCCCCCTTTTATGAGGGGCCACTGGACCCTTTCTAGGTGGACCTGGCTTATTGGGGAACCGAAGATGGGACCTCCTGAGCAATACCCCAGCGTGAACATCCCGGGCAGGTACCCAAGTCCTCTCCTCAGGCCCGTATCCTCTCCAATGGACCAGGTACTGGAGGGAGCCTTGGACTATCCAGCTGTCCACAATCTTGGCCACCTCGAATTCTACCCCTTCAGGGGTGAGAACAGGGACCAGAGATTTCCTCGAGGTAGCCAAGGACGGGGAGCAGCGTTTCAGGAGGGAGGCATGAAACACGTTGTGTATTCGAAAAGACGGGGGTAACTCCAGTTGGAAGGAGACAGGGTTAAAGGGAACCGGTCACCAGCATTTCACCTATTGAACTTTACTTCTCCCTCACTGGCCGTTGCTATAAAAAGTTCATTGCCGTTATCCCCGCTCCTAAACTCCTTCCAACTGTAAATATCGGTCTGCAAACGTTTTGCGACTTTTATCGTAATTATGCGGTCCCTTTGTGCGCACACACCAGAAGAGGACATCAATGCACAAGCGCAGGATTTTGTGTGCTGGGGGAAGGCGAGGAGCTGTCAATCAAAAGTAAGGAGGCGAAGTAAACTTGGAAAGACTTGAGGAATGAAGATCTGACTCTTTCCAAACGAAGATTTGACTCTTTTCAAATGAAGATCTGACTCTTTTCTGCTCATTAGCATACGGTGTGGGAACACTAAAAAGCTAAATACTAAAGCTGCAGAGCCGACTAAGAAGACAATTATAGGTTATATAGAAATGATTTTTCACCCACTACCACCAGGTATAGTCGGTTTAATAGGTGAAATGCTGGTGAAAGGTTCCCTTTAAGGACCTCAATGACCTTGTACGGCCCTATATACCGGGGAGCAAATTTTTTGGACGTGACTTTAAGGCGCAAATTTTTTGAAGACAGCCACACCAGAACCCCGCCCACAAACAAGGGGTTAGCAGAACGTCTTCTATTTGCCTGAGTCTTTTGTATGCTCTGGGACACCTCTAGGTTCTTCTGAACCTGGGCCCATACTATGCACAGTTCCCGATGAACGACATCTACCTCGTCATATAGGAGCCCAAGAGCAGAAAAAAAAGATCAACAGAGGAAAGTTCAGGGGCGTCAGGAGCCAAGGAAAAGGCCCATTCTTGGGGCCCGTCCTGGAGCCGGGACATAATTTTACCCACTCACTGGCTCTCAGAACCTGAGGAGTGGGGCCTTAGACGAAAATAGAGCCTACAACTCTCCCAAAAGGAGAAAAAAGTCTTCAGGTCCACTGAGAACCGGTAAGGCAACTTGAGCTGGGGTTCAAGAGGTGAGGTGGGTGGCACTACCAGGGTAGCACCACGCTGGTTGCCCCTCTGAGCCAGGGCTTGGACCTGTAGGGAGAGGCCCTGCATTTGCTGAGCCAGGGTCTCAAGGGGGTCCATAGTTGTGTCAGGGACCAGGGTAGAAAAGGTATATGGGCCTGTGATTATGTAATGACGGGGTAGGGAGACAGACAGTTGAGCCCTAATCTACCCGCCACTCAGTCCCTGCCTACTTGCACGGCCCGTCCTAGGCGACGGCATACAACTGGGCGACGGTCCCTATGCTCAATATGTGCACGACAGACAAAAAGACAAGGGTACACAGAAGCTAAGGGAAATGGGACAGTTGCCAACGGCAACACCGTGAGCAACAGTAGTAGTGAACGAGCCGAGTCAAACCAGGAGTGTACGAGGTACCAAACGCAGATCAGGAGTGTAGTCAGTAAAGCCAGGGTTAAAATGAAGCAATGTCAATAATAATAGCAGGAGCAGCAGAACCAGGAAACAGGAGAGAATCACAGGCAAAGTCAAGCAGGAAATGAAGGTATAAATAGACCGAGGGCGGGAGCTAGAACCGTCTGGCCAGGCTGTGATAGGTTCTCCCACTCCTGAGCCTACCAACCTGAGTGGTAGCAGATCGAGTCACTCTATCAGACCTAGGAGCAGATGCAGACTGATTAACCACGGGGGTCGACACAGAAGCTGTGTCTGGCAGATCCTTTACATCAAGAGACCAGCCGAGGTCAGGTCACAAGATGTCAAAAAGCAAGGGGAGTCTGAAAACAAGGGAAAGCACCAGGCAAGGAAACTCTAATTACAGACAAAGGCCTACTATCCCAGGCTGAACTAAATAAGGTGGGGACGGGAGCTCAGGAACATCAGCCAGGCTTTGATTGGCCTGACGCTCATGAGCTCCTATTGGCTGCAGGCTGCCTCAGTCTGCCAGGCCGGGCGACGCCCGAGAAAGTAACTCTCGATGTCCTGGAGAGTACGTGACAGTACCCCCCTTTTACGAGGGGCCACTGGACCCTCAACCCCCGTACCAGGTCTATTCGGATACTTTTTATGAAAGTTTTTTATAAGGGTCCGAGCGTGGAAATCTCGGACTGGGACCTAAGTCCTTTCCACTGGACCATATCCTTTTCAATGGACCAGGTACTGGATAGACCCCTGAACCTTTCTACTGTCCAGCAACCTGGCCACCTCAAACTCCTGTCCCTCGGATGTAAAAACTGGGATGGCGGTTTCCCTATGGGAAGGATGGGGGGGGGACAAATTTTTCAGAAGGGAGGAATGAAACACATCGTGGATGCGAAGAAGGGGGGGGTAATTTTAAGCGTAAGGAGACGGGGTTATCCTCTCCATGACTTCATAAGAACCGATGTACCTGGGGGTGAACTTTCAGGAGGGTACCCTCAGGCAGAGGTTCTTGGAAGATAACCAAAACGGATCTCCCACCGAGAAATCAGGATTAGCCGAACGCCTTTTATTGGCTTGAAGCTGCTGGTGGTCCTGGGCTGCCCTGAGATTACTCTGGACGTGGTCCCAGATGACCCTCAATTTCCCAGTGAGAAGCTCCACTTCAGGGTTATCTGATACACATGGGGAAAATGAAGAAAACCGGGGATTAAAACCATAATTAGCAAAGAAACTCCTGACGATGTGCTGATGTGATTATTGAGGGCAAGTTACCCAAGCACCAAAAACCTGAACCATTTATCCTGAGCGTCGGCCACGAAACATCTGAGATACTGTTCCAGAGACTGATTGGTCCTCTCAGTCTGGCCATTAGTTTCTGGATGAAAGCCCGATGAAAAGGACAAGTCTAGTCCAAACTGCTTGCAGGACGCCCTCCAAAACAATGATACAAATTGGACCCCCCTGTCAGAGACGATGTTAACAGGTACCCCGTGCAAACATAAAATATGTTTAATAAAGAGGTTAACTCTTTAGCATTGGGCAATTTCTTCAGGGGAATGAAGTGAGCCATTTTACTAAACCGGTCTACAACTACCCAGATCACCGACCTGCCCTGGGATGAAGGCAGATCGATGACAAAATCCATGGCTAGATGGGTCCAGGGTCCTTCGGGCACCGGCAAAGGACACAGCAAGCCTGCAGGTCGGGATCTGGGAGTTTTAGACCGGGCGCAGGTCTCACATGAGACCACGTAGACTCGGACATCCCGTAGCAGCCCTGGCCACCAGAAACCACGGATGACAAGGTCCCTGGTACCAGAGATGCCTGGGTGACCTGACTGGACTGAGTCATGACACTCCTGGAGGAGCCTCAGCCGGAGGTCTAGGGGTACAAACAATTTGCCCTCTGGAAGGGGCAGAGTCCTGGCTGGCCGTGATCTCTGTGGTCAGGTCAGAGTCTACGGTTGCCAGTACCGCACCAGGAAGCAATACTCCTTCGGGTTTGGTCTCAGGCGGAGGGGTGGCCAGAAAACTACGGAACAAAGTATCCGCTTTAATATTCTTTGAACCAGGCCTGTAGGTAAGAACAAAATTGAACCTGGTAAAAAATAGAGCCCATCTAGTCTGTCTGGGTTTGAGTCTCTTGGCTGAATCTAGAAAGACTACATTTTTATGGTCAGTGAGGACTGTGACCCGATGTCTTGCCCCTTCGAGAAAATGGTGCCATCCCTCCAAGGCCCATTTGATGGCCAGCAGTTCCCGATTACCCACATCATAATTTTGCTCAGTGGGAAAGAACTTATGGGAAAAGAAGGCACAGGGTCGGAGGTGAGTGAGAAGTAGGACCCTGAGACAATACTGCTCCCACACCCACCTCGGAAGCATCCACCTCCACAATAAAGGGTTGAGTATAATCCGGTTGGATTAGTACCGGGGCAGAGGAACAGCACCCCTTAAGGAGCTCGAAGGCTCGGACCGCCTACAGAGACCAGTGGAGGAGATCCGTACTTTTACGGGTGAGGTCAGTAAGGGGTTTGGCAATTACTGACAATTTTTCGATAAAACGTCTGTAATAATTAGCGAACCCTAAAACCCTTTGGAGGGCTTTCAGGGAACAGGCCGAACCCAGTCAGATACCGCCTGGAGCCTGGCAGGATCCATGCGGAAATCCTCAGGGCTAAGGATGCGTCCCATGAAAGGCATCTCTTGAATACCAAAACTACATTTTTCAAATTTAGCAAACAAATTATTGGCCCTGAGAATGTGGAGGACAGTCCTGACATGTTTGACGTGCGAGTCCCAGTCTTTGGAAAACACCAAAATGTCATCTAAGTATACCACCAAGAAGAGCCCCAGATAGTCTCTAAAAATATAATTTATGAAAGTCTGGAACACAGCTGGCACATTACATAGACCGAAGGGCATCACCATGTACTTAAAGTGCCCTTTGGGGGTGTTAAAGGCAGTCTTCCACTCATCCCCCTTATAAACTCTAATCAGGTTATAAGCCCCCCCCCCCGCATGCCAAACTTACAGAACCATTTGGCCCCCTGAACCTGATTAAATAGATCGGGGATGAGCTGTGTTGGTTCTTTATAGTAATATTGTTAAGCTGATGGTAGTCGATACAGGGTCGGAGCCCCTCGTCTTTCGGATGCAAAAGGCAGGCAGGGTCAAACCGGGAAAGTACGGAAAAACAAAAGTCAGAAGGCAAAGACAAGTCAGGAGTCCAGCCGAGGTTAGGTCACAAAAAGTCAAAAAGCAAGTCGCTCAGGGGAGTCTTAAAACAAGGGAAATCACCAGGCAAGGAAACTCTAATTACAGACAAAGGTCAACTATCCCAGGCTGAACTAAATAATTGCCTCAGTCTGCCAGGCCGGGAGACGCCCTAACGAGTAACTCTCAATGTCCTGGAGACCGAGGGAGCCGTAGGCATAGAGTACGTGACACCATCATTCCCATGACCACCCCCGTGGCCGCGCTACACCTGTGACGTCTGTTAGAACACTTTTCTACAGGGTTGGTGTTAGGATGGGGGTCAAACTGTGCAAATGCCCAGGGCCACCATCCCCACAGGGTCTCCTGTCTGAGGATAAAAATATCAGCCCACTGTTATCAGTGGGTCCGTCTCCCATCTGGGTCAGGTAGCAACCACTACAATCACAACTGGGCCTGGAAGAGAAGCGGGCCTGTTAATGGCAACATTAGTATATGGGGGCATAAAGGGGGCACTATTACTGTATGGGTGCACAAAGGGGGCGCTATTATGGTGTGGGGCACCAAGTGGGTGGCATTACTACTATCTGGCGCACTGTAGATGACGAGTTTGTTTAGAGGATGGGGTATAGGTGGGATGAATGCAAGAAAAGCAGGAAACCAACTTGTCTGTATTTTAAATTCTGCAGAGGGGATTCATGGGTAGAAGTCGTTTTAGGTTTCTGGGCAGGATGGAGAAGAAAAGGGAAAGTGAACAAATCTAATCTGAGAAGACGTCACCTGTGAGCCACTGTGCTGTATATGGTCTACAACCCTCCTGTGTAGGACCAGTATTTACCACTATATGGTCAATGCATGTCACTGTACTGTAATCACTTATATGGTCTGTAGAGCCCCTGTGTAGGACCGGAATCTATGATTATATGGTCACTATAAGGTGGTGATATTGGTTTTTTTTCAGTGGTTTTGATTGAGTAACAGTATGGTAATATTATTCAGTCACTATGTGGTCATTGTGTAGCGGAAGTATTGAGTAACTATGCAGGTAAGAGCCTATTCACATCTGCGTTGGAGGCTCTGTGAAAGATCTGGACGAAAATACCGGAAACCATAGCGCAGCCTGCTGCGCTTTTGTTTTTGGTATAATCACGGATACCATGACGGAAACCAGACGGTAATTTTGTGGTTTTAGGCCTCCACATAAACACTGATGCAGGTGTGAACAAGCCCTAAGCGGGATTAGTTTGCGTGTACGATCCCAACCTGAAAACACAACCAGCTGCCATCTTTTAACAATTTAAAGCCCATTTACCTCTGCCGCCTTTATACCGTAGGTGGAGGTAAACAGGTTAACGACGGGAAGCTACTATTTGTCCAGTGCTGTGTGCTTGTCCCCCTAAGCTAAAATTTGTGAGCCCCCCTGCTAGAGAGTGCCGCACAGCCCCCTGCTAGGGAGTGCCACACAGCCCACAGCCCCCCTGTACGTAGTGCAAGGACTACGAAATGACCCTGATAGCTGGCGGGCAATAGACATTCAAAAAAGGACAACTGTGCAGGAGCACACAAAATACCCAGCTTTCCCAGCAAACAAATAAATGTGTGGAAATAAACTAAGATATAACTTTTATTTAGTCTAGGTAAAGGATTAATCCTCTTAGCTAGATTAAATAAAAATTATATCTTAGTTTATTTCCACACATTTATTTGATAGCTGGGAAAGCTGGGTATTTTGTGTGCTCCTGCACAGTTGTCCTTTTTTGTAGGTAGTGCCACTCAGCCCACACCCCCCTGTAGATTGAAACCCCCCCCTTCCAGTATAGATAGCGCCACTGTAGCTCCCAGAAGGAGCGCAATCCCCATGTGGCCAGGGATACTGCTCCTGCAGCGCTGCTTGATGTCTCTGTTCATATATGGACAGTGACATCAGGGGAAAGTCCTGAAACTGAATCCTCGTCCACAGCGTTGCTGACGCTGTGACCTTCGCTTCCACTCCAGGAGAAGCTCCTGTCGTCTGTGTCTATGACGTCATTAGCTTCTCATGGAGTGGAATCCCCGGTCATAGCATCTGCAACGCTGTGACCGGGGATTCCACTTCAGGAGTTTCCCCTGATGTCACTGTCCATATATGGACAGAGACATCAAGCAGCGCTCCAGGAGCGGAATCCCCGGCCACACGGGGATTCCGTTCCTTCAGAGAGCTACAGTGGCGCTAGTAGATAGCAGAGCAGGGAGATACCTCTCTGCTCTGCTATAGTGCCATCGCTACCGCTATAGCAGCCGCAGCAGCTGCTAGCGGCGCCACCGCCCTCATGCCCGGTGTCACCGCTAGCAGCTGCTATGGCTGATACAGCGGTAGCGACGGCCACTAAGTGAAGAAGCACCCGGGTGGAAAGGCGACTGTAGTTAGTGTGTGTATCCGCGCTGCTAGTTGCAACGGCGCAGGGATACACACACCCGCTGGCGCCCCCCTTGCAGTGTGGCGGCTGGCGCCCTGTGCGACCGCTCTGGTCGAACGTATATAAGGTCGGCCATGGGCCTAACTTATCTATGGTAAAACACAGGGGGTCTAACTTATCTATGATAAAACACAGGGGGCCTAACTTATCTATGGTAAAACACAGGGGGCTTAACTTTTTATTTTTGGTGTCTAGTTTCGTCCATTTTACTGCCGCTGCCGCCGAGTAAGTTGCACCACAAAAGGGGTCACTAAGACCATGTTCACACGGTGGATTTTGCTTGGTGGGTCCTGCTGCAAAATCGGCCGAAGAATTATTCCTGCCGTCAGCCAAAAGATTCCTACTCCCATTCACTTCAGATCGGGCAGGACGCTTCTTTTGTCCACTAGTTGAAAAAATCAGCTAGCGGTAAAAAGAAGCATCCGCCTCCCACTGAAATAGAGATCTGCAGAACATTGCTCTCTCCTCTCTACCGCCTGACAGATACATAGTGATATATTCTGCAGATTATTATACCACTGATCTCTCTAGAGATCTACAGCAGAGGCTGGACGGCAGCACGGAGGGCTCAACGGGAAGCCTCCATGATTGCCGTAGGAGGGAGGGTTCAACCAATAGGAAGGACAGGTTAGGTGAGGGAGGAGGGGGAGATGCGAGGAGCCGGGGTGTGTTAACGGTTCCTCCCGCTGTTTTCGGCATTGAGCCTGGAGGCAGCGGGAGGAGAAACAAGCAAAAAACTTAGGTCAGGTTAGATAGTGCTACTTACCTGTTATGGCGTCTCCGGCCTTGCTGCTCGATCAGCTGCGGGCAGAAGCTGCTTATCACGATCCGGGCTGGCTGGAGGAGACTGTGGCATCGCTGGCCCGGATCCCTCAGGCGGGCCCGTCGTCTTGGTCGGCAGCCCGCGCTGATGCGCTCCCTTCCCCCGCCCCCCTCTCAGACGCTGGGGATATGGCGGTGGGGGGAGAGCTGTTAATGTCGGCCCCTGCTGTAATAAAGCAGAGGGCTTCGGCGGGAGCGGCGGTTGCCCAGGCTAAGTCACCCCGCCGCTCCCATATAACTCGCCCACCAGAGCGTCTTAGTCCAGACGTGGCCCTGCGGGCCCGGCGTCGCAGGGGAAGCCCTTCTAAGGACGCTGCAGGCCAGGCTGCTGGGACGGGTGCCTCTTCCTAGGGCCTGCGTCCTGGCAGGAATCCCCAGCCGCGACGGGGCTCGGCGGTTAACTGGGAGTCGCAGGCCGGGCTCCCTGTCACACCCCCGCCTTCAGACGCTGTGTTCGGAGGGCAGTATATGGCCGCCCCGCATGGTGATGTTCCGGCCAGGCTTCCTCGAGAGCATCGGTGAGGACGCCAAGATCAGCGACGACGACGAGGCAACAGGTCCGGTCGGAAGTCTGGGTCCCTGCGGTCGGGCGGCAGGTTGTCGGCCCACCTGTCAGCGTGCCGGGATCCCCGTGTCGAAGATGTTGGTGCGAGTACCAGTCGGCGGCGAGAGAGGATTTGGAATATGGAGAGCTGGATGAGTCGCAACGTGGTCAGGATTTTCCGGCTGGCGGGAATGCAGCGCCTGGGCAGCCTGGTGAGTGTGTAACTCCTACGTTACCGTAACCAGCAATTTTCATGTCGGGTGTTGGGGGTGGGTCAGCGAGCGGGGTAGCGGCTGTCGGTAGTGGCGTTGCCGGGCGCGATGGCTTGACATATTTAGTGGATTGTTTGCGCGAGCTAGTCCGGCGCTTAGATAGGGCAGCGGCGCCTCTAGTGCCGGCGGGGTCTCCGGTTGTGGTATGGGAAGGTCCTCGTGATGTACAGTCGTGGTCCATGGTGGGGGAGGTCCCGGGGGTGGCAAAAGAAGCGGTAGCAGTGTCTGTCCAAACCGAGGCGCAGAAGGATGGGGATAGGATTCGGCTTGATGATCGCGCTCGGTGCGAGGTTTACCTCTGTTTTGAGGGCCCTTTAGGGGCTCACCTTAAGCAAGAGGTACGTGAATGGATTTGGAAGGATGAATACGTGGAGATATTTTCTCTTCTTCCGCTTGCGAAATTCAAATTGGATAAGGGCAAGCGGGATGAGAGTAAGAAAGAGGAGGAAGAACGTCGGCGGTATAGGCTTATCCCGCAGACGTTCGCCAACTGGTCGCAAGCTTTCGCTATTTTGGCAAGCGTGATCGGGGAAAAGGCGCCGGAAAATTGCTCGGCGTTGTTTTGTTATTTTGATGCCATCGGGGAGGCCTATTGGGCGTACGGGGGCCAGGCGTGTTTGCGGTACGACGAGCAATTTCGCCAGCGGAAGGCGGTCCGGACGGCGATCCGGTGGGATCAAAAGTATATTGCATTGTGGTTGCGGGTTACGGCGCCGGTTAAGCAGTCCTTTCCCGGGAGCGTTGGCCAAGGGGGCCAGTCTAGTCAATCCGGGCAAGGTTCCGGGTCAAAACTGGGGTTCTGCTGGCAATTCAATGATGGCCGTGTAAGTTCAGGGCCACCTGTAAATTTAAACATGTCTGTTCGGAGTGCAATGGCTCCTCACACGGGGCCTCAAAATGTATGCGGAAAGGGAGGCGGTCAGGCCCTCAGTCCTCTTCAGTTGGTCAAGGGGCGGTCGCCGGTGAGGGTAGAAAGGATGGCCCCGTATCTAAGTGAATATCCGGATAGGGTTGCGGCCAAGTTAATTTATGAGGGGTTTTTGTTTGGTTTTGGGTAGGATGTCCGGGCCTTTTGCCGAGCCGCCGATTGAGAATTTAGTGGTATTACCCTTGGGAGTTGTGCCAAAGCGGGAGCCTCACAAATTCCGTTTGATCCAGCATTTGTCGTTTCCCAGGAGAGCGTCGGTGAACGATGGGATAGATCACGACTTATGTTCGGTTGTTTACACGTCATTTGACAAAGCGGTGGCGTTAGTGCGGGAGGCAGGGCCCGGTGCGTTGTTGGCAAAGACTGACATTGAGGCGGCCTTTCGCTTGCTGCCGGTACATCCAGAAAGCCAACGGCTGTTGGGTTGCTTCTGGAGCGGGGAATTTTATGTGGATAGGTGCCTTCCAATGGGTTGCTCCCTTTCTTGCGCATACTTCGAGGCGTTTAGTAGTTTCGTGGAATGGGTGATGAAGGGTGTAGCTGGAGTCGATTCCTTAATACATTATCTAGATGGGCGAGTTGGAGCTCTTTACTGACGCGGCAGGGTCTCGTGGTTTTGGCGCGTATGCAGGAGGACAATGGTGTGCGGGGAACTGGCCGGACAGCTGGGTGACTGGTGGTCTTACGCGAAATCTGGCCCTGCTCGAGCTGTTCCCCATCGTGGTGGCGGTGACCATTTGGGGGATAGGCTCAGGGATAAAAAGGTTCGTGTCCACTGCGATAACATGGGGGTGGTGTTAGCAATTAACAACTTATCAGCATCTTCTCCACCGGTGGTTCAGTTGTTGCGTCACCTAGTTTTGGTGTACTTGTCTTTAAACACGTGGGTGGTTGCGGTGCATGTACCTGGGGTTTCCAATTGTATTGCTGATGCTCTTTCTCGCTCGCAGTGGGATCGTTTTCGTCAAATGGCACCAGGAGCGGAGCTGGTCGGTTTGGCTTGCCCGGAACATCTCTGGGGTCTGGTTTCGGTCCCGTGGAACGGTTGATTGAAAGGTCATTGGCTAGCGTGACTTGGAGCGCTTATTCGGCGTGTTGGCAGCAGTGGGAGGAGTGGGTAAGAGTGTTGGGTAACGTCAGCACGGCGCAAGACATGTTGGTGCCATTATTGTACTGGTTGGGGGATGCTTGGGAGGCGGGGTTTTCCCCGGCAAAAGTGAATCGTTTTGTTGCTGGTTTGGCGTTTGGATTCAAATTACGGGGTTTTCAGGAAGTGTCCAAACATTTTTTAGTAAGGCAAGCTCTAAAAGGTTTGCGTCGTTGCAGGGCGGTAGCAGATCAGAGGCAACCCGTTTCTTTTTCCCTCCTTGGGTCGTTGGGAGCATCGCTGGGGGCTGTTTGTAATTCGCCTGATGAGGTAGTCTTGTTCCGTTTGGCTTTTTCCCTCGCGTTTTTCGGAGCACTCAGAATTGGGGAGTTGGTTTCTCCTAGTGCGGCTAGGGCTGGGGGATTGCGGCAGGCGGACATGGGGCTATATGAGGATAGACTCTAGTTGTTTTTGCGGCGGTCCAAGACTGATCAAGCGGGTCGGGGTAAGCGGATAGTGTTGTTTGCCCTCCCAGGGTCGGCGATGTGTCCAGTTGCTTGTATGGTGGCTTTTAAGCCACTGGTTGGGGTGCCTGAGTCGCCATTGCTCCGTCATGAGAATGGCTCGTTTTTGTCCAGGTATAAATTTGGTGCGGTGTTTAAGAAATGCTTGGCTGCGGTTGGCGTGGGGCAGGGGTATTACTCGTCTCACTCGTTCAGGATCGGCGCTGCTACTGAGGCGGGGCGTTGGGGGTTGGACGACGAGGGTGTGCGGCGCATCGGCCGGTGGGAGTCCAACAGGTTTCGGACTTATGTGCGCCCTCATTTGTTGTGAGTCGGTAAGGTAGCTTTGATTGTTTGACATGTGCGGTTTTGTTCTTTCTTTTCAGATCACCACCCTTGCTTAGTGTGGATTTTAGGACTTTCTTTTGTGCACTGGGGGGCATTGCGGGCGGACGTTCGCCCAGATGGCCGCCAGCTCCGCATTCTGCGGCACGATGCGGTTTTACACTGGCTGGGCTTCCGAGGTATGTTGTGGAGCCGGGTACTTGCTGAGTTTCAGACATACTCTCAGTTAGATAGGGTTCCGGAGGTTCTGGTGTTACATGCGGGTGGGGAATGATCTGGGGGTGCGCCCGTTTCGCGAGTTAGTGCGGGATATTAAACACGATCTGTTGTGTTTATGGGCATCTTATCCTCACCTGGTGATTGTTTGGTCGGACATCGTTCCGAGGAAGTTTTGGCGTTTGGCAAGATCGGTTGAGAGGGTCAATAAAGCCCGTATTAAGGTAAACCGGGCGGTGTCGCGTTTTGTTGCTAGGAACGGGGGCATTTGTGTTCGACACAAGGATCTGGAGTCAGGAGTCGGTAATTATTGGAGGAGTGATGGAGTACATTTGACCCAGGTTGGAATTGATATGTGGAGCCTGGCTTTAGCAGAAGGAATTGAGAGGGCGGTGGTGGTTTGGAGGGACTCACAGGCTTAAGGTGGTCAAGGCCTGTTTCGCTGTGGCGGGGGGAGTCCTTGAGGTTGGTCAGTACAAAATGGTGGGGGGGTCGCATCGGGGGTATGCGTCCCCCAAAAAATGGTAGATCATTTGAAGACTTCATAGGGTGTTATCCCTTTGAAGTGGTCTTCTGGTGGTTGGAGCCATCTGCAGGGGTGAGCGGTGCTTCCGAGCTGGTTTACGACTGGAGGTAAATAGTTGGTGGTGGTTTGCAGATGGCTAATTTAAAGGAAATCGGAAAAATGGCTTCAAGGACTTCCCCTGCTCTGTTTAGTGTTAATTGACCCATGTTGGGTCATGTGAATTATAGTAGGAATTCTCTGGTCGAATTCCTAAAAGAGTTATCCGAATGTTTCGGATTAAATTGCATTTAATTAATGTTAAATAAATAAACGGCTGCTGTGGCCATTTCACATCCAACCTCGGTTGTCACGTGTCTTTATTGGGAAGGCGAAAGAAGGGGAATAAAGGTAAAACGGTTACTCAGCACATGACTCTACTTAGGCTAGTCAAGATGGATCTGTCCTCTCTACCTCCTGACAGATACACAAAGATATATTCTGCAGATTATTACACCACTGACCTCTCTGGAGATCTGCAGAACATTGCTCTGTCCTCTCTATCTCCTGACACATACATAGTGATATATTCTGCAGATCATTACACCACTGACCTCTCTGGAGATTTGCAGAACATTGCTCTATCCTCTCTACCTGTTGATAGATACATAGTGATATATTCTGCAGATTATTACACCACTGACCTCTCTGGAGATCTGCAGAACATTGCTACTCTACCTCCTGACAGATACATAGTGATATATTCTGCAGATTAATACACCACTGACCTCTCTATAGATCTGCAGAACATTGCTCCTCTACTTCCTGACAGATACATAGTGATATATTCCGCAGATTATTACACCACTGACCTCTCTGGAGATCTGCAGAACATTGCTCCTCTATCTCCTGACAGATACAGAGTGATATATTCTGCAGATTACTACACCACTGACCTCTCTGGAGATCTGCAGAACATTGCTCTGTCCTCTCTATCTCCTGACAAATACATAGTGATATATTCTGCAGATCATTACACCACTGACCTCTCTGGAGATTGCAGAGCATTGCTCTGTCCTCTCTACCTGTTGATAGATACATAGTGAAATATTCTGCAGATTATTACACCACTGACCTCTCTAGAGATCTGCAGAACATTGCTACTCTACCTCCTGACAGATACATAGTGATATATTCTGCAGATTAATACACCACTGAAATCTCTATAGATCTGCAGAACATTGCTCCTCTACTTCCTGACAGATACATAGTGATATATTCCGCAGATTATTACACCACTGACCTCTCTGGAGATCTGCAGAACATTGCTCCTCTACCTCCTGACAGATACATAGTGATATATTCCGCAGATTATTACACCACTGACCTCTCTGGAGAGCTGCAGAACATTGCTCCTCTACCTCCTGACAGATACATAGTGATATATTCTGCAGATTATTACACCACTGACCTCTCTAGAGATCTGCAGAACATTGCTCCTTTACCCCCTGACAGATACATAGTGATATATTCTGCAGATTATTACACCACTGACCTTTCTAGAGATCTGCAGAACATTGCTCCTCTACCTCCTGACAGATAAATAGTTTTATATTCTGCAGATTATTACACCACTGACTTCCCTAGAGATCTGCAGAACATTGCTCCTCTACCTCCTGACAGATACATAGTGATATATCCTGCACATTATTACACCACTGACCTCTCTAGAGATCTGCAGAACATTGCTCCTCTACCTCCTGACAGATACATAGTGATATATTCTGCAGATTATTACACCACTGACCTCTCTAGAGATCTGCAGAACATTGCTCCTCTACCTCCTGACAGATACATAGTGATATATTCTGCAGATTATTATACCACTGACTTCTCTAGAGATCTGCAGAACATTGCTCCTCTACCTTCTTACAGATACATAGTGATATATTCTGCAGATTATTACACCACGGATTTCTCTAGAGATCTGCAGAACATTGCTCCTGTACCTCCTGATAGATACATAGTGATATATTATGCAGATTATTACACCACTGACCACTCTAGAGATCTGCAGAACATTGCTCCTCTACCTCCTGACAGATACATAGTGATATATTCCGCAGATTATTACACCACTGACCTCTCTGGAGAGCTGCAGAACATTGCTCCTCTACCTCCTGACAGATACATAGTGATATATTCTGCAGATTATTATACCACTGACCTCTCTAGAGATCTGCAGAACATTGCTCCTCTACCTCCTGACAGATACATAGTGATATATTCTGCAGATTATTATACCACTGACTTCTCTAGAGATCTGCAGAACATTGCTCCTCTACCTTCTTACAGATACATAGTGATATATTCTGCAGATTATTACACCACGGATATCTCTAGAGATCTGCAGAACATTGCTCCTGTACCTCCTGATAGATACATAGTAATATATTCTGCAGATTATTACACCACTGACATCTCTAGAGATCTGCAGAACATTGCTCCTCTACCTCGTGACAGATACATAAAGATATATTCTTCAGATTATTACACCACTGACATCTCTAGAAATCTGCAGAACATCGCTCCTCTACCTCCTGACAGATACATAGTGATGTATTCTGCAGATTATTACACCACTGACATCTCTAGAAATCTGCAGAACATCGCTCCTCTACCTCCTGACAGATACATAGTGATGTATTCTGCAGATTATTACACCACTGACATCTCTAGAAATCTGCAGTACATCGCTCCTCTACCTCCTGACAGATACATAGTGATATATTCTGCAGATTATTACACCACTGACCTCGCTGGAGATCTGCAGAACATTGCTCTGTCCTCTCTACCTCCTGACAGATACATAGTGATATATTCTGCAGATTATTACACCACTGACCTCTCTAGAGAATCGCAGAGCATTGCTCCTCTACCTCCTGACAGATACATAGTGATATATTCTGCAGATTATTACACCACTGACTTCTCTTGAGATCTGCAGAATATTGCTCTCTCCTCTCTACTGCCTGACAGATACATAGTGATATATTCTGCAGATTACTACACCACTGAAATAGAGATCTGCAGAACATTGCTCCTCTACCTCCTGACAGATACATAGTGATATATTCTGCAGATTATTACACCACTGACCTCTATGGAGATCTGCAGAACATTGCTCCTCTACCTCCTGACAGATACATAGTGATATATTCTGCAGATTATTTCACCACTGACCTCTCTGGAGATCTGCAGAATATTGCTCCTCTACCTCCTGACAGATACATAGTGATATATTCTGCAGATTATTACACCACTGACTACTCTAGAGATCTGCAGAACATCGCTCCTCTACCTCCTGACAGATACATAGTGATATATTCTGCAGATTATTACACCACTGACCTCTCTGGAGATCTGCAGAACATTGCTCCTATACCTCCTGACAGATACATAGTGATGTATTCTGCAGATTATTACACCACTGACCTCTCTGGAGATCTGCGGAATATTGCTCTGTCCTCTCTACCTGCTGATAGATACTTATTGATATATTCTGCAGATTATTACACCTATGACTTTTCCACACCCTTATGATCCCTGTAGATAAAAGGCTCCCGGGATAAATTCCCCAATATATATATGAAAACACAAAAAATTGTAAAGAAAATATATGTTTATTCCAGAATCCAGTAGAATTGCTGTGCGGTTTTCTCCGGCCCTTTAACATGTGATAATCTGTGACATGAAGAAGAGGAGGGTCCTTCTTCACACGTAGATATGGCCGCCAGTCCACCCTTACACAGCTCAGTCCTGGATCATAAGAGAGCGTAAAACATTTTTCTATTTTTTCACAGTTGTATCCTAGAAAAGACAAAAAATCTGAATTAGCCCAAAAATTCACAAAACCTTCACCACAAGGAGATGAAGACGGAGCAGAAGACGTCGGACATACCGGATCTCGCTTCTGTTCTGCACATCACTGGTTCTCAGCGCTGGAGGAGTCTTCATGACAATTTCAGATGGTTTAGGTGGTAAAGACCACCATGTTGGGGTGACAAAAGATGGTGAATGGGCCCCGAGCGACAGATGGAACAGAACAGGCCTCTTTCTCTCCCGGGGGTTCGGGGCCCTGATGGTAAATGGGCCCCGAGTGTCAGATGAATTAAAATGCCCACTTTCTCTTCCGGGGGTTTGAGGCCCTGGTGGTAACGGCAACCCCCGAAAGGTCCTCCATCTCCACATCCTCTGGAAGTTTGCGTCCGCGAACTTCCTTTTTGTCTTTCTTATCCTCCATCTCTATATCATCTGGAAATTGACGTCCGCCAACCTCCATTTTCTCGTCCTCCTCCACGTCCTCCATCTCTACATCATCAGGAAATTGACGTCCGCCAACCTCCATTTTCTCTATAATCCTCATCTTGAAAAACATCTTCACTATCCTCCTCTTCATCAAAGACACCTTCATAATGAGAGCCAGCAAGAGAAACCGACACCGTGGTCAATGTGTGACCCCAATTTATAGACTTGATGATGTCATAAGATGTTTACACATCCAGATTAAGAGGTGTAGAGAAATAGAATCTGCCCGCATTCTAGATGACATCACAAGAAGCGTATCTCAGTGATCCGGTGGCCATATAAAACGTAATATGGTACAAGAATACAGACAGTAGGGTCACACTACACCCTCTGGGGAAGTTTCTATCACCTCAAAGAATTCTCAAATCAATGTGGTCAATTCCACTGGCTTTCTTAAACGTAATCGCACCCATAAAACGTACAACACGGGCATTTACATATACAGTAAAAATGAAACAAAACCATTTTTTTCATAAAAAGTGGGTTTTTATTTTGTACAAGTGGGAAAAAAAATACACATATGTGGTATCGCCACGATAGTAACGACCAGAGCAATAAAGTGAACATAGTATTTAAACAGCATGGTGAAGACCGTAAAAAAAATAAAAAAATACCCCCCACAAAAAATATAATAAAAGTTAATCAATATATCATATGTACCCAAAAATTGTGCCATTAAAGAAAATAACTCGTCTGGCAAAAAAAAAAGCACTTATACAGCGATATTGACGAAACAATACAAAAATTACCGCTCTTGGAAAGCGGAGATGCAAAAACAAATTATTTTTGTTTAAAAATATTTTTAATGTGCAACTAAAATTTATATTCACCAAACCCGGTGAATCGCACAACAAGCAGAGCAGATGAGGCCTCTTTTAACCTTTAAGGTTAACGGCCAGGAGCGGCGGCGTGATGCAGTGATTGAAAGTCTGTATCCTACAACGGCAGGGGTCTCTGTCATAGATTTCAACTAGATCCGCGTCCTGATAGGCCGTACAAGCCCTAAGTCGACAAAGTCAATAGCGAGCGCAGCATCTAAGTGGTTGACAGAGGGAGGGGGCTTCTTCTATACAATAGCAGGTGATCGCGGGGGTGCCAATGGTTGCTATGGCAACTGGAGGCCTAACAATGGCCTCCTGGTCTGCCATGTACTGAAGCCTATTAGGCCCTGCCAGAATTCAGTGTATTATACCAGCTAAGAGGTGATCGGATCCTGAATTCCCCTAGTGGAACAAAAAACTAAAAAGAATGCTCTAGAAAAATAAAAAAACAAAAATTGCCACTCTCTCTTTATAAAGTCATTATTAAAAAAATATATAAAACTATACACAACTGGTATTGCCACATCCATAAAGACACAAAAATAATCACATCATTTATCCTGCGCGGTAAACGCTGTAAGAAAAATATAAAAAAAAATTACAGATATTCTGTTTTTGGTCACATCACCTCCAAAACATTGGAATATAAAGCTACCAAAAAAATGTACCCCAAGACGGTACCAATAAAAACTACAGCATGTCCCGCAAAAAAACGCCCTCACAGCTCTGCAGATGGAAAAAGTTATGGCTCTCAGAATATGGCGACTTTATGTAAGGCTATGTTCACACTGAGTTTTTTTACATGTTTTTTGACGCGGAAACCGCGCCGGAAAACTCGTCAAAAACGGCCCGAAAATGCCTCCCGTTTATTTCTCGCGGGACAAAGAAGGGACATGCCCTATTTTCGGGCGTTTACGCCTCTGACCTCCAATTGACTTCAATGGGAGGCAGAGAAAGCGTATTTTGCGGCGTTTTATGCCCGCGGCGCTCAAAGGCCGCGGGCAAAAACGACGCGAAAAATGCCGCGAAAATCGGCGTGCAGGGAGAGGAAAATCTGCCTCAAACTTACAAACGAAATTTTGAGGCAGAAATTCCGCCTGCAAAAAAACTCTGTGTGAACATAGCCTTAGTATTTTTATTGTGAAAAAGTAGTGAAACATAAAAAAAAGAATATAAATTTAGTATGGCCGTAATCATAGTTAACCGCCGAATAAAGTTAACAGGTCGTCTATGCCATGAATAGAGATGAGCGAACCGGGACAACCAAACCCGGTTTCAGTCCGAACATCGGGAAAAGTTCGGTTCGCAGCGAATCCGAACTTCACCGGGTTCGGCCGAACACGTTTTGACCGAACCCGGTCAAAAATATTATACAAATCGGCAGCCACTTATTTCTATCAATCACTGATAGAGAAAAGAGGCTGCTGATTAAAAATAAAATAAAAAGCATTTCATACGTACCCGGTCGTTGTCTTGGTGACGAGTCCCTCTTCTTCCTCCAGTCCGACCTTCTTTCCTGACGCGGCAGCCTGTGATTGGCTGCAGCGGTCACATGGGCTGTATCGTCATCCAGGAATGTCGGGCCGGATGTCGAGAGGGACGCGTCACCAAGGCAACGGCCGGGAGACCGGACTGGAGGAAGCAGAAAGTTCTCGGTAAGTATGAACGTCTTTTTTTTTTACAGGTTACTCTATATTCTGATCGGAATTCACTGTCCAGGGTGCTGAAAGAGTTACTGCCGATCAGTTAACTCTTTCAGCACCCTGGACAGTGACTATTTACTGACGTCGCCTAGCAACGCTGCCGTAATGACGGGTGCACACATGTAGCCACCCGTCATTACGGGGCCTCATGCACCCGACCGTAAAAACACCCGTTATTACGGGTCGTAATTACGACCCGAAATAGCGGGCCCATAGACTTCTGTTAGCCACGGGTACCTTCCCGTTTTCTCACGGGAAGGTGCCCGTGCCGTTAAAAAGATAGAACATGTTCTATTTTTTTATTTTACGGGCCGTGCTCCTATACTTTATAATGGGAGCACGGCTCGGAAAAACGACCGGCTGCCCGTGGCCGGCCGTGCCCGGCCGTGCTCATCTCCTGAAATAATCTGTGCTGCCTTAAACTCTGTGGACAGGTCAGAATCCTGTTTCTTTTAAATGCTGCTGGGGAACCCGCTCGATCCACTTTATAAGGCTGCGCTACAGTGCTTGGGAATAAGTGACTGGGGCAGAAGAGGATGGAGGCGCAGCCTTATATAGTGGATCGAGCAGGTTCCCCAGCAGCATTTAAAAGAAACAGGATCCTGACCTGTCCACAGAGTTTAAGGCAGCACAGAGTATTTCAGGAGATGAGCGTGCGGATCTTGTGCGGGGTGGTGACTTGCCAATCATGTGAAGGTGTTATTGAGGACAGGAGTGGAGGAGAGGTAACAGACTGAGAGCTACGTAATGGTAAGAGCAGAGTTCACAGCAGCACAGAATCTGCACGCTCCTCTCCTGAAATACTCTGTGCTGCCTTAGGCCTAATTTACACGAGCGTAATATAAGCGCGTGCGACGCGCGTGCTTTTCACGCGTGTCGTACGCACCTATATTACTCTATGGGGCAGTTTAGACGATGCATGAATTTTGCGCAGCGTGAGTGTGTTGCGTAAAACTCACGACATGTTCTATAATCGTGCGTTTTTCGCGCATCACGCACCCATTGAAGTCAATGGGTGCGTGAAAACCACGCATGCCGCACGGAAGCACTTCCGTGCGAACTGCGTGATTCGCGCAAGAGCTGTCAAAAGGATGAATGTAAACAGAAAAGCACCACGTGCTTTTCTGTTTACAAACATCCAAACGGAGTGTCAAATTAGAGATGAGCGCACCGAACTTCACCGGGTTCGGCCGAACTCGTTTTGACCGAACCCGGCAAAAAAATTTCTGGTACGCGACGCCGGGAGACAGTCACTGTCCACGGTGCTGAAAGAGTTAAACTGGTTCAGCACCATGGACAGTGACTTCCGATCACAATATACATGTACGTGTAAAAAAAACAGAAGTTCTGACTTACCGAGAACTCCCGGGTTCTTCCTCCAGTCTGACCTCCCGGGATGACAATTCTGTCCAAGTGACAGCTGCAGCCAATCACAGGCCAAGCACAGGCTGCAGCCAATCACAGGCTGCAGCGGTCACTTGGACTGCCGCGTCATCCTGGGAGGTGGGGCCGGATGACAAGAGAGGGACGCGTCACCAAGGCAACAGCCGGGAGACCGGACTGGAGGAAGCAGGACGTTCTTGGTAAGTATGAACGTCTTTTTTTTATTCACAGATTGGTGTATATTTTGATCGGCATTCACTGTCGAGGGTGCTGAAAGAGTTACTGCCGATCAGTTAGCTCTTTCAGCACCCTGGACAGTGACGGACGTCGACTGGCCTCATCTCTATGATGGCGGCTGCGCGAAAGTCACGCACAGCGCATCATACACGGATGACACACGGAGCTGTCAAGTGCCTTTTGCGCGCGCAAAACGCTGCGTTTTTTGCGCGTGCAAAACGCACACGCTCGTGTAAATCAGGCCTTAAACTCTGTGGACAGGTCGCTTTAAAAAAAATAAAAAAATCCTGTTTTATGATCACCTCTCATCCCAAGAAATTGTATAAAAAAATATCCTGATGTGCAGGCCACAAATTTTAGCTTAGGGGGACAAGCACACAGCACTGGACCAATAGTAGCTGCCCGTCCTTAACCTGTTTTCCTCCACCTACGGTATAAAGGCGGCAGAGGTAAATGGGCTTTAAATTGTTAAAAGATGGCAGCTGGTTGTGTTTTCAGGTTGGGATCGTACACGCAAACTAATCCCGCTTAGGGCTTGTTCACACCTGCATCAGTGTTTATGTGGAGGCCTAAAACCACAAAATTACCGTCTGGTTTCCGTCATGGTATCCGTGATTATACCAAAAACAAAAGCGCAGCAGGCTGCGCTATGGTTTCCGGTATTTTCGTCCAGATCTTTCACAGAGCCTCCAACGCAGATGTGAATAGGCTCTTACCTGCATAGTTACTCAATACTTCCGCTACACAATGACCACATAGTGACTGAATAATATTACCATACTGTTACTGAATCAAAACCACTGAAAAAAACCCAATATCACCACCTTATAGTGACCATATAATCATAGATTCCGGTCCTACACAGGGGCTCTACAGACCATATAAGTGATTACAGTACAGTGACATGCATTGACCATATAGTATTAGATACCGGTCCTACACAGGAACTCTACAGACCATATAAGTGATTACAGTACAATGACATCCAGTGACCATATAGTGGTAAATACTGGTCCTACACAGGAGGGTTGTAGACCATATACAGCACAGTGACTCACAGGTGACGTCTTCTCAGATTAGATTTGTTCACTTTCCCTTTTCTTCTCCATCCTGCCCAGAAACCTAAAATGACTTCTACCCATGAATCCCCTCTGCAGAATTTAAAATACAGACAAGTTGGTTTCCTGCTTTTCTTGCATTCATCCCACCTATACCCCATCCTCTAAACAAACTCGTCATCTACAGTGCGCCAGATAGTAGTAATGCCACCCACTTGGTGCCCCACACCATAATAGCGCCCCCTTTGTGCACCCATACAGTAATAGTGCCCCCTTTATGCCCCCATATACTAATGTTGCCATTAACAGGCCCGCTTCTCTTCCAGGCCCAGTTGTGATTGTAGTGGTTGCTACCTGACCCAGATGGGAGACGGACCCACTGATAACAGTGGGCTGATATTTTTATCCTCAGACAGGAGACCCTGTGGGGATGGTGGCCCTGGGCATTTGCCCAGTTTGACCCCCATCCTAACAGCAACCCTGTAGAAAAGTGTTCTAACAGACGTCACAGGTGTAGCGCGGCCACGGGGGTGGTCATGGGAATGATGGTGTCACGTACTCTATGCCTACGGCTCCCTCGGTCTCCAGGACATTGAGAGTTACTCGTTAGGGCGTCTCCAGGCCTGCCAGACTGAGGCAATTATTTAGTTCAGCCTGGGATAGTTGACCTTTGTCTGTAATTAGAGTTTCCTTGCCTGGTGATTTCCCTTGTTTTGAGACTCCCCTGAGCGACTTGCTTTTTGACTTTTTGTGACCTAACCTCGGCTGGACTCCTGACTTGTCTTTGCCTTCTGACTTTTGTTTTTCCGTACTTTCCCGGTTTGACCCTGCCTGCCTTTTGCATCCGAAAGACGAGGGGCTCCGACCCTGTATCGACTACCATCAGCTTAACAATATTACTATAAAGAACCAACACAGCTCATCCCCGATCTATTTAAACAGGTTCAGGGGGCTAAATGGTTCTCTAAGTTTGGCATGCGGGGGGGGGGGGGGGCTTATAACCTGATTAGAGTTTATAAGGGGGATGAGTGGAAGACTGCCTTTAACACCCCCAAAGGGCACTTTAAGTACATGGTGATGCCCTTCGGTCTATGTAATGTGCCAGCTGAGTTCCAGACTTTCATAAATTATATTTTTAGAGACTATCTGGGGCTCTTCTTGGTGGTATACTTAGATAACATTTTGGTGTTTTCCAAAGACTGGGACTCGCACGTCAAACATGTCAGGACTGTCCTCCACATTCTCAGGGCCAATAATTTGTTCGCTAATTATTACAGACGTTTTATCGAAAAATTGTCAGTAATTGCCAAACCCCTTACTGACCTCACCCGTAAAAGTGCGGATCTCCTCCACTGGTCTCTGTAGGCGGTCCGAGCCTTCGAGCTCCTTAAGGGGTGCTGTTCCTCTGCCCCGGTACTAATCCAACCGGATTATACTCAACCCTTTATTGTGGAGGTGGATGCTTCCGAGGTGGGTGTGGGAGCAGTATTGTCTCAGGGTCCTACTTCTCACTCACCTCCGACCCTGTGCCTTCTTTTCCCATAAGTTCTTTCCCACTGAGCAAAATTATGATGTGGGTAATCGGGAACTGCTGGCCATCAAATGGGCCTTGGAGGGATGGCACCATTTTCTCGAAGGGGCAAGACATCGGGTCACAGTCCTCACTGACCATAAAAATGTAGTCTTTCTAGATTCAGCCAAGAGACTCAAACCCAGACAGACTAGATGGGCTCTATTTTTTACCAGGTTCAATTTTGTTCTTACCCACAGGCCTGGTTCAAAGAATATTAAAGCGGATACTTTGTTCCGTAGTTTTCTGGCCACCCCTCCGCCTGAGACCAAACCCGAAGGAGTATTGCTTCCTGGTGCGGTACTGGCAACCGTAGACTCTGACCTGACCACAGAGATCACGGCCAGCCAGGACTCTGCCCCTTCCAGAGGGCAAATTGTTTGTACCCCTAGACTTCCGGCTGAGGCTCCTCCAGGAGTGTCATGACTCAGTCCAGTCAGGTCACCCAGGCATCTCTGGTACCAGGGACCTTGCCATCCGTGGTTTCTGGTGGCCAGGGCTGCTACGGGATGTCCGAGTCTACGTGGTCTCATGTGAGACCTGCGCCCGGTCTAAAACTCCCAGATCCCGACCTGCAGGCTTGCTGTGTCCTTTGCCGGTGGCCGAAGGAGCCTGGACCCATCTAGCCATGGATTTTATCACCGATCTGCCTTCATCCCAGGGCAGGTCGGTGATCTGGGTAGTTGTAGACCGGTTTAGTAAAATGGCTCACTTCATTCCCCTGAAGAAATTGCCCAATGCTAAAGAGTTAACCTCTTTATTAAACATATTTTACGTTTGCACGGGGTACCTGTTAACATCGTCTCTGACAGGGGGGTCCAATTTGTATCATTGTTTTGGAGGGCGTCCTGCAAGCAGTTTGGACTAGACTTGTCCTTTTCATCGGGCTTTCATCCAGAAACTAATGGCCAGACTGAGAGGACCAATCAGTCTCTGGAACAGTATCTCAGATGTTTCGTGGCCGACGCTCAGGATAAATAGTTCAGGTTTTTGGTGCTTGGGTAACTTGCCCTCAATAATCACATCAGCACATCGTCAGGAGTTTCTTTGCTAATTATGGTTTTAATCCCCGGTTTTCTTCATTTTCCCCATGTGTATCAGATAACCCTGAAGTGGAGCTTCTCACTGGGAAATTGAGGGTCACTCAGGTTGGTAGGCTCAGGAGTGGGAGAACCTATCACAGCCTGGCCAGACGGTTCTAGCTCCCACCCTCGGTCTATTTATACCTTCATTTCCTGCTTGACTTTGCCTGTGATTCTCTCCTGTTTCCTGGTTCTGCTGCTCCTGCTATTATTATTGACCTTGCTTCATTTTAACCCTGGCTTTACTGACTATATTGAGCATAGGGACCGTCGCCCAGTTGTACGCCGTCGCCTAGGACGGGCCGTGCAAGTAGGCAGGGACTGAGTGGCGGGTAGATTAGGGCTCAACTGTCTGTCTCCCTACCCCGTCTTTACATAATCACAGGCCCATATACCTTTTCTACCCTGGTCCCTGACACAACTATGGACCCCCTTGAGACCCTGGCTCAGCAAATGCAGGGCCTCTCCCTACAGGTCCAAGCCCTGGCTCAGAGGGGCAACCAGCGTGGTGGTACCCTGGTAGTGCCACCCACCTCACCTCTTGAACCCCAGCTCAAGTTGCCTGACCGGTTCTCAGGGGACCGGAAGACTTTTTTCTCCTTTTGGGAGAGTTGTAGGCTCTATTTTCGTCTAAGGCCCCACTCCTCAGGTTCTGAGAGCCAGTGAGTGGGTAAAATTATGTCCCGGCTCCAGGACGGGCCCCAAGAATGGGCCTTTTCCTTGGCTCCTGAAACCCCTGAACTTTCCTCTGTTGATCTTTTTTTTTCTGCTCTTGGGCTCCTATATGACGAGGTAGATGTCGTTCATCGGGAACTGTGCATAGTATGGGCCCAGGTTCAGAAGAACCTAGAGGTGTCCCAGAGCATACAAAAGAAAGACATTCTGCTAACCCCTTGTTTGTGGGCGGGGTTCTGGTGTGGCTGTCTTCAAAAAATTTGCGCCTTAAAGTCACGTCCAAAAAATTTGCTCCCCGGTATATAGGGCCGTACAAGGTCATTGAGGTCCTTAAACCTGTCTCCTTCCGACTGGAGTTACCCCCGTTTTTTCGAATACGCAACGTGTTTCATGCCTCCCTCCTGAAACGCTGCTCCCCGTCCTTGGCTACCTCGAGGAAATCTCAGGTCCCTGTTCTCACCCCTGAAGGGGTAGAATTCGAGGTGGCCAAGATTGTGGACAGCAGGATGGTCCAAGGCACCCTCCAGTACCTGGTCCAATGGAGAGGATACGGGCCTGAGGAGAGGACTTGGGTACCCGCCCGGGATGTTCACGCTGGGGTATTGCTCAGGAGGTCCCATCTTCAGTTCCCCAATAAGCCAGGTCCAACTAGAAAGGGTCCAGTGGCCCCTCATAAAAGGGGGGCACTGTAAGGAACCAGTATCCCCTTCCTTTGATTCCTGATCTCTTCAATCAGGTTCAGGGGGCCCAATGATTCTTTAAGTTTGATCTTCGGGGGGCTTATAACCTTATCCGCATCAGAGAGGGGGATGAGTGGAAGACTGCGTTTAACACGCCCGAAGGTCATTTCGAATACCTCGTCATGCCCTTTGGGTTGTGTAATGCTCCCGCGGTCTTCCAGAATTTCATAAATGAGATTTTTGGACTACCTGGGGATATTTCTTGTAGTGTACCTTTATGACATACTTGTGCTTTCCAAGGACTGTTCCTCCCACATTGAGCATGTCAGGAAGGTGTTCCAGGCACTTTGGGAAAACAAACTCTTTGCTAAAACCGAAAAATGTGTGTTTGGGGTGCAGGAGATAAAATTTTTGGGTCAAATCCTCACTCCTAATGAATTCCGCATGGACCCTGCCAAGGTTCAGGCTGTGGCTGAATGGGTCCAACCTGCCTCCCTGAAGGCGTTAGAGTGCTTCCTGGGGTTTGCTAATTATTACAGGAGATTTATTGCTAACTTCTCGGTCACCGCTAAGCCTCTTATGGATCTTACTCGCAAAGGTGCTGATCTCCTCCACTCGCCTCCGGAGGCGGTTCAGGCTTTTGAGGTCCTTAAGAAGTGCTTTATCTCGGCCCCACTGCTGAATCAGCCTAACCAAATGGAGCCATTCTGTAATGGCAGGGGGTAGGGAGACGGACAAGTGAGCCCTAATCTACCCGCCACTCTGTCCCTGCCTACTTGCAACGACCCGCCCTAGGCGACGGGGTACAACTGGGCGGCGGTCCCTGCGCTCAGTAAGTGCACGACAAACACGACAAACATACAAGGAACACAAGCAAGGAAAAGGGGCCGTTGCCCACGGCAACACCGTGAGCAACCAGAGTGGTGAACGAGCCGAGTCAAGCCAGGAGTGTGCGAGGTACAAAACGAAAAGCAGAAGAGTAGTCGGTAAGCCAGGGTCGGTATGGAGCAGGATCAAAAATAGCAGGAACTGTAGCTGGGCCAGGAACCACAAGGAAAGAAACAAAAGCAATAACAAGCACCGAGGGACAGGAAGTGCAGGCTTAAATAGACCGAGGGCGGGAGCTAGCTGAGTCTGGCCAGGTTACGATAGGCTCTCCCACTCCTAAGCCTGCCAGCCTGAATGGTGGAAGCAGGAGTCAGTCTCAGGGATGTATTCTCAGGTGCTGACTGATTAGATCTGGGAGTTAACCCCGCTGTGCCTGGCAGATCCTTTACACATTCATCGTGGAGGTTGACGCCTCCGAGATGGGAGTGGGTGCTGTCTTGTCCCAGGGTACCAGGTCCCTCACCCATCTTCGTCCCTGCGCCTACTTCTCCAGGAAGTTCTCGCACACTGAGAGTAACTATGACATTGGCAACCGCGAACCCTTAGCCATTAAATTGGCATTTGAAGAGTGGCGCCACTTCCTGGAGGGGGCTAGGCACCAGGTAACGATACTTACCGACCACAAGAATCTGGTTTTCCTAGAATCTGCCCGGAAGCTAAACCCGAGGCAAGCTCGATGAGCGTTGTCTTTTACTAGATTAAACTTTTTGGTCACCTATAGGGCTGGGTCTAAAAATATTAAAGCTGATGCACTGTCGCGTAGCTTCATGGCCAGCCCTCCTTCGGAGGAAGATCCTGCTTGTGTTTTGACCCCAGGTATAATCATTTCCTCTGTTGCTTCTCACTTAGTCTCCGAAATTGCGGCTGATCAAGGTTCATCTCCCGGGAATCTTCCTGAGAACAAGCTGTTTGTTCCCCTGCAATTCCGGCTAAGGGTACTCTGGGAAATTTATGACTCTCCACTATTTGGCCATCCAGGCATCCTGGGTACCAAGCACCTCATTGCCAGAAACTATTGGTGGCCTGGGTTGCCTAAAGATGTTAAGGCCTACGTCGCCGCTTGTGAAATTTATGCTAGGTCCAGGACTCCCAGGTCCCGACCAGCGGGCTTACTATGTTCTTTGTCCATTCCCCAGAGATCTTGGACCCATATCTCCATGGATTTTATCACCGATCTGCCTCTATCTCAAGGCAAGTCGGTGGTGTGGGTTGTAGTAGACCTCTTCAGAAAGATGTGCCACTTTGTGCCCCTTAAGAAACTACCCAATGCTAAGACGTTAGCTACCTTATTTGTCAAACACATCCTGCGTCTCCATGGGGTTCCTGTAAATATTGTTTCTGACAGAGGGGTACAATTTGTTTCATTGTTTTGGAGAGCTTTCTGTAAAAAGTTGGAGATTGATCTGTCCTTCTCCTCGGCCTTCCATCCTGAAACTAATGGCCAAACCGAGAGGACTAATCAGTCTCTAGAACAATATTTAAGGTGTTTTATCTCTGACTGTCAATATGATTGGGTCTCCTTCATTTCCCTTACCGAATTTTCCCTTAATAACCGGGTCAGTAACTTGTCAGGGGTCTCCCCCTTTTTCTGTAATTTTGGGTTTAATCCACGGTTCTCCTCCGTTTCACCAGGTGGTTCCAACAATCCCAAGGTAGATGTCGTTCATCGGGAACTGTGCACAATCTGGGCCCAGGTTCAGAAGAACCTAGAGGTGTCCCAGAGCATACAAAAGACTCAGGCAGATAGAAGACGTTCTGCTAACCCCTTGTTTGTGGTCGGGGATCTTCAAAAAATTTGTGCATTAAAGTCCCGTCCAAAAAATGTTCTCCCCGGTATATAGGGCCGTACAAGGTCATTGAGGTCCTTAACTCTGTCTCCTTCCGACTGGAGTTACCCCAGTCTTTTCGAATACACAACGTGTTTCATGCCTCCCTCCTGAAACGCTGCTCCCCGTCCTTGGCTACCTCGAGGAAATCTCTGGTCCCTGTTCTCACCCCTGAAGGGGTAGAATTCGAGGTGGCCAAGATTGTGGACAGCAGGATGGTCCAAGGCTCCCTCCAGTACCTGGTCCAATGGAGAGGATACGGGCCTGAGGAGAGGACTTGGGTACCCGCCCGGGATGTTCACGCTGGGGTATTGCTCAGGAGGTTCCATCTTCGGTTCCCCAATAAGCCAGGTCCACCTAGAAAGAGTCCAGTGGCCCCTCATAAAAGGCGGGGTACTGTAAAGGATCTGCCAGACACAGCTTCTGTGTCGACGCTTGCGGTTAATCAGTCTGCACCTGCTCCTAGGTCTGATAGAGTGACTCGATCTGCTAACACTCAGGCTGGTAGGCTCAGGAGTGGGAGAACCTATCACAGCCTGGCCAGACGGTTCTAGCTCCCGCCCTCGGTCTGTTTATACCTTCACTTCCTGCTTGACTTTGCCTGTGATTCTTTCCTGTTTCCTGGCTCTGCTGCTCCTTCTATTATTATTATTGACCTTGCTTCATTTTGACCCTGGCTTTACTGACTACGCTCCTGCTCTGCGTTTGGTACCTCTTACACTCCTGGTTTGACTCGGCTCGTTCACTACTCCTGTTGCTCACGGTGTTGCCGTGGGCAACTGCCCCATTTCCCTTAGCTTCTGTGTACCCTTGTCTGTTTGTCTGTCGTGCACATATTGAGCGTAGGGACCGTCGCCCAGTTGTACGCCGTCGCCTAAGACGGGCCATGCAAGTAGGCAGGGACTGAGTGGCCGGTAGATTAGGGCTCACCTGTCTGTCTCCCTACCCCATCATTACACCTGACTTTTCTTTGCCTTCTGACTTTTGTTTTTCCGCATTCTCCCGGTTTGACCCTGCCTGCCTGACTCCGCCTTTTGTGCCCGGACTTGTCCTCTGCGCAATTGCCCTGCCTCTCCCTACGTGTACTTCCCAGGTGACCCTTTGTTATTTCGCACTGTCTCTGTCTTATTTCTTTGTCAGTTTCACTTTTACCAGTATAGGGAACGCCGCCCAGTTGTGCGCTGTCGTTTAGGTCGGGTCGTACAAGTAGGGAGGGAAAAAGGTTTGATTAAAACAGGGACCTCACTGTTCACTGTTCACGCCGTTAAAACAAAACCCCCCAAAATATGGCGTAATTGCTGTTTTTTTGCCTATTTCACATCACAAAAAATTTTTGATTCAGCTTCCCAGTATATTATGCTGTAGAATAAATGGTGCTATGAAAAACTACAACTTGTCCCGCAAAACACAAGCTCTCATATGGTTATGTCGACGAAAAAATACAAAAAAAGTTATGGCTTTCGGAAGACGGGAAGGAAAAGGCTAAAATGAAAACACTCAAATTGGCCGTGTCCTTAAGAGGTTAAAGTTTATTCAATATACAGTAAAAATGTCTACAACTTTCTAATATACTTATACTTTGTGTTTCATTGTTCGGTCATTTAGAGGCTAAAAATCTGTGACAGGACCCATCAGGCCGTCGTGGGAATGGGTAAGGTGAGTTTTATTTTTATTGGTGCAAAGGGGGCCTAACTTATCTATGGTAAAACACAGGGGGCCTAACGTATCTATGGTAAAACACATGGGCCTAACTTATCTATGGTAAAACACAGGGGGCCTAACTTATTTATGGTAAAACACAGGGGGCCTAACTTATCCATGATAAAACACAGGGGGCCTGACTTATCTATGGTAAAACACAGGGGCCTAACTTATCTATGGTAAAACACAGGGGGCCTAACTTATCTATGGTAAAACACAGGGGGTCTAACTTATCTATGGTAAAACACAGGGGGCCTAACTTATCTATGGTAAAACACAGGGGGGCTTAACTTATCTATGGTAAAACACAGGGGGCCTAACTTATCTATGGTGAAACACAGGGGCCTAACTTATCTATGGTAAAACACAGGGGGCCTAACTTATCTATGGTAAAACACAGGGGGGCCTAACTTATCTATGGTAAAACACAGGGGCCTATCTTATCTATGGTAAAACACAGGGGGCCTAACTTATCTATGGTAAAACACAGGGGGCCTAACTTATCTATGGTAAAACACAGGGGGCCTAACTTATCTATGGTAAAACACAGGGGCCTAACTTATCTATGTTAAAACACAGGGGGCCTAACTTATCTATGGTAAAACACAGGGGCCTAACTTATCTATGGTAAAACACAGGGGGCCTAACTTATCTATGGTAAAACACAGGGGCCTAACTTATCTATGGTAAAATACAGGGGCCTAACTTATCTATGGTAAAACACAGGGGCCTAACTTATCTATGGTAAAACACAGGGGGGCCTAACTTATCTATAGTAAAACACAGGGGGCCTAACTTATCTATGGTAAAACACAGGGGCCAAACCAGGGCCGGCCCTAGGATAGATGGCGCCCATTGCGAAATGATCTTTTGGCGCCCCACCCCATCATTAAAAAAAAATGCCCCATAAAAACAATTATAATGCCCCTTTAGTGCCCCCAGACAGTATAATAATAATATTTAACAATATAATATATTACAACCCCTTCAAGGACACAGTATATTGTCCTCTAATTGTGCCCACAGTATTATGCCCCCTGTAGTACCCCTACACAGTATAATGTCCGCTTAGTGGCCCCCACACAGTATAGTGCCCCCTGTAGATTTTGCCATATAGCCTCCCTCTAGACAGTGCCATAATCCCCCACCTCCTTTTTGTAGATCGTGCCATACAGCCCCCCCACCTCCCCCTTGTAGACAATGCCATACAGTCCCCCACCTCCCCCTTGTAGACCGTGTCCCCAAACAAAAACAAAAATTTTACTCACCTAGGCCCCGTTCCCATGACGAACTGAGCTGCTCCACGATGGGATCCTGTGGCCTGGTACAGAGTTTCCCAACCTTTTCGGACCCGAGGCAGGACTGGAAAAATAAAATTTCCTCAGGGTCCCCCTACCAAAAATAGTTCTGAGAAAGACAGAAAAAAGGCTGAGAACAAGCACTACACTCATAGGGTTTGTTCACACACATTTTTTTAAGGCAAAAAAATCTGCCCCAAAATTCCTGTTTGACCTTTTTTTTGTGTTTTTTCTTAAGCTGTTGAAGTGAATGCAAAAGACGCAGGAAAAAAAAGCTCCAAACGAGCGCCGCAGGTATTTTCTGCCTCCAATTAATTTCAATTGGAGGTCAGAGGCGGAAACCACTTGAAGACCATCAGCCCCCCACTCACAGTAAAATGACCATCAGCCCCCCACTCACAGTAAAATGACCATCATCCCACCACTAACAGTAAAATGACCATCAGCCCACCACTCACAGATTCCCCCTGTAGGTAGCGCCACACAGCCCCTTGTAGGTAGCGCCACACAGCCTCTTGTGGGTAGCGCCACACAGCCCCTTGTGGGTAGCGCCACACAGCCCCTTGTGGGTAGTGCCACACAGCCCCTTGTGGGTAGCATAACACAGCCCCTTGTAGGTAGCACCACACAGCCCCCTTGTGGGTAGCGCCACAAAGCCCCCTTGTGGGTAGCGCCACACAGCCCCTTGTAGATAGCGCCACACAGCCCCCTTGTAGGGAGCACCACACAGCCCCCTGTAGGGAGTGCCGCACAGCCCCTTGTAGGGGGTGCCGCACAGCCCACTGGTAGGAAGTGCCGCACAGCACCCTGGTAGGAAGTGCCGCAGAGCCCCCCTGCTAGAGAGTGCCGCACAGCCCCGTGCTAGGGAGTGCCACACAGCCCACAGCCCCCCTGTACGTAGTGCAAGGACTACGAAATGACCCTGATAGCTGGCGGGCAATAGACATTCAAAAAAGGACAACTGTGCAGGAGCACACAAAATACCCAGCTTTCCCAGCTAACAAATAAATGTGTGGAAATAAACTAAGATATAACTTTTATTTAGTCTAGGTAAAGGATTAATCCTCTTAGCTAGATTAAATAAAAATGATATCTTAGTTTATTTCCACACATTTATTTGATAGCTGGGAAAGCTGGGTATTTTGTGTGCTCCTGCACAGTTGTCCTTTTTTGTAGGTAGTGCCACTCAGCCCACACCCCCCTGTAGATTGAAACCCCCCCCTTCCAGTATAGATAGCGCCACTGTAGCTCCCTGAAGGAGCGGAATCCCCATGTGGCCAGGGATACTGCTCCTGCAGCGCTGCTTGATGTCTCTGTTCATATATGGACAGTGACATCAGGGGAAACTCCTGAAGCGGAATCCTCGTCCACAGCGTTGCTGACGCTGTGACCTTCGCTTCCACTCCAGGAGAAGCTCCTGTCGTCTGTGTCCATGACGTCATTAGCTTCTCATGGAGTGGAATCCCCGGTCATAGCGTCTGCAACGCTGTGACCGGGGATTCCACTTCAGGAGTTTCCCCTGATGTCACTGTCCATATATGGACAGAGACATCAAGCAGCGCTCCAGGAGCGGAATCCCCGGCCACACGGGGATTCCGTTCCTTCAGAGAGCTACAGTGGCGCTAGTAGATAGCAGAGCAGGGAGATACCTCTCTGCTCTGCTATAGTGCCGTCGCTACCGCTATTGCAGCCGCAGCAGCTGCTAGCGGCGCCACCGCCCTCACGCCCTTTACTGCCGCTGCCGCCGAGTAAGTTGCACCACAAAAGGGGTGTAATGACCGGGGGGTAGGGAAACGGACAAGTGAGCCCTAATCTACCCGCCACTCTGTCCCTGCCTACTTGCAACGACCCGCCCTAGGCGACGGGGTACAACTGGGCGGCGGTCCCTGCACTCAGTAAGTGCACGACAAACACGACAAACATACAAGGGAATACAAGCAAGGGAAAGGGGCAGTTGCCCACGGCAACACCGTGAGCAACCAGAGTGGTGAACGAGCCGAGTCAAGCCAGGAGTGTGCGAGGTACCAAACGAAGAGCAGAAGAGTAGTCAGTAAGCCAGGGTCTGTATGGAGCAGGAACAAAATAGAAGGAGCTGTAGCTGGGCCAGGAAACCACACGAAAAAGAATAACAAGCAAGGAGGAACAGGAAATGCAGGTATAAATAGACAGAGGGCGGGAGCTAGCTGAGTCTGGCCAGGCTGCGATAGGCTCTCCCACTCCTAAGCCTGCCAGCCTGAGTGGTGGAAGCTGGAGTCAGTCTCAGGGATGTAGATTCAGGTGCTGACTGATTAATTAAGGGAGTTAACCCCGAAACTGTGCCTGGCAGATCCTTAACAGTACCCCCCCTTTTATGAGGGGCCACCGGACCCTTTCTAAGTGGACCTGGCTTACTGGGGAAACGCAGGTGGAACCTCCTGACCAATACACCAGCGTGAACATCCCGGGCGGGTACCCAAGTCCTCTCCTCGGGCCCGTAACCTCTCCAATGGACCAGGTACTGGAGGGAGCCTTGGACCATCTTGCTGTCCACAATCCTGGCCACCTCGAATTCCACCCCCTCAGGGGTGAGGACGGGAACAGGAGGTCTCCTCGAGGGAGCCAAGGACGGGGAGCAGCATTTAAGGAGGGAGGCATGAAACACGTTGTGTATACGAAAAGACGGGGGTAACTCCAGCCGGAAGGAGACAGGATTGAGGACCTCAATGACCTTATACGGCCCAATAAACCGGGGAGCAAACTTCTTGGACGGAACTTTGAGACGCAAGTTCCTAGACGACAACCACACCAGATCCCCGACCATAAACAGGGGGTTAGCAGAACGTTTTCTATCAGCCTGAGTTTTTTGTACGCTCTGGGACGCCTCTAGGTTCTTCTGAACCTGGGCCCAGACTGTGCACAGTTCCAGATGAACGACCTCTACCTCGGGATTGTTGGAACTACCAGGTGAAACAGAGGAGAACCTTGGATTAAACCCAAAATTACAGAAAAAGGGAGAGACCCCTGACGAGTTACTGACCCGGTTATTAAGGGAAAATTCGGCGAGGGGAATGAATGAGACCCAATCATATTGACAGTCAGAGACAAAACACCTTAAATATTGTTCTAGAGATTGATTAGTCCTCTCCGTTTGACCATTGGTTTCAGGATGGAAGGCAGAGGAGAAGGACAGATCAATCCCCAACTTCATACAGAAGGCTCTCCAAAACAATGAAACAAATTGTACCCCTCTGTCCGAAACAATATTGACAGGGACCCCATGGAGACGCAGGATGTGTTTGACAAACAAGGTAGCCAACGTCTTGGCGTTGGGTAGTTTCTTGAGGGGCACAAAGTGGCACATCTTACTGAAGCGGTCTACCACCACCCACACCACCGACTTGCCTTGGGATGGAGGCAAATCGGTGATAAAATCCATGGAGATATGTGTCCAAGGTCTCTGGGGAATGGGCAACGAACGCAGTAAGCCCGCTGGTCGGGACCTGGGAGTCTTGGACCTAGCACAAACCTGGTAATGAGGTGTTTGGTACCCAGGATGCCTGGATGACCAGATAGTGCGGAGTCATGATTTTCCCTAAGTACCCTTAGCCGGAATTGCAGGGGAACAAACAGCTTGTTCTCAGGAAGGTTCCCGGGAGCTGAACCTTGATCAGCAGCAATTTCAGAGACTAAATCAGAATCGATCGAGGAAATGATTATACCTGGAGGCAAAATACAAGCAGGATCTTCCTCCGAAGGAGGGCTGGCCATGAAGCTACGCGACAGTGCATCAGCCTTAATATTTTTAGACCCAGCCCTATAGGTAACCAAAAAATTGAATCTGGTAAAAAATAACGCCCATCGAGCTTGTCTCGGGTTTAGCCTCCAGGCAGATTCTAGGAAAACCAGATTCTTGTGGTCGGTAAGGACCGTTACCTGGTGTCTAGCCCCCTCCAGGAAGTGGCGCCACTCTTCAAATGCCCATTTAATGGCTAAGAGTTCGCGGTTGCCAATATCATAGTTACTCTCAGTTGGCGAAAACTTCCTGGAGAAGTAGGCATAGGGGCGGAGATGGGTGAGGGACCTGGTACCCTGGGACAAGACAGCCCCCACTCCCACCTCAGATGCGTCAACTTCCACGATAAATGGCTCCATTTGGTTGGGCTGAACCAGCACCGGGGCCGAGATAAAGCACTTCTTAAGGACCTCAAAAGCCTGGACAGCCTCAGGAGGCCAGTGGAGGAGATCAGCACCTTTGCGAGTGAGGTCCGTAAGAGGCTTAGCGATGACCGAGAAGTTAGCAATAAATCTCCTGTAATAATTAGCGAACCCCAAAAAACACTGTAACGCCTTCAGGGAGGCAGGTTGGACCCATTCTGCCACAGCCTGAACCTTGGCGGGGTCCATGCGGAATTCATGAGGAGTGAGGATTTGACCCAAAAATGGAATCTCCTGTACCCCAAACACACATTTTTCGGTTTTGGCAAACAGTTTATTTTCCCGAAGGACCTGGAGCACCTTCCTGACATGCTCCACGTGGGAGGACCAGTCCTTGGAAAACACCAGTATGTCATCAAGGTACACTACCAGAAAAATCCCCAGGTAATTTCTCAAAATCTCATTTATGAAATTCTGGAAGACCGCAGGGGCATTACACAACCCAAAGGGCATGACGAGGTATTCGAAATGGCCTTCGGGCGTGTTAAACGCAGTCTTCCACTCATCCCCCTCTTTGATGCGAATAAGGTTATACGCCCCCCGTAGATCCAATTTAGAGAACCATTGGGCCCCCTGAACCTGATTAAAGAGATCAGGAATCAAAGGAAGGGGATACTGGTTCCTTACCGTGACCTTATTCAGGCTACGGTAGTCAATGCATGGCCTAAGACCACCATCCTTCTTCCCCACGAAGAAGAAGCCAGCACCTACCGGAGAAGAAGAGGGACGAATGTAACCCTTGGCCAGGGATTCCTGGATATACTCTCTCATGGCTTCACGTTCGGGACAAGAAAGATTAAATATCCTACCCTTAGGAAGCTTAGCTCCTGGTACCAATTCGATAGCGCAATCGTATTCTCTATGAGGAGGTAACACTTCGGAGGCCTCCCTAGAGAAAACATCAGCGAAGTCCTGAACAAACTCGGGTAGCGTATTCGCCTCCTCAGGGGGAGAAATAGAATTAACAGAAAAACATGACGTACAACATTCATTACCCCATTTGGTTAGCTCCCCAGTATTCCAGTCAAACGTGGGATTATGCAACTGCAACCAGGGAAGGCCTAGAACCAAATCGTACGATAATCCCTGCATCAACAGTACAGAGCATTGCTCCAAATGCATGGAGACAACAAGGAGTTCAAAAACAGGGGTATGCTGTGTAAAATAACCATTAGCAAGAGGAGTGGAGTCGATACCCACTACCGGGACAAGTTTAGGCAAATCAATCCGAGGCATAGCAAGAGACATAGCAAATTCCACAGACATAATATTAGTAGAGGACCCTGAATCCACGAAGGCACTGCCGGTAGCAGACCTACCACCAAAAGAGACCTGAAAGGGAAGCAAGATCTTAGTACGTTTCCTATTTACTGGAAATACCTGTGCACCCAAGTGACCTCCCCGATGATCACTTAGGCGCGGAAGTTCTCTGGCTGCATTCTTACGCTTAGGACAGTTGTTCACTTGATGCTTGTCATCCCCACAGTAGAAGCAGAGACCATTCTTCCTGCGGAATTCTCTACGTTGTTGGGGGGACACGGAGGCCCCGAGTTGCATAGGTATCTCTGAGTCTTTCCTGGAGGAACGAAGCAACGGAACTTCGGGAGGCATCATGGGGGAGTCGGAGGAGAAAACACATAAACGTTCATGTTGTCGTTTCCTGAGACGTCGGTCAAGTCGTACCGCTAAAGCCATAGCCTGGTCTAGGGAGTCAGAAGAGGGATAGCTAACTAGCAGGTCTTTCAGGGCATTCGACAGACCCAACCTAAACTGGCACCTTAAGGCAGGGTCATTCCACCGAGAAGCTACACACCACTTCCTAAAGTCAGAGCAATACTCCTCAACAGGTCTCTTACCCTGACGTAAGGTCACCAGCTGACTCTCGGCAAAGGCAGTCCTGTCAGTCTCGTCATAAATAAGTCCGAGAGCAGAAAAGAAACAATCAACGGAGGAAAGTTCAGGGGCGTCAGGAGCCAAGGAGAAGGCCGACTCTTGGGGCCCTTCCTGGAGCCGGGACATAATTATACCCACCCGCTGGCTCTCAGAACCTGAGGAATGAGGCTTTAAACGAAAGTAAAGCCTACAACTCTCCCGAAAGGAGAGAAAAGCCCTCCGGTCCCCTGAGAACCGGTCGGGCAACTTGAGGTGGGGTTCAAGAGGTGCGGTGAGGGGAACTACCAAGGTAGCATCAGGCTGGTTGACCCTCTGAGCCAGGGCATGGACCTGTAGGGAGAGACCCTGCATTTGCTGAGCCAGGGTCTCACGGGGGTCCATAGTGGTGTCAGGGACCAGGGTAGACTAGGTATGGGCTTGTTATTATGTAATGACCGGGGGGTAGGGAAACGGACAAGTGAGCCCTAATCTACCCGCCACTCTGTCCCTGCCTACTTGCAACGACCCGCCCTAGGCGACGGGGTACAACTGGGCGGCGGTCCCTGCACTCAGTAAGTGCACGACAAACACGACAAACATACAAGGGAATACAAGCAAGGGAAAGGGGCAGTTGCCCACGGCAACACCGTGAGCAACCAGAGTGGTGAACGAGCCGAGTCAAGCCAGGAGTGTGCGAGGTACCAAACGAAGAGCAGAAGAGTAGTCAGTAAGCCAGGGTCTGTATGGAGCAGGAACAAAATAGAAGGAGCTGTAGCTGGGCCAGGAAACCACAAGAAAAAGAATAACAAGCAAGGCGGAACAGGAAATGCAGGTATAAATAGACAGAGGGCGGGAGCTAGCTGAGTCTGGCCAGGCTGCGATAGGCTCTCCCACTGCTAAGCCTGGCAGCCTGAGTGGTGGAAGCTGGAGTCAGTCTCAGGGATGTAGATTCAGGTGCTGACTGATTAATTAAGGGAGTTAACCCCGAAGCTGTGCCTGGCAGATCCTTAACAAGGGGTCACTAAGACCATGTTCACACGGTGGATTTTGCTTGGTGGGTCCTGCTGCAAAATCGGCCGAAGAATTATTCCTGCCGTCAGCCAAAAGATTCCTACTCCCATTCACTTCAGATCGGGCAGGACGTTTCTTTTGTCCACTAGTTGAAAAAATCAGCTAGCGGTAAAAAGAAGCATCCGCCTCCCACTGAAATAGAGATCTTCAGAACATTGCTCTCTCCTCTCTACCGCCTGACAGATACATAGTGATATATTCTGCAGATTATTATACCACGGATCTCTCTAGAGATCTACAGCAGAGGCTGGACGGCAGCACGGAGGGCTCAACGGGAAGCCTCCATGATTGCCGTAGGAGGGAGGGTTCAACCAATAGGAAGGACAGGTTAGGTGAGGGAGGAGGGGGAGATGCAAGGAGCCGGGGTGTGTTAACTGTTCCTCCCGCTGTTTTCGGCATTGAGCCGGAGGCAGCGGGAGGAGAAACAAGCAAAAAACTTAGGTCAGGTTAGATAGTGCTACTTACCTGTTATGGCGTCTCCGGCCTTGCTGCTCGATCAGCTGCGGGCAGAAGCTGCTTATCACGATCCGGGCTGGCTGGAGGAGACTGTGGCATCGCTGGCCCGGATCCCTCAGGCGGGCCCGTCGTCTTGGTCGGCAGCCCGCGCTGATGCGCTCCCTTCCCCCGCCCCCCTCTCAGACGCTGGGGATATGGCGGTGGGGGGAGAGCTGTTAATGTCGGCCCCTGCTGTAATAAAGCAGAGGGCTTCGGCGGGAGCGGCGGTTGCCCAGGCTAAGTTACCCCGCCGCTCCCATAGGACTCGCCCACCAGAGCGTCTTAGTCCAGACGTGGCCCCGCGGGCCCGGCGTCGCAGGGGAAGCCCTTCTAATGACGCTGCAGGCCAGGCTGCTGGGACGGGTGCCTCTTCCTAGGGCCTGCGTCCTGGCAGGAATCCCCAGCCGCGACGGGGCTCGGCGGTTAACTGGGAGTCGCAGGCCGGGCTCCCTGTCACAACCCCGCCTTCAGACGCTGTGTTCGGAGGGCAGTATACGGCCGCCCCGCATGGTGATGTTCCGGCCAGGGGGCAGGCTTCCTCGAGAGCATCGGTGAGGACGCCAAGATCAGCGACGACGACGAGGCAACAGGTCCGGTCGGAAGTCTGGGTCCCTGCGGTCGGGCGGCAGGTTGTCGGCCCACCTGTCAGCGTGCCGGGATCCCCGTGTCGAAGATGTCGGTGCGAGTACCAGTCGGCGGCGAGAGAGGATTTGGAAGATGGAGAGCTGGATGAGTCGCAACGTGGTCAGGATTTTCCGGCTGGCGGGAATACAGCGCCTGGGCAGCCTGGTGAGTGTGTAACTCCTACGTTACCGTATCCAGCAATTTTCATGTCGGGTGTTGGGGGTGGGTCAGCGAGCGGGGTAGCGGCTGTCGGTAGTGGCGTTGCCGGGCGTGATGGCTTGACAGATTTAGTGGGTTGTTTGCGCGAGCTAGTCCGGCGCTTAGATAGGGCAGCGGCGCCTGTAGTGGCGGCGGGGTCTCCGGTTGTGGTATGGGAAGGTCCTCGTGATGTACAGTCGCGGTCCATGGTGGGGGAGGTCCCGGGGGTGGCAAAAGAAGCGGTAGCAGTGTCTGTCCAAACCAAGGCGCAGAAGGATGGGGATAGGATTCGGCTTGATGATCGCGCTCGGGCGAGGTTTACGTCTGTTTTGAGGGCCCTTTAGGGGCTCACCTTAAGCAAGAGGTACGTGAACGGATTTGGAAGGATGAATACGTGGAGATATTTTCTCTCCTGCCGCTTGCGAAATTCAAATTGGATAAGGGCAAGCGGGATGAGAGTAAGAAAGAGGAGGAAGAACGTCGGCGGTATAGGCTTATCCCGCAGACGTTCGCCAACTGGTCGCAAGCTTTCGCTATTTTGGCAAGCGTGATCGGGGAAAAGGCGCCGGAAAATTGCTCGGCGTTGTTTTGTTATTTTGATGCCATCGGGGAGGCCTATTGGGTGTACGGGGGCCAGGCGTGTTTGCGGTACGACGAGAAATTTCGCCAGCGGAAGGCGGTCCGGACGGCGATCCGGTGGGATCAAAAGGATATTGCATTGTGGTTGCGGGTTACGGCGCCGGTTAAGCAGTCCTTTCCCGGGAGCGTTGGCCAAGGGGGCCAGTCTAGTCAATCCGGGCAAGGTTCCGTGTCAAAACTGGGGTTCTGCTGGCAATTCAATGATGGCCGTGTAAGTTCAGGGCCACCTGTAAATTTAGACAACCTAACCAAAAACCTCACACCAACTGAATGGCATGCAATGGGGTCCCCTATAACAATTAAACCTAGAAACGAACCAATAGGGACATATCCCTGAAAGAAACACCTGTAAATTTAAACATGTCTGTTCGGAGTGCAATGGCTCCTCACACGGGGCCTCAAAATGTATGCGGAAAGGGAGGCGGTCAGGCCCTCAGTCCTCTTCAGTTGGTCAAGGGGCGGTCGCCGGTGAGGGTAGAAAGGATGGCCCCGTATCTAAGTGAATATCCGGATAGGGTTGCGGCCAAGTTAATTTATGAGGGGTTTTTGTTTGGTTTTGGGTAGGATGTCCGGGCCTTTTGCCGAGCCGCCGATTGAGAATTTAGTGGTATCACCCTTGGGAGTTGTGCCAAAGCGGGAGCCTCACAAATTCCGTTTGATCCAGCATTTGTCGTTTCCCAGGAGAGCGTCGGTGAACGATGGGATAGATCACGACTTATGTTCGGTTGTTTACACGTCATTTGACAAAGCGGTGGCGTTAGTGCGGGAGGCAGGGCACGGTGCGTTGTTGGCAAAGACTGACATTGAGGCGGCCTTTCGCTTGCTGCCGGTACATCCAGAAAGCCAATGGCTGTTGGGTTGCTTCTGGAGCGGGGAATTTTATGTGGATAGGTGCCTTCCAATGGGTTGCTCCCTTTCTTGCGCATACTTCGAGGCGTTTAGTAGTTTCGTGGAATGGGTGACGAAGGGTGTAGCTGGGGTCGATTCCTTAATACATTATCTTGATGATTTTTTGTGCGTAGGCCCTATCGGTTTCCCGGTTTGCGGTAATTTATTGTATTCCTTGCAGAAGGTTGCGACGGATTTTGGAATCCCTTTGGCGCCTGGATAAACAGAGGGCCCGGTATCTACCATCAGTTTTTTGGGGATCCAAATTGATTCGGTGGCAATGGAGTGCAGGCTTCCTGAGGATAAATTATTGCCACTACGGCAGGTCAGGCGGGATTGCCAATTGAAGAAGATCACTTTTCGGGATCTTCAGTCGCTGCTTGGAAAGTTGAACTTTGCCTGTCGAATTATGCCAATGGGTAGAATTTTTAGTAGGAGGTTGGCGTCAGCGACGGCGGGTATCCGGGCGCCCCATCATTTTGTGAGGATTGGTGGGGATCACAGGGCGGATCTGCAGGTCTGGGACGAGTTCCTCGGGCAGTATAATGGTAGATCGTTGTGGATGTCGCAGGAGATGGGCGAGTTGGAGCTGTTTACTGACGCGGCAGGGTCTGGTGGTTTTGGCGCGTATGCAGGAGGACAATGGTGTGGCCGGACAGCTGGGTGACTGGTGGTCTTACGCGAAATCTGGCCCTGCTCGAGCTGTTCCCCATCGTGGTGGCGGTGACCATTTGGGGGGATAGGCTCAGGGATAAAAAGGTTTGTGTCCACTGCGATAACATGGGGGTGGTGTTAGCAATTAACAACTTATCAGCATCTTCTCCACCGGTGGTTCAGTTGTTGCGTCACTTAGTTTTGGTGTGCTTGTCTTTAAACACGTGGGTGGTTGCGGTGCATGTACCTGGGGTTTCCAATTGTATTGCTGATGCTCTTTCTCGCTCGCAGTGGGATCGTTTTTCGTCAAATGGCACCGGGAGCGGAGCTGGTCGGTTTGGCTTGCCCGGAACATCTCTGGGGTCTGGTTTCGGTCCCGTGGAACGGTTGATTGAAAGGTCATTGGCTAGCGTGACTTGGAGCGCTTATTCGGCGTGTTGGCAGCAGTGGGAGGAGTGGGTAAGAGTGTTGGGTAACGTCAGCACGGCGCAAGACAGGTTGGTGCCATTATTGTACTGGTTGGGGGATGCTTGGGAGGCGGGTTTTCACCGGCAAAAGTGAATCGTTTTGTTGCTGGTTTGGCGTTTGGATTCAAATTACGGGGTTTTCAGGATGTGTCCAAACATTTTTTAGTAAGGCAAGCTCTAAAAGGTTTGCGTCGGGGCAGGGCGGTAGCAGATCAGAGGCAACCCGTTTCTTTTTCCCTCCTTGGGTCATTGGGAGCATCGCTGGGGGCTGTTTGTAATTCGCCTGATGAGGTAGTCTTGTTCAGTTTGGCTTTTTCCCTCGCGTTTTTCGGAGCACTCAGAATTGGGGAATTGGTTTCTCCTAGTGCGGCTAGGGCTGGGGGATTGCGGCAGGCGGACATGGGGCTATATGAGGATAGACTCGAGTTGTTTTTGGGGCGGTCCAAGACTGATCAAGCGGGTCGGGGTAAGCGGATAGTGTTGTTTGCCCTCCCAGGGTCGGCGATGTGTCCAGTTGCTTGTATGGTGGCTTTTAAGCCACTGGTTGGGGTGCCTGAGTCGCCATTGCTCCGTCATGAGAATGGCTCGTTTTTGTCCAGGTATAAATTTGGTGCGGTGTTTAAGAAATGCTTGGCTGCGGTTGGCGTGGGGCAGGGGTATTACTCGTCTCACTCATTCAGGATCGGCGCTGCTACTGAGGCGGGGCGTTGGGGGTTGGACGACGAGGGTGTGCGGCGCATCGGCCGGTGGGAGTCCAACAGGTTTCGGACTTATGTGCGCCCTCATTTGTTGTGAGTCGGTAAGGTAGCTTTGATTGTTTGACATGTGCGGTTTTGTTCTTTCTTTTCAGATCACCACCCTTGCTTAGTGTGGATTTTAGGACTTTCTTTTGTGCACTGGGGGGCATTGCGGGCGGACGTTCGCCCAGATGGCCGCCAGCTTCGCATTCTGCGGCACGATGCGGTTTTACACTGGCTGGGCTTCCGAGGTATGTTGTGGAGCCGGGTACTTGCTGAGTTTCAGACATACTCTCAGTTAGATAGGGTTCCGGAGGTTCTGGTAATACATGCGGGTGGGGAATGATCTGGGGGTGCGCCCGTTTCGCGAGTTAGTGTGGGATATTAAACACGATCTGTTGTGTTTATGGGCATCTTATCCTCACCTGGTGATTGTTTGGTCGGACATCGTTCCGAGGAAGTTTTGGCGTTTGGCAAGATCGGTTGAGAGGGTCAATAAAGCCCGTATTAAGGTAAACCGGGCGGTGTCGCGTTTTGTTGCTAGGAACGGGGGCATTTGTGTTCGACACAAGGATCTGGAGTCAGGAGTCGGTAATTATTGGAGGAGTGATGGAGTACATTTGACCCAGGTTGGAATTGATATGTGGAGCCTGGCTTTAGCAGAAGGAATTGAGAGGGCGGTGGTGGTTTGGAGGGACTCACAGGCTTAAGGTGGTCAAGGCCTGTTTCGCTGTGGCGGGGGGAGTCCTTGAGGTTGGTCAGTACAAAATGGTGGGGGGGTCGCATCGGGGGTATGCGTCCCCCAAAAAATGGTAGATCATTTGAAGACTTCATAGGGTGTTATCCCTTTGAAGTGGTCTTCTGGTGGTTGGAGCCATCTGCAGGGGTGAGCGGTGCTTCCGAGCTGGTTTACGGCTGGAGGTAAATAGTTGGTGGTGGTTTGCAGATGGCTAATTTAAAGGAAATCGGAAAAATGGCTTCAAGGACTTCCCCTGCTCTGTTTAGTGTTAATTGACCCATGTTGGGTCATGTGAATTATAGTAGGAATTCTCTGGTCGAATTCCTAAAAGAGTAATCCGAATGTTTCGGATTAAATTGCATTTAATTAATGTTAAATAAATAAACGGCTGCTGTGGCCATTTCACATCCAACCTCGGTTGTCACGTGTCTTTATTGGGAAGGCGAAAGAAGGGGAATAAAGGTAAAACGGTTACTCAGCACATGACTCTACTTAGGCTAGTCAAGATGGCTCTGTCCTCTCTACCTCCTGACAGATACAAAAATATATATTCTGCAGATTATTACACCACTGACCTCTCTGGAGATCTGCAGAACATTGCTCCTCTACCTCCTGACACATACATAGTGATATATTCTGCAGATCATTACACCACTGACCTCTCTGGAGATTGCAGAACATTGCTCTGTCCTCTCTACCTGTTGATAGATACATAGTGAAATATTCTGCAGATTGTTACACCACTGACCTCTCTGGAGATCTGCAGAACATTGCTACTCTACCTCCTGACAAATACATAGTGATATATTCTGCAGATTAATACACCACTGACATCTCTATAGATCTGCAGAACATTGCTCCTCTACTTCCTGACAGATACATAGTGATATATTCCGCAGATTATTACACCACTGACCTCTCTGGAGATCTGCAGAACATTGCTCCTCTACCTCCTGACAGATACATAGTGATATATTCCGCAGATTATTACACCACTGACCTCTCTGGAGAGCTGCAGAACATTGCTCCTCTACCTCCTGACAGATACATAGTGATATATTCTGCAGATTATTACACCACTGACCTCTCTAGAGATCTGCAGAACATTGCTCCTTTACCCCCTGACAGATACATAGTGATATATTCTGCAGATTATTACACCACTGACCTTTCTAGAGATCTGCAGAACATTGCTCCTCTACCTCCTGACAGATAAATAGTTTTATATTCTGCAGATTATTACACCACTGACTTCCCTAGAGATCTGCAGAACATTGCTCCTCTACCTCCTGACAGAAACATAGTGATATATTCTGCAGATTATTACACCACTGACTTCTCCAGAGATCTGCAGAACATTGCTCTTCTACCTCCTGACAGATACATAGTGATATATCTAGCAAATTATTACACCACTGACCTCTCTAGAGATCTGCAGAACATTGCTCCTCTACCTCCTGACAGATACATAGTGATATATTCTGCAGATTATTACACCACTGACCTCTCTAGAGATCTGCAGAACATTGCTCCTCTACCTCCTGACAGATACATAGTGATATATTCTGCAGATTATTATACCACTGACTTCTCTAGAGATCTGCAGAACATTGCTCCTCTACCTTTTAACAGATACATAGTGATATATTCTGCAGATTATTACACCACGGATTTCTCTAGAGATCTGCAGAACATTGCTCCTGTACCTCCTGATAGATACATAGTGATATATTCTGCAGATTATTACACCACTGACCACTCTAGAGATCTGCAGAACATTGCTCTTCTACCTGGTGACAGATACATAATGATATATTCTTCAGATTATTACACCACTGACATCTCTAGAAATCTGCAGAACATCGCTCCTCTACCTCCTGACAGATACATAGTGATGTATTCTGCAGATTATTACACCACTGACATCTCTAGAAATCTGCAGTACATCGCTCCTCTACCTCCTGACAGATGCATAGTGATATTTTCTGCAGATTATTACACCACTGACATCGCTGGAGATCTGCAGAACATTGCTCTGTCCTCTCTACCTCCTGACAGATACATAGTGATATATTCTGCAGATTATTACACCACTGACCTTTCTAGAGAATCGCAGAACATTGCTCCTCTACCTCCTGACAGATACATAGTGATATATTCTGCAGATTATTACACCACTGACTTCTCTGGAGATCTGCAGAATATTGCTCTCTCCTCTCTACCGCCTGACAGATACATAGTGATATATTCTGCAGATTATTACACCACTGAAATAGAGATCTGCAGAACATTGCTCCTCTACCTCCTGACAGATACATAGTGATATATTCTGCAGATTATTACACCACTGACCTCTATGGAGATCTGCAGAACATTGCTCCTCTACCTCCTGACAGATACATAGTGATATATTCTGCAGATTATTTCACCACTGACCTCTCTGGAGATCTGCAGAATATTGCTCCTCTACCTCCTGACAGATACATAGTGATATATTCTGCAGATTATTACACCACTGACTACTCTAGAGATCTGCAGAACATCGCTCCTCTACCTCCTGACAGATACATAGTGATATATTCTGCAGATTATTACACCACTGACCTCTCTGGAGATCTGCAGAACATTGCCCTGTCCTCTCTACCTCCTGACAGATACATAGTGATATGTTCTGCAGATTATTACACCACTGACCTCTCTGGAGATCTGCAGAACATTGCTCCTATACCTCCTGACAGATACATAGTGATGTATTCTGCAGATTATTACACCACTGACCTCTCTGGAGATCTGCAGAAAATTGCTCTGTCCTCTCTACCTGCTGATAGATACTTATTGATATATTCTGCAGATTATTACACCTGACTTTTCCACACCCTTATGATCCCTGTAGATAAAAGGCTCCCTGGATAAATTCCCCAATATATATATGAAAACACAAAAAATTGTAAAGAAAATATATGTTTATTCCAGAATCCAGTAGAATTGCTGTGCGCTTTTCTCCGGCCCTTTAACATGTGATGATCTGTGACATGAAGAAGAGGAGGGTCCTTCTTCACACGTGGATATGGCCGCCAGTCCACCCTTACACAGCTCAGTCCTGGATCATAAGAGAGCGTAAAACATTTTTCTATTTTTTCACAGTTGTATCCTAGAAAAGACAAAAAATCTGAATTAGCCCAAAAATTCACAAAACCTTCACCACAAGGAGATGAAGACGGAGCAGAAGACGTCGGACATACCGGATCTCGCTTCTGTTCTGCACGTCACTGGTTCTCAGCGCTGGAGGAGTCTTCATGACAATTTCAGATGGTTTAGGTGGTAAAGACCACCATGTTGGGGTGACAAAAGATGGTGAATGGGCCCCGAGCGACAGATGGAACAGAACAGGCCTCTTTCTCTCCCAGGGGTTCGGGGCCCTGATGGTAAATGGGCCCCGAGTGTCAGATGAATTAAAATGCCCACTTTCTCTTCCGGGGGTTTGAGGCCCTGGTGGTAACGGTAACCCCCGAAAGGTCCTCCATCTCCACATCCTCTGGAAGTTTGCGTCCGCAAACTTCCTTTTTGTCTTTCTTATCCTCCATATCCTCCATCTCTATATCATCAGGAAATTGACGTCCGCCAACCTCCATTTTCTCGTCCTCCTCCACGTCCTCCATCTCTACATCATCAGGAAATTGACGTCCGCCAACCTCCATTTTCTCTATAATCCTCATCTTGAAAAACATCTTCACTATCCTCCTCTTCATCAAAGACACCTTCATAATGAGAGCCAGCAAGAGAAACCGACACCGTGGTCAATGTGTGACCCCAATTTATAGACTTGATGATGTCATAAGATGTTTACACATCCAGATTAAGAGGTGTAGAGAAATAGAATCTGCCCGCATTCTAGATGACATCACAAGAAGCGTATCTCAGTGATCCGGTGGCCATATAAAACGTAATATGGTACAAGAATACAGACAGTAGGGTCACACTACACCCTCTGGGGAAGTTTCTATCATCTTAAAGAATTCTCAAATCAATGTGGTCAATTCCACTGGCTTTCTTAAACGTAATCGCACCCATAAAACGTACAACACGGGCATTTACATATACAGTAAAAATGAAACAAAACCATTTTTTTCATAAAAAGTGGGTTTTATTTTGTACAAGTGGGAAAAAAAATACACATATGTGGTATCGCCACGATAGTAACGACCCGAGCAATAAAGTTAATATAGTATTTAAACAGCATGGTGAAGACCGTAAAAAAAATAAAAAAATACCCCCCACAAAAAATATAATAAAAGTTAATCAATATATCATATGTACCCAAAAATGGTGCCATTAAAGAAAATAACTCGTCTGGCAAAAAAAAAAGCCCTTATATAGCGATATTGACGAAACAATACAAAAATTACCGCTCTTGGAAAGCGGAGATGCAAAAACAAATTATTTTTGTTTAAAAATATTTTTAATGTGCAACTAAAATTTATATTCACCAAACCCGGTGAATTGCACAACAAGCAGAGCAGATGAGGCCTCTTTTAGCCTTTAAGGTTAACGGCCAGGAGCGGCGGCGTGATGCAGTGATTGAAAGTCTGTATCCTACAACGGCAGGAGTCTCTGTCATAGATTTCAACTAGATCCGCGTCCTGATAGGCCGTACAAGCCCTAAGTCGACAAAGTCAATAGCGAGCGCAGCATCTAAGTGGTTGACAGAGGGAGGGGGCTTCTTCTATACAATAGCAGGTGATCGCGGGGGTGCCAATGGTTGCTATGGCAACTGGAGGCCTAACAATGGCCTCCTGGTCTGCCATGTACTGAAGCCTATTAGGCCCTGCCAGAATTCAGTGTATTATACCAGCTAAGAGGTGATCGGATCCTCAATTCCCCTAGTGGAACAAAAAACTAAAAAGAATGCTTTAGAAAAATAAAAAAACAAAAATTGCCACTCTCTCTTTATAAAGTCATTATTAAAAAAATATATAAAACTATACACAACTGGTATTGCCACATCCATAAATACACAAAAATAATCACATCATTTATCCTGCGCGGTAAATGCTGTAAGAAAAATATAAAAAAAAATTACAGATATTCTGTTTTTTGGTCACATCTTCTCCAAAACATTGGAATATAAAGCTACCAAAAAATGTACCCCAAGACGGTACCAATAAAAACTACAGCATGTCCCGCAAAAAAACGCCCTCACAGCTCTGCAGATGGAAAAAGTTATGGCTCTCAGAATATGGCGACTTTATGTAAGGCTATGTTCACACTGAGTTTTTTTACAAGTTTTTTGACGCGGAAACCGCTCCGGAAAACTCGTCAAAAACGGCCCGAAAATGCCTCCCGTTTATTTCTCGCGGGACAAAGAAGGGACATGCCCTATTTTCGGGCGTTTACGCCTCTGACCTCCCATTGACTTCAATGGGAGGCAGAGAAAGCGTATTTTGCGGCGTTTTATGCCCGCGGCGCTCAAAGGCCGCGGGCAAAAACGCAGCGAAAAATGCCGCGAAAATCGGCGTGCAGGGAGAGGAAAATCTGCCTCAAACTTACAAACGAAATTTTGAGGCAGAAATTCCGCCTGCAAAAAAACTCTGTGTGAACATAGCCTTAGTGTTTTTATTGTGAAAAAGTAGTGAAACATAAAAAAAAGAATATAAATTTAGTATGGCCGTAATCATAGTTATCCGCCGAATAAAGTTAACAGGTCGTCTATGCCATGAATAGAGATGAGCGAACCGGGACAACCAAACCCGGTTTCGGTCCGAACATCGGGAAAAGTTCGGTTCGCAGCGAATCCGAACTTCACCGGGTTCGGCCGAACACGTTTTGACCGAACCCGGTCAAAAATATTATACAAATCGGCAGCCACTTATTTCTATCAATCACTGATAGAGAAAAGAGGCTGCTGATTAAAAATAAAATAAAAAGCATTTCATACGTATCCGGTCGCTGTCTTGGTGACGAGTCCCTCTTCTTCCTCCAGTCCGACCTTCTTTCCTGATGCGGCAGCCTGTGATTGGCTGCAGCGGTCACATGGGCTGTAACGTCATCCAGGAATGTCGGGCCGGATGTCGAGAGGGACGCGTCACCAAGGCAACGGCCGGGAGACCGGACTGGAGGAAACAGAAAATTCTCGGTAAGTATGAACGTCTTTTTTTTTTTACAGGTTACTCTATATTCTGATCGGAATTCACTGTCCAGGGTGCTGAAAGAGTTACTGCCGATCAGTTAACTCTTTCAGCACCCTGGACAGTGACTATTTACTGACGTCGCCTAGCAACGCTGCCGTAATGACGGGTGCACACATGTAGCCACCCGTCATTACGGGGCCTCATGCACCCGACCGTAAAAACACCCGTTATTACGGGTCGTAATTACGACCCGAAATAGCGGGCCCATAGACTTCTGTTAGCCACGGGTACCTTCCCGTTTTCTCACGGGAAGGTGCCCGTGCCGTTAAAAAGATAGAACATGTTCTATTTTTTTATTTTACGGGCCGTGCTCCTATACTTTATAATGGGAGCACGGCTCGGAAAAACGACCGGCTGCCCGTGGCCGGCCGTGCCCGGCCGTGCTCATCTCCTGAAATAATCTGTGCTGCCTTAAACTCTGTGGACAGGTCAGAATCCTGTTTCTTTTAAATGCTGCTGGGGAACCCGCTCGATCCACTTTATAAGGCTGCGCTACAGTGCTTGGGAATAAGTGACTGGGGCAGAAGAGGATGGAGGCGCAGCCTTATATAGTGGATCGAGCGGGTTCCCCAGCAGCATTTAAAAGAAACAGGATCCTGACCTGTCCACAGAGTTTAAGGCAGCACAGAGTATTTCAGGAGATGAGCGTGCGGATCTTGTGCGGGGTGGTGACTTGCCAATCATGTGAAGGTGTTATTGAGGACAGGAGTGGAGGAGAGGTAACAGACTGAGAGCTACGTAATGGTAAGAGCAGAGTTCACAGCAGCACAGAATCTGCACGCTCCTCTCCTGAAATACTCTGTGCTGCCTTAGGCCTCATTTACACGAGCGTAATATAAGCGCGTGCGACGCGCGTGCTTTTCACGCGTGTCGTACGCACCTATATTACTCTATGGGGCAGTTTAGACGATGCGTGAATTTTGCGCAGCGTGAGTGCGTTGCGTAAAACTCACGACATGTTCTATAATCGTGCGTTTTTCGCGCATCACGCACCCATTGAAGTCAATGGGTGCGTGAAAACCACGCATGCCGCACGGAAGCACTTCCGTGCGAACTGCGTGATTCGCGCAAGAGCTGTCAAAAGGATGAATGTAAACAGAAAAGCACCACGTGTTTTTCTGTTTACAAACATCCAAACGGAGTGTCAAATTAGAGATGAGCGCACCGAACTTCACCGGGTTCGGCCGAACTCGTTTTGACCGAACCCGGCAAAAAAATTTCCGGTACGCGACGTCGGGAGACAGTCACTGTCCACGGTGCTGAAAGAGTTAAACTGGTTCAGCACCATGGACAGTGACTTCCGATCACAATATACATGTACGTGTAAAAAAAAACAGAAGTTCGGACTTACCGAGAACTCCCGGGTTCTTCCTCCAGTCTGACCTCCCGGGATGACAATTCTGTCCAAGTGACAGCTGCAGCCAATCACAGGCCAAGCACAGGCTGCAGCCAATCACAGGCTGCAGCGGTCACTTGGACTGCCGCGTCATCCTGGGAGGTGGGGCCGGATGACAAGAGAGGGACGCATCACCAAGGCAACGGCCGGGAGACCGGACTGGAGGAAGCAGGACGTTCTTGGTAAGTATGAACATCTTTTTTTTATTCACAGATTGGTGTATATTTTGATCGGCATTCACTGTCGAGGGTGCTGAAAGAGTTACTGCCGATCAGTTAGCTCTTTCAGCACCCTGGACAGTGACGGACGTCGACTGGCCTCATCTCTATGATGGCGGCTGCGCGAAAATCACGCACAGCGCATCATACACGGATGACACACGGAGCTGTCAAGTGCCTTTTGCGCGCGCAAAAACGCTGCGTTTTTTGCGCACGCAAAACGCACACACTCGTGTAAATCAGGCCTTAAACTCTGTGGACAGGTCGCTTTAAAAAAAAAAAAAGAAATCCTGTTTTATGATCACCTCTCATCCCAAGAAATTGTATAAAAAAATATCCTGATGTGCAGGCCACAAATTTTAGCTTAGGGGGACAAGCACACAGCACTGGACCAATAGTAGCTGCCCGTCCTTAACCTGTTTACCTCCACCTACGGTATAAAGGCGGCAGAGGTAAATGTGCTTTAAATTGTTAAAAGATGGCAGCTGGTTGTGTTTTCAGGTTGGGATCGTACACGCAAACTAATCCCGCTTAGGGCTTGTTCACACCTGCATCAGTGTTTATGTGGAGGCCTAAAACCACAAAATTACCGTCTGGTTTCCGTCATGGTATCCGTGATTATACCAAAAACAAAAGCGCAGCAGGCTGCGCTATGGTTTCCGGTATTTTCGTCCAGATCTTTCACAGAGCCTCCAACGCAGATGTGAATAGGCTCTTACCTGCATAGTTACTCAATACTTACGCTACACAATGACCACATAGTGACTGAATAATATTACCATACTGTTACTCAATCAAAACCACTGAAAAAAAACCAATATCACCACCTTATAGTGACCATATAATCATAGATTCCGGTCCTACACAGGGGCTCTACAGACCATATAAGTGATTACAGTACAGTGACATGCATTGACCATATAGTGTTAGATACCGGTCCTACACAGGAACTCTACAGACCATATAAGTGATTACAGTACAATGACATCCAGTGACCATATAGTGGTAAATACTGGTCCTACACAGGAGGGTTGTAGACCATATACAGCACAGTGACTCACAGGTGACGTCTTCTCAGATTAGATTTGTTCACTTTCCCTTTTCTTCTCCATCCTGCCCAGAAACCTAAAACGACTTCTACCCATGAATCCCCTCTGCAGAATTTAAAATACAGACAAGTTGGTTTCCTGCTTTTCTTGCATTCATCCCACCTATACCCCATCCTCTAAACAAACTCGTCATCTACAGTGCGCCAGATAGTAGTAATGCCACCCACTTGGTGCCCCACACCATAATAGCGCCCCCTTTGTGCACCCATACAGTAATAGTGCCCCCTTTATGCCCCCATATACTAATGTTGCCATTAACAGGCCCGCTTCTCTTCCAGGCCCAGTTGTGATTGTAGTGGTTGCTACCTGACCCAGATGGGAGACGGACCCACTGATAACAGTGGGCTGATATTTTTATCCTCAGACAGGAGACCCTGTGGGGATGGTGGCCCTGGGCATTTGCACAGTTTGACCCCCATCCTAACACCAACCCTGTAGAAAAGTGTTCTAACAGACGTCACAGGTGTAGCGCGGCCACGGGGTGGTCATGGGAATGATGGTGTCACGTACTCTATGCCTACGGCTCCCTCGGTCTCCAGGACATTGAGAGTTACTCGTTAGGGCGTCTCCCGGCCTGCCAGACTGAGGCAATTATTTAGTTCAGCCTGGGATAGTTGACCTTTGTCTGTAATTAGAGTTTCCTTGCCTGGTGATTTCCCTTGTTTTAAGACTCCCCTGAGCGACTTGCTTTTTGACTTTTTGTGACCTAACCTCGGCTGGACTCCTGACTTGTCTTTGCCTTCTGACTTTTGTTTTTCCGTACTTTCCCGGTTTGACCCTGCCTGCCTTTTGCATCCGAAAGACGAGGGGCTCCGACCCTGTATCGACTACCATCAGCTTAACAATATTACTATAAAGAACCAACACAGCTCATCCCCGATCTATTTAATCAGGTTCAGGGGGCCAAATGGTTCTGTAAGTTTGGCATGCGGGGGGGGGGGGGGGGCTTATAACCTGATTAGAGTTTATAAGGGGGATGAGTGGAAGACTGCCTTTAACACCCCCAAAGGGCACTTTAAGTACATGGTGATGCCCTTCGGTCTATGTAATGTGCCAGCTGTGTTCCAGACTTTCATAAATTATATTTTTAGAGACTATCTGGGGCTCTTCTTGGTGGTATACTTAGATGACATTTTGGTGTTTTCCAAAGACTGGGACTCGCACGTCAAACATGTCAGGACTGTCCTCCACATTCTCAGGGCCAATAATTTGTTTGCTAAATTTGAAAAATGTAGTTTTGGTATTCAAGAGATGCCTTTCATGGGACGCATCCTTAGCCCTGAGGATTTCCGCATGGATCCTGCCAGGCTCCAGGCGGTATCTGACTGGGTTCGGCCTGTTCCCTGAAAGCCCTCCAAAGGGTTTTAGGGTTCGCTAATTATTACAGACGTTTTATCGAAAAATTGTCAGTAATTGCCAAACCCCTTACTGACCTCACCCGTAAAAGTGCGGATCTCCTCCACTGGTCTCTGTAGGCGGTCCGAGCCTTCGAGCTCCTTAAGGGGTGCTGTTCCTCTGCCCCGGTACTAATCCAACCGGATTATACTCAACCCTTTATTGTGGAGGTGGATGCTTCCGAGGTGGGTGTGGGAGCAGTATTGTCTCAGGGTCCTACTTCTCACTCACCTCCGACCCTGTGCCTTCTTTTCCCATAAGTTCTTTCCCACTGAGCAAAATTATGATGTGGGTAATCGAGAACTGCTGGCCATCAAATGGGCCTTGGAGGGATGGCACCATTTTCTCGAAGGGGCAAGACATCGGGTCACAGTCCTCACTGACCATAAAAATGTAGTCTTTCTAGATTCAGCCAAGAGACTCAAACCCAGACAGACTAGATGGGCTCTATTTTTTACCAGGTTCAATTTTGTTCTTACCTACAGGCCTGGTTCAAAGAATATTAAAGTGGATACTTTGTTCCGTAGTTTTCTGGCCACCCCTCCGCCTGAGACCAAACCCGAAGGAGTATTGCTTCCTGGTGCGGTACTGGCAACCGTAGACTCTGACCTGACCACAGAGATCACGGCCAGCCAGGACTCTGCCCCTTCCAGAGGGCAAATTGTTTGTACCCCTAGACCTCCGGCTGAGGCTCCTCCAGGAGTGTCATGACTCAGTCCAGTCAGGTCACCCAGGCATCTCTGGTACCAGGGACCTTGTCATCCGTGGTTTCTGGTGGCCAGGGCTGCTACGGGATGTCCGAGTCTACGTGGTCTCATGTGAGACCTGCGCCCGGTCTAAAACTCCCAGATCCCGACCTGCAGGCTTGCTGTGTCCTTTGCCGGTGCCCGAAGGACCCTGGACCCATCTAGCCATGGATTTTATCACCGATCTGCCTTCATCCCAGGGCAGGTCGGTGATCTGGGTAGTTGTAGACCGGTTTAGTAAAATGGCTCACTTCATTCCCCTGAAGAAATTGCCCAATGCTAAAGAGTTAACCTCTTTATTAAACATATTTTATGTTTGCACGGGGTACCTGTTAACATCGTCTCTGACAGGGGGGTCCAATTTGTATCATTGTTTTGGAGGGCGTCCTGCAAGCAGTTTGGACTAGACTTGTCCTTTTCATCGGGCTTTCATCCAGAAACTAATGGCCAGACTGAGAGGACCAATCAGTCTCTGGAACAGTATCTCAGATGTTTCGTGGCCGACGCTCAGGATAAATGGTTCAGGTTTTTGGTGCTTGGGTAACTTGCCCTCAATAATCACATCAGCACATCGTCAGGAGTTTCTTTGCTAATTATGGTTTTAATCCCCGGTTTTCTTCATTTTCCCCATGTGTATCAGATAACCCTGAAGTGGAGCTTCTCACTGGGAAATTGAGGGTCATCTGGGACCACGTCCAGAGTAATCTCAGGGCAGCCCAGGACCACCAGCGGCTTCAAGCCAATAAAAGGCGTTCGGCTAATCCTGATTTCTCGGTGGGAGATCCGTTTTGGTTATCTTCCAAGAACCTCTGCCTGAGGGTACCCTCCTGAAAGTTCACCCCCAGGTACATCGGTCCTTATGAAGTCATGGAGAGGATAACCCCGTCTCCTTACGCTTAAAATTACCCCCCCTTCTTCGCATCCACGATGTGTTTCATTCCTCCCTTCTGAAAAATTTGTCCCCCCCCCATCCTTCCCATAGGGAAACCGCCATCCCAGTTTTTACATCCGAGGGACAGGAGTTTGAGGTGGCCAGGTTGCTGGACAGTAGAAAGGTTCAGGGGTCTATCCAGTACCTGGTCCATTGAAAAGGATATGGTCCAGTGGAAAGGACTTGGGTCCCAGTCCGAGATTTCCACGCTCGGACCCTTATAAAAAACTTTCATAAAAAGTATCCGAATAGACCTGGTACGGGGGTTGAGGGTCCAGTGGCCCCTCGTAAAAGGGGGGTACTGTCACGTACTCTCCAGGACATCGAGAGTTACTTTCTCGGGCGTCGCCCGGCCTGGCAGACTGAGGCAGTCTGCAGCCAATAGGAGCTCATGAGCGTCAGGCCAATCAAAGCCTGGCTGATGTTCCTGAGCTCCCGTCCTCACCTTATTTAGTTCAGCCTGGGATAGTAGGCCTTTGTCTGTAATTAGAGTTTCCTTGCCTTGTGCTTTCCCTTGTTTTCAGACTCCCCTTGCTTTTTGACATCTTGTGACCTGACCTCGGCTGGTCTCTTGATGTAAGGGATCTGCCAGACACAGCTTCTGTGTCGACCCCCGTGGTTAATCAGTCTGCATCTGCTCCTAGGTCTGATAGAGTGACTCGATCTGCTACCACTCAGGTTGGTAGGCTCAGGAGTGGGAGAACCTATCACAGCCTGGCCAGACGGTTCTAGCTCCCGCCCTCGGTCTATTTATACCTTCATTTCCTGCTTGACTTTGCCTGTGATTCTCTCCTGTTTCCTGGTTCTGCTGCTCCTGCTATTATTATTGACATTGCTTCATTTTAACCCTGGCTTTACTGACTACACTCCTGATCTGCGTTTGGTACCTCGTACACTCCTGGTTTGACTCGGCTCGTTCACTACTACTGTTGCTCACGGTGTTGCCGTTGGCAACTGTCCCATTTCCCTAAGCTTCTGTGTACCCTTGTCTTTTTGTCTGTCGTGCACATATTGAGCATAGGGACCGTCGCCCAGTTGTATGCCGTCGCCTAGGACGGGCCGTGCAAGTAGGCAGGGACTGAGTGGCGGGTAGATTAGGGCTCAACTGTCTGTCTCCCTACCCCGTCATTACATAATCACAGGCCCATATACCTTTTCTACCCTGGTCCCTGACACAACTATGGACCCCCTTGAGACCCTGGCTCAGCAAATGCAGGGCCTCTCCCTACAGATCCAAGCCCTGGCTCAGAGGGGCAACCAGCGTGGTGCTACCCTGGTAGTGCCACCCACCTCACCTCTTGAACCCCAGCTCAAGTTGCCTTACCGGTTCTCAGTGGACCGGAAGACTTTTTTCTCCTTTTGGGAGAGTTGTAGGCTCTATTTTCGTCTAAGGCCCCACTCCTCAGGTTCTGAGAGCCAGTGAGTGGGTAAAATTATGTCCCGGCTCCAGGACGGGCCCCAAGAATGAGTTAGCTCCGCCCCCTGTCCATTTATACCTGCCGTTTTCTCTTCCTCCTTGCTTGTTATTCTTCTTGGATTCCTGGCCCCACTGCTGCCTTGCTCCAGCCTGCTTCTGCCGTGCTTCTGCCTTGCTTCAGTTCCGTTTATCCTGCGTTGCTCTGCCCCTGGCTTGCTTCTGCTCCGTGCTCCCGTTTGTATACTCCACTACTTCCTGATCCTGACTGGCTCATTCACCGCTCCGTTTCCTCGCGGCGTTCCGTGGGCTACTGTATTCCCTTGCGTGTTCCCTGTTTGTACTCCCTTGCACTTAGACAGCGTAGGGACCGCCGCCAAGTTGTACCCCGTCGCCTAGGGCGGGTCGTTGCAAGTAGGCAGGGACAGGGCGGTGGGTAGATTAGGGCTCACTTGTTCCCTTCACCTCCTTCCTGCCATTACATAATAACAAGCCCTTACCTAGTCTACCATTTCTTCTACGCTGACGCTATCGTGGACCCCCTTGAGACCCTGACCCAGCAGATGCAGGGCCTCTCCCTACAGGTCCAGGCCCTGGCTCAGAGGGTCAATCAGTCTGACGCTGCCTTTGTAGTACCCCTCACCTCACCTTTAGAACCCAACCTCAAGTTACCTGACCGGTTCTCAGGGGACCGTAAGACTTTTCTCTCCTTCCGGGAGAGTTGCAGACTTTATTTCCGCCTAAGACCTCACTCCTCAGGTTCCGAGAACCAGCGGGTGGGTATCATTATATCCCGACTCCAGGAAGGGCCCCAAGAGTGGGCCTTCTCCTTGGCTCCTGACCCCCCTGAACTTTCCTCCGTTGATCGGTTTTTCTCTGCCCTCAGTCTCATTTACGACGAGGCTGACAGGACTGCCTTAGCCGAGAGTCAGCTGGTGACCTTACGTCAGGGTAGGAGACCTGTTGAGGAATACTGTTCTGATTTTAGAAAGTGGTGCGTAGCTTCTCGGTGGAACGACCCGGCCCTAAAGTGCCAGTTTAGGTTAGGAATACCTGACGACCTGAAGGATCTGCTGGTTAGCTACCCCTCTTCTGACTCCCTAGACCAGGTTATGGCCCTAGCAGTACGACTTGACCGACGTCTCAGGGAACGTCAGCTTGAACGTTTCAATGTTTTCCCCTCTGACTGCCCTGCGATTCCCCCCGAGGTCCCGTCTCCTCGCTCTTCCACGGAGGACTCGGAGGTACCTATGCAACTCGGGGCCTCCATGTCCCCTCGACATCGTAGAGAGTTTCGCAGGAAGAATGGTCTCTGCTTCTATTTTGGGGACGACAAGCATCTACTGAACACCTGTCCCAGGCGCAAGAATAAGCAGCCGGAAAACTTCCGCGCCTAAGTGATCATCGGGGAGGTCACTTGGGCGCACAGGTATTTCCCGTTAATACTAAACGCAATAAGATTTTGCTTCCCTTTCAGGTCTCGTTTGCTGGCCGGTCTGCCACTGGCAGTGCCTTCGTGGATTCGGGCTCATCTGCTAATATCATGTCTGTGGAATTTGCTATGTCTCTAGAAATGCCTTTTATTGATTTGCCTTATCCTATCCCTGTAGTAGGTATCGACTCCACTCCTCTTGCTAATGGTTATTTTACTCAGCATACTCCTGTTTTTGAACTCCTGGTTGGCTCCATGCATTTGGAGCAGTGCTCTGTACTGGTGATGCAGGGATTATCGTCCGATCTGGTATTAGGTCTTCCCTGGTTGCAGCTGCATAATCCCACGTTTGATTGGAATACTGGGGATCTCACCAAATGGGGTAGTGAGTGCCTGATGTCATGTCTTTCGGTTAACTCTATTTCTCCCCGGGAGGAGGTAAACACGCTTCCTGAGTTTGTTCAGGACTTCGTTGATGTGTTTTCTAAGGAGGCCTCCGAGGTGTTGCCCCCTCATAGAGATTACGATTGCGCCATCGATTTGGTGCCTGGTGCAAAGCTTCCTAAGGGGAGGATATTTAATCTTTCATGTCCTGAACATAAAGCTACGAGGGAGTATATCCAAGAATGCCTGGCCAAGGGTTTCATTCGCCCCTCGACTTCTCCTGTAGGTGCTGGCTTCTTCTTCGTGGGGAAGAAGGATGGTGGTCTTAGGCCGTGCATTGATTATCGGAACTTGAATAAGGTCACAGTAAGGAACCAGTATCCCCTTCCTTTGATTCCGGATCTTTTTAATCAGGTTCAGGGGGCCCAATGGTTCTCTAAGTTCGATCTTCGGGGGGCATATAACCTTATCCGCATCAAAGAGGGGGATGAGTGGAAAACTGCGTTCAACACGCCCGAAGGTCATTTCGAATACCTAGTCATGCCCTTTGGGTTGTGTAATGCCCCTGCCGTCTTCCAGAATTTTATTAATGAAATTCTGAGAGATTACCTGGGTAATTTTCTTGTAGTGTACCTTGATGACATACTGGTGTTTTCCAAGGACTGGTCCTCGCACGTGGAGCATGTCAGGAAGGTCCTCCAGGTCCTTCGGGAAAATAATCTGTTTGCGAAGACCGAAAAATGTGTGTTTGGGGTACAGGAGATACCATTTTTAGGTCAAATCCTCACTCTTCATGAATTCCGCATGGACCCTGCCAAGGTTCAGGCTGTGGCGGAATGGGTCCAACCTGCCTCCCTGAAGGCGCTACAGTGTTTTTTGGGGTTCGCTAACTATTACAGGAGATTTATTGCCAACTTCTCGGTCGTCGCTAAGCCTCTTACGGACCTCACTCGCAAGGGTGCTGATGTCCTCCATTGGCCCCCTGAGGCCGTCCAGGCTTTTGAGACCCTCAAGAAGTGCTTTCAGGAGATAGGGAGATAAAAAATGGAATATCCGAGGGCGCAGCTGTACTGGAAATGGCTTTTATTTGTACAACAACAACAACAATGTGTTTCAAGGCCGTACCGGCCTCTTCGTCAGGTTAGGTACAAGTGTTAGGTCTATTCATGATGACTGTGCATTTATAGCTGGCCTAGGAATCAGTACCGTGTTAAGTTACAGGTCAAAGTTCAAAGGTCAATTGTGTAAGCAAGGTACGGCAGTGAGGTATAAAAATTATTCATTTAGAAACAAAACAGTTTTTCATTCATATTAAAGGTATAGACAAAGATACAAAACAAGGATCGTAGGTTCAAAAATATGAATAAGCATTTTTTACAGAATGATAATAATATAAAAATAATAATATTAAATAAAACAATGATTAAAAAACATTAATGACAATATGTATAAAAGTATGTATAAAAAGATCATAGATGCATTTCAAGTGGAATGTCTCCGCAGTGTGTTTATTCGTTAGTTGTAGTATGAAGTTTTTTATTATTGTTTTGTATTTTCAATTTAAAACATCGTTTATTCCAAACTGTCAGTGGTGTGTATCATCGTCATGGTGATATGACGCTCCTAGGTATGAGTCATATTAGCAAAGTGCGGTAATGAAGTGTGTAAGTTGTTCCCTATCAGAGAGCAGAACCGTTTTACATTAATATTCAAAATTTGTGCAAAAAGATAGAATAAGCATATCATATATAATCATGGAAAAAGTGATTTAGAAATATATGTAGAAATATATACAAAAGCCTATTAGAGATGGAGCATCTTTGAAATGTGTATTTATTCAATGGGGGTGTTTATTTTTTGTTTATGTGTACTTCAAATGTTTGGTGCTTATATTTTAGAGTATCGTTCTTTCAGAGCTGTCAGTGGTGTGTATCGTTGTCATGGTGATGTGACGCTCCTGGGTATGAGTCATTCATGCAGAGAGTGCTGCTGCCGACTCAGAGAAGGGAGCCGTGCGGTTCGAGGAAGATTGATCGGAACAAGAATACACAGCAGCCACGGGTGAGAGAATTGCCTGTATTCTAGCGCACAAATGTTGGTATATTCGTTTGTGTATATATATATATAGGATGATTCCTATATATGTTGCTCTTAGGGTTGTAAAAACGGAGTTACATAATGGTCTCTGTTACTTCATTGAGACCTGTTGGTTTTAATGTCTTGAGTTTATACATCCAGAAGATTTCTCTTCTGCAAAGAATATTATAACGGTCTCTTTGGTTTTCCTTAATGTGATCGATCGGGGTGATGGTGAAGCAGTTAAAATCACTATCATGTGCTAGTGTGCAATGTCTGGATATACTGTGGAGTAAAAATTTCTTTTTGCAGTTGGATCTATGTTTGTTTAATCGACAATGTAAGGGTTGGATTGTTCTTCCCACGTACTGAACTCCACATTTACAGTTTATGAGATAAATCACGAATTTTGACTGACAGTTTAAGTTTTCATTGATGTTAAATACTTTTCCTGTTTGTTGAGACCGGAAAGTGTGTGTTTTATCAGTAATCGATTGACAGCACAGGCACCTAGTTGTTCCGCATTTAAAGCTGCCTATTTCAGATGATTGATTCTGTTGTTGTATTTTCCGTTTAGAATTGTCTTTTATTCCTGAGAGGTTCACTCTACTTGGGGCTAGGATGTTTTTAATAGTTCTCGCTCTTCTGAAAGTATTTAAAGCTTTTGCTGGTAGAATTTTCTGAAGAAAGGGATCAGTTTGGAGTACATGCCAGTGTTTGTTGAGAATGTCTCCTATTCTTTTGTATGATGTATTGTATTGTGTAATGAAGTTAAAACCAAAGTTCATAGTTGTTTTGCTATGTTCTTGTGTGGTTATTTGGTCACTAGTAGATGGTTGTGGAAGACAGTCCTCCTGGTTGAGAATTTCAGTTTTTTTATAGGCATCAGTTAAAAGTGTGTTTGGATAGCCTTTCTCCTTAAAGCGTTTGTATAATATTCGACTCTGTTTCTTGAAATCTGTTTTAAGTGTACAGTTTTTTCTTATTCTCTTGTATTGGCTATAAGGGATGTTCTTGAGCCATTTTGGGTGGTGTCCACTATTAAAATTCAGGTAGCTATTAGTATCCACTTTTTTAAAATGGGTTCGTGTGATGAAATTATTCCCTGATGCAATTATTGATAAATCTAGAAAATCTATCTCTTTTTCTTGTATGTTGGATGTGAATGTGATACCCCAATTATTATCGTTAAGGGAGTGACAAAAATTTTTGGCACTTGTTTGGTCACCATTCCATATGATAAAGAGGTCGTCTATGTATCTTTTGTATAATAAAATGTGATCCATTGCCCAGGGGTGTTTCCAAATAAAATGATCTTCGAAAGCGCCCATAAAAATGTTGGCGTAGCTTGGTGCTACCCTAGTACCCATTGCCGTGCCCTTCACCTGGTGATATATAGTTTCGTCAAAGGAGAATACGTTGTTTTTAAGGATGAATTCCATACTTTTACAGAAAAAATGGATTTGAGGTGGTTGAAGGTCAATGTCCCTTTCCAGGGTGTTTCTAAGGTTTTTGAGACCTAGAGAGTGTTCAATGTTGCTGTACAAAGCACTTACATCTAGGGTGATGAGTAAATTGTTTTTAGAGGGTATCAGGCGGAGTTCACTAATAAGCTGAGTAGAGTCTTTTAGATAACTTGGTAAAGTTACTACATATTTTGAAAGCACAGGTCTAGGTAGTGGGACAAGTGACAGGTGGGTGATTGCATTCCAGAAATAATTGGTCTGCCTGGGGGATTTTTGGGGTCTTTGTGGATTTTGGGTAGGTGATAGTAGAATGGTAGATTGATATTTTTAGGTGTGAGGTAGTTCTTTTCATTTTTGTTTAGGATTTTATCTGTGAATGCTTGGTCTATCAACACTTTTAGACGTTTAGTAATGTCTTCAATGGGGTTAAAGTCAAGGTTGTTATAATAATTAGTGTCAGATAGGATTTTTAGTGCTTCAGAATAATAGTCAAGTGTGTTCTGGATCACTGTCCCTCCACCTTTGTCAGCAGATCTTATTACAATTAAATTGTTTTCTTTGAGGTTTTTCAGGGCTCGTTTTTCATTCGAGGTGAGGTTATTTTTATACGGAAATTTGTGTTGTTCGAGATTTTCCAAATCTCTACAAACTAAGTGATGAAAGGTGTTGATGAAATTACCCTGGTTGGCTATGGGATAAAATTTCGATGGGGGTTTTAGATTAGTATGTTTAAAAATTACCGGTGTTTCATTCTGTGAATCCACCTCAATAACTGTGTCGATGTTATTTTTGGTGTTATCAGCTTTATGGGTTGTCAGTTGGAAGTGTCTTTGGAGAGTGAGCTTTCTAGTGAAACGGTGTAGGTCAATAAATAAATTAAAACCATTTGTTCCAGTGGTTGGACAGAAAGAGAGGCCTTTGTTAAGAAGAGATATTTCTGTTGTATTTAAAATGTGGTCAGAGAGGTTAAAAATGGACATATATGGTATCGGGGAAGTTAGTGGTATTCTCTTTTTCTTTTTGCCTCCCCGGGTTCCTCTATAACGTTTTTTCGTTTTTTTGGGCGGAAAAAATTGTTTATGGTCAATTGTAGGGGATTGGAGACTGGGGTAATTTCTAAAAAAGAGGAAGAAGCATTTCCTAATGAAGCAATATTTTCTACATCAGAGGAAGAGGCTGTTTCCTCTGGAATTGCGGTACATATAGCAGGGGTTAGAAATGGAACGGACATAGTGGAACCAACTTTTGTATTATCAATCGTGGTCATGGTACTTGGGGATAAAGGTAGATCCAGAACAAATGCTCGTTCATTGACAAGTGTACTATTATCGGATTCCATGTTGTTATCAGATTCCATATTAATAACTGTATTGGTGGATAAATCATTCGATGTGTTGTGTATTGTAAAAATGGATAGGTCTAGGGAGTCAATTGGTGAGGATATGGCTGCCTGTTCCCTTATTGTGTTCGATTTTTGGATGGGGGTGGAATTTGTATTTATTTTTTGTGTTTCTAAATTAGTAACGTTCATTACCTGTTTTACCGTTTTGTTTGCTTTGATGTATTTGCTGTTTAAGAAAAGTCTATTTGATTTGTTGTGTGCCATTCTGTGGTCTTCATTTGTTTTTGATGAATGTATTGGCATTAGCCATTGTTGGGTGTGTTTTGGGGTGTCAACTCGTTTAAGGTGGTGTTGTGGTATTGGTTTATTCCAGGTTCTAATCTGGTTTGATAGATAGTCTAATCTATCTCGGTTTAGTTTGATGGCTTTTCTCTCAATAAGGTCTTGCTCAAGTCGGAAAATTCGATTGGTAATGTTGTGATTAATGATATGAAAATCATGGTGTAAAGAAAAGGGTTTGAGTAGCTTTATAGTCGTTTCTATTTTACATGTTACTGTTTCGCACATGCATTGTCTTTTGGTGAGCAATCTACTCATCATCCCCCTTGTGCATTCCTCCATGTAGTTCTCCCAATCAGAGGAAAAGGTTATATCATCTTTAAAGGTAGATGAAAAGGGCATGCGTAAGCCCCTTGGGGATATTTTTTCGGTCAGGTAAATGGTTAAGAAAATAACATCAATGTGATGTTGCATTTCGATTTTGGAAAAGTCTTCCAGATCTTTAAATAGACCAGTCATGGAGTCCGTATCCTCATCGTTGAAGATAGGGACAGGTACATCCAAGGGTAAATTGAACAGAGTACTTGCAGTTAGCTTTTGAACCAGTTGGTCTCTGGATTCTTTCCTGTGTGCAAAATGGTCCATTTTGGAGCGTTTCCCGATGTCCTGGGGTAGTCGTGAGTGTCCGAAGAGGTAGAAGGAAAACTTCAAAGTGCTGTTCAGGAACTATTCTGCTGCTTTGTTGAGAACCTATTCAGGTCCAAATTGTGGGTTTCCAAGGAGGAGTCCACATATAATGATCACACTATAGGGAAAAAGGAAACAAAGCGCACATAGTGCATGAGCCTGTATTAGGTGAGAACAAAAGGAAAAAAGTGGTCAATTGTGCTGACCTGATGTTGTTATGCTCGGAGCATAACATCCCAAGGTGCGTGTCCAAGTTAGACTTAGGTAGAGACAGTTGCAGCCCAAATTCCGGTTTGAAGATTGGTAAAAATCCACTATGTAGATCCAGGAGATAGGGAGATAAAAAATGGAATATCCGAGGGCGCAGCTGTACTGGAAATGGCTTTTATTTGTACAACAACAACAACAATGTGTTTCAAGGCCGTACCGGCCTCTTCGTCAGGTTAGGTACAAGTGTTAGGTCTATTCATGATGACTGTGCATTTATAGCTGGCCTAGGGTTTAATTCGCCCCTAACCTGACGAAGAGGCCGGTACGGCCTTGAAACACATTGTTGTTGTTGTTGTACAAATAAAAGCCATTTCCAGTACAGCTGCGCCCTCGGATATTCCATTTTTTATCTCCCTATCTCCTGGATCTACATAGTGGATTTTTACCAATCTTCAAACCGGAATTTGGGCTGCTACTGTCTCTACCTAAGTCTAACTTGGACACGCACCTTGGGATGTTATGCTCCGAGCATAACAACATCAGGTCAGCACAATTGACCACTTTTTTCCTTTTGTTCTCACCTAATACAGGCTCATGCACTATGTGCGCTTTGTTTCCTTTTTCCCTATAGCGTGATCATTATATGTGGACTCCTCCTTGGAAACCCACAATTTGGACCTGAATAGGTTCTCAACAAAGCAGCAGAATAGTTCCTGAACAGCACTTTGAAGTTTTCCTTCTACCTCTTCGGACACTCACGACTACCCCAGGACATCGGGAAACGCTCCAAAATGGACCATTTTGCACACAGGAAAGAATCCAGAGACCAACTGGTTCAAAAGCTAACTGCAAGTACTCTGTTCAATTTACCCTTGGATGTACCTGTCCCTATCTTCAACGATGAGGATACGGACTCCATGACTGGTCTATTTAAAGATCTGGAAGACTTTTCCAAAATCGAAATGCAACATCACATTGATGTTATTTTCTTAACCATTTACCTGACCGAAAAAATATCCCCAAGGGGCTTACGCATGCCCTTTTCATCTACCTTTAAAGATGATATAACCTTTTCCTCTGATTGGGAGAACTACATGGAGGAATGCACAAGGGGGATGATGAGTAGATTGCTCACCAAAAGACAATGCATGTGCGAAACAGTAACATGTAAAATAGAAACGACTATAAAGCTACTCAAACCCTTTTCTTTACACCATGATTTTCATATCATTAATCACAACATTACCAATCGAATTTTCCGACTTGAGCAAGACCTTATTGAGAGAAAAGCCATCAAACTAAACCGAGATAGATTAGACTATCTATCAAACCAGATTAGAACCTGGAATAAACCAATACCACAACACCACCTTAAACGAGTTGACACCCCAAAAAACACCCAACAACGGCTAATGCCAATACATTCATCAAAAACAAATGAAGACCACAGAATGGCACACAACAAATCAAATAGACTTTTCTTAAACAGCAAATACATCAAAGCAAACAAAACGGTAAAACAGGTAATGAACGTTACTAATTTAGAAACACAAAAAATAAATACAAATTCCACCCCCATCCAAAAATCGAACACAATAAGGGAACAGGCAGCCATATCCTCACCAATTGACTCCCTAGACCTATCCATTTTTACAATACACAACACATCGAATGATTTATCCACCAATACAGTTATTAATATGGAATCTGATAACAACATGGAATCCGATAATAGTACACTTGTCAATGAACGAGCATTTGTTCTGGATCTACCTTTATCCCCAAGTACCATGACCACGATTGATAATACAAAAGTTGGTTCCACTATGTCCGTTCCATTTCTAACCCCTGCTATATGTACCGCAATTCCAGAGGAAACAGCCTCTTCCTCTGATGTAGAAAATATTGCTTCATTAGGAAATGCTTCTTCTTCTTTTTTAGAAATTACCCCAGTCTCCAATCCCCTACAATTGACCATAAACGATTTTTTCCGCCCAAAAAAACGAAAAAACGTTATAGAGGAACCCGGGGAGGCAAAAAGAAAAAGAGAATACCACTAACTTCCCCGATACCATATATGTCCATTTTTAACCTCTCTGACCACATTTTAAATACAACAGAAATATCTCTTCTTAACAAAGGCCTCTCTTTCTGTCCAACCACTGGAACAAATGGTTTTAATTTATTTATTGACCTACACCGTTTCACTAGAAAGCTCACTCTCCAAAGACACTTCCAACTGACAACCCATAAAGCTGATAACACCAAAAATAACGTCGACACAGTTATTGAGGTGGATTCACAGAATGAAACACCGGTAATTTTTAAACATACTAATCTAAAACCCCCATCGAAATTTTATCCCATAGCCAACCAGGGTAATTTCATCAACACCTTTCATCACTTAGTTTGTAGAGATTTGGAAAATCTCGAACAACACAAATTTCCGTATAAAAATAACCTCACCTCGAATGAAAAACGAGCCCTGAAAAACCTCAAAGAAAACAATTTAATTGTAATAAGATCTGCTGACAAAGGTGGAGGGACAGTGATCCAGAACACACTTGACTATTATTCTGAAGCACTAAAAATCCTATCTGACACTAATTATTATAACAACCTTGACTTTAACCCCATTGAAGACATTACTAAACGTCTAAAAGTGTTGATAGACCAAGCATTCACAGATAAAATCCTAAACAAAAATGAAAAGAACTACCTCACACCTAAAAATATCAATCTACCATTCTACTATCACCTACCCAAAATCCACAAAGACCCCAAAAATCCCCCAGGCAGACCAATTATTTCTGGAATGCAATCACCCACCTGTCACTTGTCCCACTACCTAGACCTGTGCTTTCAAAAATATGTAGTAACTTTACCAAGTTATCTAAAAGACTCTACTCAGCTTATTAGTGAACTCCGCCTGATACCCTCTAAAAACAATTTACTCATCACCCTAGATGTAAGTGCTTTGTACAGCAACATTGAACACTCTCTAGGTCTCAAAAACCTTAGAAACACCCTGGAAAGGGACATTGACCTTCAACCACCTCAAATCCATTTTTTCTGTAAAAGTATGGAATTCATCCTTAAAAACAACGTATTCTCCTTTGACGAAACTATATATCACCAGGTGAAGGGCACGGCAATGGGTACTAGGGTAGCACCAAGCTACGCCAACATTTTTATGGGCGCTTTCGAAGATCATTTTATTTGGAAACACCCCTGGGCAATGGATCACATTTTATTATACAAAAGATACATAGACGACCTCTTTATCATATGGAATGGTGACCAAACAAGTGCCAAAAATTTTTGTCACTCCCTTAACGATAATAATTGGGGTATCACATTCACATCCAACATACAAGAAAAAGAGATAGATTTTCTAGATTTATCAATAATTGCATCAGGGAATAATTTCATCACACAAACCCATTTTAAAAAAGTGGATACTAATAGCTACCTGAATTTTAATAGTGGACACCACCCAAAATGGCTCAAGAACATCCCTTATAGCCAATACAAGAGAATAAGAAAAAACTGTACACTTAAAACAGATTTCAAGAAACAGAGTCGAATATTATACAAACGCTTTAAGGAGAAAGGCTATCCAAACACACTTTTAACTGATGCCTATAAAAAAACTGAAATTCTCAACCAGGAGGACTGTCTTCCACAACCATCTACTAGTGACCAAATAACCACACAAGAACATAGCAAAACAACTATGAACTTTGGTTTTAACTTCATTACACAATACAATACATCATACAAAAGAATAGGAGACATTCTCAACAAACACTGGCATGTACTCCAAACTGATCCCTTTCTTCAGAAAATTCTACCAGCAAAAGCTTTAACTACTTTCAGAAGAGCGAGAACTATTAAAAACATCCTAGCCCCAAGTAGAGTGAACCTCTCAGGAATAAAAGACAATTCTAAACGGAAAATACAACAACAGAATCAATCATCTGAAATAGGCAGCTTTAAATGCGGAACAACTAGGTGCCTGTGCTGTCAATCGATTACTGATAAAACACACACTTTCCGGTCTCAACAAACAGGAAAAGTATTTAACATCAATGAAAACTTAAACTGTCAGTCAAAATTCGTGATTTATCTCATAAACTGTAAATGTGGAGTTCAGTACGTGGGAAGAACAATCCAACCCTTACATTGTCGATTAAACAAACATAGATCCAACTGCAAAAATAAATTTTTACTCCACAGTATATCCAGACATTGCACACTAGCACATGATAGTGATTTTAACTGCTTCACCATCACCCCGATCGATCACATTAAGGAAAACCAAAGAGACCGTTATAATATTCTTTGCAGAAGAGAAATCTTCTGGATGTATAAACTCAAGACATTAAAACCAACAGGTCTCAATGAAGTAACAGAGACCATTATGTAACTCCGTTTTTACAACCCTAAGAGCAACATATATAGGAATCATCCTATATATATATACACAAACGAATATACCAACATTTGTGCGCTAGAATACAGGCAATTCTCTCACCCGTGGCTGCTGTGTATTCTTGTTCCGATCAATCTTCCTCGAACCGCACGGCTCCCTTCTCTGAGTCGGCAGCAGCACTCTCTGCATGAATGACTCATACCCAGGAGCGTCACATCACCATGACAACGATACACACCACTGACAGCTCTGAAAGAACGATACTCTAAAATATAAGCACCAAACATTTGAAGTACACATAAACAAAAAATAAACACCCCCATTGAATAAATACACATTTCAAAGATGCTCCATCTCTAATAGGCTTTTGTATATATTTCTACATATATTTCTAAATCACTTTTTCCATGATTATATATGATATGCTTATTCTATCTTTTTGCACAAATTTTGAATATTAATGTAAAACGGTTCTGCTCTCTGATAGGGAACAACTTACACACTTCATTACCGCACTTTGCTAATATGACTCATACCTAGGAGCGTCATATCACCATGACGATGATACACACCACTGACAGTTTGGAATAAACGATGTTTTAAATTGAAAATACAAAACAATAATAAAAAACTTCATACTACAACTAACGAATAAACACACTGCGGAGACATTCCACTTGAAATGCATCTATGATCTTTTTATACATACTTTTATACATATTGTCATTAATGTTTTTTAATCATTGTTTTATTTAATATTATTATTTTTATATTATTATCATTCTGTAAAAAATGCTTATTCATATTTTTGAACCTACGATCCTTGTTTTGTATCTTTGTCTATACCTTTAATATGAATGAAAAACTGTTTTGTTTCTAAATGAATAATTTTTATACCTCACTGCCGTACCTTGCTTACACAATTGACCTTTGAACTTTGACCTGTAACTTAACCCGGTACTGATTCCTAGGCCAGCTATAAATGCACAGTCATCATGAATAGACCTAACACTTGTACCTAACCTGACGAAGAGGCCGGTACGGCCTTGAAACACATTGTTGTTGTTGTTGTACAAATAAAAGCCATTTCCAGTACAGCTGCGCCCTCGGATATTCCATTTTTTATCTCCCTATCTCCTGGATCTACATAGTGGATTTTTACCAATCTTCAAACCGGAATTTGGGCTGCAACTGTCTCTACCTAAGTCTAACTTGGACACGCACCTTGGGATGTTATGCTCCGAGCATAACAACATCAGGTCAGCACAATTGACCACTTTTTTCCTTTTGTTCTCACCTAATACAGGCTCATGCACTATGTGCGCTTTGTTTCCTTTTTCCCTATAGCGTGATCAAGAAGTGCTTTATCTCGGCCCCCGTGCTGGTTCAGCCCAACCAAAGGGAGCCATTTATTGTGGAGGTTGACGCGTCCGAGGTGGGAGTGGGGGCCGTCTTGTCCCAGGGTACCAGCTCCCTCACCCATCTCCGCCCCTGTGCTTACTTCTCTAGGAAGTTTTCGCCCACGGAGTGTAACTATGATATTGGCAACCGCAAACTTTTAGCCATTAAATGGGCTTTTGAAGAGTGGCGTCACTTCTTGGAGGGGGCCAGACACCAGGTAACAGTCCTTACTGACCACAGGAATCTGGTTTTCCTAGAATCGGCCTGGAGGCTTAATCCTAGACAAGCTCGTTGGGCACTATTCTTTACCAGATTTAATTTCTTGGTTACCTATAGGGCTGGGTCCAAAAATATTAAGGCTGATGCACTGTCACGTAGTTTCATGGCTAATCCTCCTTCTGAGAAGGATCCTGCTTGTATTTTACCCCCTGGTATAATTGTTTCTGCCACTGATTCTGACTTGGCCTCTGACATCGCGGCTGATCAAGGTTCAGCTCCCGGGAACCTCCCTGGGGACAAACTGTTTGTCCCCCTGCAATACCGGCTAAGGGTACTCAGGGAAAACCATGACTCCGCTCTATCTGGTCATCCTGGCATCTTGGGTACCAAACTCCTCATTACCAGAAACTATTGGTGGCCTGTGTTGCCTAAAGACGTTAGGGCTTACGTCGCCGCTTGTGAGGTCTGTGCTAGGTCCAAGACCCCTAGGTCCCGACCTGCGGGCTTACTACGTTCCTTGCCCATTCCCCAGAGACCTTGGACCCATATCTCCATGGATTTTATCACCGATTTGCCTCCATCTCAGGGCAAGTCGGTGGTGTGGGTGGTAGTAGACCGCTTCAGCAAGATGTGCCACTTTGTGCCCCTTAAGAAACTACCTAACGCCAAGACGTTAGCTTCTTTGTTTGTGAAACACATTCTGCGTCTCCATGGGGCCCCAGTCAATATTGTTTCGGACAGAGGGGTACAATTTGTTTCCTTATTTTGGAGAGCTTTTTGTAAAAAGTTGGAGATTGATCTATCTTTCTCCTCCGCCTTCCATCCCGAAACTAATGGCCAAACGGAAAGGACTAACCAATCCCTGGAACAATATTTAAGGTGTTTCATTTCTGACTGTCAATTTGATTGGGTCTCATTCTTTCCCCTCGCCGAATTTTCCCTGAATAACCGGGTCAGTAACTCATCAGGGGTCTCCCCGTTTTTCTGTAATTTCGGGTTTAATCCTAGGTTCTCCTCTGTTTCCCCTGGTTGTTCCAATAATCCCGAGGTAGAGGACGTTCATCGGGAACTGTGCACAGTCTGGGCCCAGGTTCAGAAGAACCTAGAGGCGTCCCAGAGCGTACAAAAGATTCAGGCTGATTGTAGACGTTCTGCTAACCCCCGGTTTGTCGTCGGGGATCTGGTGTGGTTGTCGTCGAGGAAGTTGCGCCTTAAGGTCCCGTCCAGGAAGTTTGCTCCCCGATTTATTGGACCTTATAAGGTCATTGAAGTCCTCAACCCTGTATCCTTCCATCTGGAGCTGCCCCCATCCTTTCGCATACACGACGTCTTCCATGCCTCCCTCCTGAAACGCTGCTTCCCATCCTGGTCCCCCTCGAGGAAACCTCCTGTTCCCGTTCTCACCCCTGAGGGGGTGGAATTCGAGGTGGCCAAGATTGTGGACAGTAGGATGATCCAGGGCTCCCTCCAGTACCTGGTCCATTGGAGAGGATACGGGCCGGAGGAGAGGACTTGGGTACCTGCTCGAGATGTTCACGCTGGGGTATTGATCAGGAGGTTCCACCTTCTCTTCCCCACTAAACCGGGTCCTCTTAGTAAGGGTCCGGTGGCCCCTCATAAAAGGGGGAGTACTGTAAAGGATCTGCCAGGCACTACGTCTGGGTATACTCCCAGGATTAATCAGTCGACACCTGAGGCCAGACCTCTGAGACTGACACCTGCTCCCACCAATCAGGGTGGCAGGCTCAGGAGTGGGAGAGCCTATCGCGGCCTGGTCAGTCAGAGTTAGCTCCGCCCCCTGTCCATTTATTCCTGCCGTTTTCTCTTCCTCCTTGCTTGTTATTCTTCTTGGATTCCTGGCCCCGCTGCTGCCTTGCTTCAGGCTGCTTCTACCGTGCTTCTGCCTTGCTTCAGTTCCGTTTATCCTGCGTTGCTCTGCCCCTGGCTTGCTTCTGCTCCGTGCTCCCGTTTGTATACTCCACTACATCCTGATCCTGACTGGCTCATTCACCGCTCCGTTTCCTTGCGGCGTTCCGTGGGCTACTGTATTCCCTTGCGTGTTCCCTGTTTGTACTCCCTTGCACTTAGACAGCGTAGGGACCGCCGCCAAGTTGTACCCCGTCGCCTAGGGCGGGTCGTTGCAAGTAGGCAGGGACAGGGCGGTAGGTAGATTAGGGCTCACTTGTTCCCTTCACCTCCTTCCTGCCATTACAACGACATCTACCTCGATATATAGGAGCCCAAGAGCAGAAAAAAAAGATCAACAGAGGAAAGTTCAGGGGCGTCAGGAGCCAAGGAAAAGGCCCATTCTTGGGGCCCGTCCTGGAGCCGGGACATAATTTTACCCACTCACTGGCTCTCAGAACCTGAGGAGTGGGGTCTTAGACGAAAATAGAGCCTACAACTCTCCCAAAAGGAGAAAAAAGTCTTCCGGTCCCCTGAGAACCGGTCAGGCAACTTGAGCTGGGGTTCAAGAGGTGAGGTGGGTGGCACTACCAGGGTAGCACCACGCTGGTTGCCCCTCTGAGCCAGGGCTTGGACCTGTAGGGAGAGGCCCTGCATTTGCTGAGCCAGGGTCTCAAGGGGGTCCATAGTTGTGTCAGGGACCAGGGTAGAAAAGGTATATGGGCCTGTGATTATGTAATGACAGGGTAGGGAGACAGACAGTTGAGCCCTAATCTACCCGCCACTCAGTCCCTGCCTACTTGCACGGCCCGTCCTAGGCGACGGCATACAACTGGGCGACGGTCCCTATGCTCAATATAGTCAGTAAAGCCAGGGTTAAAATGAAGCAAGGTCAATAATAATAGCAGGAGCAGCAGAACCAGGAAACAGGAGAGAATCACAGGCAAAGTCAAGCAGGAAATGAAGGTATAAATAGACCGAGGGTGGGAGCTAGAACCGTCTGGCCAGGCTGTGATAGGTTTTCCCACTCCTGAGCCTACCAACCTGAGTGACCCTCAATTTCCCAGTGAGAAGCTCCACTTCAGGGTTATCTGATACACATGGGGAAAATGAAGAAAACCGGGGATTAAAACCATAATTAGAAAAGAAACTCCTGACGATGTGCTGATGTGATTATTGAGGGCAAGTTACCCAAGCACCAAAAACCTGAACCATTTATTCTGAGCATCGGCCACGAAACATCTGAGATACTGTTCCAGAGACTGATTGGTCCTCTCAGTCTGGCCATTAGTTTCTGGATGAAAGCCCGATGAAAAGGACAAGTCTAGTCCAAACTGCTTGCAGGACACCCTCCAAAACAATGATACAAATTGGACCCCCCTGTCAGAGACGATGTTAACAGGTACCCCGTGCAAACGTAAAATATGTTTAATAAAGAGGTTAACTCTTTAGCATTGGGCAATTTCTTCAGGGGAATGAAGTGAGCCATTTTACTAAACCGGACTACAACTACCCAGATCACCGACCTGCCCTGGGATGAAGGCAGATCGGTGATAAAATCCATGGCTAGATGGGTCCAGGGTCCTTCGGGCACCGGCAAAGGACACAGCAAGCCTGCAGGTCGGGATCTGGGAGTTTTAGACCGGGCGCAGGTCTCACATGAGACCACGTAGACTCGGACATCCCGTAGCAGCCCTGGCCACCAGAAACCACGGATGACAAGGTCCCTGGTACCAGAGATGCCTGGGTGACCTGACTGGACTGAGTCATGACACTCCTGGAGGAGCCTCAGCCGGAGGTCTAGGGGTACAAACAATTTGCCCTCTGGAAGGGGCAGAGTCCTGGCTGGCCGTGATCTCTGTGGTCAGGTCAGAGTCTACGGTTGCCAGTACCGCACCAGGAACTCCTTCGGGTTTGGTCTCAGGCGGAGGGGTGGCCAGAAAACTACGGAACAAAGTATCCGCTTTAATATTCTTTGAACCAGGCCTGTAGGTAAGAACAAAATTGAACCTGGTAAAAAATAGAGCCCATCTAGTCTGTCTGGGTTTGAGTCTCTTGGCTGAATCTAGAAAGACTAAATTTTTATGGTCAGTGAGGACTGTGACCCGATGTCTTGCCCCTTCGAGAAAATGGTGCCATCCCTCCAAGGCCCATTTGATGGCCAGCAGTTCCCGATTACCCACATCATAATTTTGCTCAGTGGGAAAGAACTTATGGGAAAAGAAGGCACAGGGTCGGAGGTGAGTGAGAAGTAGGACCCTGAGACAATACTGCTCCCACACCCACCTAGGAAGCATCCACCTCCACAATAAAGGGTTGAGTATAATCCGGTTGGATTAGTACCGGGGCAGAGGAACAGCACCCCTTAAGGAGCTCGAAGGCTCGGACCGCCTACAGAGACCAGTGGAGGAGATCCACACTTTTACGGGTGAGGTCAGTAAGGGGTTTGGCAATTACTGAAATTTTTTCGATAAAACGTCTGTAATAATTAGCGAACCCTAAAAACCTTTGGAGGGCTTTCAGGGAACAGGCCGAACCCAGTCAGATACCGCCTGGAGCCTGGCAGGATCCATGCGGAAATCCTCAGGGCTAAGGATGCGTCCCATTAAAGGCATCTCTTGAATACCAAAACTACATTTTTAAAATTTAGCGAACAAATTATTGGCCCTGAGAATGTGGAGAACAGTCCTGACATGTTTGACGTGCGAGTCCCAGTCTTTGGAAAACACCAAAATGTCATCTAAGTATACCACCAAGAAGAGCCCCAGATAGTCTCTAAAAATATAATTTATGAAAGTCTGGAACACAGCTGACACATTACATAGACCGAAGGGCATCACCATGTACTTAAAGTGCCCTTTGGGGGTGTTAAAGGCAGTCTTCCACTCACCCCCATTATAAACTCTAATCAGGTTATAAGCCCCCCCCCCCCCGCATGCCAAACTTAGAGAACCATTTGGCCCCCTGAACCTGATTAAATAGATCGGGGATGAGCTGTGTTGGTTCTTTATAGTAATATTGTTAAGCTGATGGTAGTCGATACAGGGTCGGAGCCCCTCGTCTTTCGGATGCAAAAGGCAGGCAGGGTCAAACCGGGAAAGTACGGAAAAACAAAAGTCAGAAGGCAAAGACAAGTCAGGAGTCCAGCCGAGGTTAGGTAACAAAAAGTCAAAAAGCAAGTCGCTCAGGGGAGTCTCAAAACAAGGGAAATCACCAGGCAAGGAAACTCTAATTACAGACAAAGGTCAACTATCCCAGGCTGAACTAAATAATTGCCTCAGTCTGGCAGGCCGGGAGACGCCCTAACGAGTAACTCTCAATGTCCTGGAGACCGAGGGAGCCGTAGGCATAGAGTACGTGACACCATCATTCCCATGACCACCCCCGTGGCCGCGCTACACCTGTGACGTCTGTTAGAACACTTTTCTACAGGGTTGGTGTTAGGATGGGGGTCAAACTGGGCAAATGCCCAGGGCCACCATCCCCACAGGGTCTCCTGTCTGAGGATAAAAATATCAGCCCACTGTTATCAGTGGGTCCGTCTCCCATCTGGGTCAGGTAGCAACCACTACAATCACAACTGGGCCTGGAAGAGAAGCGGGCCTGTTAATGGCAACATTAGTATATGGGGGCATAAAGGGGGCACTATTACTGTATGGGTGCACAAAGGGGGCGCTATTATGGTGTGGGGCACCAAGTGGGTGGCATTACTACTATCTGGCGCACTGTAGATGACGAGTTTGTTTAGAGGATGGGGTATAGGTGGGATGAATGCAAGAAAAGCAGGAAACCAACTTGTCTGTATTTTAAATTCTGCAGAGGGGATTCATGGGTAGAAGTCGTTTTAGGTTTCTGGGCAGGATGGAGAAGAAAAGGGAAAGTGAACAAATCTAATCTGAGAAGACGTCACCTGTGAGTCACTGTGCTGTATATGGTCTACAACCCTCCTGTGTAGGACCAGTATTTACCACTATATGGTCACTGGATGTCATTGTACTGTAATCACTTATATGGTCTGTAGAGTTCCTGTGTAGGACCGGTATCTAACACTATATGGTCAATGCATGTCACTGTACTGTAATCACTTATATGGTCTGTAGAGCCCCTGTGTAGGACCGGAATCTATGATTATATGGTCACTATAAGGTGGTGATATTGGTTTTTTTTCAGTGGTTTTGATTCAGTAACAGTATGGTAATATTATTTAGTCACTATGTGGTCATTGTGTAGCGGAAGTATTGAGTAACTATGCAGGTAAGAGCCTATTCACATCTGCGTTGGAGGCTCTGTGAAAGATCTGGACGAAAATACCGGAAACCATAGCGCAGCCTGCTGCGCTTTTGTTTTTGGTATAATCACGGATACCATGACGGAAACCAGACGGTAATTTTGTGGTTTTAGGCCTCCACATAAACACTGATGCAGGTGTGAACAAGCCCTAAGCGGGATTAGTTTGCGTGTACGATCCCAACCTGAAAACACAACCAGCTGCCATCTTTTAACAATTTAAAGCCCATTTACCTCTGCCGCCTTTATACCGTAGGTGGAGGTAAACAGGTTAAGGACGGGCAGCTACTATTGGTCCAGTGCTGTGTGCTTGTCCCCCTAAGCTAAAATTTGTGGCCTGCACATCAGGATATTTTTTTATACAATTTCTTGGGATGAGAGGTGATCATAAAACAGGAATTATTTTTTTTTTTTTTAAAGCGACCTGTCCACAGAGTTTAAGGCCTGATTTACACGAGCGTGTGCGTTTTGCACGCGCAAAAAACGCAGCGTTTTGCGCGCGCAAAAGGCACTTGACAGCTCCGTGTGTCATCCGTGTATGATGCGCTGTGCGTGATTTTCGCGCAGCCGCCATCATAGAGATGAGGCCAGTTGACATCCGTCACTGTCCAGGGTGCTGAAAGAGCTAACTGATCGGCAGTAACTCTTTCAGCACCCTCGACAGTGAATGCCGATCAAAATATACACCAATCTGTGAATAAAAAAAAGACGTTCATACTTACCAAGAACGTCCTGCTTCCTCCAGTCCGGTCTCCCGGCCGTTGCCTTCGTGACGCGTCCCTCTCTTGTCATCCGGCCCCACCTCCCAGGATGACGCGGCAGTCCAAGTGACCGCTGCAGCCTGTGATTGGCTGCAGCCTGTGCTTGGCCTGTGATTGGCTGCAGCTGTCACTTGGACAGAATTGTCATCCCGGGAGGTCAGACTGGAGGAAGAACCCGGGAGTTCTCGGTAAGTCAGAACTTCTGTTTTTTTTTACACGTACATGTATATTGTGATCGGAAGTCACTGTCCATGGTGCTGAACCAGTTTAACTCTTTCAGCACCGTGGACAGTGACTGTCTCCCGGCGTCGCGTACCGGAAAATTTTTTGCCGGGTTCGGTCAAAACGAGTTCGGCCGAACCCGTTGAAGTTCGGTGCGCTCATTTCTAATTTGACACTCCGTTTGGATGTTTGTAAACAGAAAAGCACGTGGTGCTTTTCTGTTTACATTCATCCTTTTGACAGCTCTTGCGCGAATCACGCAGTTCGCACGGAAGTGCTTCCGTGCGGCATGGGTGCGTGATGCGCGAAAAACGCACGATTATAGAACATGTCGTGAGTTTTACGCAACGCACTCACGCTGCGCAAAATTCACGCATCGTCTAAACTGCCCCATAGAGTAATATAGGTGCGTACGACACGCGTGAAAAGCACGCGCGTCGCACGCGCTTATATTACGCTCGTGTAAATGAGGCCTAAGGCAGCACAGAGTATTTCAGGAGAGGAGCGTGCAGATTCTGTGCTGCTGTGAACTCTGCTCTTACCATTACGTAGCTCTCAGTCTGTTACCTCTCCTCCACTCCTGTCCTCAATAACACCTTCACATGATTGGCAAGTCACCACCCCGCACAAGATCCGCACGCTCATCTCCTGAAATACTCTGTGCTGCCTTAAACTCTGTGGACAGGTCAGGATCCTGTTTCTTTTAAATGCTGCTGGGGAACCCGCTCGATCCACTATATAAGGCTGCGCCTCCATCCTCTTCTGCCCCAGTCACTTATTCCCAAGCACTGTAGCGCAGCCTTATAAAGTGGATCGAGCGGGTTCCCCAGCAGCATTTAAAAGAAACAGGATTCTGACCTGTCCACAGAGTTTAAGGCAGCACAGATTATTTCAGGAGATGAGCACGGCCGGGCACGGCCGGCCACGGGCAGCCGGTCGTTTTTCCGAGCCGTGCTCCCATTATAAAGTATAGGAGCACGGCCCGTAAAATAAAAAAATAGAACATGTTCTATCTTTTTAACGGCACGGGCACCTTCCCGTGAGAAAACGGGAAGGTACCCGTGGCTAACAGAAGTCTATGGGCCCGCTATTTCGGGTCGTAATTACGACCCGTAATAACGGGTGTTTTTACGGTCGGGTGCATGAGGCCCCGTAATGACGGGTGGCTACATGTGTGCACCCGTCATTACGGCAGCGTTGCTAGGCTACGTCAGTAAATAGTCACTGTCCAGGGTGCTGAAAGAGTTAACTGATCGGCAGTAACTCTTTCAGCACCCTGGACAGTGAATTCCGATCAGAATATAGAGTAACCTGTAAAAAAAAAAGACGTTCATACTTACCGAGAACTTTCTGCTTCCTCCAGTCCGGTCTCCCGGCCGTTGCCTTGGTGACGCGTCCCTCTCGACATCCGGCCCGACATTCCTGGATGACGTTACAGCCCATGTGACCGCTGCAGCCAATCACAGGCTGCCGCGTCAGGAAAGAAGGTCGGACTGGAGGAAGAAGAGGGACTCGTCACCAAGACAACGACCGGGTACGTATGAAATGCTTTTTATTTTATTTTTAATCAGCAGCCTCTTTTCTCTATCAGTGATTGATAGAAATAAGTGGCTGCCGATTTGTATAATATTTTTGACCGGGTTCGGTCAAAACGTGTTCGGCCGAACCCGGTGAAGTTCGGATTCGCTGCGAACCGAACTTTTCCCGATGTTCGGACCGAAACCGGGTTTGGTTGTCCCAGTTCGCTCATCTCTATTCATGGCATAGACGACCTGTTAACTTTATTCGGCGGTTAACTATGATTACGGCCATACTAAATTTATATTCTTTTTTTTATGTTTCACTACTTTTTCACAATAAAAACACTAAGGCTATGTTCACACAGAGTTTTTTTGCAGGCGGAATTTCTGCCTCAAAATTTCGTTTGTAAGTTTGAGGCAGATTTTCCTCTCCCTGCACGCCGATTTTCGCGGCATTTTTCGCGGCGTTTTTGCCCGCGGCCTTTGAGCGCCGCGGGCATAAAACGCCGCAAAATACGCTTTCTCTGCCTCCCATTGAAGTCAATTGGAGGTCAGAGGCGTAAACGCCCGAAAATAGGGCATGTCCCTTCTTTGTCCCGCGAGAAATAAACGGGAGGCATTTTCGGGCCGTTTTTGACGAGTTTTCCGGCGCGGTTTCCGCGTCAAAAAACTTGTAAAAAAACTCAGTGTGAACATAGCCTTACATAAAGTCGCCATATTCTGAGAGCCATAACTTTTTCCATCTGCAGAGCTGTGAGGGCGTTTTTTTGCGGGACATGCTGTAGTTTTTATTGGTACCGTCTTGGGGTACATTTTTTTGGTAGCTTTATATTCCAATGTTTTGGAGGTGATGTGACCAAAAACAGAATATCTGTAATTTTTTTTTATATTTTTCTTACAGCGTTTACCGCGCAGGATAAATGATGTGATTATTTTTGTGTCTTTATGGATGTGGCAATACCAGTTGTGTATAGTTTTATATATTTTTTTAATAATGACTTTATAAAGAGAGAGTGGCAATTTTTGTTTTTTTATTTTTCTAGAGCATTCTTTTTAGTTTTTTGTTCCACTAGGGGAATTGAGGATCCGATCACCTCTTAGCTGGTATAATACACTGAATTCTGGCAGGGCCTAATAGGCTTCAGTACATGGCAGACCAGGAGGCCATTGTTAGGCCTCCAGTTGCCATAGCAACCATTGGCACCCCCGCGATCACCTGCTATTGTATAGAAGAAGCCCCCTCCCTCTGTCAACCACTTAGATGCTGCGCTCGCTATTGACTTTGTCGACTTAGGGCTTGTACGGCCTATCAGGACGCGGATCTAGTTGAAATCTATGACAGAGACCCCTGCCGTTGTAGGATACAGACTTTCAATCACTGCATCACGCCTCCGCTCCTGGCCGTTAACCTTAAAGGCTAAAAGAGGCCTCATCTGCTCTGCTTGTTGTGCAATTCACCGGGTTTGGTGAATATAAATTTTAGTTGCACATTAAAAATATTTTTAAACAAAAATAATTTGTTTTTGCATCTCCGCTTTCCAAGAGCGGTAATTTTTGTATTGTTTCGTCAATATCGCTGTATAAGGGCTTTTTTTTTTGCCAGACAAGTTATTTTCTTTAATGGCACCATTTTTGGGTACATATGATATATTGATTAACTTTTATTATATTTTTTGTGGGGGGTATTTTTTTATTTTTTTTACGGTCTTCACCATGCTGTTTAAATACTATGTTAACTTTATTGCTCTGGTCGTTACTATCGTGGCGATACCACATATGTGTATTTTTTTTCCCACTTGTACAAAATAAAACCCACTTTTTATGAAAAAAATGGTTTTGTTTCATTTTTACTGTATATGTAAACGCCCGTGTTGTACGTTTTATGGGTGCGATTACGTTTAAGAAACCAGTGGAATTGACCACATTGATTTGAGAATTCTTTGAGATGATAGAAACTTCCCCAGAGGGTGTAGTGAGACCCTACTGTCTGTATTCTTGTACCATATTACGTTTTATATGGCCACCGGATCACTGAGATACGCTTCTTGTGATGTCATCTAGAATGCGGGCAGATTCTATTTCTCTACACCTCTTAATCTGGATGTGTAAACATCTTATGACATCATCAAGTCTATAAATTGGGGTCACACATTGACCACGGTGTCGGTTTCTCTTGCTGGCTCTCATTATGAAGGTGTCTTTGATGAAGAGGAGGATAGTGAAGATGTTTTTCAAGATGAGGATTATAGAGAAAATGGAGGTTGGCGGACGTCAATTTCCTGATGATGTAGAGATGGAGGACGTGGAGGAGGACGAGAAAATGGAGGTTGGCGGACGTCAATTTCCTGATGATATAGAGATGGAGGACGTGGAGGAGGACGAGAAAATGGAGGTTGGCGGACGTCAATTTCCAGATGATATAGAGATGGAGGATATGGAGGATAAGAAAGACAAAAAGGAAGTTCGCGGACGCAAACTTCCAGAGGATGTGGAGATGGAGGACCTTTCAGGGGTTACCGTTACCACCAGGGCCTCAAACCCCCGGAAGAGAAAGTGGGCATTTTAATTCATCTGACACTCGGGGCCCATTTACCATCAGGGCCCCGAACCCCCGGGAGAGAAAGAGGCCTGTTCTGTTCCATCTGTCGCTCGGGGCCCATTCACCATCTTTTGTCACCCCAACATGGTGGTCTTTACCATTTAAACCATCTGAAATTGTCATGAAGACTCCTCCAGCGCTGAGAACCAGTGATGTGCAGAACAGAAGCGAGATCCGGTATGTCCGACGTCTTCTGCTCCGTCTTCATCTCCTTGTGGTGAAGGTTTTGTGAATTTTTGGGCTAATTCAGATTTTTTGTCTTTTCTAGGATACAACTGTGAAAAAATAGAAAAATGTTTTACGCTCTCTTATGATCCAGGACTGAGCTGTGTAAGGGTGGACTGGCGGCCATATCCACGTGTGAAGAAGGACCCTCCTCTTCTTCATGTCACAGATCATCACATGTTAAAGGGCCGGAGAAAACCGCACAGCAATTCTACTGGATTCTGGAATAAACATATATTTTCTTTACAATTTTTAGTGTTTTCATATATATATTGGGGAATTTATCCAGGGAGCCTTTTATCTACAGGGATCATAAGGGTGTGGAAAAGTCAGGTGTAATAATCTGCAGAATATATCAATAAGTATCTATCAGCAGGTAGAGAGGACAGAGCAATATTCTGCAGATCTCCAGAGAGGTCAGTGGTGTAATAATCTGCAGAATATATCACTATGTATCTGTCAGGAGGTATAGGAGCAATGTTCTGCAGATCTCCAGAGAGGTCAGTGGTGTAATAATCTGCAGAACATATCACTATGTATCTGTCAGGAGGTAGAGAGGACAGGGCAATGTTCTGCAGATCTCCAGAGAGGTCAGTGGTGTAATAATCTGCAGAATATATCACTATGTATCTGTCAGGAGGTAGAGGAGCGATGTTCTGCAGATCTCTAGAGTAGTCAGTGGTGTAATAATCTGCAGAATATATCACTATGTATCTGTCAGGAGGTAGAGGAGCAATATTCTGCAGATCTCCAGAGAGGTCAGTGGTGAAATAATCTGCAGAATATATCACTATGTGTCTGTCAGGAGGTAGAGGAGCAATGTTCTGCAGATCTCCATAGAGGTCAGTGGTGTAATAATCTGCAGAATATATCACTATGTATCTGTCAGGAGGTAGAGGAGCAATGTTCTGCAGATCTCTATTTCAGTGGTGTAATAATCTGCAGAATATATCACTATGTATCTGTCAGGCGGTAGAGAGGAGAGAGCAATATTCTGCAGATCTCCAGAGAAGTCAGTGGTGTAATAATCTGCACAATATATCACTATTAGAGATGAGCGAACTTATCAAAAGTTCGGTTCGGCTAGTTCGCCGAATTTCACAAAAAAGTTCGGTTCGGACCGAACTAGTTCTGACCGAACCTGTCACTTACGTGCGCCGAGCATGCTACTGTCCGGGGTGCTGATAGAGTTAATGGGCTGCACTAACTCTTTCACCAACCTTGACAGTACATGCTCGGCGCGCGGAAAATAAAATTTTAATAAATGTAATAAAAAAATAAAAATTATACGTTCGTACTTACTTTCCTCCTGTCCGGCCTCCAGCGATGACGTTTCATCCCTTTCGCCGCTGCAGCCAATCACAGGCTGTAGTGGCGGTCACGCACGCCAGGATGACGCTTCATCCCACGTGACCGCCTCTGCAGCCAATCACAGGCTACAGCGGCGACATGGATGAAACGTCATCGCTGGAGGCCGGACAGGAGGAAAGTAAGTATGAACGTATTATTATTTTTTTGGGCATGTATGTATGTATGTATGTATGTATGTTGGCATGTATGTATGTTGTCATGTATGTATATCTGTGCATGTATGTTGGCATGTATGTATATATGTGCATGTTTGTATGTATATTTGCATGTATATATTTGCATGTATGTATGTATGTTTGCATGTATGTATGTTTGCATGTATGTATTTTTGCATGTATGTTGTCATGTATGTATGTTGTCATGTATGTATGTATATATGTGCATGTGTGTATGTATATTTGTATGTATGTATGTATGTTTGCATGAATGTATGTATGTTTGCATGTATGTATGTATGCATGTTTGTATGTATATTTGCATGTGTGTATATATATATGTATGTTGTCATGTATGTATGTATGTATGTTGTCATGCATGTATATATGTGCATGTATGTTGGCATGTATGTATATATGTGCATGTGTGTATGTATGTATATTTGCATGTATATATTTGCATGTATGTATGTTGTCATGTATGTATGTATGTATATATGTGCATGTATGTTTGCATGTATGTTGGCATGTATGTATACATGTGCATGTTTGTATGTATATTTGCATGTATATATGTTTGCATGTGTGTATGTATGTTTGCATGTATGTATGTATGTTTGCATGTATGTATGTTGCCATGTATGTTTGTATGTATGTTGTCATGTATGTTTGTATGTATATATGTGCATGTATGTATGTTTGCATGTTTTTATTTTTGCATGTATGTTTGCATGTATGTTTATATATATGTGCATGTATGTAATTATGTTTGCATGTATTTATGTTTGCATGTATATTTGTGCATGCTTGTATATATGTATGTATGTATCTTTGCATGTTTGTTTGTATGTATGTATGTTTTCATGTGTGTGTGTGTATGCATGTATGTATGATAGTTTGCATGTATATATGTGTGTATGTTTGCATGTATGTATATTTGCATGTATATATGTGCATGCTTGTATGTATGTTTGTATATATGTATGTATGGCCATGTATGATACTGTCTGCTGGCGCCCTGTATCTAAGTCAACTTCACGGCAGGCTTCTATACATGGTATAACAGTCAGTATCACACATTAAACTGAATCTAAGCCTACGACATGTTTTATTTCATTTTTTTTTTCACAGGTTTGGTGTTTGGACTACGTCGGTTTCGAGGACTACTTAGATGACGTTTTTTTTTCTACAATAAAATGGTTAATGAGGGTTGTGTTGGGGGTGCTTTATTTCAATAAAATATTTTATCTATATCTTTGTCTTTTTCTTTTCAAATTTTATTACTACCACTTTAGTAATGGCCGCTGTCTGAGTGACAACATCCATTACTAAGGCGAGGCTTAGTGTTCGCCGGTGCAGAGGCTAACACTAAACACCATTATTACCCCGGTACCCACCACCACCAGGGGTGCCGGGAAGAGCCAGGTACGATCCAGTACCCGACCATCTGTTGTGATGGTCGGGCCCTGGGGCGGCCGCAGGCTGGTATTATGAGGCTGGGAAGGGCCAAAACCAGTGGACCTTCCCACCCTTGTAATGCTAGGCTGCTGTGTTGTATCTGGCTGGTTATAAAAGTGGGGGGACCCCACGTCATTTTTTTAAATTATTTATTTAAATTTTTTTTTTTAAAAGACATGGGGTTCCACCCAATTTATCATAACCAGCCACATACAACACAGTGTTATTAGCCTGGGAATGGACAAAACCAGTGGCCCTTCCCACCAATGTAATGCCAGACTGCTGCGGCCTTGTATATGGCTGGTTATTAAAAATGTGGGGGACCCAACGTCTATTGTTAAATTTGTTAAATTAAAAAAAAAAAACGACGTGGGGTCCCCCCCATTTTTATAACCAGCCCGATACAACACAGCAGCAGCAGCCTAGCATTACAAGGGTGGGAAGGTCCACTGATTTTGGCCCTTCCCAGCCTCATAATACCAGCCTACGGCCGCCCCAGTACCCGACCATCACAACAGATGGTCGGGTACTGGATCGTACCAAGCTCTTCCCGGCACCCCTGGTGGTGGTGGGTACCGGGGTAATAATGGGTGGTTAGTGCTAGCCTCTGCACCGGCTAACACTAAGTACCGCCTTAATAATGGACGCTGTCAATCAGCCAACTGCCATTATCTAGGCACTAATAAAGTTTAAAAAAAAACACAAAGACAATTCTTTTTTATTGAAATAAGAAATCCCCAACAAAACCCTCGTTAACCATTTTATTAAAATTTGAAAAAACGTAGATCTACGCAGTAGTCCAACGAATCGAAGATGTAGTCCAATCGGTACATCAAAATCTGCAACAACATAAAAAAACAGTTATCAATGTGAACAATACCAATACTTCTACTCACCTACACACATATATACACGCACACACAAACAAACAAACATACACAGACACACACATATATACACAAACACAACAAGATATAAACACACACACACACACACACACACACACACACACACACACATAAACAGACAAACACACACATATACACGAACTCACACATATACAAACAAAAACACATATCCAAACACACACACACACACACACACAGTTATACACACACATACACGAACACATATACACAAACACATATACAAACAAAAACACACATACCCAAACACACATATACACAAACACATATACACAAACACACCCATATATACACACAAACACACACCCATATACACACATATACACAAACACACACATACAAAAACACACACAAACATCTACGCACAAACATATACACAAATACACCCATATATACACAAACATATACACAAACGCATATACACAAACACACCCATATATACACACACACACATATACACAAACATACATATAAAAACAAAAACAGACAAAGTCACATACCCAAACACACATATATACACAAACACACACATACACAAACACGGTTTCTTTTAAATGCTGCTAGGGAACCCGCTCGATCCACTATATAAGGCTGCGCTACAGTGCAGCATTTAAAAGAAACAGGATCCTGACCTGTCCATAGAGTTTAAGGCAGCACAGAGTATTTCAGGAGATGAGCATGCAGATTCAGTGCTGCTGTGAACTCTGCTCTTACCATTACGTAGCTCTCAGTCTGTTACCTCTCCTCCACTCCTGTCCTCCAGAACACCTTCACATGATTGGCAAGTCACCACGTAATGGTAAGAGCAGAGTTCACAGCAGCATAGAGTATTTCAGGAGATGAGCGTGCAGATCTTGTGCGGGGTGGTGACTTGCCAATCATGTGAAGGTGTTATTGAGGACAGGAGTGGAGGAGAGGTAACAGACTGAGCTACGTAATGGTAAGAGCAGAGTTCACAGCAGCACTGAATCTGCAAGCTCCTCTCCTGAAATACTCTGTGCTGCTGTGAACTCTGTTCTTACCATTATGTAGCTCAGTCTGTTACATCTCCTCCACTCCTGTCCTCTATAACACGTTCACATGATTGGCAAGTCACCACCACGCACAAGATCCGCATGCTCATCTCCTGAAATACTCTGTGCTGCTGTGAACTCTGCTCTTACCATTACGTGGTGACTTGCCAATCATGTAAAGGTGTTCTTGAGGACAGGAGTGGAGGAGAGGTAACAGACTGAGAGCTACGTAATGGTAAGAGCAGAGTTCACAGCAGCACTGAATCTGCACGCTCATCTCCTGAAATACTCTGTGCTGCCTTAAACTCTGTGGACAGGTCAGGATCCTGTTTCTTTTAAATGCTGCACTGTAGCGTAGCCTTATATAGTGGATCGAGCGGGTTCCCTAGCAGCATTTAAAATAAACAGGATCCTGACCTGTCCACAGAGTTTAAGGGTATGTTCACACGTAGTCAACAAAAACGTCTGAAAATCCAGAGCTGTTTTCAAGGGAAAACAGACCCTGCTTTTCAGACGTTTTTTTACCAATTCGCATTTTTCGCGGCGTTTTCACGCCGTTTTCGCTGCGTTTTTTAGGTCCGTTTTTGGAGCTGTTTGCATTGGAGTCTATGAGAAAACAGCTCCAAAAACGTCCAAAGAAGTGTACTGCACTTCTTTTGACGAGGCTGTATTTTTACGCGTCGTCGTTTGACAGCTGTCAAACGACGACGCGTAAATAACAGGTCGTCTGCACAGTACGTCGGCAAACCCATTCAAATGAATGGGCAGATGTTTGCCGACGTATTTGAGACGTATTTCCAGACGTAAAACGAGGCAAAATACGCCTCGTATACGTCTGAAATTTGGCCGTGTGAACATACCCTTAGGCAGCACAGAGTATTTCAGGAGATGAGCACGGGCAGCCGTTCGTTTTTCCGAGCCGTGCTCCCATTATGCACACGACCGTAAAAACACCCGTTATTGCGGGTCGGAATTACGACCCGCAATAACGGGCTCATAGACTTCTGTTACCCACGGGTACCTTTCCGTTTTCTCACGGGAAGGTGCCCGTGCCGTTAAAAAAATAGAACATGTTCTATTTTTCTATTTTACGGGCCGTGCTGCTATAATTATAATGACAGCACGGTTCGCAAAAGCGGCCGGCTGCCCGTGGCCGGCCGGCCGTGCTCGTAGTTACGAGTCGTAATTACGAGCACGGCCCGTAAAATAAAAAAATAGAACATGTTCTATCTTTTTAACGGCACGGGCACCTTCCCGTGAGAAAACGGGAAGGTACCCGTGGCTAACAGAAGTCTATGGGCCCGCTATTTCGGGTCGTAATTACGACCCGTGATAACGGGTGTTTTTATGGTCGTGTGCATGAGGCCCCGTAATGACGGGTGGCTACATGTGTGCACCCGTCATTACGGCAGCGTTGCTAGGCGACGTCAGTAAGGGTATGTGCACACACACTAATTACGTCCGTAACTGACGGACGTATTTCAGCCGCAAGTACCGGACCGAACACAGTGCAGGGAGCCGGGCTCCTAGCATCATACTTATGTACGATGCTAGGAGTCCCTGCCTCTCCGTGGAACTACTGTCCCGTGCTGAAAACATGATTACAGTACGGGACAGTTGTCCTACAGAGAGGCAGGGACTCCTAGCATCGTACATAAGTATGATGCTAGGAGCCCGGCTCACTGCACTGTGTTCGGTCCGGTACTTGCGGCCGAAATACGTCCGTCAATTACGGACGTAATTAGTGTGTGTGCACATACACTAAATAGTCACTGTTCAGGGTGCTGAAAGAGTTAACTGATCGGCAGTAACTGTTTCAGTACCCTGGACAGTGACTACCAATCACAGCACCTGTAAAAAAAAAGACGTTCATACTTACCGGGAACTCCCTGCTTCCTCCAGTCCGGTCTCCTGGCCGTTGCCTTGGTGACGCGTCCCTCTCGATATCCCTTGATGACGATGCAGCCCATGTGAGCGCTGCAGCCAATCACAGGCTGCCGCGGCCTCTGCAGCCAATCACAGGCTGCAGAGGCCTCTGCAGCCAATCACAGGCTGCCGCGTCAGAAAAGGTCGGACTGGAGGAAGAAGAGGGACTCGTCCGCAAGACAACGACCGGGTACGTATGAAATGCTTTTTATTTTATTTTTAATCAGCAGCCTCTTTTCTCTATCAGTGATTGATAGAGACAAGTGGCTGCCGATTTGTATAATGTTTTTGACCGGGTTCGGTCAAAACGGGTTCGGCCGAACCCGGTGAAGTTCGGATTCGCTGCGAACCAAACTTTTCCGGAAGTTCGGACCGAAACCGGGTTCGGTTGTCCCGGTTCGCTCATCTCTAATCACTATGTATCTGTCAGGAGGTAGAGGAGCAATGTTCTGCGATTCTCTAGAGAGGTCAGTGGTGTAATAATCTGCAGAATATATCACTATGTATCTGTCAGGAGGTAGAGAGGACAGAGCAATGTTCTGCAGATCTCCAGCGAGGTCAGTGGTGTAATAATCTGCAGAATATATCACTATGTATCTGTCAGGAGGTAGAGAGGACAGAGCAATGTTCTGCAGATCTCCAGCGAGGTCAGTGGTGTAATAATCTGCAGAATATATCACTATGTATCTGTCAGGAGGTAGAGGAGCGATGTACTGCAGATTTCTAGAGATGTCAGTGGTGTAATAATCTGCAGAATACATCACTATGTATCTTGTCAGGAGGTAGAGGAGCGATGTTCTGCAGATTTCTAGAGATGTCAGTGGTGTAATAATCTGAAGAATATATCATTATGTATCTGTCACGAGGTAGACAAGCAATGTTCTGCAGATCTCTAGAGATGTCAGTGGTGTAATAATCTGCAGAATATATTACTATGATGTATCTATCAGCAGGTAGAGAGGACAGAGCAATGTTCTGCAGATCTCTAGAGTGGTCAGTGGTTTAATAATCTGCAGAATATATCACTATGTATCTATCAGGAGGTACAGGAGCAATGTTCTGCAGATCTCTAGAGAAATCCGTGGTGTAGTAATCTGCAGAATATATCACTATGTATCTGTAAGAAGGTAAAGGAGCAATGTTCTGCAGATCTCTAGAGAAGTCAGTGGTATAATAATCTGCAGAATATATCACTATGTATCTGTCAGGAGGTAGAGGAGCAATGTTCTGCAGATCTCCAGAGAGGTCAGTGGTGTAATAATCTGCAGAATATATCACTATGTATCTGTCAGGAGGTAGAGGAGCAATGTTCTGCAGATCTCTAGAGAGGTCAGTGGTGTAATAATTTGCAGGATATATCACTATGTATCTGTCAGGAGGTAGAAGAGCAATGTTCTGCAGATCTCTGGAGAAGTCAGTGGTTTAATAATCTGCAGAATATATCACTATGTATCTGTCAGGAGGTAGAGGAGCAATGTTCTGCAGATCTCTAGGGAAGTCAGTGGTGTAATAATCTGCAGAATATAAAACTATTTATCTGTCAGGAGGTAGAGGAGCAATGTTCTGCAGATCTCTAGAAAGGTCAGTGGTGTAATAATCTGCAGAATATATCACTATGTATCTGTCAGGGGGTAAAGGAGCAATGTTCTGCAGATCTCTAGAGAGGTCAGTGGTGTAATAATCTGCAGAATATATCACTATGTATCTGTCAGGAGGTAGAGGAGCAATGTTCTGCAGCTCTCCAGAGAGGTCAGTGGTGTAATAATCTGCGGAATATATTACTATGTATCTGTCAGGAGGTAGAGGAGCAATGTTCTGCAGATCTCCAGAGAGGTCAGTGGTGTAATAATCTGCGGAATATATCACTATGTATCTGTCAGGAAGTAGAGGAGCAATGTTCTGCAGATCTATAGAGAGGTCAGTGGTGTATTAATCTGCAGAATATATCACTATGTATCTGTCAGGAGGTAGAGGAGCAATGTTCTGCAGATCTCTAGAGAGGTCAGTGGTGTAATAATCTGCAGAATATATCACTATCTATCTGTCAGGAGGTAGAGGAGCAATGTGCTGCAGATCTCCAGAGAGGTCAGTGGTGTAATAATCTGCAGAATATATCACTATGTATCTGTCAGGAGATAGAGGAGCAATGTTCTGCAGATCTATAGAGAGGTCAGTGGTGTAATAATCTGCGGAATATATCACTCTGTATCTGTCAGGAGGTAGAGTAGCAATGTTCTGCAGATCTCCAGAGAGGTCAGTGGTGTAATAATCTACAGAATATATCACTATGTATCTGTCAGGAGATAGAGGAGCGATGTTCTGCAGATCTCTAGAGAAGTCAGTGGTGTAATAATCTGCAGAATATATCACTATGTATCTATCAACAGGTAGAGAGGACAGAGCAATGTTCTGCAGATCTCCAGAGAGGTCAGTGGTGTAATAATCTGCAGAATATATCACTATGTATCTATCAACAGGTAGAGAGGACAGAGCAATGTTCTGCAAATCTCCAGAGAGGTCAGTGGTGTAATGATCTGCAGAATATATCACTATGTATGTGTCAGGAGATAGAGAGGACAGAGCAATGTTCTGCAGATCTCCAGAGAGGTCAGTGGTGTAGTAATCTGCAGAATATATCACTCTGTATCTGTCAGGAGATAGAGGAGCAATGTTCTGCAGATCTCCAGAGAGGTCAGTGGTGTAATAATCTGCAGAATATATCTTTGTGTATCTGTCAGGAGGTAGAGAGGACAGAGCCATCTTGACTAGCCTAAGTAGAGTCATGTGCTGAGTAACCATTTTACCTTTATTCCCCTTCTTTCGCCCCCTTCCCAATAAAGACACGTGACAACCGAGGTTGGATGTGAAATGGCCACAGCAGCCGTTTATTTATTTAACATGAATTAAATGCAATTTAATCCGAAACATTCAGATAACTCTTTTAGGAATTCGACGAGAGAATTCCTACTATAATTCACATGACCCAACATGGGTCAATTAACACTAAACAGAGCAGGGGAAGTCCTTGAAGCCATTTTTCCGATTTCCTTTAAATTAGCCATCTGCAAACCACCACCAACTATTTACCTCCAGCCGTAAACCAGCTCGGAAGCACCGCTCACCCCTGCAGATGGCTCCAACCACCAGAAGACCACTTCAAAGGGATAACACCCTATGAAGTCTTCAAATGATCTACCATTTTTTGGGGGACGCATACCCCCGATGCGACCCCCCCACCATTTTGTACTGACCAACCTCAAGGACTCCCCCCGCCACAGCGAAACAGGCCTTGACCACCTTAAGCCTGTGAGTCCCTCCAAACCACCACCGCCCTCTCAATTCCTTCTGCTAAAGCCAGGCTCCACATATCAATTCCAACCTGGGTCAAATGTACTCCATCACTCCTCCAATAATTACCGACTCCTGACTCCAGATTCTTGTGTCGAACACAAATGCCCCCGTTCCTAGCAACAAAACGCGACACCGCCCGGTTTACCTTAATACGGGCTTTATTGACCCTCTCAACCGATCTTGCCAAACGCCAAAACTTCCTCGGAACGATGTCCGACCAAACAATCACCAGGTGAGGATAAGATGCCCATAAACACAACAGATCGTGTTTAATATCCCGCACTAACTCGCGAAACGGGCGCACCCCCAGATCATTCCCCTCCCGCATGTAACACCAGAACCTCCGGAACCCTATCTAACTGAGAGTATGTCTGAAACTCAGCAAGTACCCGGCTCCACAACATACCTCGGAAGCCCAGCCAGTGTAAAACCGCATCGTGCCGCAGAATGCGAAGCTGACGGCCATCTGGGCGAACGTCCGCCCGCAATGCCCCCCAGTGCACAAAAGAAAGTCCTAAAATCCACACTAAGCAAGGGTGGTGATCTGAAAAGAAAGAACAAAACCGCACATGTCAAACAATCAAAGCTACCTTACCGACTCACAACAAATGAGGGCGCACATAAGTCCGAAACCTGTTGGACTCCCACCGGCCGATGCGCCGCACACCCTCGTCGTCCAACCCCCAACGCCCCGCCTCAGTAGCAGCGCCGATCCTGAACGAGTGATACGAGTAATACCCCTGCCCCACGCCAACCGCAGCCAAGCATTTCTTAAACACCGCACCAAATTGATACCTGGACAAAAACGAGCCATTCTCATGACGGAGCAATGGCGACTCAGGCACCCCAACCAGTGGCTTAAAAGCCACCATACAAGCAACTGGACACATCGCCGACCCTGGGAGGACAAACAACACTATCCGCTTACCCCGACCCGCTTGATCAGTCTTGGACCGCCGCAAAAACAACTCGAGTCTATCCTCATATAGCCCCATGTCCGCCTGCCGCAATCCCCCAGCCCTAGCCGCACTAGGAGAAACCAACTCCCCAATTCTGAGTGCTCCGAAAAACGCGAGGGAAAAAGCCAAACGGAACAAGACTACCTCATCAGGCGAATTACAAACAGCCCCCAGCGATGCTCCCAACGACCCAAGGAGGGAAAAAGAAACGGGTTGCCTCTGATCTGCTACCGCCCTGCCCCGACGCAAACCTTTTAGAGCTTGCCTTACTAAAAAATGTTTGGACACATCCTGAAAACCCCGTAATTTGAATCCAAACGCCAAACCAGCAACAAAACGATTCACTTTTGCCGGGGAAAAACCCGCCTCCCAAGCATCCCCCAACCAGTACAATAATGGCACCAACCTGTCTTGCGCCGTGCTGACGTTACCCAACACTCTTACCCACTCCTCCCACTGCTGCCAACACGCCGAATAAGCGCTCCAAGTCACGCTAGCCAATGACCTTTCAATCAACCGTTCCACGGGACCGAAACCAGACCCCAGAGATGTTCCGGGCAAGCCAAACCGACCAGCTCCGCTCCCGGTGCCATTTGACGAAAACGATCCCACTGCGAGCGAGAAAGAGCATCAGCAATACAATTGGAAACCCCAGGTACATGCACCGCAACCACCCACGTGTTTAAAGACAAACACACCAAAACTAGGTGACGCAACAACTGAACCACCGGTGGAGAAGATGCTGATAAGTTGTTAATTGCTAACACTACCCCCATGTTATCGCAGTGGACACTAACATTTTTATCCCTGAGCCTATCCCCCCAAATGGTCACCGCCACCACGATGGGGAACAGCTCGAGCAGGGCCAGATTTCGCGTAAGACCACCAGTCACCCAGCTGTCCGGCCAGTTCCCCGCACACCATTGTCCTCCTGCATACGCGCCAAAACCACCAGACCCTGCCGCGTCAGTAAACAGCTCCAACTCGCCCATCTCCTGTACCTGCGACATCCACAACGATCTACCATTATACAGCCCGAGGAACTCGTCCCAGACATGCAGATCCGCCCTGTGATCCCCACCAATCCTCACAAAATGATGGGGCGCCCGGATACCCGCCGTCGCTGACGCCAACCTCCTACTAAAAATTCTACCCATTGGCATAATTCGACAGGCAAAGTTCAACTTTCCAAGCAGCAACTGAAGATCCCGAAAAGTGATCTTCTTCAATTGGCAAGCCCGCCTGACCTGCCGTAGTGGCAATAATTTATCCTCAGGAAGCCTGCACTCCATTGCCACCGAATCAATTTGGATCCCCAAAAAACTGATGGTAGATACCGGGCCCTCTGTTTATCCAGGCGCCAAAGGGATTCCAAAATCCGTCGCAACCTTCTGTAAGGAATACAATAAATTACCGCAAACTGGGGAACCGCTAGGGCCTACGCACAAAAAATCATCAAGATAATGTATTAAGGAATCGACCCCAGCTACACCCTTCGTCACCCATTCCACGAAACTACTAAACGCCTCGAAGTATGCGCAAGAAAGGGAGCAACCCATTGGAAGGCACCTATCCACATAAAATTCCCCGCTCCAGAAGCAACCCAACAGCCGTTGGCTTTCTGGATGTACCGGCAGCAAGCGAAAGGCCGCCTCAATGTCAGTCTTTGCCAACAACGCACCGGGCCCTGCCTCCCGCACTAACGCCATCGCTTTGTCAAATGACGTGTAAACAACCGAACATAAGTCGTGATCTATCCCATCGTTCACCGACGCTCTCCTGGGAAACGACAAATGCTGGATCAAATGGAATTTGTGAGGCTCCCGCTTTGGCACAACTCCCAAGGGTGATACCACTAAATTCTCAATCGGCGGTTCGGCAAAAGGCCCGGACATCCTACCCAAAACCAAACAAAAACCCCTCATAAATTAACTTGGCCGCAACCCTATCCGGATATTCACTTAGATACGGGGCCATCCTTTCTACCCTCACCGGCGACCGCCCCTTGACCAACTGAAGAGGACTGAGGGCCTGACCGCCTCCCTTTCCGCATACATTTTGAGGCCCCGTGTGAGGAGCCATTGCACTCCGAACAGACATGTTTAAATTTACAGGTGGCCCTGAACTTACACGGCCATCATTGAATTGCCAGCAAGTTTTGACCCGGAACCTTGCCCGGATTGACTAGACTGGCCCCCTTGGCCAACGCTCCTGGGAAAGGACTGCTTAACCGGCGCCGTAACCCGCAACCACAATGCAATATTCTTTTGATCCCACCGGATCGCCGTCCGGACCGCCTTCCGCTGGCGAAATTGCTCGTCGTACCGCAAACACGCCTGGCCCCCGTACGCCCAATAGGCCTCCCCGATGGCATCAAAATAACAAAACAACGGCGAGCAATTTTCCGGCGCCTTTTCCCCGATCACGCTTGCCAAAATAGCGAAAGCTTGCGACCAGTTGGCAAACGTCTGCGGGATAAGCCTATACCGCCGACGTTCTTCCTCCTCTTTCTTACTCTCATCCCGCTTGCCCTTATCCAATTTGAATTTCGCAAGCGGCAGAAGAGAAAATATCTCCACGTATTCATCCTTCCAAATCCGTTCACGTACCTCTTGCTTAAGGTGAGCCCCTAAAGGGCCCTCAAAACAGACGTAAACCTCGCCCCGAGCGCGATCATCAAGCCGAATCCTATCCCAATCCTTCTGCGCCTCGCTTTGGACAGACACTGCTACCGCTTCTTTTGCCACCCCCGGGACCTCCCCCACCATGGACCGCGACTGTACATCACGAGGACCTTCCCATACCACAACCGGAGACCCCGCCGGCACTACAGGCGCCGCTGCCCTATCTAAGCGCCGGACTAGCTCGCGCAAGCAACCCACTAAATCTGTCAAGCCATCGCGCCCGGCAACGCCACTACCGACAGCCGCTACCCCGCTCGCTGACCCACCCCCAACACCCGACATGAAAATTGCTGGATACGGTAACGTAGGAGTTACACACTCACCAGGCTGCCCAGGCGCTGTAGTCCCGCCAGCCGGAAAATCCTGACCACGTTGCGACTCATCCAGCTCTCCATCTTCCAAATCCTCTCTCGCCGCCGACTGGTACTCGCACCGACATCTTCGACACGGGGATCCCGGCACGCTGACAGGTGGGCCGACAACCTGCCGCCCGACCGCAGGGACCCAGACTTCCGACCGGACCTGTTGCCTCGTCGTCGTCGCTGATCTTGGCGTCCTCACCGATGCTCTCGAGGAAGCCTGCCCCCTGGCCGGAACATCACCATGCGGGGCGACCGTATACTGCCCTCCGAATACAGCGTCTGAAGGCGGGGGTGTGACAGGGAGCCCGGCCTGCGACTCCCAGTTAACCGCCGAGCCCCGTCGCGGCTGGGGATTCCTGCCAGGACGCAGGCCCTAGGAAGAGGCACCCGTCCCAGCAGCCTGGCCTGCAGCGTCATTAGAAGGGCTCCCCCTGCGACGCCGGGCCCGCGGGGCCACGTCTGGACTAAGACGCTCTGGTGGGCGAGGCCTATGCGAGCGGCGGGGTGACTTAGCCTGGGCAACCGCCGCTCCCGCCGAAGCCCTCTGCTTTATTACAGCAGGGGCCGACATTAACAGCTCTCCCTCCACCGCCATATCCCCAGCGTCTGAGAGGGGGGCGGGGGAAGGGAGCGCATCAGCGCGGGCTGCCGACCAAGACGACGGGCCCGCCTGAGGGATCCGGGCCAGCGATGCCACAGTCTCCTCCAGCCAGCCCGGATCGTGATAAGCAGCTTCTGCCCGCAGCTGATCGAGCAGCAAGGCCGGAGATGCCATAACAGGTAAGTAGCACTATCTAACCTGACCTAAGTTTTTTGCTTGTTTCTCCTCCAGCTGCCTCCGGCTCAATGCCGAAAACAGCGGGAGGAACAGTTAACACACCCCGGCTCCTCGCATCTCCCCCTCCTCCCTCACCTAACCTGTCCTTCCTATTGGTTGAACCAACCAATCTTACGGCAATCATGGAGGCTTCCCGTTGAGCCCTCTGTGCTGCCGTCCAGCCTCTGCTGTAGATCTCTAGAGAGATCAGTGGTATAATAATCTGCAGAATATATCACTATGTATCTGTCAGGCGGTAGAGAGGAGAGAGCAATGTTCTGCAGATCTCTATTTCAGTGGGAGGCGGATGCTTCTTTTTACCGCTAGATGATTTTTTCAACTAGTGGACAAAAGAAGCGTCCTGCCCGATCTGAAGTGAATGGGAGTAGGAATCTTTTAGCTGACGGCAGGAATAATTCTTCGGCCGATTTTGCAGCAGGACCCACCAAGCAAAATCCACCGTGTGAACATGGTCTTAGTGACCCCTTTTGTGGTGCAACTTACTCAGCGGCAGCGGCAGTAAAATGGAAGAAACTAGACACCAAAAATAAAAAGTTAAGCCCCCTGTGTTTTACCATAGATAAGTTAGGCCCCCTGTGTTTTATCATAGATAAGTTAGACCCCCTGTGTTTTACCATAGATAAGTTAGGCCCATGGCCGACCTTATATACGTTCGACCAGAGCGGTCGCACAGGGCGCCAGCCGCCACACTGCAAGGGGGGTGCCAGCGGGTGTGTGTATCCCTGCGCCGTTGCAACTAGCAGCGCGGATACACACACTAACTACAGTCGCCTTTCCACCCGGGCGCTTCTTCACTTAGTGGCCGTCGCTACCGCTGTATCAGCCATAGCAGCTGCTAGCGGTGACACCGGGCATGAGGGCGGTGGCGCCGCTAGCAGCTGCTGCGGCTGCTATAGCGGTAGCGACGGCACTATAGCAGAGCAGAGAGGTATCTCCCTGCTCTGCTATCTACTAGCGCCACTGTAGCTCTCTGAAGGAACGGAATCCCCGTGTGGCCGGGGATTCCGCTCCTGGAGCGCTGCTTGATGTCTCTGTCCATATATGGACAGTGACATCAGGGGAAACTCCTGAAGTGGAATCCCCGGTCACAGCGTTGCAGACGCTATGACCGGGGATTCCACTCCATGAGAAGCTAATGACGTCATGGACACAGACGACAGGAGCTTCTCCTGGAGTGGAAGCGAAGGTCACAGCGTCAGCAACGCTGTGGACGAGGATTCCGCTTCAGGAGTTTCCCCTGATGTCACTGTCCATATATGAACAGAGACATCAAGCAGCGCTGCAGGAGCAGTATCCCTGGCCACATGGGGATTCCGCTCCTTCAGGGAGCTACAGTGGCGCTATCTATACTGGAAGGGGGGGGGTTTCAATCTACAGGGGGGTGTGGGCTGAGTGGCACTACCTACAAAAAAGGACAACTGTGCAGGAGCACACAAAATACCCAGCTTTCCCAGCTATCAAATAAATGTGTGGAAAAAAACTAAGATATAATTTTTATTTAATCTAGCTAAGAGGATTAATCCTTTACCTAGACTAAATAAAAGTTATATCTTAGTTTATTTCCACACATTTATTTGTTAGCTGGGAAAGCTGGGTATTTTGTGTGCTCCTGCATAGTTGTCCTTTTTTGAATGTCTATTGCCCGCCAGCTATCAGGGTCATTTCGTAGTCCTTGCACTACGTACAGGGGGGCTGTGGGCTGTGTGGCACTCCCTAGCAGGGGTCTGTGCGGCACTCTCTAGCAGGGGGGCTCTGCGGCACTTCCTACCAGGGGGCTGTGCGGCACTTCCTAACAGGGGGCTGTGCGGCACTCTCTACAGGAGGCTGTGCGGCACTCCCTACAGCGGGCTGTGTGGTGCTCCCTACAAGGGTGCTGTGTGGCGCTATCTACAAGGGGCTGTGTGGCGCTACCCTCAAGGGGGCTTTGTGGCGCTTCCCACAAGGGGGCTGTGTGGTGCTACCTACAAGGGGCTGTGTGATGCTACCCACAAGGGGCTGTGTGGCACTACCCACAAGGGACTGTGTGGCGCTACCCACAAGGGGCTGTGTGGCGCTACCCACAAGAGGCTGTGTGGCGCTACCTACAAGGGGCTGTGTGGCGCTACCTACAGGGGGAATCTGTGAGTGGTGGGCTGATGGTCATTTTACTGTTAGTGGTGGGATGATGGTCATTTTACTGTGAGTGGTGGGATGATGGTCATTTTACTGTGAGTGGGGGGCTGATGGTCATTTTACTGTGAGTGGGGGGCTGATGGTCTTCAAGTGGTTTCCGCCTCTGACCTCCAATTGAAATTAATAGGAGGCAGAAAATACCTGCGGCTAGAGATGAGCGAACTTATCAAAAGTTCGGTTCGGCTAGTTCGCCGAATTTCACAAAAAAGTTCGGTTCGGACCGAACTAGTTCGGACCGAACCTGTCACTTACGTGCGCCGAGCATGCTACTGTCCGGGGTGCTGATAGAGTTAATGGGCTGCACTAACTCTTTCAGCAACCTTCACAGTACATGCTCGGCGCGCGGAAAATACAATTTAAATGTAATAAAAAAATAAAAATTATACGTTCGTACTTACTTTCCTCCTGTCCGCCCTCCAGCGATGACGTTTCATCCCTTTCGCCGCTGCAGCCAATCACAGGCTGTAGTGGAGGTCACGCACGTCAGGATGACGCTTCATCCCACGTGACCGCCTCTGCAGCCAATCACAGGCTGCAGCGGCGACATGGATGAAACGTCATCGCTGGAGGCCGGACAGGAGGAAAGTAAGTATGAACGTATTATTATTTTTTTTTGGCATGTATGTATGTTGGCATGTATGTATGTTGTCATGTATGTATGTATGTATATCTGTGCATGTATGTTGGCATGTATGTATATATGTGCATGTTTGTATGTATATTTGCATGTATATATTTGCATGTATGCATGTATGTTTGCATGTGTGTATGTTTGCATGTATGTATTTTTGCATGTATGTTGTCATGTATGTATGTATGTTGTCATGTATGTATATATGTGCATGTGTGTATGTATATTTGTATGTATGTATGTTTGCATGAATGTGTGTTTGCATGAATGTATGTTTGTATGTATGTATGCATGCTTGTATGTATATTTGCATGTGTGTGTATATATATATATATATATATATATGTATGTATGTTGTCATGTATGTATATATGCGCATGTATGTTGGCATGTATGTATATATGTGCATGTGTGTATGTATGTATATTTGCATGTATATATTTGCAAGAATGTATGTTGTCATGTATGTATGTATGTATATATGTGCATGTATGTTGGCATGTATGTATACATGTGCATGTTTGTATGTATATTTGCATGTATATATGTTTGCATGTGTGTATGTATGTTTGCATGTATGTATGTATGTTTGCATGTATGTATGTTGTCATGTATGTTTGTATGTATGTATGTATGTTGTCATGTATGTATGTATATATGTGCATGTATGTATGTTTGCATGTTTTTATTTTTGCATGTATGTTTGCATGTATGTTTATATATATGTGCATGTATGTAATTATGTTTGCATGTATTTATGTTTGCATGTATATTTGTGCATGCTTGTATATATGTATGTATGTATGTATCTTTGCATGTTTGTTTGTATGTATGTATGTTTTCATGTGTGTGTGTATGTATGTACGTATGTATGATAGTTTGCATGTATATATGTGTGTATGTTTGCATGTATGTATATTTGCATGTATATATGTGCATGCTTGTATGTATGTTTGTATATATGTATGTATGGCCATGTATGATACTGTCTGCTGGCGCCCTGTATCTAAGTCAACTTCACGGCAGGCTTCTATACATGGTATAACAGTCAGTATCACACATTAAACTGAATCTAAGCCTACGACATGTTTTATTTCATTTTTTTTTTTTTTTACAGGTTTGGTGTTTGGACTACGTCGGTTTCGAGGACTACTTAGATGACGTTTTTTTTTCTACAATAAAATGGTTAATGAGGGTTGTGTTGGGGGTGCTTTATTTCAATAAAATATTTTATCTATATCTTTGTCTTTTTCTTTTCAAATTTTATTACTACCACTTTAGTAATGGCCGCTGTCTGAGTGACAACATCCATTACTAAGGCGAGGCTTAGTGTTAGCCGGTGCAGAGGCTAACACTAACCACCATTATTACCCCGGTACCCACCACCACCAGGAGTGCCGGGAAGAGCCAGGTACGATCCAGTACCCGACCATCTGTTGTGATGGTCGGGCTCTGGGGCGGCCGCAGACTGGTATTATGAGGCTGGGAAGGGCCAAAACCAGTGGACCTTCCCACCCTTGTAATGCTAGGCTGCTGCTGCTGTGTTGTATCTGGCTGGTTATAAAAGTGGGGGGACCCCACGTCATTTTTTTAAATTATTTATTTAAATTTTTTTTTTTAAAAGACATGGGGTTCCACCCAATTTATCATAACCAGCCACATACAACACAGTGTTATTAGCCTGGGAATGGACAAAAACAGTGGACCTTCCCACCCTTGTAATGCTAGGCTGCTGCTGCTGTGTTGTATCTGGCTGGTTATAAAAGTGGGGGGGACCCCACGTCATTTTTTTAAATTATTTATTTATTTACATTTTTTTTTTAAAAAGACATGGGGTTCCACCCAATTTATCATAACCAGCCACATACAACACAGTTTTATTAGCCTGGGAATGGACAAAACCAGTGGCCCTTCCCACCCATGTAATGCCAGACTGCTGCGGCCTTGTATATGGCTGGTTATTAAAAATGTGGGGGACCCGTCTATTGCTAAATTTGTTAAATTAAAAAAAAAAACGACGTGGGGGTCCCCCCCATTTTTATAACCAGCCCGATACAACACAGCAGCAGCAGCCTAGCATTACAAGGGTGGGAAGGTCCACTGATTTTGGCCCTTCCCAGCCTCATAATACCAGCCTACGGCCGCCCCAGTACCCGACCATCACAACAGATGGTCGGGTACTGGATCGTACCAAGCTCTTCCCGGCACCCCTGGTGGTGGTGGGTACCGGGGTAATAATGGGTGGTTAGTGCTAGCCTCTGCACCGGCTAACACTAAGTACCGCCTTAATAATGGATGCTGTCAATCAGCCAACTGCCATTATCTAGGCACTAATAAAGTTTAAAAAAAAACACAAAGACAATTCTTTTTTATTGAAATAAGAAATCCCCAACAAAACCCTCGTTAACCATTTTATTAAAATTTGAAAAAACGTAGATCTACGCAGTAGTCCAACGAATCGAAGATGTAGTCCAATCGGTACATCAAAATCTGCAACAACATAAAAAAACAGTTATCAATGTGAACAATACCAATACTTCTACTCACCTACACACATATATACACGCACACACAAACAAACAACCATACACAGATACACACATATATACACAAACACAACAAGATATACACACACACACACACACATAAACAGACAAACACACACACATATACACGAACTCACACATATACAAACAAAAACACACATATCCAAACACACACACACACACACACAGTTATACACACACATACACGAACACATATACACAAACACATATACAAACAAAAACACACACAAACACACACCCATATACACAAACACACACATATACAAAAACACACACAAACATCTACACACAAACATATACACAAATACACCCATATATACACAAACACATATACACAAACACACCCATATATACACACACACACACACACACATATACACAAACACACATATAAAAACAAAAACAGACAAAGTCACATACCCAAACACACATATATACACAAACACACACATACACAAACACGGTTTCTTTTAAATGCTGCTGGGGAACCCGCTCGATCCACTATATAAGGCTGCGCTACAGTGCAGCATTTAAAAGAAACAGGATCCTGACCTGTCCATAGAGTTTAAGGCAGCACAGAGTATTTCAGGAGATGAGCGTGCAGATTCAGTGCTGCTGTGAACTCTGCTCTTACCATTACGTAGCTCTCAGTCTGTTACCTCTCCTCCACTCCTGTCCTCCAGAACACCTTCACATGATTGGCAAGTCACCACGTAATGGTAAGAGCAGAGTTCGCAGCAGCACAGAGTATTTCAGGAGATGAGCGTGCAGATCTTGTGCGGGGTGGTGACTTGCCAATCATGTGAAGGTGTTATTGAGGACAGGAGTGGAGGAGAGGTAACAGACTGAGCTACGTAATGGTAAGAGCAGAGTTCACAGCAGCACTGAATCTGCACGCTCCTCTCCTGAAATACTCTGTGCTGCTGTGAACTCTGTTCTTACCATTACGTAGCTCAGTCTGTTACATCTCCTCCACTCCTGTCCTCTATAACACGTTCACATGATTGGCAAGTCACCACCACGCACAAGATCCGCACGCTCATCTCCTGAAATACTCTGTGCTGCTGTGAACTCTGCTCTTACCATTACGTGGTGACTTGCCAATCATGTGAAGGTGTTCTTGAGGACAGGAGTGGAGGAGAGGTAACAGACTGAGAGCTACGTAATGGTAAGAGCAGAGCTCACAGCAGCACTGAATCTGCACGCTCATCTCCTGAAATACTCTGTGCTGCCTTAAACTCTGTGGACAGGTCAGGATCCTGTTTCTTTTAAATGCTGCACTGTAGCCTAGCCTTATATAGTGGATCGAGCGGGTTCCCTAGCAGCATTTAAAAGAAACAGGATCCTGACCTGTCCAGAGTTTAAGGCAGCACAGAGTATTTCAGGAGATGAGCACGGGCAGCCGTTCGTTTTTCCGAGCCGTGCTCCCATTATGCACACGACCGTAAAAACACCCGTTATTGCGGGTCGTAATTACGACCCGCAATAACGGGCTCATAGACTTCTGTTACCCACGGGTACCTTTCCGTTTTCTCACGGGAAGGTGCCCGTGCCGTCGTGCTGCTATAATTATAATGACAGCACGGTTCGCAAAAGCGGCCGGCTGCCCGTGGCCGGCCGTGCTCATAATTACGAGCACGGCCCGTAAAATAAAAAAATAGAACATGTTCTATCTTTTTAACGGCACGGGCACCTTCCCGTGAGAAAACGGGAAGGTACCCGTGGCTAACAGAAGTCTATGGGCCCACTATTTCGGGTCGTAATTACGACCCGTGATAACGGGTGTTTTAATGGTCGTGTGCATGAGGCCCCGTAATGACGGGTGGCTACATGTGTGCACCCGTCATTACGGCAGTGTTGCTAGGCGACGTCAGTAAGTGTATGTGCACACACACTAATTACGTCCGTAATTGACGGACGTATTTCGGCCGCAAGTACCGGACCGAACACAGTGCAGGGAGCCGGGCTCCTAGCATCATATTTATGTACGATGCTAGGAGTCCCTGCCTCTCCGTGGAACTACTGTCCCGTACTGAAAACATGATTACAGTACGGGACAGTTGTCCTGCAGAGAGGCAGGGACTCCTAGCATCGTACATAACTATGATGCTAGGAGCCCGGCTCCCTGCACTGTGTTCGGTCCGGTACTTGCGGCCGAAATACGTCCGTCAATTACGGACGTAATTAGTGTGTGTGCACATACCCTAAATAGTCACTGTCCAGGGTGCTGAAAGAGTTAACTGATCGGCAGTAACTGTTTCAGTACCCTGGACAGTGACTACCGATCACAGTACCTGTAAAAAAAAAGACGTTCATACTTACCGGGAACTCCCTGCTTCCTCCAGTCCGGTCTCCTGGCCGTTGCCATGGTGACGCGTCCCTCTCGACATCTGGCCCGACATTCCTTGATGACGATGCAGCCCATGTGAGCGCTGCAGCCAATCACAGGCTGCCGCGGCCTCTGCAGCCAATCACAGGCTGCAGAGGCCTCTGCAGCCAATCACAGGCTGCAGAGGCCTCTGCAGCCAATCACAGGCTGCCGCGTCAGAAAAGGTCGGACTGGAGGAAGAAGAGGGACTCGTCACACAGACAACGACCGGGTACGTATGAAATGCTTTTTATTTTATTTTTAATCAGCAGCCTCTTTTCTCTATCAGTGATTGATAGAGATAAGTGGCTGCCGATTTGAATAATGTTTTTGACCGGGTTCGGTCAAAACGGGTTCGGCCGAACCCGGTGAAGTTCGGATTCGCTGCGAACCGAACTTTTCCGGAAGTTCGGACCGAAACCGGGTTCGGTTGTCCAGGTTCGCTCATCTCTACCTGCGGCGCTCGTTTGGAGCTTTTTTTTCCTGCGTCTTTTGCATTCGCTTCAACAGCTTAAGAAAAAACACAAAAAAAAGGTCAAACAAAGCTGTCAGTTCCTGAAGGAATTTTGGGGCAGATTTTTTTGCCTTAAAAAAATGTGTGTGAACAAACCCTACGAGTGTAGTGCTTGTTCTCAGCCTTTTTTCTGTCTTTCTCAGAACTATTTTTGGTAGGGGGACCCTGAGGAAATTTTATTTTTCCAGTCCTGCCTCTGGTCCGAAAAGGTTTGGAAACTCTGTACTAGTCCACAGGATCCCATCGTGGAGCAGCTCAGTTCGTCATGGGAAAGGGGCCTAGGTGAGTAAAATTTTTGTTTTTTTTTGGGGACACGGTCTACAAGGGGGAGGTGGGGGACTGTATGGCACTGTCTACAAGGGGGAGGTGGGGGGGGGGGGCTGTATGGCACGATCTACAAAAAGGAGGTGGGGGATTATGGCACTGTCTAGAGGGAGGCTATATGGCAAAATCTACAGGGGGGCACTATACTGTGTGGGGGCCACTAAGCGGACATTATACTGTGTAGGGGTACTACAGGGGGCATAATACTGTGGGCACAATTAGAGGACAATATACTGTGTCCTTGAAGGGGTTGTAATATATTATATTGTTAAATATTATTATTATACTGTCTGGGGGCACTAAAGGGGCATTATAATTGTTTTTATGGGGCATTTTTTTTTAATGATGGGGTGGGGCGCCGAAAGATCATTTCGCAATGGGCGCCATCTATCCTAGGGCCGGCCCTGGTTAGGCCCCTGTGTTTTACTATAGATAAGTTAGGCCCCCTGTGTTTTACCATAGATAAGTTAGGCCCCCCTGTGTTTTACCATAGATAAGTTAGGCCCCTGTGTTTTACCATAGATAAGTTAGGCCCCTGTATTTTACCATAGATAAGTTAGGCCCCTGTGTTTTACCATAGATAAGTTAGGCCCCCTGTGTTTTACCATAGATAAGTTAGGCCCCTGTGTTTTACCATAGATAAGTTAGGCCCCCTGTGTTTTAACATAGATAAGTTAGGCCCCTGTGTTTTACCATAGATAAGTTAGGCCCCCTGTGTTTTACCATAGATAAGTTAGGCCCCCTGTGTTTTACCATAGATAAGTTAGGCCCCCTGTGTTTTACCATAGATAAGATAGGCCCCTGTGTTTTACCATAGATAAGTTAGGTCCCCCTGTGTTTTACCATAGATAAGTTAGGCCCCTGTGTTTCACCATAGATAAGTTAGGCCCCCTGTGTTTTACCATAGATAAGTTAGGCCCCCTGTGTTTTACCATAGATAAGTTAGGCCCCCTGTGTTTTACCATAGATAAGATAGGCCCCTGTGTTTTACCATAGATAAGTTAGGCCCCCCTGTGTTTTACCATAGATAAGTTAGGCCCCCCTGTGTTTTACCATAGATAAGTTAGGCCCCTGTGTTTCACCATAGATAAGTTAGGCCCCCTGTGTTTTACCATAGATAAGTTAAGCCCCCCTGTGTTTTACCATAGATAAGTTAGGCCCCCTGTGTTTTACCATAGATAAGTTAGACCCCCTGTGTTTTACCATAGATAAGTTAAGCCCCCTGTGTTTTACCATAGATAAGTTAGGCCCCTGTGTTTTACCATAGATAAGTCAGGCCCCCTGTGTTTTATCATGGATAAGTTAGGCCCCCTGTGTTTTACCATAAATAAGTTCGGCCCCCTGTGTTTTACCATAGATAAGTTAGGCCCATGTGTTTTACCATAGATACGTTAGGCCCCCTGTGTTTTACCATAGATAAGTTAGGCCCCCTTTGCACCAATAAAAATAAAACTCACCTTACCCATTCCCACGACGGCCTGATGGGTCCTGTCACAGATTTTTAGCCTCTGTGACAATGAAACACAAAGTATAAGTATATTAGAAAGTTGTAGACATTTTTACTGTATATTGAATAAACTTTAACCTCTTAAGGACACAGCCAATTTGAGTGTTTTCATTTTAGCCTTTTCCTTCCCGTCTTCCGAAAGCCATAACTTTTTTTGTATTTTTTCGTCGACATAGCCATATGAGAGCTTGTGTTTTGCGGGACAAGTTGTAGTTTTTCATAGCACCATTTATTCTACAGCATAATATACTGGGAAGCTGAATCAAAAATTTTTTGTGATGTGAAATAGGCAAAAAAACTGCAATTCCGCCATATTTTGGGGGGTTTTGTTTTAACGGCGTGAACAGTGAACAGTGAGGTCCCTGTTTTTCTCAAACCTTTTTCCCTACCTACTTGTACGACCCGACCTAAACGACAGCGCACAACTGGGCGGCGTTCCCTATACTGGTAAAAGTTAAACTGACAAAGAAATAAGACAGAGACAGTGCGAAATAACAAAGGGTCACCTGGGAAGTACACGTAGGGAGAGGCTGGGCAATTGCGCCGCGGACAAGTCCGGGCACAAAAGGCGGAGTCAGGCAGGCAGGGTCAAACCGGGAGAATGCGGAAAAACAAAAGTCAGAAGGCAAAGAAAAGTCAGGTGTAATGATGGGGTAGGGAGACAGACAGGTGAGCCCTAATCTACCTGCCACTCAGTGCCTGCCTACTTGCATGGCCCGTCTTAGGCGACGGCGTACAACTGGGCGACGGTCCCTACGCTCAATATGTGCACGACAGACAAACAGACAAGGGTACACAGAAGCTAAGGGAAATGGGGCAGTTGCCCACGGCAACACCGTAAGCAACAGGAGTAGTGAACGAGCCGAGTCAAAGCAGGAGTGTAAGAGGTACCAAACGCAGAGCAGGAGCGTAGTCAGTAAAGCCAGGGTCAAAATGAAGCAAGGTCAATAATAATAATAGAAGGAGCAGCAGAGCCAGGAAATAGGAAAGAATCACAGGCAAAGTCAAGCAGGAAGTGAAGGTATAAACAGACCGAGGGCGGGAGCTAGAACCGTCTGGCCAGGCTGTGATAGGTTCTCCCACTCCTGAGCCTACCAGCCTGAGTGTTAGCAGATCGAGTCACTCTATCAGACCTAGGAGCAGGTGCAGACTGATTAACCACGAGCGTCGACACAGAAGCTGTGTCTGGCAGATCCTTTACAGTACCCCGCCTTTTATGAGGGGCCACTGGACTCTTTCTAGGTGGACCTGGCTTATTGGGGAACCGAAGATGGAACCTCCTGAGCAATACCCCAGCATGAACATCCCGGGCGGGTACCCAAGTCCTCTCCTCAGGCCCGTATCCTCTCCATTGGACCAGGTACTGGAGGGAGCCTTGGACCATCCTGCTGTCCACAATCTTGGCCACCTCGTATTCTACCCCTTCAGGGGTGAGAACAGGGACCAGAGATTTCCTCGAGGTAGCCAAGGACGGGGAGCAGCGTTTCAGGAGGGAGGCATGAAACACGTTGTGTATTCGAAAAGACTGGGGTAACTCCAGTCGGAAGGAGACAGGGTTAAGGACCTCAATGACCTTGTACGGCCCTATATACCGGGGAGAACATTTTTTGGACGGGACTTTAATGCACAAATTTTTTGAAGACAGCCACATCAGATCCCCGACCACAAACAAGGGGTTAGCAGAACGTCTTCTATCTGCCTGAGTCTTTTGTATGCTCTGGGACACCTCTAGGTTCTTCTGAACCTGGGCCCAGATTGTGCACAGTTCCCGATGAACGACATCTACCTTGGGATTGTTGGAACCACATGGCGAAAGGGAGGAGAACCGTGGATTAAACCCAAAATTACAGAAAAAGGGGGAGACCCCTGACGAGTTACTGACCCGGTTATTAAGGGAAAATTCGGTAAGGGAAATGAAGGAGACCCAATCATATTGACAGTCAGAGATAAAACACCTTAAATATTGTTCTAGAGACTGATTAGTCCTCTCGGTTTGGCCATTAGTTTCAGGATGGAAGGCCGAGGAGAAGGACAGATCAATCTCCAACTTTTTACAGAAAGCTCTCCAAAACAATGAAACAAATTGTACCCCTCTGCCAGAAACAATATTTACAGGAACCCCATGGAGACGCAGGATGTGTTTGACAAATAAGGTAGCTAACGTCTTAGCATTGGGTAGTTTCTTAAGGGGCACAAAGTGGCACATCTTTCTGAAGCGGTCTACTACAACCCACACCACCGACTTGCCTTGAGATGGAGGCAGATCGGTGATAAAATTCATGGAGATATGGGTCCAAGGTCTCTGGGGAATGGACAAAGAACATAGTAAGCCCGCTGGTCGGGACCTGGGAGTCTTGGACCTAGCATAAATTTCACAAGCGGCGACGTAGGCCTTAACATCTTTAGGCAACCCAGGCCACCAATAGTTTCTGGCAATGAGGTGCTTGGTACCCAGGATGCCTGGATGGCCAAATAGTGCAGAGTCATAAATTTCCCTGAGTACCCTTAGCCGGAATTGCAGGGGAACAAACAGCTTGTTCTCAGGAAGATTCCCGGGAGATGAACCTTGATCAGCCGCAATTTCGGAGACTAAGTGAGAAGCAACAGAGGAAATGATTATACCTGGGGTCAAAACACAAGCAGGATCTTCCTCCGAAGGAGGGCTGGCCATGAAGCTACGCGACAGTGCATCAGCTTTAATATTTTTAGACCCAGCCCTATAGGTGACCAAAAAGTTTAATCTAGTAAAAAACAACGCTCATCGAGCTTGCCTCGGGTTTAGCTTCCGGTCAGATTCTAGGAATACCAGATTCTTGTGGTCGGTAAGGATCGTTACCTGGTGCCTAGCCCCCTCCAGGAAGTGGCGCCACTCTTCAAATGCCAATTTAATGGCTAAGGGTTCGCGGTTGCCAATGTCATAGTTACTCTCAGTGTGCGAGAACTTCCTGGAGAAGTAGGCGCAGGGACGAAGATGGGTGAGGGACCTGGTACCCTGAGACAAGACAGCACCCACTCCCATCTCGGAGGCGTCAACCTCCACGATGAATGGCTCCATTTGGTTAGGCTGACTCAGCAGTGGGGCCGAGATAAAGCACTTCTTAAGGACCTCAAAAGCCTGAACCGCCTCCGGAGGCGAGTGGAGGAGATCAGCACCTTTGCGAGTAAGATCCATAAGAGGCTTAGCGATGACCGAGAAGTTAGCAATAAATCTCCTGTAATAATTAGCAAACCCCAGGAAGCACTCTAACGCCTTCAGGGAGGCAGGTTGGACCCATTCAGCCACAGCCTGAACCTTGGCAGGGTCCATGCGGAATTCATTAGGAGTGAGGATTTGACCCAAAAATTGTATCTCCTGCACCCCAAACACACATTTTTCGGTTTTAGCAAAGAGTTTGTTTTCCCAAAGTGCCTGGAGCACCTTCCTGACATGCTCAATGTGGGAGGACCAGTCCTTGGAAAGCACAAGTATGTAATAAAGGTACACTACAAGAAATATCCCCAGGTAGTCTCTTAAAATCTCATTTATGAAATTCTGGAAGACCGCGGGAGCATTACACAACCCAAAGGGCATGACGAGGTATTCGAAATGACCTTCGGGCGTGTTAAACGCAGTCTTCCACTCATCCCCCTCTCTGATGCGGATAAGGTTATAAGCCCCCCGAAGATCAAACTTAAAGAATCATTGGGCCCCCTGAACCTGATTGAAGAGATCAGGAATCAAAGGAAGGGGATACTGGTTCCTTACAGTACCCCCCCCTTTTATGAGGGGCCACTGGACCCTTTCTAGGTGGACCTGGCTTATTGGGGAACCGAAGATGGGACCTCCTGAGCAATACCCCAGCGTGAACATCCCGGGCAGGTACCCAAGTCCTCTCCTCAGGCCCGTATCCTCTCCAATGGACCAGGTACTGGAGCGAGCCTTGGACTATCCTGCTGTCCACAATCTTGGCCACCTCGAATTCTACCCGTTCAGGGGTGAGAACAGGGACCAGAGATTTCCTCGAGGTAGCCAAGGACGGGGAGCAGCGTTTCAGGAGGGAGGCATGAAACACGTTGTGTATTCGAAAAGACGGGGGTAACTCCAGTCGGAAGGAGACAGGGTTAAGGACCTCAATGACCTTGTACGGCCCTATATACCGGGGAGCAAATTTTTTGGACGTGACTTTAAGGCGCAAATTTTTTGAAGACAGCCACACCAGAACCCCGCCCACAAACAAGGGGTTAGCAGAACGTCTTCTATTTGCCTGAGTCTTTTGTATGCTCTGGGACACCTCTAGGTTCTTCTGAACCTGGGCCCATACTATGCACAGTTCCCGATGAACGACATCTACCTCGTCATATAGGAGCCCAAGAGCAGAAAAAAAAGATCAACAGAGGAAAGTTCAGGGGCGTCAGGAGCCAAGGAAAAGGCCCATTCTTGGGGCCCGTCCTGGAGCCGGGACATAATTTTACCCACTCACTGGCTCTCAGAACCTGAGGAGTGGGGCCTTAGACGAAAATAGAGCCTACAACTCTCCCAAAAGGAGAAAAAAGTCTTCCGTTCCCCTGAGAACCGGTCAGGCAACTTGAGCTGGGGTTCAAGAGGTGAGGTGGGTGGCACTACCAGGGTAGCACCACGCTGGTTGCCCCTCTGAGCCAGGGCTTGGACCTGTAGGGAGAGGCCCTGCATTTGCTGAGCCAGGGTCTCAAGGGGGTCCATAGTTGTGTCAGGGACCAGGGTAGAAAAGGTATATGGGCCTGTGATTATGTAATGATGGGGTAGGGAGACAGACAGTTGAGCCCTAATCTACCCGCCACTCAGTCCCTGCTTACTTGCACGGCCCGTCCTAGGCGACGGCGTACAACTGGGCGACGGTCCCTATGCTCAATATGTGTACGACAGACAAAAAGACAAGGGTACACAGAAGCTAAGGGAAATGGGACAGTTGCCCACGGCAACACCGTGCGCAACAGGAGTAGTGAACGAGCCGAGTCAAACCAGGAGTGTACGAGGTACCAAACGCAGATCAGGAGTGTAGTCAGTAAAGCCAGGGTTAAAATGAAGCAAGGTCAATAATAATAGCAGGAGCAGCAGAACCAGGAAACAGGAGAGAATCACAGGCAAAGTCAAGCAGGAAATGAAGGTATAAATAGACCGAGGGCGGGAGCTAGAACCGTCTGGCCAGGCTGTGATAGGTTCTCCCACTCCTGAGCCTACCAACCTGAGTGGTAGCAGATCGAGTCACTCTATCAGACCTAGGAGCAGGTGCAGACTGATTAACCACGGGGGTCGACACAGAAGCTGTGTCTGGCAGATCCTTTACATCAAGAGACCAGCCGAGGTCAGGTCACAAGATGTCAAAAAGCAAGGGGAGTCTGAAAACAAGGGAAAGCACCAGGCAAGGAAACTCTAATTACAGACAAAGGCCTACTATCCCAGGCTGAACTAAATAAGGTGAGGACGGGAGCTCAGGAACATTAGCCATGCTTTGATTGGCCTGACGCTCATGTGCTCCTATTGGCTGCAGACTGCCTCAGTCTGCCAGGCCGGGCGACGCCCGAGCAAGTAACTCTCGATGTCCTGGAGAGTACGTGACAGTACCCCCCTTTTACGAGGGGCCACTGGACCCTCAACCCCCGTACCAGGTCTATTCGGAAACTTTTTATGAAAGTTTTTTATAAGGGTCCAAGCGTGGAAATCTCGGACTGGGACCCAAGTCCTTTCCACTGGACCATATCCTTTTCAATGGACCAGGTACTGGATAGACCCCTGAACCTTTCTACTGTCCAGCAACCTGGCCACCTCAAACTCCTGTCCCTCGGATGTTAAAACTGGGATGGCGCTTTCCCTATGGGAAGGATGGGGGGGAACAAATCTTTTCAGAAGGGAGGAATGAAACACATCGTGGATGCGAAGAAGGGGGGGGGTAATTTTAAGCGTAAGGAGACGGGGTTGATCCTCTCCATGACTTCATAAGGACCGATGTACCTGGGGGTGAACTTTCAGGAGGGTACCCTCAGGCAGAGGTTCTTGGAAGATAACCAAACCGGATCTCCCACCGAGAAATCAGGATTAGCCGAACGCCTTTTATTGGCTTGAAGCCGCTGGTGGTCCTGGGCTGCCCTGAGATTACTCTGGATGTGGTCCCAGATGACCCTCAATTTCCCAGTGAGAAGCTCCACTTCAGGGTTATCTGATACACATGGGGAAAATGAAGAAAACCGGGGATTAAAACCATAATTAGCAAAGAAACTCCTGACGATGTGCTGATGTGATTATTGAGGGCAAGTTACCCAAGCACCAAAAACCTGAACCATTTATCCTGAGCGTCGGCCACGAAACATCTGAGATACTGTTCCAGAGACTGATTGGTCCTCTCAGTCTGGCCATTAGTTTCTGGATGAAAGCCCGATGAAAAGGACAAGTCTAGTCCTAACTGCTTGCAGGACGCCCTCCAAAACAATGATACAAATTGGACCCCCCTGTCAGAGACGATGTTAACAGGTACCCCGTGCAAACGTAAAATATGTTTAATAAAGAGGTTAACTCTTTAGCATTGGGCAATTTCTTCAGGGGAATGAAGTGAGCCATTTTACTAAACCCGTCTACAACTACCCAGATCACCGACCTGCCCTGGGATGAAGGCAGATCGGTGATAAAATCCATGGCTAGATGGGTCTAGGGTCCTTCGGGCACCGGCAAAGGACACAGCAAGCCTGCAGGTCGGGATCTGGGAGTTTTAGACCGGGCGCAGGTCTCACATGAGACCACGTAGACTCGGACATCCCGTAGCAGCCCTGGCCACCAGAAACCACGGATGACAAGGTCCCTGGTACCAGAGATGCCTGGGTGACCTGACTGGACTGAGTCATGACACTCCTGGAGGAGCCTCTGTCGGAGGTCTAGGGGTACAAACAATTTGCCCTCTGGAAGGGGCAGAGTCCTGGCTGGCCGTGATCTCTGTGGTCAGGTCAGAGTCTACGGTTGCCAGTACCGCACCAGGAAGCAATACTCCTTTGGGTTTTGTCTCAGGCGGAGGGGTGGCCAGAAAACTACGGAACAAAGTATCCGCTTTAATATTCTTTGAACCAGGCCTGTAGGTAAGAACAAAATTGAACCTGGTAAAAAATAGAGCCCATCTAGTCTGTCTGGGTTTGAGTCTCTTGGCTGAATCTAGAAAGACTACATTTTTATGGTCAGTGAGGACTGTGACCCGATGTCTTGCCCCTTCGAGAAAATGATGCCATCCCTCCAAGGCCCATTTGATGGCCAGCAGTTCCCGATTACCCACATCATAATTTTGCTCAGTGGGAAAGAACTTATGGGAAAAGAAGGCACAGGGTCGGAGGTGAGTGAGAAGTAGGACCCTGAGACAATACTGCTCCCACACCCACCTCGGAAGCATCCACCTCCACAATAAAGGGTTGAGTATAATCCGGTTGGATTAGTACCGGGGCAGAGGAACAGCACCCCTTAAGGAGCTCGAAGGCTCGGACCGCCTACAGAGACCAGTGGAGGAGATCCACACTTTTACGGGTGAGGTCAGTAAGGGGTTTGGCAATTACTGAAAAATTTTCGATAAAACGTCTGTAATAATTAGCTAAACCCTAAAAACCTTTGGAGGGCTTTCAGGGAACAGGCCGAACCCAGTCAGATACCGCCTGGAGCCTGGCAGGATCCATGCGGAAATCCTCAGGGCTAAGGATGCGTCTCATGAAAGGCATCTCTTGAATACCAAAACGACATTTTTCAAATTTAGCGAACAAATTATTGGCCCTGAGAATGTGGAGGACAGTCCTGACATGTTTGACGTGCGAGTCCCAGTCTTTGGAAAACACCAAAATGTCATCTAAGTATACCACCAAGAAGAGCCCCAGATAGTCTCTAAAAATATAATTTATGAAAGTCTGGAACACAGCTGGCACATTACATAGACCGAAGGGCATCACCATGTACTTAAAGTGCCCTTTGGGGGTGTTAAAGGCAGTCTTTCACTCATCCCCCTTATAAACTCTAATCAGGTTACAAGACCCCCCCCCCCCCCCCGCATGCCAAATTTAGAGAACCATTTGGCCCCCTGAACCTGATTAAATAGATCGGGGATGAGCTGTGTTGGTTCTTTATAGTAATATTGTTAAGCTGATGGTAGTCGATACAGGGTCGGAGCCCCTCGTCTTTCGGATGCAAAAGGCAGGCAGGGTCAAACCGGGAAAGTACGGAAAAACAAAAGTCAGAAGGCAAAGACAAGTCAGGAGTCCAGCCGAGGTTAGGTCACAAAAAGTCAAAAAGCAAGTCGCTCAGGGGAGTCTCAAAACAAGGGAAATTACCAGGTAAGGAAACTCTAATTACAGACAAAGGTCAACTATCCCAGGCTGAACTAAATAATTGCCTCAGTCTGGCAGGCCGGGAGACGCCCTAACGAGTAACTCTCAATGTCCTGGAGACCGAGGGAGCCGTAGGCATAGAGTACGTGACACCATCATTCCCATGACCACCCCCGTGGCCGCGCTACACCTGTGACGTCTGTTAGAACACTTTTCTACAGGGTTGGTGTTAGGATGGGGGTCAAACTGGGCAAATGCCCAGGGCCACCATCCCCACAGGGTCTCCTGTCTGAGGATAAAAATATCAGCCCACTGTTATCAGTGGGTCCGTCTCCCATCTGGGTCAGGTAGCAACCACTACTATCACAACTGGGCCTGGAAGAGAAGCGGGCCTGTTAATGGCAACATTAGTATATGGGGGCATAAAGGGGGCACTATTACTGTATGGGTGCACAAAGGGGGCACTATTATGGTGTGGGGCACCAAGTGGGTGGCATTACTACTATCTGGCGCACTGTAGATGACGAGTTTGTTTAGAGGATGGGGTATAGGTGGGATGAATGCAAGAATTGCAGGAAACCAACTTGTCTGTATTTTAAATTCTGCAGAGGGGATTCATGGGTAGAAGTCGTTTTAGGTTTCTGGGCAGGATGGAGAAGAAAAGGGAAAGTGAACAAATCTAATCTGAGAAGACGTCACCTGTGAGTCACTGTGCTGTATATGGTCTACAACCCTCCTGTGTAGGACCAGTATTTACCACTATATGGTCACTGGATGTCATTGTACTGTAATCACTTATATGGTCTGTAGAGTTCCTGTGTAGGACCGGTATCTAACACTATATGGTCAATGCATGTCACTGTACTGTAATCACTTATATGGTCTGTAGAGCCCCTGTGTAGGACCGGAATCTATGATTATATGGTCACTATAAGGTGGTGATATTGTTTTTTTTTCAGTGGTTTTGATTCAGTAACAGTATGGTAATATTATTCAGTCACTATGTGGTCATTGTGTAGCAGAAGTATTGAGTAACTATGCAGGTAAGAGCCTATTCACATCTGCGTTGGAGGCTCTGTGAAAGATATGGATGAAAATACCGGAAACCATAGCGCAGCCTGCTGCGCTTTTGTTTTTGGTATAATCACGGATACCATGACGGAAGCCAGACGGTAATTTTGTGGTTTTAGGCCTCCACATAAACACTGATGCAGGTGTGAACAAGCCCTAAGCGGGATTAGTTTGCGTGTACGATCCCAACCTGAAAACACAACCAGCTGCCATCTTTTAACAATTTAAAGCCCATTTACCTCTGCCGCCTTTATACCGTAGGTGGAGGTAAACAGGTTAAGGACGGGCAGCTACTATTGGTCCAGTGCTGTGTGCTTGTCCCCCTAAGCTAAAATTTGTGGCCTGCACATCAGGATATTTTTTATACAATTTCTTGGGATGAGAGGTGATCATAAAACAGGATTTTTATTTTTTTTTTAAAGCGACCTGTCCACAGAGTTTAAGGCCTGATTTACACGAGCGTGTGCGTTTTGGGCGCGCAAAAAACGCAGCGTTTTGCGCGCGCAAAAGGCACTTGACAGCTCCGTGTGTCATCCGTGTATGATGCGCGGCTGCGTGATTTTCGTGCAGCCGCCATCATAGAGATGAGGCCAGTCGACGTCCGTCACTGTCCAGGGTGCTGAAAGAGCTAACTGATTGGCAGTAACTCTTTCAGCACCCTCGACAGTGAATGCCGATCAAAATATACACCAATCTGTGAATAAAAAAAAGACGTTCATACTTACCAAGAACGTCCTGCTTCCTCCAGTCCGGTCTCCCGGCCGTTGCCTTGGTGACGCGTCCCTCTCTTGTCATCCGGCCCCACCTCCCAGGATGACGCGGCAGTCCAAGTGACCGCTGCAGCCTGTGATTGGCTGCAGCCTGTGCTTGGCCTGTGATTGGCTGCAGCTGTCACTTGGACAGAATTGTCATCCCGGGAGGTCAGACTGGAGGAAGAACCCGGGAGTTCTCGGTAAGTCAGAACTTCTGGTTATTTTTACACGTACATGTATATTGTGATCGGAAGTCACTGTCCATGGTGCTGAACCAGTTTAACTCTTTCAGCACCGTGGACAGTGACTGTCTCCCGACGTCGCGTACCGGAAATTTTTTTGCCGGGTTCGGTCAAAACGAGTTCGGCCGAACCCGGTGAAGTTCGGTGCGCTCATCTCTAATTTGACACTCCGTTTGGATGTTTGTAAACAGAAAAGCACGTGGTGCTTTTCTGTTTATATTCATCCTTTTGACAGCTCTTGAGCGAATCACGCAGTTCGCATGGAAGTGCTTCCGTGCGGCATGCGTGGTTTTCACGCACCCATTGACTTCAATGGGTGCGTGATGCGCGAAATACGCACGATTATAGAACATGTCGTGAGTTTTACGCAACGCACTCACGCTGCGCAAAATTCACGCATCGTCTAAACTGCCCCATAGAGTAATATAGGTGCGTACGACACGCGTGAAAAGCACGCGCGCCGCACGCGCGTATATTACGCTCGTGTAAATGAGGCCTAAGGCAGCACAGAATATTTCAGGAGAGGAGCGTGCAGATTCAGTGCTGCTGTGAACTCTGCTCTTACCATTACGTAGCTCTCAGTCTGTTACCTCTTCTCCACTCCTGTCCTCAATAACACCTTCACATGATTGGCAAGTCACCACCCCGCACAAGATCCGCACGCTCATCTCCTGAAATACTCTGTGCTGCCTTAAACTCTGTGGACAGGTCAGGATCCTGTTTCTTTTAAATGCTGCTGGGGAACCCGCTCGATCCACTATATAAGGCTGCGCCTCCATCCTCTTCTGCCCCAGTCACTTATTCCCAAGCACTGTAGCGCAGCCTTATATTGTGGATCGAGCGGGTTCCCCAGCAGCATTTAAAAGAAACAGGATCCTGACCTGTCCACAGAGTTTAAGGCAGCACAGAGTATTTCAGGAGATGAGCACGGCCGGGCACGGCCGGGCACGGCCGGCCACGGGCAGCCGGTCGTTTTTCCGAGCCGTGCTCCCATTATAAAGTATAGGAGCACGGCCCGTAAAATAAAAAAATAGAACATGTTCTATCTTTTTAACGGCACGGGCACCTTCCCGTGAGAAGGTACATATCACTATATATCTGTCAGGAGGTAGAGGAGCAATGTTCTGCAGATCTCTAGGGAAGTCAGTGGTGTAATAATCTGCAGAATATAAAACTATTTATCTGTCAGGAGGTAGAGGAGCAATGTTCTGCAGATCTCTAGAAAGGTCTGTGGTGTAATAATCTGCAGAATATATCACTATGTATCTGTCAGGAGGTAGAGAAGCAATGTTCTGCAGATCTCTAGAAAGGTCTGTGGTGTAATAATCTGCAGAATATAAAACTATTTATCTGTCAGGGGGTAAAGGAGCAATGTTCTGCAGATCTCTAGAGAGGTCAGTGGTGTAATAATCTGCAGAATATATCACTATGTATCTGTAAGGAGGTAGAGAGGACAGAGCAATGTTCTGCAGATCTCTGGAGAGATCAGTGGTGTAATAATCTGCGGAATATATCACTATGTATCTGTCAGGAGGTAGAGGAGCAATGTTCTGCAGATCTCCAGAGAGGTCAGTGGTGTAATAATCTGCGGAATATATCACTATGTATCTGTCAGGAGGTAGAGGAGCAATGTTCTGCAGATCTATAGAGAGGTCAGTGGTGTATCAATCTGCAGAATATATCACTATGTATGTCAGGAGGTAGAGGAGCAATGTTCTGCAGATCTCCAGAGAGGTCAGTGGTGTAATAATCTGCAGAATATATCACTATGAAGGTACCCGTGGCTAACAGAAGTCTATGGGCCCGCTATTTCGGGTCGTAATTACGACCCGTAATAACGGGTGTTTTTACGGTCGGGTGCATGAGGCCCCGTAATGACGGGTGGCTACATGTGTGCACCCGTCATTACGGCAGCGTTGCTAGGCGACATCAGTAAATAGTCACTGTCCAGGGTGCTGAAAGAGTTAACTGATCGGCAGTAACTCTTTCAGCACCCTGGACAGTGAATTCCGATCAGAATATAGAGTAACCTGTAAAAAAAAAAGACGTTCATACTTACCGAGAACTTTCTGCTTCCTCCAGTCCGGTCTCCCGGCCGTTGCCTTGGTGACGCGTACCTCTCGACATCCGGCCCGACATTCCTGGATGACGTTACAGCCCATGTGACCGCTGCAGCCAATCACAGACTGCCGCGGCCTCTGCAGCCAATCACAGGCTGCCGCGGCCTCTGCAGCCAATCACAGGCTGCAGCGGCCTCTGCAGCCAATCACAGGCTGCAGCGGCCTCTGCAGCCAATCACAGGCTGCAGCGGCCTCTGCAGCCAATCACAGGCTGCCGCGTCAGGAAAGAAGGTCGGACTGGAGGAAGAAGAGGGACTCGTCACCAAGACAACGACCGGGTACGTATGAAATGCTTTTTATTTTATTTTTAATCAGCAGCCTCTTTTCTCTATCAGTGATTGATAGAAATAAGTGGCTGCCGATTTGTATAATATTTTTGACCGGGTTCGGTCAAAACGTGTTCGGCCGAACCCGGTGAAGTTCGGATTCGCTGCGAACCGAACTTTTCCCGATGTTCGGACCGAAACCGGGTTCGGTTGTCCCGGTTCGCTCATCTCTATTCATGGCATAGACGACCTGTTAACTTTATTCGGCGGATAACTATGATTACGGCCATACTAAATTTATATTCTTTTTTTTATGTTTCACTACTTTTTCACAATAAAAACACTAAGGCTATGTTCACACAGAGTTTTTTGCAGGCGGAATTTCTGCCTCAAAATTTCGTTTGTAAGTTTGAGGCAGATTTTCCTCTCCCTGCACGCCGATTTTCGCTGCATTTTTGCGCAGCGTTTTTGCCCGCGGCCTTTGAGCACCGCGGGCATAAAACGCCGCAAAATACGCTTTCTCTGCCTCCCATTGAAGTCAATTGGAGGTCAGAGGCGTAAACGCCCGAAAATAGGGCATGTCCCTTCTTTGTCCCGCGAGAAAAAAACGGGAGGCATTTTCGGGCCGTTTTTGACGAGTTTTCCGGCGCGGTTTCCGCGTCAAAAAACTTGTAAAAAAACTCAGTGGGAACATAGCCTTACATAAAGTCGCCATATTCTGAGAGCCATAACTTTTTCCATCTGCAGAGCTGTGAGGGCGTTTTTTTGCGGGACATGCTGTAGTTTTTATTGGTACCGTCTTGGGGTACATTTTTTTGGTAGCTTTATATTCCAATGTTTTGGAGAAGATGTGACCAAAAACAGAATATCTGTAATTTTTTTTTATATTTTTCTTACAACGTTTACCGCGCAGGATAAATGATGTGATTATTTTTGTGTCTTTATGGATGTGGCAATACCAGTTGTGTATAGTTTTATATATTTTTTTAATAATGACTTTATAAAGAGAGAGTGGCAATTTTTGTTTTTTTATTTTTCTAGAGCATTCTTTTTAGTTTTTTGTTCCACTAGGGGAATTGAGGATCCGATCACCTCTTAGCTGGTATAATACACTGCATTCTGGCAGGGCCTAATAGGCTTCAGTACATGGCAGACAAGGAGGCCATTGTTAGGCCCCCAGTTGCCATAGCAACCATTGGCACCCCCGCGATCACCTGCTATTGTATAGAAGAAGCCCCCTCCCTCTGTCAACCACTAAGATGCTGCGCTCGCTATTGACTTTGTCGACTTAGGGCTTGTACGGCCTATCAGGACGCGGATCTAGTTGAAATCTATGACAGAGACCCCTGCCGTTGTAGGATACAGACTTTCAATCACTGCATCACGCCGCCGCTCCTGGCCGTTAACCTTAAAGGCTAAAAGAGGCCTCATCTGCTCTGCTTGTTGTGCAATTCACCGGGTTTGGTGAATATAAATTTTAGTTGCACATTAAAAATATTTTTTTTCAACATTACATTTTTATTACGTTTTTTCAGGTAATACAAAGACAATGCATACGCCAATATATCTCTAATCAGGCTATCAATGACAAAATTATACATAACCCACGGTATTCACAATGAACAATTCTTGTCACAATCTTACATAGAGACATAAAGCCCGGGCAGTTACAGTGCTTATCAGTGCATTATTCATAGAAAAGAAAAATAAATTACAGCAATTAAAATAATCAAAACCAGAGGAACAAAAAAGAACAACATCCGTGGCCAGGCACTTCCCTTCCACGGGTTTCTAGGTCTCCTATGAAGTCCCAAGTGTCTGCTTTCGACAGGGTCAAACTATGGGACATATAGATGCTCCTGAATTGGAGCCCGGGATTGAAGAAGCCAGATAAGTCTGCCATGGCTCCCATAGTCTTAAAATTTTTGGCAACTGATGTGTTCGTAACGCATGCATGCGTTCCATCGTGAAAGAAGAGGCTGGACGCAGCCTGCAGGGCTTAAGGGGAAGCCTCCATGACCTCACTGGTAGGGAAAGGGTTAATAGGTAAGGGAGAGTTGGAGGGAGAGTTAGGAGGAGGTGGAGGAGGGACAAGGAGGAGTCAGGGGGCCGTTGCTGAGCTTCCCGCTGTTTGCGGCATTGAGCCTGAAGCAGCGGGAGGAGTAACACAGGGAGAGACAAGCTCCCCGTTGCCCGCGCTTATAACAATGTCGGAGGCCGTATTATTAGAGCGGCTGCGTGCCGCTGATGTGCACCACGGTCCCGGATGGCTTGAGGAGACCGTGGCTGCATTAACTAGGATCCCGGACGCCGTTTCGCCACGCCAGGCCCGGCGTTCGGGGTCTGTTGCAGGGGACAGGCTCCCCTCCCCCGGCCCCCTTACTAGCATTACTATGGCGGCGGGGGGGGAGTCGGCAACAACCGCTCCTGCTCGGAGCAGGCTGAGAGCGTTGCCGGGGGTGACGGCGACTCAGGCCGGGTCGACCCGTCCCTCCCGGCGGTCCCGACCTCCAGAGCGCCTCAGTCCTGAGGCAGTCCCGCGGACACGGCGTCGCAGAGGGAGCCCGATCTCGGACGCTGCAGGCCAGGCAGCTGGGAGGACCGCCCCTTCCCAGGCCCTGCGTCCTGGCAGGAATCCCAAGCCGCGACGGGGTCCGGCGGTAAGCAGGGAGTCGCAGGCCGGGCTCCCTGTCACCCCTCCCCCATCGGATGGAAGATTCGGAGGACAAGGTACGGCCGCCCCGCCTGGTGATGTTCCGGCCAGGGGGCAGGCTTCTTCAGGATCAGCGAGACGGACGTCTAGATCTGCAGCGACGTCGAGGCAACAGGTCCGGTCGGAAGTCTGGGTCCCGGCGGTCGGGCGGCAGGTTGCCGGCCCATCGGTCAGCGCGTCCTCATCCCCGTTCCGAAGATGTCGTTTGGATGGACAGTCGTCGGCGAGAGAAGAGCTGGAGGAAGGTGAACTGGACGTGTATCGTCGAGGTCAGGATGGTCCGGCTGACGGGAACACAGCGCCTGTGCAGCCCGGTGAGTGTATAACTCCATCATTGTCATATCCAGCGATTTTTATGTCGGGTATCGGCGGGGGGGCTGCTAGCGTCGCATCGGTGGCCGGTAGTGGCGCGGGCGGGCGCGATGGCGCGGGTTTGGCAGACTTAGTGGGTTGCTTGAGAGAGCTGGTCGGGCGCCTAGATAGGGCGGTGGCGCCGGTAGTCACGGAAGTGTCCCCGGCGGTAGTTGGGGAGGGTCCCAGGGAAGGGGGATTGTTACAAGCGCGGCCCGTAACGGCGGTTAGAGAGGCGGTCGCGGTGTCGGTACAGACCGAGGCGCAAAAAGATGGCGATCGGGTGCGTATTGATGATCGCGCTCGTGGGGAGGTGTATGTGTGTTTCGAAGGTCCGTTGGGGGCGCATTTAAAGCAGGAGGTGCGTGAGCGGATCTGGAAGGACGAATATGTAGAGATTTTTTCTCTCTTGCCGCTCGCTAAATTTAATTTGGATAAGAGCAAGCGGGACGAGAGTAAAAAGGACGAGGAGGAACGGCGGCGGTATAGGCTTATCCCGCAGACGTTCGTTAATTGGTCGCAGGCGTTCGCCATATTAGCCAGTGTGATAGGGGAAAAGGCGCCGGAAAATTGTTCGGCGTTGTTTTGTTATTTTGATGCTATTGGGGAGGCTCATAGGGCGTATGGGGGCCAGGCGTGGCTGCGATACGACGAGCAATTCCGTCAGCGAAAAGCGGTTCGGCCGGCGATTCGGTGGGACCAGAAGGATATTGCTCTCTGGTTACGGGTTACGGCTCCGGTTAGGCAGGCCTTTCCCGGGAGCGCCGGCCAAGGAGGCCAGTCTAGTCAGGTTGGACAAGGCGGCGGGGGAAAGGCAGGGTTTTGCTGGCAATTTAATGAAGGCCAGTGCAAGTTCGGGGCCACGTGCAAGTTCAAGCACGTGTGTTCGGAGTGTAATGGTGCATCACACGGGGCGGCGAAATGTATGCGGAAAAGGAGGTCAGGGAACCAGTCCTCCGCGGCTGGTCAAGGGGGTGTCACCGGTGAGGGTGGAAAAGATGGCCCCTTATCTAAATGAGTATCCGGACAGGGCGGCGGCCAAGTTGCTTTACGAGGGTTTTCGTGTTGGTTTCGTTATTCCCCCGCCTCCTTATGAGGTTCCGGTTACGCGGAGGAATTTAAAATCGGCTTACTCGCATGCCAAGGTCGTGTCGGACAAATTGTTAAAAGAAGTTTCGTTGGGTCGCATGTCAGGGCCTTTTGTTGAGTCGCCAGTAAAAGATTTAGTTGTGTCCCCGTTGGGTATTGTTCCTAAGCGCGAGCCCGTAAAATTTCGTTTAATTCAACACTTATCGTATCCCAAGGGTTCGTCGGTAAACGACGGGATAGATCACGAGTTGTGCTTCGTAGCCTATACCTCATTCGATAAGGCGGTGGGGTTAGTGCGGGCTGCGGGTCCGGGCGCGCTGCTAGCAAAAACCGAAATCGAGGCGGCGTTCAAGTTGTTGCCAGTTCATCCAGAAAGCCAACGGCTGTTGGGCTGTTTTTGGAATGGGGCCTTTTATGTGGATCGGTGCCTTCCGATGGGGTGTTCCCTTTCTTGTGCGTACTTCGAGGCGTTTAGTAGCTTCGTGGAGTGGGTAGCGAGGGGAGTATCCGGGGTCGACTCGTTGATCCATTACTTAGATGATTTCTTGTGCGTTGGCCCGGGGGGTTCGCCGGTTTGCGGTAATTTGCTTTATGCACTACAGAAGGTTGCGAGGGATTTTGGGATCCCTTTGGCGCCAGAAAAAACGGAGGGCCCAGTAGCGACGATTTGTTTTTGGGAATTGAAATAGATTCGGTGGCAATGGAGTGTCGTCTCCCTGCGGATAAGCTGGGTGCTTTGAGGCTGGAGGTACGGCGGGCTTGTAGACTGAAGAAAATGACGCTGCGGGAGCTTCAGTCGCTGCTGGGGAAGTTGAATTTCGCCTGCCGGATTATGCCAATGGGGAGGGTGTTTGGTAGACGGTTGGCAGCGGCAACGGCGGGAGTGCGTGCACCGCATCATTTTGTGCGGCTCAAGGAGGAGCACCGAGCTGATCTTCAGGTTTGGGATGACTTCTTGGGCCAGTACAATGGTCGCTCGCTGTGGATGGCCCCAGCGCAGGATACGAGTGATTTGAATAATTTTACGGATGCGGCTGGGGCGGGCGGTTTTGGAGCTTACGGGGGAGGTCCGTGGTGCGCAGGTCAATGGCCGGCTAGTTGGGTGTCCAGCGGACTCACGCGGAATCTGGCCCTGCTCGAGCTGTTCCCCATCGTGGTGGCGGCAACCATTTGGGGGGACAGGCTCAGGGATAAGAAGGTTCGTTTTTACTGCAACAACATGGGGGTGGTGCTGGCCATTAATAACATCACGGCGTCCTCTCCTCCTGTAGTTCAATTGTTGCGACATTTAGTGTTGGTATGTTTGTCGTGGAATGCGTGGGTGGTGGCGGTGCATGTGCCGGGGGTACGGAATTGCATCGCTGATGCTCTTTCTCGCTCGCAGTGGGACCGGTTTCGGCAATTGGCACCGGGAGCGGAACGTCTCGGTTTGGCTTGTCCGGAACATCTTTGGGATCTGGTCTCGGTCCCGTAGAACAACTGGTACAAAGGTCTTTGGCGCGCACGACGTGGAGTGCTTATTCTGCTTGTTGGAGGCAGTGGGAGGAGTGGGTAAGAGAGTTGGGTGACGTCAATACGGATAGAGACAGGTTGGTGGCACTTTTGTACTGGTTAGGGGACGCCTGGGAGGCGGGGTTTTCAGTGGCAAAGGTGAACCGGTTCATATCTGCGGTGGCGTTTGGTTTTAAGTTACGAGGCTTTCAAGATGTATCTAAGGAATTTTTGGGTTGGGCCGAGGTAGAGTGGAGGCGGATAGTAGAAGGCCTGTGTCGTTTGCTTTGCTTAGCCAAGTAGGGAAGGGTAAGCTGATAGTTTTGTTCGCCCTCCCGGGGTCGGTTAGGTGCCCAGTAGAGTGCATGCGGGGTTTTTTAAGCCGCAAGCGGGGTCTCCAGATTTGCCTTTGTTACGTCATGTGGTCGTTTTGTCCAGGTTTCAGTTTGGAGATGTATTTAAGGAATGTCTGACGGCGGTTAAAAAAAGGTGTCGCGGCGGGCTCATATTCATCTCATTCCTTCAGGTTTGGCGCAGCAACTGCAGCGGGGCGCTGGGGGTTGGATGATGAAGGGGTGCGGCGCATTGGTCGTTGGGAGTCCAACTGAGTTAAGTCCTATGTCCGCTCCATTTGTTATAATTGTTTTCCATTTCAGATTCGCCTCCGTGTTTGGTGTGGTTGCTGGGTCATTCGTACGTGCACTGGGTCATTCGTACGTGCCCGGACGGTCGCCAGTTGCGCATTCCGCGACAGGATGCGGTTGTGCATTGGCTGGGATTTAGAGGTATGTCATGGAGCAGGGGGTTGGCAGAATTCCAGACATAGGCCCGGCTTGATAGGGTTCCGGAGGTCTTAGTGTTGCACGTGGGTGGGGATGACTTAGGAGTCTGCCCCTTGCGTGAGTTGGTGCGGGATATCAAACACGATATGTTGGGTTTGTGGGTTTCTTATCCCAAGTTGGTGATAGTGTGGTCGGACGTAGTCCCGAGGAAACATTGGCGGTTGGCTAGGTCAGTGAAAGAGTCAATAAGGCTCGCATTAAAGTTAATCGGGCGGTGTCCCGTTTCGTAGCAAAAATCGGGGGCATTTGTGTGCGGCACAGGGATTTGGAGTCGGGAGTGGGGAACTTCTGGAGGGGTGATGGGGTTCATCTGACCGAGGTTGGCATTGATCTTTGGAGCTTGGCGATAGCAGAAGGAATAGAAAGGGCGGTGGTGGTGTGGCGGAACTCACAGGCTTAAGGTGGTCAAGGCCTGTTTCGCTATGGCGGGGGGAGTCCTTGAGGCCAGTCAGTACAAAATGGTGGGGGGGTCGCATCGGGGGTATGCGTCCCCCAAAAAAGGTACATGGTTGAAGACTTCATCGGGTGTTATCCCTTTGAAGTGGTCTTCTGGTAGAAGGTATATCACTTGAAGGCTTCATCGGGTGTTATCCCTTTGAAGTGGACTTCTAGTGGTCGGTATATCACTTGAGGGCTTCATCGGGTGTTATCCCCTTGAAGTGGACTTCTAGTGGTCGGTATATCACTTGAGGGCTTCATCGGGTGTTATCCCCTTGAAGTGGACTTCTAGTGGTTGGAGCCATCTGCAGAGGTGAACGGTGCTTCCGAGCTGGTTTACGGCTGGAGGTAATTGGTGGTTTGCAGATGGCTAATTCGGTGTGTTCTTAAAAAGGAACATCTGAAGGGGCTTCAAGGACTTCCTCTGCTCGGGTTAATGTTAACGTTAAATTGTTATGTACGATTCTGACCCATGTTGGGTCATGTGAATTATTAGGAGGAATTCTCTGGTGGATTCCTAACTAGTTATCCGAATGTTTCGGATTTAAATTGTTTTGATAAAACTGTGAAATTAATAAACGGCTGCTGTGGCCATTTCACATCCAACCTCGGTGTCACGTGTCTTTCCTTAAGGTGGGGTGGAGGGATAAGATGGGTAAGGGAAGGTTCATTAACACACGACTCTACTTAGGAAGGTCAAGAAGAGGCTGGACGCAGCCTGCAGGGCTTAAGGGGAAGCCTCCATGACCTCACTGGTAGGGAAAGGGTTAATAGGTAAGGGAGAGTTGGAGGGAGAGTTAGGAGGAGGTGGAGGAGGGACAAGGAGGAGTCAGGGGGCCGTTGCTGAGCTTCCCGCTGTTTGCGGCATTGAGCCGGAAGCAGCGGGAGGAGTAACACAGGGAGAGACAAGCTCCCACCCTCCCGCCCTTTGTTTGTTACCCCTGTGGGTCTTTATGTACGTCCGTTTATGAGTGTTGTCTTTGTTTTGTGTGCTTATTTAACATGTTTTTCCTTTTTTCCCGGAGTAGGTTCTGTTGTCATGGCAGCTGGCGGGGGGAGTCCTTGAGGCCAGTCAGTACAAAATGGTGGGGGGGTCGCATCGGGGGTATGCGTCCCCCAAAAAAGGTACATGGTTGAAGACTTCATCGGGTGTTATCCCTTTGAAGTGGTCTTCTGGTAGAAGGTATATCACTTGAAGGCTTCATCGGGTGTTATCCCTTTGAAGTGGACTTCTAGTGGTCGGTATATCACTTGAGGGCTTCATCGGGTGTTATCCCCTTGAAGTGGACTTCTAGTGGTCGGTATATCACTTGAGGGCTTCATCGGGTGTTATCCCCTTGAAGTGGACTTCTAGTGGTTGGAGCCATCTGCAGAGGTGAACGGTGCTTCCGAGCTGGTTTACGGCTGGAGGTAATTGGTGGTTTGCAGATGGCTAATTCGGTGTGTTCTTAAAAAGGAACATCTGAAGGGGCTTCAAGGACTTCCTCTGCTCGGGTTAATGTTAACGTTAAATTGTTATGTACGATTCTGACCCATGTTGGGTCATGTGAATTATTAGGAGGAATTCTCTGGTGGATTCCTAACTAGTTATCCGAATGTTTCGGATTTAAATTGTTTTGATAAAACTGTGAAATTAATAAACGGCTGCTGTGGCCATTTCACATCCAACCTCGGTGTCACGTGTCTTTCCTTAAGGTGGGGTGGAGGGATAAGATGGGTAAGGGAAGGTTCATTAACACACGACTCTACTTAGGAAGGTCATGAAACATTCACTAGATTGACAAGTTCAGGACTGGAAATAGTGTCACTGCATTTCCATGATCTAACAATCAACAAACGAGCCGCTATAATAATGTGGCTAGACACCGTCCTGGATACCGCTGGGATCTCTGACATATCGAGAAAACATAATGCCATAGCCGGACTTGGTTCTACTATGCAGGAAGACACTTGGGAAATCATTGCAAATACCCTAACCCAAAATGAGTGGACCTCAGGGCATTGCCACCACATATGAAAGTATGAACCCCTGCACCCACATCCTCTCCAGCACGCCCCCGAGCAAGTAGGATCTGATCTCGCAATCTGTGAAGGAGTCATATACCATCGTAGTAGTAGTTTTTGAGACGATTCCCAATGTTTTACCCCTTTCGATATTTTCCTAGTCCACGTGAAGGCCGAACCCCATTCCCTCAATGTGAAGGATGAGCGTAATTCTCCCTCCCATTTTACACAGTAAGGAGGCCTGCTGGAGAGAAGGCGGGCACACAAATCTTCGTAAAACATAGAGATACCCTTCTTTTGATTTATAGGACCGAAATAATAATTTTGGGCCACAGAAGGGAATAATGGCACATTAACATTCAGAGAAGTAAAGAGATGCCTGATACATAGATACTTATAAAAATCCCTATTCGGGATAGAGTACTCCGACACCAGGTCAGAGAATGCCCACAGAGTGCTACCCGTGAACAGCTTGTGTATATGGGAGACTCCAGATGATATCCAATTGTCCAGAGACACCCCCGGGAGCTCCGAGGTCAGGAATTTCAAAGGTAAATTTTTTATAGGTGTAAGAGCCGATGAGGGGAGATGTGTTGAGTAGTGTTTCCAAGCTTTAAGTGAAGCTGAGATAGACGGGGACATTACCCCGGAAGGCTTAATGTTTACCTTGGGGTTTACCCTCAGGAGTGATAAAAGAGGTTGCTCTATTATGGTCTGCTCTATTTGGGCCCATTGTTTTGAGGGCGTAGGCGTACACCAAAATTTTAGATGATCAAGAATAACCGCCCGGTAATATCTCTGGACGTCTGGCACCCCCATCCCCCCCTTCCTCCAGTGTCTGTACATCGTGTGCATCCTGATTCGTGGTTTTTTGGACATGTAAAGGGAGACCTACATTCAGCAAGTGGGACTTGTTGCAGTTAACCTTATAGTATGACACCTCCCCAAATTTGTCTAGCGTCTTTTGAGCTTCTGTCAGAGAAGCTAACGGATTTGTTAAGGAGAGAATCACATCGTCCGCATATAGCCCTATTTTATGCAGGGTGTGACCAACCTGAATTCCCTGAATATCAGTGTTTTGCCGGATTGCCGCCGCTAATGGCTCCATTACTAAAGCAAATATCAGGGGGGAGAGTGGGCATCCCTGTCGAGTACCATTAGTGATGGGGAATGGCGTGGAAAAGAAGCCTGATGCCAAGACTCGGGCGGAAGGGTTAGAATATAACCCTAGGATCGCAGATTTAATCCATCCTGTAAATCCGAATTTGATAAGGATCGCTTCCAGGTATCCCCAATGAACCCTGTCGAATGCCTTCTCCGCGTCCAGAGCAAGGAGCACAGAAGGCACTCGTCTTTTTACAGCCCAGTCTATCAGATTAACATATCGCCTTGTGCCATCAGGTGCCTGCCTACCTGCAACAAATCCCACTTGATCTTCATGTATAATGGTAGGGAGCAGATTAATCAATCTATTAGATATTACTTTGGCGTAAAGTTTAATATCCACATTCAAAAGTGAAATGGGACGGAAGTTTGCCGAGGAGTCCGGAGACTTCCCAGGTTTTGGGAGTGTGACTATAGTAGCGGACAGCATCTCCTCTGGGAAGGAGCCTTCTGCCGCCGCCTTGTTGAACACCCCCACCAGATGTGGGGACAACACCTTCGTAAATTTTTTATAATAATAATTAGTGAACCCATCAGGGCCCGGTGCCGTGTGCTGCGGCAAACTTTTAATGGCTCGGGAGAGCTCCAATTCTGTAAAAGGCGCTTTCAGGGCCGTACTATCGGTTTCTGAGAGGGAAGGGAGATTCAGGCCGCCCAAGAAGTTATTTATATCCTCCGGGGAAGGCTGGTGCGTCAATTGATCCTCTTTCAGATTATACAGACTATAATAATAGTTCCTGAATTGTTCACTTATCTCCTGAGGGTGAGTGATGTGGCCCCCCTGTCGATCTAATAGGTGCGCAGTTCTTTGTTTAGCATTGCGCTTTTTGATCATTTTGGCTAGTAAGGCTCCCGGTCTATTCCCTTGAATGTAAAACCCCAGCTGCATAGACTTTGACAATGTCAAATATCTTGACGTAAGCACACTCTGGAGTTGCCCTCTAAGAGCTTTGATGCGGAGGGAAGTGTCCGGAGTTACCTGTTTTTTATTAAGGGATTCTAAACTATGTAATTGGGAGAGAATGTCAGCAGTCGTTTTTTCCCGATGCTTTTTTAATCTAGACGCGGCCTGAATCCCCATTCCCCTCATATACGCCTTATGCGCGTTCCATAGGGAGAAACTATTCTCGGAGGAGAGAGAGTTCACCTCAAAGTATAAATTGAGGTGGTTATTCATAAGATCCTCAGTCATTGGGTGATCTAGGACCAGATCATTCAATTTCCAAGAAGAGAAGGGAGGGGAGGGGGACGTATCCGAAACCACCACAGTAATCGGGGCATGGTCAGACCACGATATATCTCCTATCAACGATGTAGACATATATCGCAGGCTTCTTTTACATACCAGGAACATGTCAATTCTAGAATACACCCTGTGGGGTGCTGAGAAATACGTAAAGTCAAGTTCGTTTCCATGCTGACATCGCCAAATGTCATACAGCTCCTCCCCATGTATCGTGTGGTGTAATTGGGAGCGTGGCCTAAGTGCGTTCGAGGAGTCAATTATAGGGTGCATTACCTCATTAAAATCGCCGCCAATAATTAGTAAGCCCTTTTCAACTTTCCGAACTTTACGGAGGATTTTATGGAAGGCCCTGAGTTGATGAGAGTTCGGGAGATATAGATTAACCAAAGTATATGTAATATGATTAATATCACAAATGAGGATCAAAAATCTGCCCTGGGGATCTAAGATCACCTCGTGCTCTTTAAAAACCACCGATTCCTTAATTGCCGTAAGGACTCCTTTGGTTTTCTTGGAGCTATTGGCCTGATAAACATGCGCAAATTTAGAGTGTGTGCATTTAGGGGGGTTGAGTTGCGAGAAATGAGTTTCTTGTGCAAAGAAAACCTCACATTTCAAGTTTAGCGCCTCTTTCCACATCATTTGGCGCTTGAAGGGGCTGTTAAGCCCTTTAACATTCAAGGAGGATATTGTAACCGGCATAGTGTTAAATCTGAAGGTGCGTTAGTGAGAGCTAAATACCTGGTAGTCGCCCGCTGGCTGCGGGTGATCCAAGCAAGACATCTGGATGGACAAAACCTGGCAACGTTAAACATAAAAACCAAAAGCATTAAAGCATAAATGAGAAACACATGGCGCCTACACTGCGCCGAAAGAACCTCCATGGGGGGAGAGAAAAAGGCATCTAGGTAGCATATATCGCGCATTTATGATCAGACAGTCACCTTTGAGAGTCCATCCGTAGGGTGTCCTTAATTCGTTTCCCACTCGGGGGGAATACGGCGTGGAGCTGCTCTTGAAGGGACGGCCGCCAAGTTAGTGATCGAGATATTCCATTGTCGCAGCAGCGATACTCCATCCGAAGGGGACGATATCACATGAGTAGAACCATTCTTATTGACGATCAACTTGACCGGGAATCCCCATTTATACTTGAAATTGTGCTCCCTGAGAGTGACTGTAATTGGTTGGAATTGCTTGCGAAGCATCAGCGTAGAAGCAGATAAATCCGGAAAAATCGAGACTTGGGTGTAGGGTTCAGGAAGTTTTCCCAATCCTCTGGACTCTTGAAGGATGCGGTCTTTAGTTTGATAAAAATGTACTCTTGTTAATACATCTCTTGGAGAATCAATAGGAGCTGAGCGGGATTTAGGGATCCTGTGCGTTCTATCTAGAGTCAGGTCTAGAGGAGCTATCGTAGGAGACAAAGCTTTAAACATGTCCTGTAGATAATTCTACAAGTCCCCAGGGGAGACGGTCTCTGGGACCCCCCCGTACCTTCAAGTTATTACGTCTGGATCTATCTTCCTGATCCATTAGTTTGAACTTCAGCCATACCACTTCGTCTTTAAGGGCAGAGTGAGCATCTATAAGCGTATTATGGGCTGCAGCATAATCACCCATTTTGCGTTCAATGTGGTCGGTGCGGCACCCCAGGTCATCCACCGACGTTTGAATCTGTGACATCATTTTATGTAATGTCTCCGATATGGAGCTCTGTAGCGACTGTATTAACCCCTTCATGATAGCAGTAGCAAGGGGTGCATCGTCTGAGATGGCCGCCATTTCAGGAACGTTGGTTGCTGTAAGGCCACCCACGCAGGCCGTTAATGGAGCAGGGGACTGTGCTTTCTCCTGACTCGGGTTCATGCTGTTAGGCGGGGAGGGTGCTGAACGAGTCGCCCCCCGTTTGGCCGGGGTGCCCACATCTTTTGAGCTCCCCTGGATAGATATATCCCTTTCTGCTGACTGACCTGGGTTAGCCGTTGTTGAGGCACAGGGACGCGTGTCTTCCCTCTCATGAGGCGAGCCGGCGCCATCTTGGATGCGGTCCGTCGCTGGGAAGTAGTCCGGGAGCTTTTTCAGCTCTACCTTTGCTCCCCTCCTCTTAGTCATGTTGCTCCCCGGTGCTAGGAAGTTTAAGGAGTGGAACCCTCATTTTTCTGCTTCTTTTCAAGGCGATCTGTCGCTGTGAGCCGCTGCTTAGCTACTCGGTATGCAGGAGAACTTGTCTTACACCGCCATCTCAGTCAGCGGCTCCGCCCCCCTACATTAAAAATATTTTTAAACAAAAATAATTTGTTTTTGCATCTCCGCTTTCCAAGAGCGGTAATTTTTGTATTGTTTCGTCAATATCGCTGTATAAGGGCTTTTTTTTTTGCCAGACAAGTTATTTTCTTTAATGGCACCATTTTTGGGTACATATGATATATTGATTAACTTTTATTATATTTTTTGTGGGGGGTATTTTTTTATTTTTTTTACGGTCTTCACCATGCTGTTTAAATACTATGTTAACTTTATTGCTCTGGTCGTTACTATCGTGGCGATACCATATATGTGTATTTTTTTTTCCCACTTGTACAAAATAAAACCCACTTTTTATGAAAAAAATGGTTTTGTTTCATTTTTACTGTATATGTAAATGCCCGTGTTGTACGTTTTATGGGTGCGATTACGTTTAAGAAAGCCAGTGGAATTGACCACATTGATTTGAGAATTCTTTGAGATGATAGAGACTTCCCCAGAGGGTGTAGTGTGACCCTACTGTCTGTATTCTTGTACCATATTACGTTTTATATGGCCACCGGTTCACTGAGATACGCTTCTTGTGATGTCATCTAGAATGTGGGCAGATTCTATTTCTCTACACCTCTTAATCTGGATGTGTAAACATCTTATGACATCATCAAGTCTATAAATTGGGGTCACACATTGACCACGGTGTCGGTTTCTCTTGCTGGCTCTCATTATGAAGGTGTCTTTGATGAAGAGGAGGATAGTGAAGATGTTTTTCAAGATGAGGATTATAGAGAAAATGGAGGTTGGCGGACGTCAATTTCCTGATGATGTAGAGATGGAGGACGTGGAGGAGGACGAGAAAATGGAGGTTGGCGGACGTCAATTTCCAGATGATATAGAGATGGAGGATATGGAGGATAAGAAAGACAAAAAGGAAGTTCGCGGACGCAAACTTCCAGAGGATGTGGAGATGGAGGACCTTTCGGGGGTTACCGTTACCACCAGGGCCTCAAACCCCCGGAAGAGAAAGTGGGCATTTTAATTCATCTGACACTCGGGGCCCATTTACCATCAGGGCCCCGAAACCCCGGGAGAGAAAGAGGCCTGTTCTGTTCCATCTGTCGCTCGGGGCCCATTCACCATCTTTTGTCACCCCAACATGGTGGTCTTTACCACCTAAACCATCTGAAATTGTCATGAAGACTCCTCCAGCGCTGAGAACCAGTGACGTGCAGAACAGAAGCGAGATCCGGTAAGTCTACGTCTTCTGCTCCGTCTTCATCTCCTTGTGGTGAAGGTTTTGTGAATTTTTGGGCTAATTCAGATTTTTTTTTCTTTTCTAGGATACAACTGTGAAAAAATAGAAAAATGTTTTACGCTCTCTTATGATCCAGGACTGAGCTGTGTAAGGGTGGACTGGCGGCCATATCCACGTGTGAAGAAGGACCCTCCTCTTCTTCATGTCACAGATCATCACATGTTAAAGGGCCAGAGAAAACCGCACAGCAATTCTACTGGATTCTGGAATAAACATATATTTTCTTTACAATTTTCAGTGTTTTCATATATATATTGGGGAATTTATCCAGGGAGCCTTTTATCTACAGGGATCATAAGGGTGTGGAAAAGTGATAGGTGTAATAATCTGCAGAATATATCAATAAGTATCTATCAGGAGGTAGAGAGGACAGAGCAATATTCTGCAGATCTCCAGAGAGGTCAGTGGTGTAATAATCTGCAGAATATATCACTATGTATCTGTCAGGAGGTATAGGAGCAATGTTCTGCAGATCTCCAGAGAGGTCAGTGGTGTAATAATCTGCAGAACATATCACTATGTATCTGTCAGGAGGTAGAGAGGACAGGGCAATGTTCTGCAGATCTCCAGAGAGGTCAGTGGTGTAATAATCTGCAGAATATATCACTATGTGTCTGTCAGGAGGTAGAGGAGCAATGTTCTGCAGATCTCCATAGAGGTCAGTGGTGTAATAATCTGCAGAATATATCACTATGTATCTGTCAGGAGGTAGAGGAGCAATGTTCTGCAGATCTCTATTTCAGTGGTGTAATAATCTGCAGAATATATCACTATGTATCTGTCAGGCGGTAGAGAGGAGAGAGCAATATTCTGCAGATCTCCAGAGAAGTCAGTGGTGTAATAATCTGCAGAATATATCACTATTAGAGATGAGCGAACTTATCAAAAGTTCGGTTCGGCTAGTTCGCCGAATTTCACAAAAAAGTTCGGTTCGGACCGAACTAGTTCTGACCGAACCTGTCACTTCCGTGCGCCGAGCATGCTACTGTCCGGGGTGCTGATAGAGTTAATGGGCTGCACTAACTCTTTCACCAACCTTCACAGTACATGCTCGGCGCGCGGAAAATACAATTTTAATAAATGTAATAAAAAAATAAAAATTATACGTTCGTACTTACTTTCCTCCTGTCCGGCCTCCAGCGATGACGTTTCATCCCTTTCGCCGCTGCAGCCAATCACAGGCTGTAGTGGCGGTCACGCACGCCAGGATGACGCTTCATCCCACGTGACCGCCTCTGCAGCCAATCACAGGCTACAGCGGCGACATGGATGAAACGTCATCGCTGGAGGCCGGACAGGAGGAAAGTAAGTATGAACGTATTATTTTTTTTTTTGGCATGTATGTATGTATGTATGTATGTTGGCATGTATGTATGTTGTCATGTATGTATATCTGTGCATGTATGTTGGCATGTATGTATATATGTGCATGTTTGTATGTTTATTTGCATGTATATTTTTGCATGTATGTATGTATGTTTGCATGTATGTATGTTTGCATGTATGTATTTTTGCATGTATGTTGTCATGTATGTATGTTGTCATGTATGTATGCATGTATATATGTGCATGTGTGTATGTATATTTGTATGTATGTATGTATGTATGTTTGCATGAATGTATGTATGTTTGCATGTATGTATGTATGCATGTTTGTATGTATATTTGCATGTGTGTATATATATATGTATGTTGTCATGTATGTATGTATGTATGTATGTATGTATGTATGTTGTCATGTATGTATATATGTGCATGTATGTTGGCATGTATGTATATATGTGCATGTGTGTATGTATGTATATTTGCATGTATATATTTGCATGTATGTATGTTGTCATGTATGTATGTATGTATATATGTGCATGTATGTTTGCATGTATGTTGGCATGTATGTATACATGTGCATGTTTGTATGTATATTTGCATGTATATATGTTTGCATGTGTGTATGTATGTTTGCATGTATGTTTGCATGTATGTATGTTGTCATGTATGTTTGTATGTATGTTGTCATGTATGTATGTATGTATATATGTGCATGTATGTATGTTTGCATGTTTTTATTTTTGCATGTATGTTTGCATGTATGTTTATATATATGTGCATGTATGTAATTATGTTTGCATGTATTTATGTTTGCATGTATATTTGTGCATGCTTGTATATATGTATGTATGTATGTATGTTTTCATGTGTGTGTGTGTGTGTATTCATGTATGTATGATAGTTTGCATGTATATATGTGTGTATGTTTGCATGTATGTATATTTGCATGTATATATGTGCATGCTTGTATGTATGTTTGTATATATGTATGTATGGCCATGTATGATACTGTCTGCTGGCGCCATGTATCTAAGTCAACTTCACGGCAGGCTTCTTCTATACATGGTATAAAAGTCAGTATCACACATTAAACTGAATCTAAGCCTACGACATGTTTTATTTCATTTTTTTTTTCACAGGTTTGGTGTTTGGACTACGTCGGTTTCGAGGACTACTTAGATGACGTTTTTTTTTCTACAATAAAATGGTTAATGAGGGTTGTGTTGGGGGTGCTTTATTTCAATAAAATATTTTATCTATATCTTTGTCTTTTTCTTTTCAAATTTTATTACTACCACTTTAGTAATGGCCGCTGTCTGAGTGACAACATCCATTACTAAGGCGAGGCTTAGTGTTAGCCGGTGCAGAGGCTAACACTAACCACCATTATTACCCCGGTACCCACCACCACCAGGGGTGCCGGGAAGAGCCAGGTACGATCCAGTACCCGACCATCTGTTGTGATGGTCGGGCCCTGGGGCGGCCGCAGGCTGGTATTATGAGGCTGGGAAGGGCCAAAAACAGTGGACCTTCCCACCCTTGTAATGCTAGGCTGCTGCTGCTGTGTTGTATCTGGCTGGTTATAAAAGTGGGGGGACCCCACGTCATTTTTTTAAATTATTTATTTAAATTTTTTTTTTTAAAAGACATGGGGTTCCACCCAATTTATCATAACCAGCCACATACAACACAGTGTTATTAGCCTGGGAATGGACAAAACCAGTGGCCCTTCCCACCAATGTAATGCCAGACTGCTGCGGCCTTGTATATGGCTGGTTATTAAAAATGTGGGGGACCCAACGTCTATTGTTAAATTTGTTAAATTAAAAAAAAAAAACGACGTGGGGTCCCCCCCATTTTTATAACCAGCCCGATACAACACAGCAGCAGCAGCCTAGCATTACAAGGGTGGGAAGGTCCACTGTTTTGGCCCTTCCCAGCCTCAAAATACCAGCCTACGGCCGCCCCAGTACCCGACCATCACAACAGATGGTCGGGTACTGGATCGTACCAAGCTCTTCCCGGCACCCCTGGTGGTGGTGGGTACCGGGGTAATAATGGGTGGTTAGTGCTAGCCTCTGCACCGGCTAACACTAAGTACCGCCTTAATAATGGACGCTGTCAATCAGCCAACTGCCATTATCTAGGCACTAATAAAGTTTAAAAAAAAACACAAAGACAATTCTTTTTTATTGAAATAAGAAATCCCCAACAAAACCCTCGTTAACCATTTTATTAAAATTTGAAAAAACGTAGATCTACGCAGTAGTCCAACGAATCGAAGATGTAGTCCAATCGGTACATCAAAATCTGCAACAACATAAAAAAACAGTTATCAATGTGAACAATACCAATACTTCTACTCACCTACACACATATATACACGCACACACAAACAAACAAACATACACAGACACACACATATATACACAAACACAACAAGATATAAACACACACACACACACACACACACACACACACACATAAACAGACAAACACACACATATACACGAACTCACACATATACAAACAAAAACACATATCCAAACACACACACACACACACACAGTTATACACACACATACACGAACACATATACACAAACACATATACAAACAAAAACACACATACCCAAACACACATATACACAAACACATATACACAAACACACCCATATATACACACAAACACACACCCATATACACACATATACACAAACACACACATACAAAAACACACACAAACATCTACACACAAACATATACACAAATACACCCATATATACACAAACATATACACAAACGCATATACACAAACACACCCATATATACACACACACACATATACACAAACATACATATAAAAACAAAAACAGACAAAGTCACATACCCAAACACACATATATACACAAACACACACATACACAAACACGGTTTCTTTTAAATGCTGCTAGGGAACCCGCTCGATCCACTATATAAGGCTGCGCTACAGTGCAGCATTTAAAAGAAACAGGATCCTGACCTGTCCATAGAGTTTAAGGCAGCACAGAGTATTTCAGGAGATGAGCATGCAGATTCAGTGCTGCTGTGAACTCTGCTCTTACCATTACGTAGCTCTCAGTCTGTTACCTCTCCTCCACTCCTGTCCTCCAGAACACCTTCACATGATTGGCAAGTCACCACGTAATGGTAAGAGCAGAGTTCACAGCAGCATAGAGTATTTCAGGAGATGAGCGTGCAGATCTTGTGCGGGGTGGTGACTTGCCAATCATGTGAAGGTGTTATTGAGGACAGGAGTGGAGGAGAGGTAACAGACTGAGCTACGTAATGGTAAGAGCAGAGTTCACAGCAGCACTGAATCTGCAAGCTCCTCTCCTGAAATACTCTGTGCTGCTGTGAACTCTGTTCTTACCATTATGTAGCTCAGTCTGTTACATCTCCTCCACTCCTGTCCTCTATAACACGTTCACATGATTGGCAAGTCACCACCACGCACAAGATCCGCATGCTCATCTCCTGAAATACTCTGTGCTGCTGTGAACTCTGCTCTTACCATTACGTGGTGACTTGCCAATCATGTAAAGGTGTTCTTGAGGACAGGAGTGGAGGAGAGGTAACAGACTGAGAGCTACGTAATGGTAAGAGCAGAGTTCACAGCAGCACTGAATCTGCACGCTCATCTCCTGAAATACTCTGTGCTGCCTTAAACTCTGTGGACAGGTCAGGATCCTGTTTCTTTTAAATGCTGCACTGTAGCGTAGCCTTATATAGTGGATCGAGCGGGTTCCCTAGCAGCATTTAAAATAAACAGGATCCTGACCTGTCCACAGAGTTTAAGGGTATGTTCACACGTAGTCAACAAAAACGTCTGAAAATCCAGAGCTGTTTTCAAGGGAAAACAGACCCTGCTTTTCAGACGTTTTTTTACCAATTCGCATTTTTCGCGGCGTTTTCACGCCGTTTTCGCTGCGTTTTTTAGGTCCGTTTTTGGAGCTGTTTGCATTGGAGTCTATGAGAAAACAGCTCCAAAAACGTCCAAAGAAGTGTGCTGCACTTCTTTTGACGAGGCTGTATTTTTACGCGTCGTCGTTTGACAGCTGTCAAACGACGACGCGTAAATAACAGGTCGTCTGCACAGTACGTCGGCAAACCCATTCAAATGAATGGGCAGATGTTTGCCGACGTATTTGAGACGTATTTCCAGACGTAAAACGAGGCAAAATACGCCTCGTATACGTCTGAAATTTGGCCGTGTGAACATACCCTTAGGCAGCACAGAGTATTTCAGGAGATGAGCACGGGCAGCCGTTCGTTTTTCCGAGCCGTGCTCCCATTATGCACACGACCGTAAAAACACCCGTTATTGCGGGTCGGAATTACGACCCGCAATAACGGGCTCATAGACTTCTGTTACCCACGGGTACCTTTCCGTTTTCTCACGGGAAGGTGCCCGTGCCGTTAAAAAAATAGAACATGTTCTATTTTTCTATTTTACGGGCCGTGCTGCTATAATTATAATGACAGCACGGTTCGCAAAAGCGGCCGGCTGCCCGTGGCCGGCCGGCCGTGCTCGTAGTTACGAGTCGTAATTACGAGCACGGCCCGTAAAATAAAAAAATAGAACATGTTCTATCTTTTTAACGGCACGGGCACCTTCCCGTGAGAAAACGGGAAGGTACCCGTGGCTAACAGAAGTCTATGGGCCCGCTATTTCGGGTCGTAATTACGACCCGTGATAACGGGTGTTTTTATGGTCGTGTGCATGAGGCCCCGTAATGACGGGTGGCTACATGTGTGCACCCGTCATTACGGCAGCGTTGCTAGGCGACGTCAGTAAGGGTATGTGCACACACACTAATTACGTCCGTAACTGACGGACGTATTTCAGCCGCAAGTACCGGACCGAACACAGTGCAGGGAGCCGGGCTCCTAGCATCATACTTATGTACGATGCTAGGAGTCCCTGCCTCTCCGTGGAACTACTGTCCCGTGCTGAAAACATGATTACAGTACGGGACAGTTGTCCTACAGAGAGGCAGGGACTCCTAGCATCGTACATAAGTATGATGCTAGGAGCCCGGCTCACTGCACTGTGTTCGGTCCGGTACTTGCGGCCGAAATACGTCCGTCAATTACGGACGTAATTAGTGTGTGTGCACATACACTAAATAGTCACTGTTCAGGGTGCTGAAAGAGTTAACTGATCGGCAGTAACTGTTTCAGTACCCTGGACAGTGACTACCGATCACAGCACCTGTAAAAAAAAAGACGTTCATACTTACCGGGAACTCCCTGCTTCCTCCAGTCCGGTCTCCTGGCCGTTGCCTTGGTGACGCGTCCCTCTCGATATCCCTTGATGACGATGCAGCCCATGTGAGCGCTGCAGCCAATCACAGGCTGCCGCGGCCTCTGCAGCCAATCACAGGCTGCAGAGGCCTCTGCAGCCAATCACAGGCTGCCGCGTCAGAAAAGGTCGGACTGGAGGAAGAAGAGGGACTCGTCCGCAAGACAACGACCGGGTACGTATGAAATGCTTTTTATTTTATTTTTAATCAGCAGCCTCTTTTCTCTATCAGTGATTGATAGAGACAAGTGGCTGCCGATTTGTATAATGTTTTTGACCGGGTTCGGTCAAAACGGGTTCGGCCGAACCCGGTGAAGTTCGGATTCGCTGCGAACCAAACTTTTCCGGAAGTTCGGACCGAAACCGGGTTCGGTTGTCCCGGTTCGCTCATCTCTAATCACTATGTATCTGTCAGGAGGTAGAGGAGCAATGTTCTGCGATTCTCTAGAGAGGTCAGTGGTGTAATAATCTGCAGAATATATCACTATGTATCTGTCAGGAGGTAGAGAGGACAGAGCAATGTTCTGCAGATCTCCAGCGAGGTCAGTGGTGTAATAATCTGCAGAATATATCACTATGTATCTGTCAGGAGGTAGAGAGGACAGAGCAATGTTCTGCAGATCTCCAGCGAGGTCAGTGGTGTAATAATCTGCAGAATATATCACTATGTATCTGTCAGGAGGTAGAGGAGCGATGTACTGCAGATTTCTAGAGATGTCAGTGGTGTAATAATCTGCAGAATACATCACTATGTATCTTGTCAGGAGGTAGAGGAGCGATGTTCTGCAGATTTCTAGAGATGTCAGTGGTGTAATAATCTGAAGAATATATCATTATGTATCTGTCACGAGGTAGACAAGCAATGTTCTGCAGATCTCTAGAGATGTCAGTGGTGTAATAATCTGCAGAATATATTACTATGATGTATCTATCAGCAGGTAGAGAGGACAGAGCAATGTTCTGCAGATCTCTAGAGTGGTCAGTGGTTTAATAATCTGCAGAATATATCACTATGTATCTATCAGGAGGTACAGGAGCAATGTTCTGCAGATCTCTAGAGAAATCCGTGGTGTAGTAATCTGCAGAATATATCACTATGTATCTGTAAGAAGGTAAAGGAGCAATGTTCTGCAGATCTCTAGAGAAGTCAGTGGTATAATAATCTGCAGAATATATCACTATGTATCTGTCAGGAGGTAGAGGAGCAATGTTCTGCAGATCTCTAGAGAGGTCAGTGGTGTAATAATCTGCAGAATATATCACTATGTATCTGTCAGGAGGTAGAGGAGCAATGTTCTGCAGATCTCTAGAGAGGTCAGTGGTGTAATAATTTGCAGGATATATCACTATGTATCTGTCAGGAGGTAGAAGAGCAATGTTCTGCAGATCTCTGGAGAAGTCAGTGGTTTAATAATCTGCAGAATATATCACTATGTATCTGTCAGGAGGTAGAGGAGCAATGTTCTGCAGATCTCTAGGGAAGTCAGTGGTGTAATAATCTGCAGAATATAAAACAATTTATCTGTCAGGAGGTAGAGGAGCAATGTTCTGCAGATCTCTAGAAAGGTCAGTGGTGTAATAATCTGCAGAATATATCACTATGTATCTGTCAGGGGGTAAAGGAGCAATGTTCTGCAGATCTCTAGAGAGGTCAGTGGTGTAATAATCTGCAGAATATATCACTATGTATCTGTCAGGAGGTAGAGGAGCAATGTTCTGCAGCTCTCCAGAGAGGTCAGTGGTGTAATAATCTGCGGAATATATTACTATGTATCTGTCAGGAGGTAGAGGAGCAATGTTCTGCAGATCTCCAGAGAGGTCAGTGGTGTAATAATCTGCGGAATATATCACTATGTATCTGTCAGGAAGTAGAGGAGCAATGTTCTGCAGATCTATAGAGAGGTCAGTGGTGTATTAATCTGCAGAATATATCACTATGTATCTGTCAGGAGGTAGAGGAGCAATGTTCTGCAGATCTCTAGAGAGGTCAGTGGTGTAATAATCTGCAGAATATATCACTATCTATCTGTCAGGAGGTAGAGGAGCAATGTGCTGCAGATCTCCAGAGAGGTCAGTGGTGTAATAATCTGCAGAATATATCACTATGTATCTGTCAGGAGATAGAGGAGCAATGTTCTGCAGATCTATAGAGAGGTCAGTGGTGTAATAATCTGCGGAATATATCACTCTGTATCTGTCAGGAGGTAGAGTAGCAATGTTCTGCAGATCTCCAGAGAGGTCAGTGGTGTAATAATCTACAGAATATATCACTATGTATCTGTCAGGAGATAGAGGAGCGATGTTCTGCAGATCTCTAGAGAAGTCAGTGGTGTAATAATCTGCAGAATATATCACTATGTATCTATCAACAGGTAGAGAGGACAGAGCAATGTTCTGCAGATCTCCAGAGAGGTCAGTGGTGTAATAATCTGCAGAATATATCACTATGTATCTATCAACAGGTAGAGAGGACAGAGCAATGTTCTGCAAATCTCCAGAGAGGTCAGTGGTGTAATGATCTGCAGAATATATCACTATGTATGTGTCAGGAGATAGAGAGGACAGAGCAATGTTCTGCAGATCTCCAGAGAGGTCAGTGGTGTAGTAATCTGCAGAATATATCACTCTGTATCTGTCAGGAGATAGAGGAGCAATGTTCTGCAGATCTCCAGAGAGGTCAGTGGTGTAATAATCTGCAGAATATATCTTTGTGTATCTGTCAGGAGGTAGAGAGGACAGAGCCATCTTGACTAGCCTAAGTAGAGTCATGTGCTGAGTAACCATTTTACCTTTATTCCCCTTCTTTCGCCCCCTTCCCAATAAAGACACGTGACAACCGAGGTTGGATGTGAAATGGCCACAGCAGCCGTTTATTTATTTAACATGAATTAAATGCAATTTAATCCGAAACATTCAGATAACTCTTTTAGGAATTCGACGAGAGAATTCCTACTATAATTCACATGACCCAACATGGGTCAATTAACACTAAACAGAGCAGGGGAAGTCCTTGAAGCCATTTTTCCGATTTCCTTTAAATTAGCCATCTGCAAACCACCACCAACTATTTACCTCCAGCCGTAAACCAGCTCGGAAGCACCGCTCACCCCTGCAGATGGCTCCAACCACCAGAAGACCACTTCAAAGGGATAACACCCTATGAAGTCTTCAAATGATCTACCATTTTTTGGGGGACGCATACCCCCGATGCGACCCCCCCACCATTTTGTACTGACCAACCTCAAGGACTCCCCCCGCCACAGCGAAACAGGCCTTGACCACCTTAAGCCTGTGAGTCCCTCCAAACCACCACCGCCCTCTCAATTCCTTCTGCTAAAGCCAGGCTCCACATATCAATTCCAACCTGGGTCAAATGTACTCCATCACTCCTCCAATAATTACCGACTCCTGACTCCAGATTCTTGTGTCGAACACAAATGCCCCCGTTCCTAGCAACAAAACGCGACACCGCCCGGTTTACCTTAATACGGGCTTTATTGACCCTCTCAACCGATCTTGCCAAACGCCAAAACTTCCTCGGAACGATGTCCGACCAAACAATCACCAGGTGAGGATAAGATGCCCATAAACACAACAGATCGTGTTTAATATCCCGCACTAACTCGCGAAACGGGCGCACCCCCAGATCATTCCCCACCCGCATGTAACACCAGAACCTCCGGAACCCTATCTAACTGAGAGTATGTCTGAAACTCAGCAAGTACCCGGCTCCACAACATACCTCGGAAGCCCAGCCAGTGTAAAACCGCATCGTGCCGCAGAATGCGAAGCTGACGGCCATCTGGGCGAACGTCCGCCCGCAATGCCCCCCAGTGCACAAAAGAAAGTCCTAAAATCCACACTAAGCAAGGGTGGTGATCTGAAAAGAAAGAACAAAACCGCACATGTCAAACAATCAAAGCTACCTTACCGACTCACAACAAATGAGGGCGCACATAAGTCCGAAACCTGTTGGACTCCCACCGGCCGATGCGCCGCACACCCTCGTCGTCCAACCCCCAACGCCCCGCCTCAGTAGCAGCGCCGATCCTGAACGAGTGATACGAGTAATACCCCTGCCCCACGCCAACCGCAGCCAAGCATTTCTTAAACACCGCACCAAATTGATACCTGGACAAAAACGAGCCATTCTCATGACGGAGCAATGGCGACTCAGGCACCCCAACCAGTGGCTTAAAAGCCACCATACAAGCAACTGGACACATCGCCGACCCTGGGAGGACAAACAACACTATCCGCTTACCCCGACCCGCTTGATCAGTCTTGGACCGCCGCAAAAACAACTCGAGTCTATCCTCATATAGCCCCATGTCCGCCTGCCGCAATCCCCCAGCCCTAGCCGCACTAGGAGAAACCAACTCCCCAATTCTGAGTGCTCCGAAAAACGCGAGGGAAAAAGCCAAACGGAACAAGACTACCTCATCAGGCGAATTACAAACAGCCCCCAGCGATGCTCCCAACGACCCAAGGAGGGAAAAAGAAACGGGTTGCCTCTGATCTGCTACCGCCCTGCCCCGACGCAAACCTTTTAGAGCTTGCCTTACTAAAAAATGTTTGGACACATCCTGAAAACCCCGTAATTTGAATCCAAACGCCAAACCAGCAACAAAACGATTCACTTTTGCCGGGGAAAAACCCGCCTCCCAAGCATCCCCCAACCAGTACAATAATGGCACCAACCTGTCTTGCGCCGTGCTGACGTTACCCAACACTCTTACCCACTCCTCCCACTGCTGCCAACACGCTGAATAAGCGCTCCAAGTCACGCTAGCCAATGACCTTTCAATCAACCGTTCCACGGGACCGAAACCAGACCCCAGAGATGTTCCGGGCAAGCCAAACCGACCAGCTCCGCTCCCGGTGCCATTTGACGAAAACGATCCCACTGCGAGCGAGAAAGAGCATCAGCAATACAATTGGAAACCCCAGGTACATGCACCGCAACCACCCACGTGTTTAAAGACAAACACACCAAAACTAGGTGACGCAACAACTGAACCACCGGTGGAGAAGATGCTGATAAGTTGTTAATTGCTAACACTACCCCCATGTTATCGCAGTGGACACTAACATTTTTATCCCTGAGCCTATCCCCCCAAATGGTCACCGCCACCACGATGGGGAACAGCTCGAGCAGGGCCAGATTTCGCGTAAGACCACCAGTCACCCAGCTGTCCGGCCAGTTCCCCGCACACCATTGTCCTCCTGCATACGCGCCAAAACCACCAGACCCTGCCGCGTCAGTAAACAGCTCCAACTCGCCCATCTCCTGTACCTGCGACATCCACAACGATCTACCATTATACAGCCCGAGGAACTCGTCCCAGACATGCAGATCCGCCCTGTGATCCCCACCAATCCTCACAAAATGATGGGGCGCCCGGATACCCGCCGTCGCTGACGCCAACCTCCTACTAAAAATTCTACCCATTGGCATAATTCGACAGGCAAAGTTCAACTTTCCAAGCAGCAACTGAAGATCCCGAAAAGTGATCTTCTTCAATTGGCAAGCCCGCCTGACCTGCCGTAGTGGCAATAATTTATCCTCAGGAAGCCTGCACTCCATTGCCACCGAATCAATTTGGATCCCCAAAAAACTGATGGTAGATACCGGGCCCTCTGTTTATCCAGGCGCCAAAGGGATTCCAAAATCCGTCGCAACCTTCTGTAAGGAATACAATAAATTACCGCAAACTGGGGAACCGCTAGGGCCTACGCACAAAAAATCATCAAGATAATGTATTAAGGAATCGACCCCAGCTACACCCTTCGTCACCCATTCCACGAAACTACTAAACGCCTCGAAGTATGCGCAAGAAAGGGAGCAACCCATTGGAAGGCACCTATCCACATAAAATTCCCCGCTCCAGAAGCAACCCAACAGCCGTTGGCTTTCTGGATGTACCGGCAGCAAGCGAAAGGCCGCCTCAATGTCAGTCTTTGCCAACAACGCACCGGGCCCTGCCTCCCGCACTAACGCCATCGCTTTGTCAAATGACGTGTAAACAACCGAACATAAGTCGTGATCTATCCCATCGTTCACCGACGCTCTCCTGGGAAACGACAAATGCTGGATCAAATGGAATTTGTGAGGCTCCCGCTTTGGCACAACTCCCAAGGGTGATACCACTAAATTCTCAATCGGCGGTTCGGCAAAAGGCCCGGACATCCTACCCAAAACCAAACAAAAACCCCTCATAAATTAACTTGGCCGCAACCCTATCCGGATATTCACTTAGATACGGGGCCATCCTTTCTACCCTCACCGGCGACCGCCCCTTGACCAACTGAAGAGGACTGAGGGCCTGACCGCCTCCCTTTCCGCATACATTTTGAGGCCCCGTGTGAGGAGCCATTGCACTCCGAACAGACATGTTTAAATTTACAGGTGGCCCTGAACTTACACGGCCATCATTGAATTGCCAGCAAGTTTTGACCCGGAACCTTGCCCGGATTGACTAGACTGGCCCCCTTGGCCAACGCTCCTGGGAAAGGACTGCTTAACCGGCGCCGTAACCCGCAACCACAATGCAATATTCTTTTGATCCCACCGGATCGCCGTCCGGACCGCCTTCCGCTGGCGAAATTGCTCGTCGTACCGCAAACACGCCTGGCCCCCGTACGCCCAATAGGCCTCCCCGATGGCATCAAAATAACAAAACAACGGCGAGCAATTTTCCGGCGCCTTTTCCCCGATCACGCTTGCCAAAATAGCGAAAGCTTGCGACCAGTTGGCAAACGTCTGCGGGATAAGCCTATACCGCCGACGTTCTTCCTCCTCTTTCTTACTCTCATCCCGCTTGCCCTTATCCAATTTGAATTTCGCAAGCGGCAGAAGAGAAAATATCTCCACGTATTCATCCTTCCAAATCCGTTCACGTACCTCTTGCTTAAGGTGAGCCCCTAAAGGGCCCTCAAAACAGACGTAAACCTCGCCCCGAGCGCGATCATCAAGCCGAATCCTATCCCAATCCTTCTGCGCCTCGCTTTGGACAGACACTGCTACCGCTTCTTTTGCCACCCCCGGGACCTCCCCCACCATGGACCGCGACTGTACATCACGAGGACCTTCCCATACCACAACCGGAGACCCCGCCGGCACTACAGGCGCCGCTGCCCTATCTAAGCGCCGGACTAGCTCGCGCAAGCAACCCACTAAATCTGTCAAGCCATCGCGCCCGGCAACGCCACTACCGACAGCCGCTACCCCGCTCGCTGACCCACCCCCAACACCCGACATGAAAATTGCTGGATACGGTAACGTAGGAGTTACACACTCACCAGGCTGCCCAGGCGCTGTAGTCCCGCCAGCCGGAAAATCCTGACCACGTTGCGACTCATCCAGCTCTCCATCTTCCAAATCCTCTCTCGCCGCCGACTGGTACTCGCACCGACATCTTCGACACGGGGATCCCGGCACGCTGACAGGTGGGCCGACAACCTGCCGCCCGACCGCAGGGACCCAGACTTCCGACCGGACCTGTTGCCTCGTCGTCGTCGCTGATCTTGGCGTCCTCACCGATGCTCTCGAGGAAGCCTGCCCCCTGGCCGGAACATCACCATGCGGGGCGACCGTATACTGCCCTCCGAATACAGCGTCTGAAGGCGGGGGTGTGACAGGGAGCCCGGCCTGCGACTCCCAGTTAACCGCCGAGCCCCGTCGCGGCTGGGGATTCCTGCCAGGACGCAGGCCCTAGGAAGAGGCACCCGTCCCAGCAGCCTGGCCTGCAGCGTCATTAGAAGGGCTCCCCCTGCGACGCCGGGCCCGCGGGGCCACGTCTGGACTAAGACGCTCTGGTGGGCGAGGCCTATGCGAGCGGCGGGGTGACTTAGCCTGGGCAACCGCCGCTCCCGCCGAAGCCCTCTGCTTTATTACAGCAGGGGCCGACATTAACAGCTCTCCCCCCACCGCCATATCCCCAGCGTCTGAGAGGGGGGCGGGGGAAGGGAGCGCATCAGCGCGGGCTGCCGACCAAGACGACGGGCCCGCCTGAGGGATCCGGGCCAGCGATGCCACAGTCTCCTCCAGCCAGCCCGGATCGTGATAAGCAGCTTCTGCCCGCAGCTGATCGAGCAGCAAGGCCGGAGATGCCATAACAGGTAAGTAGCACTATCTAACCTGACCTAAGTTTTTTGCTTGTTTCTCCTCCAGCTGCCTCCGGCTCAATGCCGAAAACAGCGGGAGGAACAGTTAACACACCCCGGCTCCTCGCATCTCCCCCTCCTCCCTCACCTAACCTGTCCTTCCTATTGGTTGAACCAACCAATCTTACGGCAATCATGGAGGCTTCCCGTTGAGCCCTCTGTGCTGCCGTCCAGCCTCTGCTGTAGATCTCTAGAGAGATCAGTGGTATAATAATCTGCAGAATATATCACTATGTATCTGTCAGGCGGTAGAGAGGAGTGAGCAATGTTCTGCAGATCTCTATTTCAGTGGGAGGCGGATGCTTCTTTTTACCGCTAGATGATTTTTTCAACTAGTGGACAAAAGAAGCGTCCTGCCCGATCTGAAGTGAATGGGAGTAGGAATCTTTTAGCTGACGGCAGGAATAATTCTTCGGCCGATTTTGCAGCAGGACCCACCAAGCAAAATCCACCGTGTGAACATGGTCTTAGTGACCCCTTTTGTGGTGCAACTTACTCAGCGGCAGCGGCAGTAAAATGGAAGAAACTAGACACCAAAAATAAAAAGTTAAGCCCCCTGTGTTTTACCATAGATAAGTTAGGCCCCCTGTGTTTTATCATAGATAAGTTAGACCCCCTGTGTTTTACCATAGATAAGTTAGGCCCATGGCCGACCTTATATACGTTCGACCAGAGCGGTCGCACAGGGCGCCAGCCGCCACACTGCAAGGGGGGTGCCAGCGGGTGTGTGTATCCCTGCGCCGTTGCAACTAGCAGCGCGGATACACACACTAACTACAGTCGCCTTTCCACCCGGGCGCTTCTTCACTTAGTGGCCGTCGCTACCGCTGTATCAGCCATAGCAGCTGCTAGCGGTGACACCGGGCATGAGGGCGGTGGCGCCGCTAGCAGCTGCTGCGGCTGCTATAGCGGTAGCGACGGCACTATAGCAGAGCAGAGAGGTATCTCCCTGCTCTGCTATCTACTAGCGCCACTGTAGCTCTCTGAAGGAACGGAATCCCCGTGTGGCCGGGGATTCCGCTCCTGGAGCGCTGCTTGATGTCTCTGTCCATATATGGACAGTGACATCAGGGGAAACTCCTGAAGTGGAATCCCCGGTCACAGCGTTGCAGACGCTATGACCGGGGATTCCACTCCATGAGAAGCTAATGACGTCATGGACACAGACGACAGGAGCTTCTCCTGGAGTGGAAGCGAAGGTCACAGCGTCAGCAACGCTGTGGACGAGGATTCCGCTTCAGGAGTTTCCCCTGATGTCACTGTCCATATATGAACAGAGACATCAAGCAGCGCTGCAGGAGCAGTATCCCTGGCCACATGGGGATTCCGCTCCTTCAGGGAGCTACAGTGGCGCTATCTATACTGGAAGGGGGGGGGTTTCAATCTACAGGGGGGTGTGGGCTGAGTGGCACTACCTACAAAAAAGGACAACTGTGCAGGAGCACACAAAATACCCAGCTTTCCCAGCTATCAAATAAATGTGTGGAAAAAAACTAAGATATAATTTTTATTTAATCTAGCTAAGAGGATTAATCCTTTACCTAGACTAAATAAAAGTTATATCTTAGTTTATTTCCACACATTTATTTGTTAGCTGGGAAAGCTGGGTATTTTGTGTGCTCCTGCATAGTTGTCCTTTTTTGAATGTCTATTGCCCGCCAGCTATCAGGGTCATTTCGTAGTCCTTGCACTACGTACAGGGGGGCTGTGGGCTGTGTGGCACTCCCTAGCAGGGGTCTGTGCGGCACTCTCTAGCAGGGGGGCTCTGCGGCACTTCCTACCAGGGGGCTGTGCGGCACTTCCTAACAGGGGGCTGTGCGGCACTCTCTACAGGAGGCTGTGCGGCACTCCCTACAGCGGGCTGTGTGGTGCTCCCTACAAGGGTGCTGTGTGGCGCTATCTACAAGGGGCTGTGTGGCGCTACCCTCAAGGGGGCTTTGTGGCGCTTCCCACAAGGGGGCTGTGTGGTGCTACCTACAAGGGGCTGTGTGATGCTACCCACAAGGGGCTGTGTGGCACTACCCACAAGGGACTGTGTGGCGCTACCCACAAGGGGCTGTGTGGCGCTACCCACAAGAGGCTGTGTGGCGCTACCTACAAGGGGCTGTGTGGCGCTACCTACAGGGGGAATCTGTGAGTGGTGGGCTGATGGTCATTTTACTGTTAGTGGTGGGATGATGGTCATTTTACTGTGAGTGGTGGGATGATGGTCATTTTACTGTGAGTGGGGGGCTGATGGTCATTTTACTGTGAGTGGGGGGCTGATGGTCTTCAAGTGGTTTCCGCCTCTGACCTCCAATTGAAATTAATAGGAGGCAGAAAATACCTGCGGCTAGAGATGAGCGAACTTATCAAAAGTTCGGTTCGGCTAGTTCGCCGAATTTCACAAAAAAGTTCGGTTCGGACCGAACTAGTTCGGACCGAACCTGTCACTTACGTGCGCCGAGCATGCTACTGTCCGGGGTGCTGATAGAGTTAATGGGCTGCACTAACTCTTTCAGCAACCTTCACAGTACATGCTCGGCGCGCGGAAAATACAATTTAAATGTAATAAAAAAATAAAAATTATACGTTCGTACTTACTTTCCTCCTGTCCGCCCTCCAGCGATGACGTTTCATCCCTTTCGCCGCTGCAGCCAATCACAGGCTGTAGTGGAGGTCACGCACGTCAGGATGACGCTTCATCCCACGTGACCGCCTCTGCAGCCAATCACAGGCTGCAGCGGCGACATGGATGAAACGTCATCGCTGGAGGCCGGACAGGAGGAAAGTAAGTATGAACGTATTATTATTTTTTTTTGGCATGTATGTATGTTGGCATGTATGTATGTTGTCATGTATGTATGTATGTATATCTGTGCATGTATGTTGGCATGTATGTATATATGTGCATGTTTGTATGTATATTTGCATGTATATATTTGCATGTATGCATGTATGTTTGCATGTGTGTATGTTTGCATGTATGTATTTTTGCATGTATGTTGTCATGTATGTATGTATGTTGTCATGTATGTATATATGTGCATGTGTGTATGTATATTTGTATGTATGTATGTTTGCATGAATGTGTGTTTGCATGAATGTATGTTTGTATGTATGTATGCATGCTTGTATGTATATTTGCATGTGTGTGTATATATATATATATATATATATATATGTATGTATGTTGTCATGTATGTATATATGCGCATGTATGTTGGCATGTATGTATATATGTGCATGTGTGTATGTATGTATATTTGCATGTATATATTTGCAAGAATGTATGTTGTCATGTATGTATGTATGTATATATGTGCATGTATGTTGGCATGTATGTATACATGTGCATGTTTGTATGTATATTTGCATGTATATATGTTTGCATGTGTGTATGTATGTTTGCATGTATGTATGTATGTTTGCATGTATGTATGTTGTCATGTATGTTTGTATGTATGTATGTATGTTGTCATGTATGTATGTATATATGTGCATGTATGTATGTTTGCATGTTTTTATTTTTGCATGTATGTTTGCATGTATGTTTATATATATGTGCATGTATGTAATTATGTTTGCATGTATTTATGTTTGCATGTATATTTGTGCATGCTTGTATATATGTATGTATGTATGTATCTTTGCATGTTTGTTTGTATGTATGTATGTTTTCATGTGTGTGTGTATGTATGTACGTATGTATGATAGTTTGCATGTATATATGTGTGTATGTTTGCATGTATGTATATTTGCATGTATATATGTGCATGCTTGTATGTATGTTTGTATATATGTATGTATGGCCATGTATGATACTGTCTGCTGGCGCCCTGTATCTAAGTCAACTTCACGGCAGGCTTCTATACATGGTATAACAGTCAGTATCACACATTAAACTGAATCTAAGCCTACGACATGTTTTATTTCATTTTTTTTTTTTTTTACAGGTTTGGTGTTTGGACTACGTCGGTTTCGAGGACTACTTAGATGACGTTTTTTTTTCTACAATAAAATGGTTAATGAGGGTTGTGTTGGGGGTGCTTTATTTCAATAAAATATTTTATCTATATCTTTGTCTTTTTCTTTTCAAATTTTATTACTACCACTTTAGTAATGGCCGCTGTCTGAGTGACAACATCCATTACTAAGGCGAGGCTTAGTGTTAGCCGGTGCAGAGGCTAACACTAACCACCATTATTACCCCGGTACCCACCACCACCAGGAGTGCCGGGAAGAGCCAGGTACGATCCAGTACCCGACCATCTGTTGTGATGGTCGGGCTCTGGGGCGGCCGCAGACTGGTATTATGAGGCTGGGAAGGGCCAAAACCAGTGGACCTTCCCACCCTTGTAATGCTAGGCTGCTGCTGCTGTGTTGTATCTGGCTGGTTATAAAAGTGGGGGGACCCCACGTCATTTTTTTAAATTATTTATTTAAATTTTTTTTTTTAAAAGACATGGGGTTCCACCCAATTTATCATAACCAGCCACATACAACACAGTGTTATTAGCCTGGGAATGGACAAAAACAGTGGACCTTCCCACCCTTGTAATGCTAGGCTGCTGCTGCTGTGTTGTATCTGGCTGGTTATAAAAGTGGGGGGGACCCCACGTCATTTTTTTAAATTATTTATTTATTTACATTTTTTTTTTAAAAAGACATGGGGTTCCACCCAATTTATCATAACCAGCCACATACAACACAGTTTTATTAGCCTGGGAATGGACAAAACCAGTGGCCCTTCCCACCCATGTAATGCCAGACTGCTGCGGCCTTGTATATGGCTGGTTATTAAAAATGTGGGGGACCCGTCTATTGCTAAATTTGTTAAATTAAAAAAAAAAACGACGTGGGGGTCCCCCCCATTTTTATAACCAGCCCGATACAACACAGCAGCAGCAGCCTAGCATTACAAGGGTGGGAAGGTCCACTGATTTTGGCCCTTCCCAGCCTCATAATACCAGCCTACGGCCGCCCCAGTACCCGACCATCACAACAGATGGTCGGGTACTGGATCGTACCAAGCTCTTCCCGGCACCCCTGGTGGTGGTGGGTACCGGGGTAATAATGGGTGGTTAGTGCTAGCCTCTGCACCGGCTAACACTAAGTACCGCCTTAATAATGGATGCTGTCAATCAGCCAACTGCCATTATCTAGGCACTAATAAAGTTTAAAAAAAAACACAAAGACAATTCTTTTTTATTGAAATAAGAAATCCCCAACAAAACCCTCGTTAACCATTTTATTAAAATTTGAAAAAACGTAGATCTACGCAGTAGTCCAACGAATCGAAGATGTAGTCCAATCGGTACATCAAAATCTGCAACAACATAAAAAAACAGTTATCAATGTGAACAATACCAATACTTCTACTCACCTACACACATATATACACGCACACACAAACAAACAAACAAACAACCATACACAGATACACACATATATACACAAACACAACAAGATATACACACACACACACACACATAAACAGACAAACACACACACATATACACGAACTCACACATATACAAACAAAAACACACATATCCAAACACACACACACACACACACAGTTATACACACACATACACGAACACATATACACAAACACATATACAAACAAAAACACACACAAACACACACCCATATACACAAACACACACATATACAAAAACACACACAAACATCTACACACAAACATATACACAAATACACCCATATATACACAAACACATATACACAAACACACCCATATATACACACACACACACACACACATATACACAAACACACATATAAAAACAAAAACAGACAAAGTCACATACCCAAACACACATATATACACAAACACACACATACACAAACACGGTTTCTTTTAAATGCTGCTGGGGAACCCGCTCGATCCACTATATAAGGCTGCGCTACAGTGCAGCATTTAAAAGAAACAGGATCCTGACCTGTCCATAGAGTTTAAGGCAGCACAGAGTATTTCAGGAGATGAGCGTGCAGATTCAGTGCTGCTGTGAACTCTGCTCTTACCATTACGTAGCTCTCAGTCTGTTACCTCTCCTCCACTCCTGTCCTCCAGAACACCTTCACATGATTGGCAAGTCACCACGTAATGGTAAGAGCAGAGTTCGCAGCAGCACAGAGTATTTCAGGAGATGAGCGTGCAGATCTTGTGCGGGGTGGTGACTTGCCAATCATGTGAAGGTGTTATTGAGGACAGGAGTGGAGGAGAGGTAACAGACTGAGCTACGTAATGGTAAGAGCAGAGTTCACAGCAGCACTGAATCTGCACGCTCCTCTCCTGAAATACTCTGTGCTGCTGTGAACTCTGTTCTTACCATTACGTAGCTCAGTCTGTTACATCTCCTCCACTCCTGTCCTCTATAACACGTTCACATGATTGGCAAGTCACCACCACGCACAAGATCCGCACGCTCATCTCCTGAAATACTCTGTGCTGCTGTGAACTCTGCTCTTACCATTACGTGGTGACTTGCCAATCATGTGAAGGTGTTCTTGAGGACAGGAGTGGAGGAGAGGTAACAGACTGAGAGCTACGTAATGGTAAGAGCAGAGCTCACAGCAGCACTGAATCTGCACGCTCATCTCCTGAAATACTCTGTGCTGCCTTAAACTCTGTGGACAGGTCAGGATCCTGTTTCTTTTAAATGCTGCACTGTAGCCTAGCCTTATATAGTGGATCGAGCGGGTTCCCTAGCAGCATTTAAAAGAAACAGGATCCTGACCTGTCCAGAGTTTAAGGCAGCACAGAGTATTTCAGGAGATGAGCACGGGCAGCCGTTCGTTTTTCCGAGCCGTGCTCCCATTATGCACACGACCGTAAAAACACCCGTTATTGCGGGTCGTAATTACGACCCGCAATAACGGGCTCATAGACTTCTGTTACCCACGGGTACCTTTCCGTTTTCTCACGGGAAGGTGCCCGTGCCGTCGTGCTGCTATAATTATAATGACAGCACGGTTCGCAAAAGCGGCCGGCTGCCCGTGGCCGGCCGTGCTCATAATTACGAGCACGGCCCGTAAAATAAAAAAATAGAACATGTTCTATCTTTTTAACGGCACGGGCACCTTCCCGTGAGAAAACGGGAAGGTACCCGTGGCTAACAGAAGTCTATGGGCCCACTATTTCGGGTCGTAATTACGACCCGTGATAACGGGTGTTTTAATGGTCGTGTGCATGAGGCCCCGTAATGACGGGTGGCTACATGTGTGCACCCGTCATTACGGCAGTGTTGCTAGGCGACGTCAGTAAGTGTATGTGCACACACACTAATTACGTCCGTAATTGACGGACGTATTTCGGCCGCAAGTACCGGACCGAACACAGTGCAGGGAGCCGGGCTCCTAGCATCATATTTATGTACGATGCTAGGAGTCCCTGCCTCTCCGTGGAACTACTGTCCCGTACTGAAAACATGATTACAGTACGGGACAGTTGTCCTGCAGAGAGGCAGGGACTCCTAGCATCGTACATAACTATGATGCTAGGAGCCCGGCTCCCTGCACTGTGTTCGGTCCGGTACTTGCGGCCGAAATACGTCCGTCAATTACGGACGTAATTAGTGTGTGTGCACATACCCTAAATAGTCACTGTCCAGGGTGCTGAAAGAGTTAACTGATCGGCAGTAACTGTTTCAGTACCCTGGACAGTGACTACCGATCACAGTACCTGTAAAAAAAAAGACGTTCATACTTACCGGGAACTCCCTGCTTCCTCCAGTCCGGTCTCCTGGCCGTTGCCATGGTGACGCGTCCCTCTCGACATCTGGCCCGACATTCCTTGATGACGATGCAGCCCATGTGAGCGCTGCAGCCAATCACAGGCTGCCGCGGCCTCTGCAGCCAATCACAGGCTGCAGAGGCCTCTGCAGCCAATCACAGGCTGCAGAGGCCTCTGCAGCCAATCACAGGCTGCCGCGTCAGAAAAGGTCGGACTGGAGGAAGAAGAGGGACTCGTCACACAGACAACGACCGGGTACGTATGAAATGCTTTTTATTTTATTTTTAATCAGCAGCCTCTTTTCTCTATCAGTGATTGATAGAGATAAGTGGCTGCCGATTTGAATAATGTTTTTGACCGGGTTCGGTCAAAACGGGTTCGGCCGAACCCGGTGAAGTTCGGATTCGCTGCGAACCGAACTTTTCCGGAAGTTCGGACCGAAACCGGGTTCGGTTGTCCAGGTTCGCTCATCTCTACCTGCGGCGCTCGTTTGGAGCTTTTTTTTCCTGCGTCTTTTGCATTCGCTTCAACAGCTTAAGAAAAAACACAAAAAAAAGGTCAAACAAAGCTGTCAGTTCCTGAAGGAATTTTGGGGCAGATTTTTTTGCCTTAAAAAAATGTGTGTGAACAAACCCTACGAGTGTAGTGCTTGTTCTCAGCCTTTTTTCTGTCTTTCTCAGAACTATTTTTGGTAGGGGGACCCTGAGGAAATTTTATTTTTCCAGTCCTGCCTCTGGTCCGAAAAGGTTTGGAAACTCTGTACTAGTCCACAGGATCCCATCGTGGAGCAGCTCAGTTCGTCATGGGAAAGGGGCCTAGGTGAGTAAAATTTTTGTTTTTTTTTGGGGACACGGTCTACAAGGGGGAGGTGGGGGACTGTATGGCACTGTCTACAAGGGGGAGGTGGGGGGGGGGCTGTATGGCACGATCTACAAAAAGGAGGTGGGGGATTATGGCACTGTCTAGAGGGAGGCTATATGGCAAAATCTACAGGGGGGCACTATACTGTGTGGGGGCCACTAAGCGGACATTATACTGTGTAGGGGTACTACAGGGGGCATAATACTGTGGGCACAATTAGAGGACAATATACTGTGTCCTTGAAGGGGTTGTAATATATTATATTGTTAAATATTATTATTATACTGTCTGGGGGCACTAAAGGGGCATTATAATTGTTTTTATGGGGCATTTTTTTTTAATGATGGGGTGGGGCGCCGAAAGATCATTTCGCAATGGGCGCCATCTATCCTAGGGCCGGCCCTGGTTAGGCCCCTGTGTTTTACTATAGATAAGTTAGGCCCCCTGTGTTTTACCATAGATAAGTTAGGCCCCCCTGTGTTTTACCATAGATAAGTTAGGCCCCTGTGTTTTACCATAGATAAGTTAGGCCCCTGTATTTTACCATAGATAAGTTAGGCCCCTGTGTTTTACCATAGATAAGTTAGGCCCCCTGTGTTTTACCATAGATAAGTTAGGCCCCTGTGTTTTACCATAGATAAGTTAGGCCCCCTGTGTTTTAACATAGATAAGTTAGGCCCCTGTGTTTTACCATAGATAAGTTAGGCCCCCTGTGTTTTACCATAGATAAGTTAGGCCCCCTGTGTTTTACCATAGATAAGTTAGGCCCCCTGTGTTTTACCATAGATAAGATAGGCCCCTGTGTTTTACCATAGATAAGTTAGGTCCCCCTGTGTTTTACCATAGATAAGTTAGGCCCCTGTGTTTCACCATAGATAAGTTAGGCCCCCTGTGTTTTACCATAGATAAGTTAGGCCCCCTGTGTTTTACCATAGATAAGTTAGGCCCCCTGTGTTTTACCATAGATAAGATAGGCCCCTGTGTTTTACCATAGATAAGTTAGGCCCCCCTGTGTTTTACCATAGATAAGTTAGGCCCCCCTGTGTTTTACCATAGATAAGTTAGGCCCCTGTGTTTCACCATAGATAAGTTAGGCCCCCTGTGTTTTACCATAGATAAGTTAAGCCCCCCTGTGTTTTACCATAGATAAGTTAGGCCCCCTGTGTTTTACCATAGATAAGTTAGACCCCCTGTGTTTTACCATAGATAAGTTAAGCCCCCTGTGTTTTACCATAGATAAGTTAGGCCCCTGTGTTTTACCATAGATAAGTCAGGCCCCCTGTGTTTTATCATGGATAAGTTAGGCCCCCTGTGTTTTACCATAAATAAGTTCGGCCCCCTGTGTTTTACCATAGATAAGTTAGGCCCATGTGTTTTACCATAGATACGTTAGGCCCCCTGTGTTTTACCATAGATAAGTTAGGCCCCCTTTGCACCAATAAAAATAAAACTCACCTTACCCATTCCCACGACGGCCTGATGGGTCCTGTCACAGATTTTTAGCCTCTGTGACAATGAAACACAAAGTATAAGTATATTAGAAAGTTGTAGACATTTTTACTGTATATTGAATAAACTTTAACCTCTTAAGGACACAGCCAATTTGAGTGTTTTCATTTTAGCCTTTTCCTTCCCGTCTTCCGAAAGCCATAACTTTTTTTGTATTTTTTCGTCGACATAGCCATATGAGAGCTTGTGTTTTGCGGGACAAGTTGTAGTTTTTCATAGCACCATTTATTCTACAGCATAATATACTGGGAAGCTGAATCAAAAATTTTTGGTGATGTGAAATAGGCAAAAAAACTGCAATTCCGCCATATTTTGGGGGGTTTTGTTTTAACGGCGTGAACAGTGAACAGTGAGGTCCCTGTTTTTCTCAAACCTTTTTCCCTACCTACTTGTACGACCCGACCTAAACGACAGCGCACAACTGGGCGGCGTTCCCTATACTGGTAAAAGTTAAACTGACAAAGAAATAAGACAGAGACAGTGCGAAATAACAAAGGGTCACCTGGGAAGTACACGTAGGGAGAGGCTGGGCAATTGCGCCGCGGACAAGTCCGGGCACAAAAGGCGGAGTCAGGCAGGCAGGGTCAAACCGGGAGAATGCGGAAAAACAAAAGTCAGAAGGCAAAGAAAAGTCAGGTGTAATGATGGGGTAGGGAGACAGACAGGTGAGCCCTAATCTACCTGCCACTCAGTGCCTGCCTACTTGCATGGCCCGTCTTAGGCGACGGCGTACAACTGGGCGACGGTCCCTACGCTCAATATGTGCACGACAGACAAACAGACAAGGGTACACAGAAGCTAAGGGAAATGGGGCAGTTGCCCACGGCAACACCGTAAGCAACAGGAGTAGTGAACGAGCCGAGTCAAAGCAGGAGTGTAAGAGGTACCAAACGCAGAGCAGGAGCGTAGTCAGTAAAGCCAGGGTCAAAATGAAGCAAGGTCAATAATAATAATAGAAGGAGCAGCAGAGCCAGGAAATAGGAAAGAATCACAGGCAAAGTCAAGCAGGAAGTGAAGGTATAAACAGACCGAGGGCGGGAGCTAGAACCGTCTGGCCAGGCTGTGATAGGTTCTCCCACTCCTGAGCCTACCAGCCTGAGTGTTAGCAGATCGAGTCACTCTATCAGACCTAGGAGCAGGTGCAGACTGATTAACCACGAGCGTCGACACAGAAGCTGTGTCTGGCAGATCCTTTACAGTACCCCGCCTTTTATGAGGGGCCACTGGACTCTTTCTAGGTGGACCTGGCTTATTGGGGAACCGAAGATGGAACCTCCTGAGCAATACCCCAGCATGAACATCCCGGGCGGGTACCCAAGTCCTCTCCTCAGGCCCGTATCCTCTCCATTGGACCAGGTACTGGAGGGAGCCTTGGACCATCCTGCTGTCCACAATCTTGGCCACCTCGTATTCTACCCCTTCAGGGGTGAGAACAGGGACCAGAGATTTCCTCGAGGTAGCCAAGGACGGGGAGCAGCGTTTCAGGAGGGAGGCATGAAACACGTTGTGTATTCGAAAAGACTGGGGTAACTCCAGTCGGAAGGAGACAGGGTTAAGGACCTCAATGACCTTGTACGGCCCTATATACCGGGGAGAACATTTTTTGGACGGGACTTTAATGCACAAATTTTTTGAAGACAGCCACATCAGATCCCCGACCACAAACAAGGGGTTAGCAGAACGTCTTCTATCTGCCTGAGTCTTTTGTATGCTCTGGGACACCTCTAGGTTCTTCTGAACCTGGGCCCAGATTGTGCACAGTTCCCGATGAACGACATCTACCTTGGGATTGTTGGAACCACATGGCGAAAGGGAGGAGAACTGTGGATTAAACCCAAAATTACAGAAAAAGGGGGAGACCCCTGACGAGTTACTGACCCGGTTATTAAGGGAAAATTCGGTAAGGGAAATGAAGGAGACCCAATCATATTGACAGTCAGAGATAAAACACCTTAAATATTGTTCTAGAGACTGATTAGTCCTCTCGGTTTGGCCATTAGTTTCAGGATGGAAGGCCGAGGAGAAGGACAGATCAATCTCCAACTTTTTACAGAAAGCTCTCCAAAACAATGAAACAAATTGTACCCCTCTGCCAGAAACAATATTTACAGGAACCCCATGGAGACGCAGGATGTGTTTGACAAGTAAGGTAGCTAACGTCTTAGCATTGGGTAGTTTCTTAAGGGGCACAAAGTGGCACATCTTTCTGAAGCGGTCTACTACAACCCACACCACCGACTTGCCTTGAGATGGAGGCAGATCGGTGATAAAATCCATGGAGATATGGGTCCAAGGTCTCTGGGGAATGGACAAAGAACATAGTAAGCCCGCTGGTCGGGACCTGGGAGTCTTGGACCTAGCATAAATTTCACAAGCGGCGACGTAGGCCTTAACATCTTTAGGCAACCCAGGCCACCAATAGTTTCTGGCAATGAGGTGCTTGGTACCCAGGATGCCTGGATGGCCAAATAGTGCAGAGTCATAAATTTCCCTGAGTACCCTTAGCCGGAATTGCAGGGGAACAAACAGCTTGTTCTCAGGAAGATTCCCGGGAGATGAACCTTGATCAGCCGCAATTTCGGAGACTAAGTGAGAAGCAACAGAGGAAATGATTATACCTGGGGTCAAAACACAAGCAGGATCTTCCTCCGAAGGAGGGCTGGCCATGAAGCTACGCGACAGTGCATCAGCTTTAATATTTTTAGACCCAGCCCTATAGGTGACCAAAAAGTTTAATCTAGTAAAAAACAACGCTCATCGAGCTTGCCTCGGGTTTAGCTTCCGGTCAGATTCTAGGAATACCAGATTCTTGTGGTCGGTAAGGATCGTTACCTGGTGCCTAGCCCCCTCCAGGAAGTGGCGCCACTCTTCAAATGCCAATTTAATGGCTAAGGGTTCGCGGTTGCCAATGTCATAGTTACTCTCAGTGTGCGAGAACTTCCTGGAGAAGTAGGCGCAGGGACGAAGATGGGTGAGGGACCTGGTACCCTGAGACAAGACAGCACCCACTCCCATCTCGGAGGCGTCAACCTCCACGATGAATGGCTCCATTTGGTTAGGCTGACTCAGCAGTGGGGCCGAGATAAAGCACTTCTTAAGGACCTCAAAAGCCTGAACCGCCTCCGGAGGCGAGTGGAGGAGATCAGCACCTTTGCGAGTAAGATCCATAAGAGGCTTAGCGATGACCGAGAAGTTAGCAATAAATCTCCTGTAATAATTAGCAAACCCCAGGAAGCACTCTAACGCCTTCAGGGAGGCAGGTTGGACCCATTCAGCCACAGCCTGAACCTTGGCAGGGTCCATGCGGAATTCATTAGGAGTGAGGATTTGACCCAAAAATTGTATCTCCTGCACCCCAAACACACATTTTTCGGTTTTAGCAAAGAGTTTGTTTTCTCAAAGTGCCTGGAGCACCTTCCTGACATGCTCAATGTGGGAGGACCAGTCCTTGGAAAGCACAAGTATGTAATAAAGGTACACTACAAGAAATATCCCCAGGTAGTCTCTTAAAATCTCATTTATGAAATTCTGGAAGACCGCGGGAGCATTACACAACCCAAAGGGCATGACGAGGTATTCGAAATGACCTTCGGGCGTGTTAAACGCAGTCTTCCACTCATCCCCCTCTCTGATGCGGATAAGGTTATAAGCCCCCCGAAGATCAAACTTAAAGAATCATTGGGCCCCCTGAACCTGATTGAAGAGATCAGGAATCAAAGGAAGGGGATACTGGTTCCTTACAGTACCCCCCCCTTTTATGAGGGGCCACTGGACCCTTTCTAGGTGGACCTGGCTTATTGGGGAACCGAAGATGGGACCTCCTGAGCAATACCCCAGCGTGAACATCCCGGGCAGGTACCCAAGTCCTCTCCTCAGGCCCGTATCCTCTCCAATGGACCAGGTACTGGAGCGAGCCTTGGACTATCCTGCTGTCCACAATCTTGGCCACCTCGAATTCTACCCGTTCAGGGGTGAGAACAGGGACCAGAGATTTCCTCGAGGTAGCCAAGGACGGGGAGCAGCGTTTCAGGAGGGAGGCATGAAACACGTTGTGTATTCGAAAAGACGGGGGTAACTCCAGTCGGAAGGAGACAGGGTTAAGGACCTCAATGACCTTGTACGGCCCTATATACCGGGGAGCAAATTTTTTGGACGTGACTTTAAGGCGCAAATTTTTTGAAGACAGCCACACCAGAACCCCGCCCACAAACAAGGGGTTAGCAGAACGTCTTCTATTTGCCTGAGTCTTTTGTATGCTCTGGGACACCTCTAGGTTCTTCTGAACCTGGGCCCATACTATGCACAGTTCCCGATGAACGACATCTACCTCGTCATATAGGAGCCCAAGAGCAGAAAAAAAAAGATCAACAGAGGAAAGTTCAGGGGCGTCAGGAGCCAAGGAAAAGGCCCATTCTTGGGGCCCGTCCTGGAGCCGGGACATAATTTTACCCACTCACTGGCTCTCAGAACCTGAGGAGTGGGGCCTTAGACGAAAATAGAGCCTACAACTCTCCCAAAAGGAGAAAAAAGTCTTCCGTTCCCCTGAGAACCGGTCAGGCAACTTGAGCTGGGGTTCAAGAGGTGAGGTGGGTGGCACTACCAGGGTAGCACCACGCTGGTTGCCCCTCTGAGCCAGGGCTTGGACCTGTAGGGAGAGGCCCTGCATTTGCTGAGCCAGGGTCTCAAGGGGGTCCATAGTTGTGTCAGGGACCAGGGTAGAAAAGGTATATGGGCCTGTGATTATGTAATGATGGGGTAGGGAGACAGACAGTTGAGCCCTAATCTACCCGCCACTCAGTCCCTGCTTACTTGCACGGCCCGTCCTAGGCGACGGCGTACAACTGGGCGACGGTCCCTATGCTCAATATGTGTACGACAGACAAAAAGACAAGGGTACACAGAAGCTAAGGGAAATGGGACAGTTGCCCACGGCAACACCGTGCGCAACAGGAGTAGTGAACGAGCCGAGTCAAACCAGGAGTGTACGAGGTACCAAACGCAGATCAGGATTGTAGTCAGTAAAGCCAGGGTTAAAATGAAGCAAGGTCAATAATAATAGCAGGAGCAGCAGAACCAGGAAACAGGAGAGAATCACAGGCAAAGTCAAGCAGGAAATGAAGGTATAAATAGACCGAGGGCGGGAGCTAGAACCGTCTGGCCAGGCTGTGATAGGTTCTCCCACTCCTGAGCCTACCAACCTGAGTGGTAGCAGATCGAGTCACTCTATCAGACCTAGGAGCAGGTGCAGACTGATTAACCACGGGGGTCGACACAGAAGCTGTGTCTGGCAGATCCTTTACATCAAGAGACCAGCCGAGGTCAGGTCACAAGATGTCAAAAAGCAAGGGGAGTCTGAAAACAAGGGAAAGCACCAGGCAAGGAAACTCTAATTACAGACAAAGGCCTACTATCCCAGGCTGAACTAAATAAGGTGAGGACGGGAGCTCAGGAACATTAGCCATGCTTTGATTGGCCTGACGCTCATGTGCTCCTATTGGCTGCAGACTGCCTCAGTCTGCCAGGCCGGGCGACGCCCGAGCAAGTAACTCTCGATGTCCTGGAGAGTACGTGACAGTACCCCCCTTTTACGAGGGGCCACTGGACCCTCAACCCCCGTACCAGGTCTATTCGGAAACTTTTTATGAAAGTTTTTTATAAGGGTCCAAGCGTGGAAATCTCGGACTGGGACCCAAGTCCTTTCCACTGGACCATATCCTTTTCAATGGACCAGGTACTGGATAGACCCCTGAACCTTTCTACTGTCCAGCAACCTGGCCACCTCAAACTCCTGTCCCTCGGATGTTAAAACTGGGATGGCGCTTTCCCTATGGGAAGGATGGGGGGGAACAAATCTTTTCAGAAGGGAGGAATGAAACACATCGTGGATGCGAAGAAGGGGGGGGGTAATTTTAAGCGTAAGGAGACGGGGTTGATCCTCTCCATGACTTCATAAGGACCGATGTACCTGGGGGTGAACTTTCAGGAGGGTACCCTCAGGCAGAGGTTCTTGGAAGATAACCAAACCGGATCTCCCACCGAGAAATCAGGATTAGCCGAACGCCTTTTATTGGCTTGAAGCCGCTGGTGGTCCTGGGCTGCCCTGAGATTACTCTGGATGTGGTCCCAGATGACCCTCAATTTCCCAGTGAGAAGCTCCACTTCAGGGTTATCTGATACACATGGGGAAAATGAAGAAAACCGGGGATTAAAACCATAATTAGCAAAGAAACTCCTGACGATGTGCTGATGTGATTATTGAGGGCAAGTTACCCAAGCACCAAAAACCTGAACCATTTATCCTGAGCGTCGGCCACGAAACATCTGAGATACTGTTCCAGAGACTGATTGGTCCTCTCAGTCTGGCCATTAGTTTCTGGATGAAAGCCCGATGAAAAGGACAAGTCTAGTCCTAACTGCTTGCAGGACGCCCTCCAAAACAATGATACAAATTGGACCCCCCTGTCAGAGACGATGTTAACAGGTACCCCGTGCAAACGTAAAATATGTTTAATAAAGAGGTTAACTCTTTAGCATTGGGCAATTTCTTCAGGGGAATGAAGTGAGCCATTTTACTAAACCCGTCTACAACTACCCAGATCACCGACCTGCCCTGGGATGAAGGCAGATCGGTGATAAAATCCATGGCTAGATGGGTCTAGGGTCCTTCGGGCACCGGCAAAGGACACAGCAAGCCTGCAGGTCGGGATCTGGGAGTTTTAGACCGGGCGCAGGTCTCACATGAGACCACGTAGACTCGGACATCCCGTAGCAGCCCTGGCCACCAGAAACCACGGATGACAAGGTCCCTGGTACCAGAGATGCCTGGGTGACCTGACTGGACTGAGTCATGACACTCCTGGAGGAGCCTCTGTCGGAGGTCTAGGGGTACAAACAATTTGCCCTCTGGAAGGGGCAGAGTCCTGGCTGGCCGTGATCTCTGTGGTCAGGTCAGAGTCTACGGTTGCCAGTACCGCACCAGGAAGCAATACTCCTTTGGGTTTTGTCTCAGGCGGAGGGGTGGCCAGAAAACTACGGAACAAAGTATCCGCTTTAATATTCTTTGAACCAGGCCTGTAGGTAAGAACAAAATTGAACCTGGTAAAAAATAGAGCCCATCTAGTCTGTCTGGGTTTGAGTCTCTTGGCTGAATCTAGAAAGACTACATTTTTATGGTCAGTGAGGACTGTGACCCGATGTCTTGCCCCTTCGAGAAAATGATGCCATCCCTCCAAGGCCCATTTGATGGCCAGCAGTTCCCGATTACCCACATCATAATTTTGCTCAGTGGGAAAGAACTTATGGGAAAAGAAGGCACAGGGTCGGAGGTGAGTGAGAAGTAGGACCCTGAGACAATACTGCTCCCACACCCACCTCGGAAGCATCCACCTCCACAATAAAGGGTTGAGTATAATCCGGTTGGATTAGTACCGGGGCAGAGGAACAGCACCCCTTAAGGAGCTCGAAGGCTCGGACCGCCTACAGAGACCAGTGGAGGAGATCCACACTTTTACGGGTGAGGTCAGTAAGGGGTTTGGCAATTACTGAAAAATTTTCGATAAAACGTCTGTAATAATTAGCTAAACCCTAAAAACCTTTGGAGGGCTTTCAGGGAACAGGCCGAACCCAGTCAGATACCGCCTGGAGCCTGGCAGGATCCATGCGGAAATCCTCAGGGCTAAGGATGCGTCTCATGAAAGGCATCTCTTGAATACCAAAACGACATTTTTCAAATTTAGCGAACAAATTATTGGCCCTGAGAATGTGGAGGACAGTCCTGACATGTTTGACGTGCGAGTCCCAGTCTTTGGAAAACACCAAAATGTCATCTAAGTATACCACCAAGAAGAGCCCCAGATAGTCTCTAAAAATATAATTTATGAAAGTCTGGAACACAGCTGGCACATTACATAGACCGAAGGGCATCACCATGTACTTAAAGTGCCCTTTGGGGGTGTTAAAGGCAGTCTTTCACTCATCCCCCTTATAAACTCTAATCAGGTTACAAGACCCCCCCCCCCCCCCCCGCATGCCAAATTTAGAGAACCATTTGGCCCCCTGAACCTGATTAAATAGATCGGGGATGAGCTGTGTTGGTTCTTTATAGTAATATTGTTAAGCTGATGGTAGTCGATACAGGGTCGGAGCCCCTCGTCTTTCGGATGCAAAAGGCAGGCAGGGTCAAACCGGGAAAGTACGGAAAAACAAAAGTCAGAAGGCAAAGACAAGTCAGGAGTCCAGCCGAGGTTAGGTCACAAAAAGTCAAAAAGCAAGTCGCTCAGGGGAGTCTCAAAACAAGGGAAATTACCAGGTAAGGAAACTCTAATTACAGACAAAGGTCAACTATCCCAGGCTGAACTAAATAATTGCCTCAGTCTGGCAGGCCGGGAGACGCCCTAACGAGTAACTCTCAATGTCCTGGAGACCGAGGGAGCCGTAGGCATAGAGTACGTGACACCATCATTCCCATGACCACCCCCGTGGCCGCGCTACACCTGTGACGTCTGTTAGAACACTTTTCTACAGGGTTGGTGTTAGGATGGGGGTCAAACTGGGCAAATGCCCAGGGCCACCATCCCCACAGGGTCTCCTGTCTGAGGATAAAAATATCAGCCCACTGTTATCAGTGGGTCCGTCTCCCATCTGGGTCAGGTAGCAACCACTACTATCACAACTGGGCCTGGAAGAGAAGCGGGCCTGTTAATGGCAACATTAGTATATGGGGGCATAAAGGGGGCACTATTACTGTATGGGTGCACAAAGGGGGCACTATTATGGTGTGGGGCACCAAGTGGGTGGCATTACTACTATCTGGCGCACTGTAGATGACGAGTTTGTTTAGAGGATGGGGTATAGGTGGGATGAATGCAAGAATTGCAGGAAACCAACTTGTCTGTATTTTAAATTCTGCAGAGGGGATTCATGGGTAGAAGTCGTTTTAGGTTTCTGGGCAGGATGGAGAAGAAAAGGGAAAGTGAACAAATCTAATCTGAGAAGACGTCACCTGTGAGTCACTGTGCTGTATATGGTCTACAACCCTCCTGTGTAGGACCAGTATTTACCACTATATGGTCACTGGATGTCATTGTACTGTAATCACTTATATGGTCTGTAGAGTTCCTGTGTAGGACCGGTATCTAACACTATATGGTCAATGCATGTCACTGTACTGTAATCACTTATATGGTCTGTAGAGCCCCTGTGTAGGACCGGAATCTATGATTATATGGTCACTATAAGGTGGTGATATTGTTTTTTTTTCAGTGGTTTTGATTCAGTAACAGTATGGTAATATTATTCAGTCACTATGTGGTCATTGTGTAGCAGAAGTATTGAGTAACTATGCAGGTAAGAGCCTATTCACATCTGCGTTGGAGGCTCTGTGAAAGATATGGATGAAAATACCGGAAACCATAGCGCAGCCTGCTGCGCTTTTGTTTTTGGTATAATCACGGATACCATGACGGAAGCCAGACGGTAATTTTGTGGTTTTAGGCCTCCACATAAACACTGATGCAGGTGTGAACAAGCCCTAAGCGGGATTAGTTTGCGTGTACGATCCCAACCTGAAAACACAACCAGCTGCCATCTTTTAACAATTTAAAGCCCATTTACCTCTGCCGCCTTTATACCGTAGGTGGAGGTAAACAGGTTAAGGACGGGCAGCTACTATTGGTCCAGTGCTGTGTGCTTGTCCCCCTAAGCTAAAATTTGTGGCCTGCACATCAGGATATTTTTTATACAATTTCTTGGGATGAGAGGTGATCATAAAACAGGATTTTTATTTTTTTTTTAAAGCGACCTGTCCACAGAGTTTAAGGCCTGATTTACACGAGCGTGTGCGTTTTGCGCGCGCAAAAAACGCAGCGTTTTGCGCGCGCAAAAGGCACTTGACAGCTCCGTGTGTCATCCGTGTATGATGCGCGGCTGCGTGATTTTCGTGCAGCCGCCATCATAGAGATGAGGCCAGTCGACGTCCGTCACTGTCCAGGGTGCTGAAAGAGCTAACTGATTGGCAGTAACTCTTTCAGCACCCTCGACAGTGAATGCCGATCAAAATATACACCAATCTGTGAATAAAAAAAAGACGTTCATACTTACCAAGAACGTCCTGCTTCCTCCAGTCCGGTCTCCCGGCCGTTGCCTTGGTGACGCGTCCCTCTCTTGTCATCCGGCCCCACCTCCCAGGATGACGCGGCAGTCCAAGTGACCGCTGCAGCCTGTGATTGGCTGCAGCCTGTGCTTGGCCTGTGATTGGCTGCAGCTGTCACTTGGACAGAATTGTCATCCCGGGAGGTCAGACTGGAGGAAGAACCCGGGAGTTCTCGGTAAGTCAGAACTTCTGGTTATTTTTACACGTACATGTATATTGTGATCGGAAGTCACTGTCCATGGTGCTGAACCAGTTTAACTCTTTCAGCACCGTGGACAGTGACTGTCTCCCGACGTCGCGTACCGGAAATTTTTTTGCCGGGTTCGGTCAAAACGAGTTCGGCCGAACCCGGTGAAGTTCGGTGCGCTCATCTCTAATTTGACACTCCGTTTGGATGTTTGTAAACAGAAAAGCACGTGGTGCTTTTCTGTTTATATTCATCCTTTTGACAGCTCTTGAGCGAATCACGCAGTTCGCATGGAAGTGCTTCCGTGCGGCATGCGTGGTTTTCACGCACCCATTGACTTCAATGGGTGCGTGATGCGCGAAATACGCACGATTATAGAACATGTCGTGAGTTTTACGCAACGCACTCACGCTGCGCAAAATTCACGCATCGTCTAAACTGCCCCATAGAGTAATATAGGTGCGTACGACACGCGTGAAAAGCACGCGCGCCGCACGCGCGTATATTACGCTCGTGTAAATGAGGCCTAAGGCAGCACAGAATATTTCAGGAGAGGAGCGTGCAGATTCAGTGCTGCTGTGAACTCTGCTCTTACCATTACGTAGCTCTCAGTCTGTTACCTCTTCTCCACTCCTGTCCTCAATAACACCTTCACATGATTGGCAAGTCACCACCCCGCACAAGATCCGCACGCTCATCTCCTGAAATACTCTGTGCTGCCTTAAACTCTGTGGACAGGTCAGGATCCTGTTTCTTTTAAATGCTGCTGGGGAACCCGCTCGATCCACTATATAAGGTTGCGCCTCCATCCTCTTCTGCCCCAGTCACTTATTCCCAAGCACTGTAGCGCAGCCTTATATTGTGGATCGAGCGGGTTCCCCAGCAGCATTTAAAAGAAACAGGATCCTGACCTGTCCACAGAGTTTAAGGCAGCACAGAGTATTTCAGGAGATGAGCACGGCCGGGCACGGCCGGGCACGGCCGGCCACGGGCAGCCGGTCGTTTTTCCGAGCCGTGCTCCCATTATAAAGTATAGGAGCACGGCCCGTAAAATAAAAAAATAGAACATGTTCTATCTTTTTAACGGCACGGGCACCTTCCCGTGAGAAGGTACATATCACTATATATCTGTCAGGAGGTAGAGGAGCAATGTTCTGCAGATCTCTAGGGAAGTCAGTGGTGTAATAATCTGCAGAATATAAAACTATTTATCTGTCAGGAGGTAGAGGAGCAATGTTCTGCAGATCTCTAGAAAGGTCTGTGGTGTAATAATCTGCAGAATATATCACTATGTATCTGTCAGGAGGTAGAGAAGCAATGTTCTGCAGATCTCTAGAAAGGTCTGTGGTGTAATAATCTGCAGAATATAAAACTATTTATCTGTCAGGGGGTAAAGGAGCAATGTTCTGCAGATCTCTAGAGAGGTCAGTGGTGTAATAATCTGCAGAATATATCACTATGTATCTGTAAGGAGGTAGAGAGGACAGAGCAATGTTCTGCAGATCTCTGGAGAGATCAGTGGTGTAATAATCTGCGGAATATATCACTATGTATCTGTCAGGAGGTAGAGGAGCAATGTTCTGCAGATCTCCAGAGAGGTCAGTGGTGTAATAATCTGCGGAATATATCACTATGTATCTGTCAGGAGGTAGAGGAGCAATGTTCTGCAGATCTATAGAGAGGTCAGTGGTGTATCAATCTGCAGAATATATCACTATGTATGTCAGGAGGTAGAGGAGCAATGTTCTGCAGATCTCCAGAGAGGTCAGTGGTGTAATAATCTGCAGAATATATCACTATGAAGGTACCCGTGGCTAACAGAAGTCTATGGGCCCGCTATTTCGGGTCGTAATTACGACCCGTAATAACGGGTGTTTTTACGGTCGGGTGCATGAGGCCCCGTAATGACGGGTGGCTACATGTGTGCACCCGTCATTACGGCAGCGTTGCTAGGCGACATCAGTAAATAGTCACTGTCCAGGGTGCTGAAAGAGTTAACTGATCGGCAGTAACTCTTTCAGCACCCTGGACAGTGAATTCCGATCAGAATATAGAGTAACCTGTAAAAAAAAAAGACGTTCATACTTACCGAGAACTTTCTGCTTCCTCCAGTCCGGTCTCCCGGCCGTTGCCTTGGTGACGCGTACCTCTCGACATCCGGCCCGACATTCCTGGATGACGTTACAGCCCATGTGACCGCTGCAGCCAATCACAGACTGCCGCGGCCTCTGCAGCCAATCACAGGCTGCCGCGGCCTCTGCAGCCAATCACAGGCTGCAGCGGCCTCTGCAGCCAATCACAGGCTGCAGCGGCCTCTGCAGCCAATCACAGGCTGCAGCGGCCTCTGCAGCCAATCACAGGCTGCCGCGTCAGGAAAGAAGGTCGGACTGGAGGAAGAAGAGGGACTCGTCACCAAGACAACGACCGGGTACGTATGAAATGCTTTTTATTTTATTTTTAATCAGCAGCCTCTTTTCTCTATCAGTGATTGATAGAAATAAGTGGCTGCCGATTTGTATAATATTTTTGACCGGGTTCGGTCAAAACGTGTTCGGCCGAACCCGGTGAAGTTCGGATTCGCTGCGAACCGAACTTTTCCCGATGTTCGGACCGAAACCGGGTTCGGTTGTCCCGGTTCGCTCATCTCTATTCATGGCATAGACGACCTGTTAACTTTATTCGGCGGATAACTATGATTACGGCCATACTAAATTTATATTCTTTTTTTTATGTTTCACTACTTTTTCACAATAAAAACACTAAGGCTATGTTCACACAGAGTTTTTTGCAGGCGGAATTTCTGCCTCAAAATTTCGTTTGTAAGTTTGAGGCAGATTTTCCTCTCCCTGCACGCCGATTTTCGCTGCATTTTTGCGCAGCGTTTTTGCCCGCGGCCTTTGAGCACCGCGGGCATAAAACGCCGCAAAATACGCTTTCTCTGCCTCCCATTGAAGTCAATTGGAGGTCAGAGGCGTAAACGCCCGAAAATAGGGCATGTCCCTTCTTTGTCCCGCGAGAAAAAAACGGGAGGCATTTTCGGGCCGTTTTTGACGAGTTTTCCGGCGCGGTTTCCGCGTCAAAAAACTTGTAAAAAAACTCAGTGGGAACATAGCCTTACATAAAGTCGCCATATTCTGAGAGCCATAACTTTTTCCATCTGCAGAGCTGTGAGGGCGTTTTTTTGCGGGACATGCTGTAGTTTTTATTGGTACCGTCTTGGGGTACATTTTTTTGGTAGCTTTATATTCCAATGTTTTGGAGAAGATGTGACCAAAAACAGAATATCTGTAATTTTTTTTTATATTTTTCTTACAGCGTTTACCGCGCAGGATAAATGATGTGATTATTTTTGTGTCTTTATGGATGTGGCAATACCAGTTGTGTATAGTTTTATATATTTTTTTAATAATGACTTTATAAAGAGAGAGTGGCAATTTTTGTTTTTTTATTTTTCTAGAGCATTCTTTTTAGTTTTTTGTTCCACTAGGGGAATTGAGGATCCGATCACCTCTTAGCTGGTATAATACACTGCATTCTGGCAGGGCCTAATAGGCTTCAGTACATGGCAGACAAGGAGGCCATTGTTAGGCCCCCAGTTGCCATAGCAACCATTGGCACCCCCGCGATCACCTGCTATTGTATAGAAGAAGCCCCCTCCCTCTGTCAACCACTAAGATGCTGCGCTCGCTATTGACTTTGTCGACTTAGGGCTTGTACGGCCTATCAGGACGCGGATCTAGTTGAAATCTATGACAGAGACCCCTGCCGTTGTAGGATACAGACTTTCAATCACTGCATCACGCCGCCGCTCCTGGCCGTTAACCTTAAAGGCTAAAAGAGGCCTCATCTGCTCTGCTTGTTGTGCAATTCACCGGGTTTGGTGAATATAAATTTTAGTTGCACATTAAAAATATTTTTTTTCAACATTACATTTTTATTACGTTTTTTCAGGTAATACAAAGACAATGCATACGCCAATATATCTCTAATCAGGCTATCAATGACAAAATTATACATAACCCACGGTATTCACAATGAACAATTCTTGTCACAATCTTACATAGAGACATAAAGCCCGGGCAGTTACAGTGCTTATCAGTGCATTATTCATAGAAAAGAAAAATAAATTACAGCAATTAAAATAATCAAAACCAGAGGAACAAAAAAGAACAACAAACAAACATCGTCCATCCAGAACTAAACATGTCTTGGCTTCGTTACATGCCTATGAATGAGGTAGAAAAACCATACACAATACCAGCTGGCATTACCCGTGCTCTGGTATCCGAGCCTCCGGCCGTGGCCAGGCACTTCCCTTCCACGGGTTTCTAGGTCTCCTATGAAGTCCCAAGTGTCTGCTTTCGACAGGGTCAAACTATGGGACATATAGATGCTCCTGAATTGGAGCCCGGGATTGAAGAAGCCAGATAAGTCTGCCATGGCTCCCATAGTCTTAAAATTTTTGGCAACTGATGTGTTCGTAACGCATGCATGCGTTCCATCGTGAAAGAAGAGGCTGGACGCAGCCTGCAGGGCTTAAGGGGAAGCCTCCATGACCTCACTGGTAGGGAAAGGGTTAATAGGTAAGGGAGAGTTGGAGGGAGAGTTAGGAGGAGGTGGAGGAGGGACAAGGAGGAGTCAGGGGGCCGTTGCTGAGCTTCCCGCTGTTTGCGGCATTGAGCCGGAAGCAGCGGGAGGAGTAACACAGGGAGAGACAAGCTCCCCGTTGCCCGCGCTTATAACAATGTCGGAGGCCGTATTATTAGAGCGGCTGCGTGCCGCTGATGTGCACCACGGTCCCGGATGGCTTGAGGAGACCGTGGCTGCATTAACTAGGATCCCGGACGCCGTTTCGCCACGCCAGGCCCGGCGTTCGGGGTCTGTTGCAGGGGACAGGCTCCCCTCCCCCGGCCCCCTTACTAGCATTACTATGGCGGCGGGGGGGGAGTCGGCAACAACCGCTCCTGCTCGGAGCAGGCTGAGAGCGTTGCCGGGGGTGACGGCGACTCAGGCCGGGTCGACCCGTCCCTCCCGGCGGTCCCGACCTCCAGAGCGCCTCAGTCCTGAGGCAGTCCCGCGGACACGGCGTCGCAGAGGGAGCCCGATCTCGGACGCTGCAGGCCAGGCAGCTGGGAGGACCGCCCCTTCCCAGGCCCTGCGTCCTGGCAGGAATCCCAAGCCGCGACGGGGTCCGGCGGTAAGCAGGGAGTCGCAGGCCGGGCTCCCTGTCACCCCTCCCCCATCGGATGGAAGATTCGGAGGACAAGGTACGGCCGCCCCGCCTGGTGATGTTCCGGCCAGGGGGCAGGCTTCTTCAGGATCAGCGAGACGGACGTCTAGATCTGCAGCGACGTCGAGGCAACAGGTCCGGTCGGAAGTCTGGGTCCCGGCGGTCGGGCAGCAGGTTGCCGGCCCATCGGTCAGCGCGTCCTCATCCCCGTTCCGAAGATGTCGTTTGGATGGACAGTCGTCGGCGAGAGAAGAGCTGGAGGAAGGTGAACTGGACGTGTATCGTCGAGGTCAGGATGGTCCGGCTGACGGGAACACAGCGCCTGTGCAGCCCGGTGAGTGTATAACTCCATCATTGTCATATCCAGCGATTTTTATGTCGGGTATCGGCGGGGGGGCTGCTAGCGTCGCATCGGTGGCCGGTAGTGGCGCGGGCGGGCGCGATGGCGCGGGTTTGGCAGACTTAGTGGGTTGCTTGAGAGAGCTGGTCGGGCGCCTAGATAGGGCGGTGGCGCCGGTAGTCACGGAAGTGTCCCCGGCGGTAGTTGGGGAGGGTCCCAGGGAAGGGGGATTGTTACAAGCGCGGCCCGTAACGGCGGTTAGAGAGGCGGTCGCGGTGTCGGTACAGACCGAGGCGCAAAAAGATGGCGATCGGGTGCGTATTGATGATCGCGCTCGTGGGGAGGTGTATGTGTGTTTCGAAGGTCCGTTGGGGGCGCATTTAAAGCAGGAGGTGCGTGAGCGGATCTGGAAGGACGAATATGTAGAGATTTTTTCTCTCTTGCCGCTCGCTAAATTTAATTTGGATAAGAGCAAGCGGGACGAGAGTAAAAAGGACGAGGAGGAACGGCGGCGGTATAGGCTTATCCCGCAGACGTTCGTTAATTGGTCGCAGGCGTTCGCCATATTAGCCAGTGTGATAGGGGAAAAGGCGCCGGAAAATTGTTCGGCGTTGTTTTGTTATTTTGATGCTATTGGGGAGGCTCATAGGGCGTATGGGGGCCAGGCGTGGCTGCGATACGACGAGCAATTCCGTCAGCGAAAAGCGGTTCGGCCGGCGATTCGGTGGGACCAGAAGGATATTGCTCTCTGGTTACGGGTTACGGCTCCGGTTAGGCAGGCCTTTCCCGGGAGCGCCGGCCAAGGAGGCCAGTCTAGTCAGGTTGGACAAGGCGGCGGGGGAAAGGCAGGGTTTTGCTGGCAATTTAATGAAGGCCAGTGCAAGTTCGGGGCCACGTGCAAGTTCAAGCACGTGTGTTCGGAGTGTAATGGTGCATCACACGGGGCGGCGAAATGTATGCGGAAAAGGAGGTCAGGGAACCAGTCCTCCGCGGCTGGTCAAGGGGGTGTCACCGGTGAGGGTGGAAAAGATGGCCCCTTATCTAAATGAGTATCCGGACAGGGCGGCGGCCAAGTTGCTTTACGAGGGTTTTCGTGTTGGTTTCGTTATTCCCCCGCCTCCTTATGAGGTTCCGGTTACGCGGAGGAATTTAAAATCGGCTTACTCGCATGCCAAGGTCGTGTCGGACAAATTGTTAAAAGAAGTTTCGTTGGGTCGCATGTCAGGGCCTTTTGTTGAGTCGCCAGTAAAAGATTTAGTTGTGTCCCCGTTGGGTATTGTTCCTAAGCGCGAGCCCGTAAAATTTCGTTTAATTCAACACTTATCGTATCCCAAGGGTTCGTCGGTAAACGACGGGATAGATCACGAGTTGTGCTTCGTAGCCTATACCTCATTCGATAAGGCGGTGGGGTTAGTGCGGGCTGCGGGTCCGGGCGCGCTGCTAGCAAAAACCGAAATCGAGGCGGCGTTCAAGTTGTTGCCAGTTCATCCAGAAAGCCAACGGCTGTTGGGCTGTTTTTGGAATGGGGCCTTTTATGTGGATCGGTGCCTTCCGATGGGGTGTTCCCTTTCTTGTGCGTACTTCGAGGCGTTTAGTAGCTTCGTGGAGTGGGTAGCGAGGGGAGTATCCGGGGTCGACTCGTTGATCCATTACTTAGATGATTTCTTGTGCGTTGGCCCGGGGGGTTCGCCGGTTTGCGGTAATTTGCTTTATGCACTACAGAAGGTTGCGAGGGATTTTGGGATCCCTTTGGCGCCAGAAAAAACGGAGGGCCCAGTAGCGACGATTTGTTTTTGGGAATTGAAATAGATTCGGTGGCAATGGAGTGTCGTCTCCCTGCGGATAAGCTGGGTGCTTTGAGGCTGGAGGTACGGCGGGCTTGTAGACTGAAGAAAATGACGCTGCGGGAGCTTCAGTCGCTGCTGGGGAAGTTGAATTTCGCCTGCCGGATTATGCCAATGGGGAGGGTGTTTGGTAGACGGTTGGCAGCGGCAACGGCGGGAGTGCGTGCACCGCATCATTTTGTGCGGCTCAAGGAGGAGCACCGAGCTGATCTTCAGGTTTGGGATGACTTCTTGGGCCAGTACAATGGTCGCTCGCTGTGGATGGCCCCAGCGCAGGATACGAGTGATTTGAATAATTTTACGGATGCGGCTGGGGCGGGCGGTTTTGGAGCTTACGGGGGAGGTCCGTGGTGCGCAGGTCAATGGCCGGCTAGTTGGGTGTCCAGCGGACTCACGCGGAATCTGGCCCTGCTCGAGCTGTTCCCCATCGTGGTGGCGGCAACCATTTGGGGGGACAGGCTCAGGGATAAGAAGGTTCGTTTTTACTGCAACAACATGGGGGTGGTGCTGGCCATTAATAACATCACGGCGTCCTCTCCTCCTGTAGTTCAATTGTTGCGACATTTAGTGTTGGTATGTTTGTCGTGGAATGCGTGGGTGGTGGCGGTGCATGTGCCGGGGGTACGGAATTGCATCGCTGATGCTCTTTCTCGCTCGCAGTGGGACCGGTTTCGGCAATTGGCACCGGGAGCGGAACGTCTCGGTTTGGCTTGTCCGGAACATCTTTGGGATCTGGTCTCGGTCCCGTAGAACAACTGGTACAAAGGTCTTTGGCGCGCACGACGTGGAGTGCTTATTCTGCTTGTTGGAGGCAGTGGGAGGAGTGGGTAAGAGAGTTGGGTGACGTCAATACGGATAGAGACAGGTTGGTGGCACTTTTGTACTGGTTAGGGGACGCCTGGGAGGCGGGGTTTTCAGTGGCAAAGGTGAACCGGTTCATATCTGCGGTGGCGTTTGGTTTTAAGTTACGAGGCTTTCAAGATGTATCTAAGGAATTTTTGGGTTGGGCCGAGGTAGAGTGGAGGCGGATAGTAGAAGGCCTGTGTCGTTTGCTTTGCTTAGCCAAGTAGGGAAGGGTAAGCTGATAGTTTTGTTCGCCCTCCCGGGGTCGGTTAGGTGCCCAGTAGAGTGCATGCGGGGTTTTTTAAGCCGCAAGCGGGGTCTCCAGATTTGCCTTTGTTACGTCATGTGGACGGGTCGTTTTGTCCAGGTTTCAGTTTGGAGATGTATTTAAGGAATGTCTGACGGCGGTTAAAAAAAGGTGTCGCGGCGGGCTCATATTCATCTCATTCCTTCAGGTTTGGCGCAGCAACTGCAGCGGGGCGCTGGGGGTTGGATGATGAAGGGGTGCGGCGCATTGGTCGTTGGGAGTCCAACTGAGTTAAGTCCTATGTCCGCTCCATTTGTTATAATTGTTTTCCATTTCAGATTCGCCTCCGTGTTTGGTGTGGTTGCTGGGTCATTCGTACGTGCACTGGGTCATTCGTACGTGCCCGGACGGTCGCCAGTTGCGCATTCCGCGACAGGATGCGGTTGTGCATTGGCTGGGATTTAGAGGTATGTCATGGAGCAGGGGGTTGGCAGAATTCCAGACATAGGCCCGGCTTGATAGGGTTCCGGAGGTCTTAGTGTTGCACGTGGGTGGGGATGACTTAGGAGTCTGCCCCTTGCGTGAGTTGGTGCGGGATATCAAACACGATATGTTGGGTTTGTGGGTTTCTTATCCCAAGTTGGTGATAGTGTGGTCGGACGTAGTCCCGAGGAAACATTGGCGGTTGGCTAGGTCAGTGAAAGAGTCAATAAGGCTCGCATTAAAGTTAATCGGGCGGTGTCCCGTTTCGTAGCAAAAATCGGGGGCATTTGTGTGCGGCACAGGGATTTGGAGTCAGGAGTGGGGAACTTCTGGAGGGGTGATGGGGTTCATCTGACCGAGGTTGGCATTGATCTTTGGAGCTTGGCGATAGCAGAAGGAATAGAAAGGGCGGTGGTGGTGTGGCGGAACTCACAGGCTTAAGGTGGTCAAGGCCTGTTTCGCTATGGCGGGGGGAGTCCTTGAGGCCAGTCAGTACAAAATGGTGGGGGGGTCGCATCGGGGGTATGCGTCCCCCAAAAAAGGTACATGGTTGAAGACTTCATCGGGTGTTATCCCTTTGAAGTGGTCTTCTGGTAGAAGGTATATCACTTGAAGGCTTCATCGGGTGTTATCCCTTTGAAGTGGACTTCTAGTGGTCGGTATATCACTTGAGGGCTTCATCGGGTGTTATCCCCTTGAAGTGGACTTCTAGTGGTCGGTATATCACTTGAGGGCTTCATCGGGTGTTATCCCCTTGAAGTGGACTTCTAGTGGTTGGAGCCATCTGCAGAGGTGAACGGTGCTTCCGAGCTGGTTTACGGCTGGAGGTAATTGGTGGTTTGCAGATGGCTAATTCGGTGTGTTCTTAAAAAGGAACATCTGAAGGGGCTTCAAGGACTTCCTCTGCTCGGGTTAATGTTAACGTTAAATTGTTATGTACGATTCTGACCCATGTTGGGTCATGTGAATTATTAGGAGGAATTCTCTGGTGGATTCCTAACTAGTTATCCGAATGTTTCGGATTTAAATTGTTTTGATAAAACTGTGAAATTAATAAACGGCTGCTGTGGCCATTTCACATCCAACCTCGGTGTCACGTGTCTTTCCTTAAGGTGGGGTGGAGGGATAAGATGGGTAAGGGAAGGTTCATTAACACACGACTCTACTTAGGAAGGTCAAGAAGAGGCTGGACGCAGCCTGCAGGGCTTAAGGGGAAGCCTCCATGACCTCACTGGTAGGGAAAGGGTTAATAGGTAAGGGAGAGTTGGAGGGAGAGTTAGGAGGAGGTGGAGGAGGGACAAGGAGGAGTCAGGGGGCCGTTGCTGAGCTTCCCGCTGTTTGCGGCATTGAGCCGGAAGCAGCGGGAGGAGTAACACAGGGAGAGACAAGCTCCCACCCTCCCGCCCTTTGTTTGTTACCCCTGTGGGTCTTTATGTACGTCCGTTTGTGAGTGTTGTCTTTGTTTTGTGTGCTTATTTAACATGTTTTTCCTTTTTTCCCGGAGTAGGTTCTGTTGTCATGGCAGCTGGCGGGGGGAGTCCTTGAGGCCAGTCAGTACAAAATGGTGGGGGGGTCGCATCGGGGGTATGCGTCCCCCAAAAAAGGTACATGGTTGAAGACTTCATCGGGTGTTATCCCTTTGAAGTGGTCTTCTGGTAGAAGGTATATCACTTGAAGGCTTCATCGGGTGTTATCCCTTTGAAGTGGACTTCTAGTGGTCGGTATATCACTTGAGGGCTTCATCGGGTGTTATCCCCTTGAAGTGGACTTCTAGTGGTCGGTATATCACTTGAGGGCTTCATCGGGTGTTATCCCCTTGAAGTGGACTTCTAGTGGTTGGAGCCATCTGCAGAGGTGAACGGTGCTTCCGAGCTGGTTTACGGCTGGAGGTAATTGGTGGTTTGCAGATGGCTAATTCGGTGTGTTCTTAAAAAGGAACATCTGAAGGGGCTTCAAGGACTTCCTCTGCTCGGGTTAATGTTAACGTTAAATTGTTATGTACGATTCTGACCCATGTTGGGTCATGTGAATTATTAGGAGGAATTCTCTGGTGGATTCCTAACTAGTTATCCGAATGTTTCGGATTTAAATTGTTTTGATAAAACTGTGAAATTAATAAACGGCTGCTGTGGCCATTTCACATCCAACCTCGGTGTCACGTGTCTTTCCTTAAGGTGGGGTGGAGGGATAAGATGGGTAAGGGAAGGTTCATTAACACACGACTCTACTTAGGAAGGTCATGAAACATTCACTAGATTGACAAGTTCAGGACTGGAAATAGTGTCACTGCATTTCCATGATCTAACAATCAACAAACGAGCCGCTATAATAATGTGGCTAGACACCGTCCTGGATACCGCTGGGATCTCTGACATATCGAGAAAACATAATGCCATAGCCGGACTTGGTTCTACTATGCAGGAAGACACTTGGGAAATCATTGCAAATACCCTAACCCAAAATGAGTGGACCTCAGGGCATTGCCACCACATATGAAAGTATGAACCCCTGCACCCACATCCTCTCCAGCACGCCCCCGAGCAAGTAGGATCTGATCTCGCAATCTGTGAAGGAGTCATATACCATCGTAGTAGTAGTTTTTGAGACGATTCCCAATGTTTTACCCCTTTCGATATTTTCCTAGTCCACGTGAAGGCCGAACCCCATTCCCTCAATGTGAAGGATGAGCGTAATTCTCCCTCCCATTTTACACAGTAAGGAGGCCTGCTGGAGAGAAGGCGGGCACACAAATCTTCGTAAAACATAGAGATACCCTTCTTTTGATTTATAGGACCGAAATAATAATTTTGGGCCACAGAAGGGAATAATGGCACATTAACATTCAGAGAAGTAAAGAGATGCCTGATACATAGATACTTATAAAAATCCCTATTCGGGATAGAGTACTCCGACACCAGGTCAGAGAATGCCCACAGAGTGCTACCCGTGAACAGCTTGTGTATGTGGGAGACTCCAGATGATATCCAATTGTCCAGAGACACCCCCGGGAGCTCCGAGGTCAGGAATTTCAAAGGTAAATTTTTTATAGGTGTAAGAGCCGATGAGGGGAGATGTGTTGAGTAGTGTTTCCAAGCTTTAAGTGAAGCTGAGATAGACGGGGACATTACCCCGGAAGGCTTAATGTTTACCTTGGGGTTTACCCTCAGGAGTGATAAAAGAGGTTGCTCTATTATGGTCTGCTCTATTTGGGCCCATTGTTTTGAGGGCGTAGGCGTACACCAAAATTTTAGATGATCAAGAATAACCGCCCGGTAATATCTCTGGACGTCTGGCACCCCCATCCCCCCCTTCCTCCAGTGTCTGTACATCGTGTGCATCCTGATTCGTGGTTTTTTGGACATGTAAAGGGAGACCTACATTCAGCAAGTGGGACTTGTTGCAGTTAACCTTATAGTATGACACCTCCCCAAATTTGTCTAGCGTCTTTTGAGCTTCTG